>NC_090449.1:308447614-309125114 GCF_031143425.1 Pleurodeles waltl | reverse complement strand
TGCACTGCCCATAATACTCCCTCGTTCATTTTTTAAAACATTACAGAGCTTATCAACTGATCTCCTATGGGGGAAGGACAGACAATGTGTGGCGCTAGCCATGACGCAGTGCCCACAGGATGGTGCTGGCCTGGGTATACCCAATGTTGAACTTTATTATGAAGCTGCGCAGTTACAATGGCCGCTCCATTGGTTACAGGACCGTCGCACAGCTGAACAAAGTGTTATACACAATTCCTTGGTGCAGATACCAAAATATACTTGGTTAATTGATAAGAAATGGCCCCACATTAATGGTAACATCCTAATGGATGCCGCTGAAATGTGCTGGTGGAGATATGTGTACGGTAATCAGCCCTACATACCTTACTCAACGCTGACCATTATATGCCACTTTCCTACAGCCCGCACTGTGCTCAAACATCACATTATGGTTCTGTGGAGGGCGGCAAATCTGGAGAGGGCGGGAGACTTCTTCTCTGCAAGCACGTTACTGACGCTTGATGAGCTGAAGGACAATTTGGATTTACACCCGTGCGCTTTCTTGACAAACTGTGCAATCAGGTACCTCATAGGGAATACATGGAACATGGGGGGACACAGAACCACAATCCTCCCAGCTACTCACGCTGATGCTTTCCATAACTGAAACCAAACATGTGATATGTCAGCTATACAATGCTCTGTTGTCTGCAGCTTGCCCGAACTTAGAGCCAGCTCGTGCTCGATGGGAGGGCGTACTCGTCATCCCCTTGTCACAGAAGGCTTGGGCTGCAGTGCTCTCTACAGTTAAACATGTTTCACGCAACCCTAGGCTTTGTTACACCCAATTCAATTACATACATCAGCTCCATCTCTCCCCGCTGAGAATTAAGCGCATATTCCTCATGACAGATCCTACATGGCCCGATGTATAGCTCCAGTTGTAAATTTTTATCACATAGTATGGGACTGCCCACTACTGTGTGCCGCTTGGCAACAAATAATTGTATGTACGTCCGATATAACCAATCAACGCTCAGCCAGGAGTCCTGTCTATTAGGACTGTGCCAACGTACTTAGGGTGACAAGCAAACGCACAGATTTATTGACCTTGCCTTTGCCACATTTAAGCGCCTGATAGCCACACATTGGAAAGCGCCACACGCCCCAGCCCATGCTGAATGGCTTTGAGACTTGTTGCAGTGGTCTCAAGTGGAGGTGCTGACGTTGCGCCAATTACAATCTAAAGGCTTGGCCGGAGAGAGCTGTGCAACGTGGGACATATTTGTTGTAAAATTGGAAGCCAAAAATGACATGCGCCCTCCCTGAGCACATACAGTATGTGCAATTACTATATATCCACCACATAATATAATGAGTCGTCAGGTCAGGTGCACACGAGTCCTTGCCCTGCTATCTCAAGTACTCCCACTGCTAGCAAGATGCCCAATGTGCGAGAGTAAGATCCTAGAGACACTTTTGCACACGCTCCCCAAGAATAGTAAGTAACACAGGGCGCCCCTTAAGATATTGTCTCCCAATGAGTACAAAGTCACACAGCTTTTAATATGCTCCTGATTCACACACTCACTTCTCCCCGATCACATACTCCTATACTTATGCAATAATTCACTGACAATACTATGCTTTCTCACCACAGCACTCTAACCTTGGCAGCACTGTTCAACTGTATTGACTGATGTATGTTTTTCCTTATCATTGCCTATGTTTTGGCATCTTTTTATATTGATGCATTAAAACCAATAAAATAGATTTGCCCCAAAAAAAATATCCAAAAACACAAATCAAAAATGAAAATCTTGCGACAGCAATTTATTATGGAGGGATATCAGGGGGCCGGGATTATGTACAGGACTCGAAATAGTGTATGTGATGGCACAGGGTAAGGTTACAACCCGCCCCCCACGCCCCAGCCAGAAATGTACAGTAGCTGCATACTATGGACCTCTTGTCTTCCCTACACCTTGGATGATAATTAAAAAATATATAGAAAGCAGCAGTTATTTATAGACTTCAACACCATATAACGAAAAACCTAAGGTTTGTTTTGTGTGTGTTTTTGTCTAGACCATGGGGTCCTTTTCCTACCAGGAGGTAGTGGTGCAAAACCAAATTACAGGGCTACTTTGTGGTGAAATACCCTTTTAAGATCCCCCCACCACTTTGTAATTCACAACCTTTAAGAATGCATTCACCACCTTCCCAAACTGAATTTAAACTCACAATTTTAGGGAGAGTCTGAGTCCCAACAAATAACGTCCTTTTTAATTGGTAATGGTGGCTGTTTGAACAATACACAAGAATGTGTATAAGGCCACTGGCACGTCTCAACACTTCATAGTGCTTACAGGTTGTGTTTCTGAAATATTGTGGGTACTCCTCAGCATTGTTTGGAGATCAAGAACAGCATAGTGCAAAGTACATTGTACATGTAAACTGATCAAACATGATGCATTAAAAGGCAAGATTCAGAAGGAGTGGGACTGCTCCAAAAGACACAATCATATTTCATGAATGAGCATGAAGGAGAATACTTTAGTGGTCACTGGACATGTAACATTGATAAAAATGTGCTAGGATGTAAGGAGTGCTAGGATTTGTCCCCAGTAAAGCAGCAATTGCATCTGTTTGTACTGAGTAGTAAAGCTCATATTGCAATTTTTACTAGAAATGCAGTTATTGGCACTTACCTCATTCACTGGTAAAGCAAATACTGCCATTAGAGGCAGTGTCATGATCAAGCTGGAGAGGGCGATACATGCAGGCTACCCAGAGAACATCGTTATCTTCAGAGACACACCCAATCACAACTACAAAGCAAGACCAGAGAGAGTCAAGAATACACATACTCATAACTGAAACTGATAATAAAAGCCGACAGTCTCTTAAACCTCTACTTATCATCCCTTCAGAGCACTCATAACACTTCAGCTTCTTCTTGTGAGGCATTGGTGCTCTTCAACTCCTGCAAGACTGTGGTAGCTATCCTGGGTGGGAGCCGGATAGAAAAACCCTTTTCAAATTTCTCCTCCAGCATGTCAAGATAGTTGCAGCTTGAGGCAGAAACAGACCTGCAATGGCCATGCGGACAATGCTAGGCTAATCAGCAGCAAAACTGAATGCCCCTCTGTGACTCTAGAGATTGCCACATGGAGAGCGGTAACCACACAGCACATATTCTTTTATGTAGTGGACATCAGTACAGTGGAAATCTGCATGGTGTGTTGTCTTTGAAATAGCACAAAGTGCAGGAACCGTTGATCTGAGCGTGTGGAGCAACACATCATTGGCCCTTACACAGATGTCTGAGGAAAAACAAATCTGCATTGTTAATCCTATAGCACAGACTGGCACAAAGACCCTAGGGCCCATATTTATACATTTTGACGCACAACTGCGCCAACGCAGTTGTGCGTCAAAAATTTTAACGCCGGCTAACGCCATTCCAAAGCGCCATGCGGGCGCCTTATTTATTGAATGACGTTAGCCGGCGCAGCTGACTGGTGTGCGTCAAAAAAAATGACCCACACCAGGCAGCGCCGGCGTAGGGGAAAATGGAGCTTGGGCGTCAAAAAATGGGGCAAGTCAGGTCTGAGGCAAAATTTTGGCCTCAACCCGATTTGCACCATTTTTTTTTACGCCCAACCCCCATTGAAATGACTCCTGTCTTAGCAAAGACAGGAGTCATGCCCCCTTGCCCAATGGCCATGCCCAGGGGACTTATGTCCCCTGGGCATGGTCATTGGGCATAGTGGCATGTAGGGGGGCACAAATCAGGCCCCCCTATGCCACAAAAAAAATACGAAAAAAAATACTTACCAGAACTTACCTTAACTTCTCTGGGATGGGTCCCTCCATCCTTGGGTGTCCTCCTGGGGTGGGCAAGGGTGGCAGGGGGTGTCCCTGGGGGCATGGGAGGGCATCTCTGGGCTCCTTCTGAGCCCACAGGTCCCTTAACGCCTGCCCTGACCCAGGCGTTAAAAAACGGCGCCCATCAGGCTGGGTGCCGTTTTTTAAGGCCTGCCCCCTCCTGTGTGTCAAAATGACGTCACAGTATAAATATGGGGCACAGGCCTTAAAGTAATTTTTTAGAAGGGAACGCCTACCTTGCATATAATTAACGCAAGGCTGGTTCCCCCTTCTAAAAAATGACGCACATAGTGGAACTTTGACGCCCGCGGGGTCGGACGTGAAAGTATAAATAAGGGGCATTGTTTGCGCCGAATGTGCGTCAAAAATTTTGACGGACATTCGGCGCAAACAGAGTATAAATATGCCCCTAGATCCTTAAGGTAGAAGTATGCAGATCATGGCATATCATAAAAAGTTTATGCTCAGACAGCACGAACAGTACTTAACCAGCAGAGATCTTCATCTACAGACGTGGAGTGATTATAATTCTTCCTCGGGATGACAAAGGCTTCACACCCTTCAGTTTCCACAAACTGAGTTCATGGGTGGGGGAGGAACAAGGCTCCTACCACGGGCACAAACTGCACCAATCTAATAGTGACTGTTTCCGCACACTGAGAGGGCTGCCAGTGCCTACTGCGTGCCACCTTCTTCTGTCTCTGTTGAAGACTGAAAACCAAACAGGACGAGACGACCGAGGTCCCCATGGTCCAAAGACCAAGGACGAGAGCATAATGCCCCAAGTAGATGGCTGCAAAAGGCCCTCTGAAGGGGGGAGGTGCACTCAAAGTTTTCAAGTGGCCTTCACAGCCGCATCTGCCACCCCAACTCCAGGTGGCAGCGCAGAGCTCCAACTGCTTTCCAAGGATCAGCGACCAATAAAAGACAGCAAACAGGCGACGACAGGTGGACCAGGGTAGTGACCGGCGGATTCCCCTGCACTGCCGCACTGCTGGTCCACACCTATGCATTTCCGGTCCCAGAATCTCTGACTCCTCTTCCTCTGCTCCTCGATCTAAAAATGGTTGAACCACTTTTAAGAAAAGGTACATTTTCACTGCCTGTAGCTCCGGGAGGCTAATTTGCATTAGCCTGGAATCATCTGCCCCACCAGTGTTTGATCTTAGTGAGGTTTGAAAACTGTTTCCAGAACAGGGATAGTGACTTAGGCCTGATGGCAGGATGGACTGTGTGTGGAGCATGCGACAACTGTAAGCTCTGAAATGGCAGCTGTGGAGCTTCCAGGTACTTCATTAACTTTAAGCAGGCAAGAATGAGGCATACCCATTCACACTTACGTTTAAGGGGAGACCTGGTGAATGAAAGGCCTTTGTTCTTTAAACTCTCTGAAGCAAGATATGCACCCACACAGTGGGAAGAAGAGCTGGTCCCTGTTGTAGCTAAGGAGGAGAGGGCTGCTCATTTCCCTGAACATACTCCTAGGTGGCCCACATGCTTCCTTCAGGTGCAAAAGGACTGTACCATCATGGATTCCTCTAGAATAGTGCATGCTGGGCCAGTTTACAAAAAAACAAATATGATGTCCTGCAAAAGTGGGTAAGGTTGCCCCTACAAAATGTTTATTTTTTAGTTAGGGGGTATCCAGGAGTCACCTTCACCCACTGGCTACTGTACCAAATAAACATGGACCTCTGCACCAACCTCTCAGAACACTTTATGGACCTCTGGAAGAACAGTAAAAGGATTGCACCTGCTGTTTGAGCCCTGTGAAAAAACCTCAAGGACTGGACCTGTTATTTTATACACATGACAAAGAACTGGACTCCATGGCTCAGCTAGCTGCCCTTATGTCTAGCTACAGAAACAACAGAAGCTGCAAGCAGCCTTTTCCCTGGCGTGACCACCTGCAACTGGAACAGGACTGGACCCTGCTGATGGCCTCTACTGGAGTGATTCCTGATCCCTAAATGCTATCCCTGAGGTATTTGGAGACTTACTTTTGTCCAGAAGGATGTATTCTGTAAACTTATTGAACTTGGAAAGATGTTGGACTTCCAGACATCCAAAGGACCTGGACCAACCACCCAAGTCAATATGCCCAAGGTGTAATCTCACTGAGTAAGAAATTCAGGTTGACCTAAAAGTCTAGTTCTTCAGGTACAAATCCTGACCAGGCAAAGATGCTAAATCTACCTGGCAGGCAATATGATTTCCCTTGGTGTGAAGTTTGACTTTTACTGCTCAGAGGTTTTTCTGCAAAAAACCGACTGTTATACCTGGACGTTACTTAATACCTGTACAGCTTCAAATGAGCACTGGCAGATCCCATGTCCTTTTTTGCCTTGCTGAACCTTCTGGCTTCCATTTCAGAGACTAATGGCCTGATTTTGATATTTGCAAATGGGTTACTCCGTCATAGCGGTGACAGATATCCTGTCTGCTGAAATCTAAATCCAAAAGAATTTTGATTTTGACGGATGGGACATCCATCACCGTTGTGACGGAGTAACCCATCCACCAATAACTGAATCAGACCCGAAGTCAGAAGGTAAAAACTTTGGAATGAATGTGCTTTGCATGTCTGGCCATTGCCACCTTGTGGTCAGCCAGGAATTGTGCCTAATTCCACGTCTCACACGAACAGTACCTTTTATTGGTGCTTTACTTTTAATTTTGAATGTTTTAAAATTCATACCACTGGTTCCATTTATTACATTTATTTTTATTTTTGGTGTGATATTGTTCAGAAAGTTTAAAAAATGTTTTCTCTATTTTTATAACTTGGAGCTGTAATCTGATTTTCTTGTGTTTTTGACTTTTTAAATGTTTTGGTATTATAAATGCTTTGCACATTATCTCTAACTTAAGCCTGTCTCCAAAGTGCTACAGATCATTGGCCAAGCTTAGTTTTAAATTATTTAAATTATTGAAATCGTTGTTGGTACCTAATAGGTTATTGAATTTATTGCTTCCACCCCAATGAATTTACTTACTTACATGTATTATATCCTTATGTTATAATCACGTTATACAGTATGTTCGTATGCTATTTGTTATACATTATTGACACATCTTAATTGTTAATTTATTTTCTTCATTTATATGTTATAAATCATATTCCTGTGTTATATGTTACATTCAAGGGTTATATGTTATAGTTTATCTTCATATCTTATTTTTCATTTGTTATAGTAGCGTAATAGATTGTATTTATTTGTTATTTATTGCATTAATAGGTTATATGTGATATTCATATTACTTGAAATTTGTTGTATGCAAATGCTTCATGTTATATGTAATATGTGTCTTTCTTTTCTTTTCTTATATTATGTGATATCATCCGTTATTTGCTATGTTCATTTGTTAAATATTATGGGGGTCATTACAACATTGGCAGTAAAAGCCGCTTACTGCCGTGCAGAAGACCGCCAACACACCGCTGCGGCTGTGGAAATCCGCCACGGCCATTATGACCCACAGCTCGGAATCCGCCAAAATTGAGACACCCACACAAGTCCGCCGCACCAAAGGACAGTGATAAACTGGCGAAAACAAAACCTCCACCGTCACGCCAACAGGAATACGCCCACACTATCACGACCCACGAATCCACGCGGCGGACTTTCAACCGTGGTATTCCATTGGCGGTATACACCGCAGCGCTCAAAATACACACACTCCTACAAAACACATCCACATTGGACAGTTCCAAATACACACACCTGATACACTTACACACACCACTCCCACACACCCAATACAATGTAAAACACACACCCACATCATCCACAAACCCCTACGACCAAAATCCCGAAAGAAGGCCAGAGAGAGACACTACAATCTACAACCAAGCATCCACAGGCACACAACACCATCACCCACATAACATCCACGCACCCCACACAACACACCACTAAATATCACCCCACATATCACAACACACACCACCCCACTCATCACCCACACCACCCCATGGCACGACAAAGACACCCCAGGTTCTCTGAGGAGGAGCTCAGGGTCATGGTGGAGGAAATCATTCAGGTAGAGCCACAGCTATTCGGATCACAGGTGCAGCACACCTCCATAGCTAGGAAGATGGAGCTGTGGCGCAGAATAGTGGACAGGGTCAACGTAGTGGGACAGCACCCAAGAAATATGGATGACATCAGGAAGAGGTGGAACGACCTACGGGGGAAGGTGCTTTCCGTGGTATCAAGACACCACCTTGCGTTACAGAGGACTGGCGGCGCACCCCCAGCTCCTCCCCCACAACTAACAAAATGGGAGGAGCAAGTCTTGGCGATTCTGCATCCTGAGGGCCTTGAAGGAGTAGCTGGAGGAATGGCCTCTGGTAAGTCAAACCTTAACTACTACAGTATATCCCTCACCCTACCTGCATGCCATCACATACCCCCACCCTCGCCCTCACCTCCATCACTCCTACTCCTCACAAATGTCCCAATATCACAAACCATACATCCCAACACCGAGCCCTGCATGCAACAACAAAGCATGGACACCCATCACCAATGCATGGCCACTGCACATACCGATACACCCCCCTAAACCATCATCACACAAGGTCCCACACAGGAATGCAAGCCCTGGGGTACACGGTACCCACCCATTGCACACCATGGCACATACAGATGCAATAATCATGCTTTTACACCCCTGCAGGACCCCTACCCAACGTCAGCGCACAGGAGGGTCCAGACATGTCCACACCACCAAAAGAAGAGGCCCACAGTAATGACAGCAGCTCTGTCCAACTGGATCTAGATGACCAGGCCGGCCCATCTGGGACCTCAGGACAGTCGGTTCCCCTCACACAGTCACAGGCCACCACAGACCTTCCCCCCTCTGGAAACACCAGCACAGCACCCACCCAGCGGGCCCATACCTCTGTCCCCAGGACACGTCAATCAGCAGTGTGTCCACCACTACAGGGAACCCAGGCTAACCCACCACCCCAACAACACCAGGGACCTGGGGGCAGTGGCAGTGGGCACACCGTTCAGAGGCCCAGGGAAATAGGGGAACTGGGAGGGCTGCTGTGCGACAGGGGGATGACAGGCCCAGGGAACCCACTCTCCAGGAGGCCCTCTCCAACATCATGAGAGCACACCATCATTCCCAGGAGACGATGGCAAAGGTACTGGCCAAGTTTCAGGAGACCCAGCGGCTGCAGGAGGAACAGTATTTGGGCTTCAGGGAGGAACTCAGATCCATCAATTCCACCCTGGGCACCATCGTAGGGGTGCTGAAGGAAGTCCTAACACCAGAAGGGACACTGGGGCACAACAAGGGGCCCCTGACACTAGCCTGGACGATGAACTGCCCACCACCTCCGCCGGCGCTAGTGGACAGGAGGCACCACCACAGGGCCACCACACCAGCACCCCACCCCCTGCAGATGGAGAACCACCCCGCAAACGCTCCCTGAGATCCAGGACAAAGACAGAGAACGATGCCAAGATCCCCGCCAAGAAATTAGACCGCCCTGAATGTCCTCCTTTTGTCCCACCTTGTCACCCTGTCCATCCTCAAACTGCCCCAGCTCCACTTCCTATGCCCCTTTGGGCAATACACCTGTGAGACTAATAGACTGGACTCTGCCATGGACATTCCTCCACCATCACCCCTCACCATGTTACAGCACCCTCCAATATTGAGCACTTAAATAAACACCCTTGAAGCACAAAACAATCTGGAAACTGTCTGTGATTTTGAAATAGTGTATTAGCAATTACAGTGACAAAATGCTCTTTCAAATGTAATGTCAACATACCTATGTCACACAGCTCTAGTCCATGAGGAAACAAAGCAGATGTCACACAATGGGACCCACATCTGTGAAATCGTAAGGGAAAGTGACAACTCAGTGACCATACACTGTGTGAAAAGGACAGACAGTAGAGAGGTAGTAGTGTTAAAGTACATGTAGTAGGCAGGTTTGTCTTCTTACCTGTGTCTCACTGGAAGCATTTCAGGATCACAGAGTTCCTGTTGTCGATGTCCTATTCTTCTGCTTCATCGTCTTCACTGTCCACAGGTCCACTGCTGCCACAACACCTCCATCTGGACCATCCTCCTGCAGAATGGGCACCTGTCATCGCAAAGCTAAGATGTGAAGCATACAGCAGGCCACAATGATCTGGCACACCTTCTTTGGTGGGTAGAATAGGGAACCACCTGTCATATGGAGGCACCGGAACCTGGCCTTCAGGAGGCCGAAGGTCCGCTCTATAATCCTCCTAGTTCGCCCATGGGCCTCATTGTAGCGTTCCTCTGCCCTTGTCCTGGGATTCCTCACTGGGGTCAGTAGCCATGACAGGTTGGGGTAACCAGAGTCACCTGAAAATGGCGAGAGACAACTGTTAGACACACACTAACCTGTAGGGATATCCCCAGACCCAGACAACTATTCCCAATGACTTGCTTCCAGGTGCTCTCCTAATAGCCACACACGGTGCCTCTGGAGCTGACCCATCACATAAGGGATGCTGCTATTCCGCAGGATGTAAGCGTCATGCACTGAGCCAGGGAATTTGGCATTAACATGGGAGATGTACCGGTCGGCCAAACATACCATCTGCACATTCATCGAATGATAACTCTTCCGGTTTCTGTACACCTGTTCACTCCTGCGTGGGGGGACCAAGGCCACATGTGTCCCATCAATGGCACCTATGATGTTGGGGATATGTCCCAGAGCATAGAAGTCACCTTTCACTGTAGGCAAATCCTCCACCTGAGGGAAAACGATGTAGCTCTGCATGTGTTTCAGCAGGGCAGACAACACTCTGGACAACACGTTGGAAAACATAGGCTGGGACATCCCTGATGCTATGTCCACTGTAGTTTGAAAAGACCCACTTGCAAGGAAATGGAGTACTGACAGCACCTGCACTTGAGGGGGATTCCTGTGGGATGGCGGATAGCTGACATCAGATCTGGCTCCAACTGTGCACACAGTTCCAGGATTGTGGCACGATCAAGACTGTAGGTGATGATCACATGTCTTTCCTCCATTGTCGACAGATCCACCAGCGGTCTGTACACCGGAGGATGCCGCCATCTCCTTACATGTCCCAGCGGACGGTGCCTATGAAGGACAACAGCGAACACAGAGTCAACCAACTCAGAGGTACGTAAACACAGCTTACTCAGAAAACCATTTATAACCCGAATTTTTCCTGTATGAGTGTTGAGGCAAGGCCTAGGTATGTGTGACGCAGTTAAAATAAAGCCATGTGGGCCCCTGAAATGGCGGCTGCCTGACCTGTAAAGTGGACAATGGGATGTGAGGTAACTGCGCTGGCGTTGTACACCGTCGCGGTAGGCGGTCGAAGACCGCAGCGCAATTCTGCATTTGTTAACATTGGACCCTATGGATCCCAGGAGCCAATGACGATGTACGCCGGCGGTGACGGTACGCACCGCTGCGGATGTGACCGCCATTTTCTATCACTTCAATCACTCAATACCTGATCTTCGACAGGAGAGGACCTATACTGCAAGTGCTGCTATGACCTCAGTCTGGAAGAAACAATGGCTCGTGCGTCTGGGGAAAGGGCCCCTGCCTTCAGCACGGAAGAGTTAGAGAAACTCGTGGGACGGAGGGCAAGGGGAGCTCTACGGCGGGGACAGGAGCTGACACCAGTGATACAGACTCGTCCTCTGATGGGAGCTCCCTTGTGGTGGCGGCCCCATCTGTGCCCCCCGCATCTACAGGTACAGCCGCCACCCCCCCCCTCCAGCACCGCCCTCCCAGCAGCCCCTCAGCCTTTGCCCCGTGCCTGCTCACCCAGGAGGGTGGGCATCTCCTTCGCCCCAGGCACCTCAGGCCCTGCCCCAGTCACCCCTGCTGCCCTCAGTGAGGAGGCCATTGACCTCCTCAGGTCCCTCACTGTTGGGCAGTCTACCATTTTGAATGTCATCCAGGGTGTAGAGAGGCAGTTGCAACAAACCAATGCATTCCTGGAGGGCATTCATTCTGGTCAGGCAGCCCTTCAGCATGCTTTTCAGACTCTGGCCTCAGCACTGGTGGCAGCCATTGTCCCTGTCTCTAGCCTCCCCCCTCCAACTTCCTCCACCCAGACACAATCGCCAGTACCTCAGCCTACCCCAAGCACACCATCAGACCAGCATGCACACACCTCAACACATAAAGGAAGCTCAGGCAAACATAAGCACCACACATCCCACAGGCACTCATGCAAGCATCACACACATGCAGACATAGCAACATCCACTGCCTCCACTGTGTCCCCCTCCTCCTCGTCTCCCTATTCCCTCCCAGTCTCGTCTCCACTCACACCTGCATGCACTACATCTACAGCCACTACTTCCATCACCAGCACACCCACCACCATACCCCGCTCACGTGCACTCACCACCCCCACTACCATTCACACATCCCCTGTGTCCTCTCCCAGTGTGTCTGTGACGCCACCTCCCAAGTTACACAAACGCAGCCACACACCCACCCAACAGCCATCCACCTCACGACAGTCTCCAACGCATGCACCTTCACCCAAAGTCACCAAACGGACACCTCCTATAACCACATCCTCTTCCTCCACTCCCAAACCCCCTCCAGCTACCCGTCCCAGTTTTCCTAAGAAACTTTTCCTGGCCACCCTTGACCTCTTTCCCTCACCTCCCCCACCCCGTCAGTCTCCTAGGGCCCGACTCTCCAGGTCCCAACCTAGCACCTCAGCCACAACAGCGGCGGGACCAGTGGTGCCAGTAGTCACCGGATTCTGGAGTGCACCAGGCAGCAGGGCAGCCAGTGTGGCAAGTAGCCATGCACGGACAGTCCCCCACCTGTCAAGCATCAAAAGTTGGCCAGTGCCCGGCGGAAGAGGGGGAAGACAACAGCCAGCAAAGCCGCTCCCAGGGATACAGGTGGGAGTGTGGAGTCAGCTGCGACACCTTCCAAGGTGGGGAAGGGGCACAAGAAACCCAGCAAGTCTAGGAAGGCAGCACAGCAGAGAAGACCGCCATTAGCCCCTCTGCCCAGGATCAGTCCAGCACCAGCCCCGCTGGCCCAGACAGGACTGCCAGCAGCAGCCCCGCTGGCCCAGACAGGACCACCAGCAGCAGCCCAGCAGGCCCAGACAGAACCGCCAGCAGCAGCCCCGCTGTCCAGGAGGCAACTGCCAGCACCAGCCCCGCTGGCCCAGACAGGACCGCCAGCATCAGCCCAGCTGGCCCAGACAGGACCGCCAGCAGCAGCCCTGCTGGCCAGGAGATGACTGCCAGCACCAGCACCAACCCCGCTGGCCAGGAGGCGACCGCCAGCACCAGCCCAGCTGGCCAGGAGGCAACCTCCAGCACAGCCCCGCAGGCCCAGACAGGACCGCTAGCACCAGCCCCGCTGGCCAGGAGGCAACCGCAAGCACCAGCCCCGCAGGCCCAGACAGGACCACCACCAGCTGAGTCGCTGCCAAGGACACCGCCGCCACAGGCACCGCTGCCAAGGACACCGCAGCAACAAACACCGCTGAACAGTACACCGCCGCCACAAGCACCGCTGAACAGGACACCGCCACCACAAGCACCGCTGCCAAGGACACCTGCCGCCACCAGCACCGCTGAACAGGACACCGCCGCCATCAGCACCGCTGAACAGGACACCGCTGCAACAAGCACCGCTGAACAGGACACCGCCGCAACAAGCACCGTTGAACAGGACACCGCCGCCACAAGCACCGCTGCCAAGGACACCGCTGCCACCAGCACTGCTGGCCCATGAGCGCCAAGAGCACTGACGCTACTGAGTCCGCCACGAGCAGGATGAAGCACTCTTGGCACAAAGCCCCCTCCAGAACCAGTGGTGTAAGGCATCCACTACCTCTGTCCTTGGCAGGATGAAGCACTCTGGGCACAAAGCCCCCTCCAGAACCAGTTGAGAAAGGCATCCACTACCTCTGTCCTTGGCAGGATGAAGCACTCTGGGCACAAAGCTTACTCCAGAACCAGTGGAGACTGTTATCCACTTGAGAGACTGTGGCTTTGCACTCCCCAGGATTGTCCAGTGGGCAAACCACCCACTGTAGGGACTTGTGAGACTGTGGCTATGCACTCCCCAGGATTGTACAGTGGGCAAACCACCCACTGTAGGGACTTGTGAGACTGTGGCTTTGCACTCCCCAGGATTGTACAGTGGGCAAACCAACTACTGTAGAGACTTGTGAGACTGTGGCTTTGCACTCCCCAGGATTGAACAGTGGGCATGTGGCCCCCTCGTGGATTTGGCATCGTGCACTCAACCGGCTGAGGTGCCCCCCTTTCCCTTCCCCCTGAGGTGCCTGTTTTATTTCTATCTGATGCCCCTGCAGTGTTCTCTCCGCATGTTCGGGTATCTTGTGTGGGCCTCGCCCATGCAGTGTGGGCCCAGTGTTCCACGGACTTAAATAGTGCAATACCTGGACTTCTATTCTTGGTGTATATATTTGTTTATAGTGTATATATATTTTTGCATACTGGATTTTAATAGATTATAATGGTTACACTCATTTTCTTTTGTCTTTGCATTCTTCCGGGGGGGTTGGGGATGTAACTGTAATGTATCATGCTGTATTAGTGTGTGTGTTGTCGTGGGTGAGGGTGGGGGTGCGGGTGTTGTGTGTTGCGTGTGTGTGTCGCTGTTTTTTCCCTCCCCCCTCCCCTGTGTCGTAGGTGCCGGACTCACCGTGGTCTTCGCCGCCAGCGTTCGTGCTCCTGGTAGTGGAGCAAGAAGATGAAGGCTGGAAAAATGTGAAGCTCTGATTCCATGGGTCCTGGTTCCTCGTGGGGTGTGTAGAGGTGAGCATTTTCCCTTCGAAGTCCAGTTTCCGCTGTGTTTTTGTTCGTGGTGAATCCGCCCCGGAAAAGGTGGCAGATTGGTAGGTTGTGATACTGTGGGCGGTACATTGTCTCCCGCCTGTCTGTTGGCGGTGACCGCCGCGCTGTTTGTTTGTACCGCCGTGGCGGTCGGAGTGTTAAAGTGGCTGTCTTTGCTGGCAGTTTCTGCCACGGTCGTGATTCAATTTTTTTCCCGCCGGCCTGTTGGCGGTCTTACCGCCACTTTAACACCGACCGCCATGGTTGTAATGACCACCTATATGTTATGTTCAAATGTTATATGGAATGTGTTACATCACGTTTGAGGATCATAGCATGTTAAAATGGAGTGTGAGAGTACAAATGGTGAATCATGTGTCAACTAAGATAAAAGGTGGTAAGTTGCCCATATGCCAATAAGAAAGGGAAGTAGTGAGAGAGCTGATCGTAAAAACACACCTATTATATAAGTAAGAAAGTCAAAGAACCCAGTGTCAGCATACCCCGAGTGACAAAACATTGTATTGATGGCATAGAAAAAGTGTTACAAATAAAATATTGTATTAAAACCCCATCACCAACATCGGGGAGTTACCTAGAAATGGTGATAGTGTATCATAGCTGAGAAATGAAGAAAAGCATACCTCAAAGCAAAGGAGCGGTCCAGAAAGTACCAAATGTATGTTGAAAGAAGATAGAATATGCTTCAGAAATATGGTTATGAGTAACTCTTTCATGGTAGTCACAAGGAAGAAAAGTGGCAGTTATGTGAGACCATGATAAGTCTCAAATCTGTGAGGGAACAAAATTCCAGGTAAGATTTGAGACCGTAAAATATCTATAAAGTATATAAAGATTATAAAAGATCTGCGGGAGTGGCGGAGACTAAATGTGAACTAATTCAAATATATAGATGGCAAGTGTTATATAACTAGTAAGCACAAGTATCTTAAAGTGCAAAAAATAGGGTTAAATGTACATGGAAAATGATTTAAAAATGATTAGCACAAGTATCGGGGTTGCAAAAAATAATAGTGAACCTAGTAACCAATCGACAAATGAGGTGAGCTCTATTGGTGCAATCCAATATTGCAGGAAACAAACCGAGGGCAAAAGTAGGCGTATTATGGAGTAAACAGATAAGGGTCTTTCCGGTATGAAATACGAGCAGCAGTAATAAAGGTAAAACGGTCTGTCTTATAACAAAAAAGTTCACGGAGAAACCAAACAGGAAATGTGTTTAAGTTTGCTAACCTCGGAGTACATGCAGAGAAATATAAAACGGTCTGTCTTAAAGCGAAAGTCCACGGAGAAAACACAAATATTATGTTAATAAGTTAGCTTACCTTGGAGTACATGCCGAGGAAAGTGTCGGCATGGAGACCAGTTAGAGAGTGTCGGCCATGTTGATAAGCCATTTTGAAGGGCTCTGTGTGCATGGTCTTAGAAGGGGGGGATTAAGCAGAATGAGGGAAGTCAGAAATGGCAGCCATTTTGGAATGTAGTGTCAGAGTCACCAGATCCTCGGGGTCACCTGGAGTACCGTATGTGGTGGACCACACGCAAGTAGATTGCAATGGTCGCAACGTCGTAATTGAAGGCCATCTAGACGGTGCACCTCTGACACTTGTAGGACTATACGTGCCCAATGTCAATCAGTAGAGCTTCCTAAATACACTGACTCCTAGTGTGCTCCGTGATCCTGCTGGGGACAGTCTATGGGGAGGGGACCTCAACTGTGTACCTGATGTTATGCTGGATTGTTCCTTCCCCCACTCAAGAGTTCACAGCATGGAGGTCCGAAATTGGGTTATATGATTTATGGAGACAGGGATATCCAAGGAGATGCAAATACTCCTTCTACCCTCCGGTCCACGACCTCCACACTAGAATAGATTTATTGCTGGCGCCAGCACCCATGTTTCAGAGAGTACACTGCTCTGCTTATCTGGCTCGCACCTTATCTGATCACTGCCCCTTAAGGGTGACTCTCTGCTGAGGCAGGCTGATTTCGAAAATACCTACTTGGCACTTGCGTACTTTACACAGAATATTACCTTAATGCCTCATCACGCCATTGAATAGGATGCACATAAGGTAGTGGTGCACGGACACTGAATGGCTGCCTCCTTGGGCATCAGACAAGTATTGCTCTGTGAGGTGTCTGATGTTGGAAGTTGAACTGTGCGACTAAGAGGTGGAAGTAGCCAGCGGGAAAGATGACCCTGTGGGTCTTCGTGATATCTGTACTGCGTACAGGGAAACAGATACTCGATTGGGCATATATGATTGCAGACACTATATGACGAGACAGAAGGCAGAGGGAGACAGATCGGGCTGCCTACTGGCATGGCTGCTGCAGGACATACCACAGTGCTCCCCTATTGGGGCAATCAAGCTAGACTCAGGAACAGTGGTTAATACACAGGGGGCCATAAACACTGCCTTTCATACTTACTACCAATCATTATATGAAACTACCCCATTACCCACACCGGGGCAATTGTCTGCCTTTATAGATACGCTACCCCTACAACGTTTGCAACCAGGGCAGGCACAGGCCCTGGACGAACCCATTTGCATGGAGGAACTCCGAACCACATTAGCGCAAAAGGCCCGTAACAAAACCCCGGGAACTGATGGCCTGTCCATTGAATATTAATGAGCAAATGCAAAACACCTTTTACAGCCCCTGCTTGATGCATTCAGGGAGGCACAGGCACTGGGCCGTCTACCAGAGTCGAAGCGCAAGACCCTTATAATAGTTTTACTGAAGGCTGGCCGTGATCGTCTGAATGTGCGTTCTTATTGCCCTCTCTCCCTACTTTACATAGATTGCAAAATTCTGGGGAAATACTGGCTAACAGACTTGTCCCCTTGATTCCTCATCTGATACATGAGGACCAATCTGGCTTCATTCCTGGACGGAACACCCTCCTGAATATCAGGAGACTGCTTTGTCTTATCCATGGCTCTGCAAAGACGAGCTACCACAGTGATATCACTAGATATCGAAAAAGCATTCGATACCCTAAACTGGAACATCCTCACCACAATCTTGCACAGGATGGGCTTCGGCTCAGGGTACATATCCTGGATCACTACTCTATACTCTAACCCAATGGCTTGAGTCAAGACTGGGCACATGATATCAGGCAAATTTACTATACATCGGGGCACTAGACAGGGGTGCATGCTCTCTCCCTTACTGTTGGCAATAGCGATGGAACCCCTGGCAGCTCAGTTGCAGCAGAGTTTGTGCCAATGGAGAATATTGGAGCTACAAACGTTCCATGTTGTCTCTTTATACGTGGATGATGCCTTGATATATTTGCGGGATCACGCTGCCTCAGTCCGGGCAGTTATGTCCTTGTTGGACTCCTTTGCTGCAATTTCCGGGCTAAGGGTAAACTGGACTAAATCCTGCATATTCCCATTATTCCATATCCCAATAGATAGACAACCTACTCTGCCGGACTACAACCCACAGTGGTGTCACACCACCCTTAAATACTTAGGGATACAAGTATATCACTCTATTAAAGACCTTAAAGAGAACAAAATTGATCGTGCCACCCACTCTATACGTAGCTCTCTCACGTTCTCGGGCTCGTAACCTAGATTATTATACTATTTTACTGCACTGCCCATAATACTCCCTAGTTCATTTTTTAAAACATTACAGAGCTTATCAACTGATCTCCTATGGGGGAAGGACAGACAACGTGTGGCGCTAGCAATGACGCAGTGCCCACAGGATGGTGCTGGCCTGGGTATACCCAATGTTGAACTTTATTATGAAGCTGCGCAGTTACAATGGCCGCTCCATTGGTTACAGGACCGTCGCACAGCTGAACAAAGTGTAATACACAATTCCTTGGCGCAGATACCGAAATATACTTGGTTAATTGATAAGAAATGGCCCCACATTAATGGTAACATCCTAATGGATGCCGCTGAAATGTGCTGGTGGAGATATGTGTACGGTAATCAGCCCTACATACCTTACTCAACGCTGACCATTATATTCCACTTACCTACAGCCCGCACTGTGCTCAAACATCACATTATGGTTCTGTGGTGGGCGGCAAATCTGGAGAGGGCGGGGGACTTCTTCTCTGCAAGCACGTTACTGACGCTTGATGAGCTGAAGGGCAATTTGGATTTACAGCCGTGCGCTTTCTTGACAAACTGTGCAATCAGGTACCTCATAGGGAATACATGGAACATGGGGGACACAGAACCACAATCCTCCCAGCTACTCACGCTGATGCTTTCCATAACTGAAACCAAACATGTGATATCTCAGCTATACAGTGCTCTGTTGACTGCAGCTTGCCCGAGCTTAGAGCCAGCTCGTGCTCGATGGGAGGGCGTACTTGCCATCCCCTTGTCACAGAAGGCTTGGGCTGCAGTGCTCTCTACAGTTAAACATGTTTCACGCAACCCTAGGCTTTGTTACACCCAATTCAATTACATACATCAGCTCCATCTCTCCCCGCTGAGAATTAAGCGCATATTCCTCATGACAGATCCTACATGGCCCGATGTATAGCTCCAGTTGTAAATTTTTATCACATTGTATGGGACTGCTCACTACTGTGTGCAGCTTGGCAACAAATAATTGTATGTACGTCCGATATAACCAATCATGCCCGAACGCTCAGCCAGGAGTCCTGTCTATTAGGACTGTGCCAACGTACTTAGGGTGACAAGCAAACGCACAGATTTATTGACCTTGCCTTTGTCACATTTAAGCGCCTGATAGCCACACATTGGAAAGCGCCACACGCCCCAGCCCATGCTGAATGGCTTCGAGACTTGTTGCAGTGGTCTCAAGTGGAGGTGCAGACGTTGCGCCAATTACAATCTAAAGGCTTGGCCAGAGAGAGCTGTGCAACGTGGGACATATTTGTTGTAAAATTGGAAGCCAAAAATGACATGCGCCCTCCCTGAGCACATATGTGCAATTACTATATATCCACCACATAATATAATGAGTTGTCAGGTCAGATGCACACGAGTCCTTGCCCTGCTATCTCAAGTACTCCCACTGCTAGCAAGATGCCCAATGTGCGAGAGTAAGATCCTAGAGACACTTTTGCACATGCTCCCCAAGAATAGTAAGTAACACAGGGCGCCCCTTAAGATATTGCCTCCCAATGAGTACGAAGTCACACAGCTTTTAATATGCTCCTGATTCACACACTCACTTCTCCCCGATCACATACTCCTATACTTATGCAATAATTCACTGACAATACTATGCTTTCTCACCACAGCACTCTAACCTTGGCAGCACTGTTCAACTGTATTGACTGATGTATGTTTTTCCTTGTCATTGCCTATGTTTTGGCATCTCTTTATATTGATACATTAAAACCAATAAAATAGATTTGCAAAAAAAAATGATCCAAAAACACAAATCAAAAATGAAAATCTTGCGACAGCAATTTATTATGGAGGGATACCAGGGGTGCGGGATTATGTACAGGACTGGAAATAGTGTATGTGATGGCACAGGGTAAGGTTACAACCCCCCCCCCCACACCCCAGCCAGAAATGTACAGTAGCTGCATACTATGGACCTCTTGTCTTCCCTACACCTTGGATGATAATTAAAAAATATATAGAAAGCAGCAGTTATTTATAGACTTCAACACCATGTAAGGAAAAACCTAAGGTTTGTTTTGTGTGTGTTTTTGTCTAGACCATGGGGTCCTTTTCCTACCAGGAGGTAGTGGTGCAAAACCAAATTACAGGGCTACTTTGTGGTGAAATACCCTTTTAAGATCCCACCACCACTTTGTAATTCACAACCTTTAAGAATGCATTCACCACCTTCCCAAACTGAATTTAAACTCACAATTTTAGGGAGAGTCTGAGTCCCAACAAATAACGTCCTTTTTAATTGGTAATGGTGGCTGTTTGAACAATACACAAGAATGTGTATAAGGCCACTGGCACGTCTCAACACTTCATAGTGCTTACAGGTTGTGTTTCTGAAATATTGTGGGTACTCCTCAGCATTGTTTGGAGATCAAGAACAGCATAGTGCAAAGTACATTGTACATGTAAACTGATCAAACATGATGCTTTAAAAGGCAAGATTCAGAAGGAGTGGGACTGCTCCAAAAGACACAATCATATTTCATGAATGAGCATAAAGGAGAATACTTTAGTGGTCACTGGACATGTAACATTGATCAAAATATGCTAGGATGTAAGGAGTGCTAGGATTTGTCCCCAGTAAAGCAGCAATTGCATCTGTTTGTACTGAGTAGTAAAGCTCATATTGCAATTTTTACTAGTAATGCAGTTATTGGCACTTACCTCATTCACTGGTAAAGAAAATACTGCCATTAGAGGCAGTGTCATGATCAAGCTGGAGAGGGCGATACATGCAGGCTACCCAGAGAACATCGTTATCTTCAGAGACACACCCAATCACAACTACAAAGCAAGACCAGAGAGAGTCAAGAATACACATACTCATAACTGAAACTGATAATAAAGGCCAACAGTCTCTTAAACCTCTACTTATCATCCCTTCAGAGCACTCATAACACTTCAGCTTCTTCTTGTGAGGCATTGGTGCTCTTCAATTCCTGCAAGACTGTGGTAGCTATCCTGGGTGGGAGCCGGATAGAAAAACCCTTTTCAAATTTCTCCTCCAGCATGTCAAGATAGTTGCAGCTTGAGGCAGAAACAGACCTGCAATGGCCATGCGGACAATGCTAGGCTAATCAGCAGCAAAACTGAATGCCCCTCTGTGACTCTAGAGATTGCCACATGGAAAGCGGTAACCACACAGCACATATTCTTTTATGTAGTGGACATCAGTACAGTGGAAATCTGCATGGTGTGTTGTCTTTGAAATAGCACAAAGTGCAGGAACCGTTGATCTGAGCGTGTGGAGCAACACATCATTGGCCCTTACACAGATGTCTGAGGAAAAAAAAATCTGCATTGTTAATCCTATAGCACAGACTGGCACGAAGACCCTAGGGCCCATATTTATACATTTTGACGCACAACTGCGCCAAAAATTTTAACGCCGGCTAACGCCATTCCAAAGCGCCATGCGGGCGCCTTATTTATTGAATGACGTTAGCCGGCGCAGCTGACTGGTGTGCGTCAAAAAAAATGACCCACACCAGGCAGCGCCGGCGTAGGGGAAAATGGAGCTTGGGCGTCAAAAAATGGGGCAAGTCTTATGTCCCCTGGGCATGTTCATTGGGCATAGTGGCATGTAGGGGGGCACAAATCAGGCCCCCCTATGCCACAAAAAAAATACGAAAAAAAATACTTACCAGAACTTACCTTAACTTCCCTGGGATGGGTCCCTCCATCCTTGGGTGTCCTCCTGTGTTGGGCAAGGGTGGCAGGGGGTGTCCCTGGAGGCATGGGAGGGCACCTCTGGGCTCCTTCTGAGCCCACAGGTCCCTTAACGCCTGCCCTGACCCAGGGGTTTAAAAAACGGCGCCCATCAGGCTGGGTGCCATTTTTTAAGGCCTGCCCCCTCCTATGTGTCAAAATGACGTCACAGTATAAATATGGGGCACAGGCCTTAAAGTCATTTTTTAGAAGGGAACGCCTACCTTGCATATAATTAACGCAAAGCTGGCTCCCCCTTCTAAAAAATGACGCACATAGTGGAACTTTGACGCCCGCGGGGTCGGACGTCAAAGTATAAATATGGGGCATTGTTTGCGCCGAATGTGCGTCAAAAATTTTGACGGACATTCGGCGCAAACAGAGTATAAATATGCCCCTAGATCCTTAAGGTAGAAGTATGCAGATCATGGCACATCATAAAAAGTTTATGCTCAGACAGCACGTACAGTACTTAACCAGCAGAGATCTTCATCTACAGACGTGGAGTGATTATAATTCTTCCTCGGGATGACAAAGGCTTCACACCCTTCAGTTCCCACAAACTGAGTTCGTGGGTGGGGGAGGGACAAGGCTCCTACCACGGGCACAAACTGCACCAATCTAATAGTGACTGTTTCCGCACACTGAGAGGGCTGCCAGTGCCTACTGCGTGCCACCTTCTTCTGTCTCTGTTGAAGACTGAAAACCAAACAGGACGAGACGACCGAGGTCCCCATGGTCCAAAGACCAAGGACGAGAGCATAATGCCCCAAGTGGATGGCTGCAAAAGGCCCTCTGAAGGGGGGAGGTGCACTCAAAGTTTTCAAGTGGCCTTCACAGCCGCATCTGCCACCCCAACTCCAGGTGGCAGCGCAGAGCTCCAACTGCTTTCCAAGGATCAGCGACCAATAAAAGACAGCAAACAGGCGACGACAGGTGGACCAGGGTAGTGACCGGCGGATTCCCCTGCACTGCCGCACTGCTGGTCCACACCTATGCATTTCCGGTCCCAGAATCTCTGACTCCTCTTCCTCTGCTCCTCGATCTAAAAATGGTTGAACCACTTTTAAGAAAAGGTACATTTTCACTGCCTGTAGCTCCGGGAGGCTAATTTGCATTAGCCTGGAAGCATCTGCCCCACCAGTGTTTGATCTTAGTGAGGTTTGAAAACTGTTTCCAGAACAGGGATAGTGACTTAGGCCTGATGGCAGGATGGACTGTGTGTGGAGCATGCGACAACTGTAAGCTCTGAAATGGCAGCTGTGGAGCTTCCAGGTACTTCATTAACTTTAAGCAGGCAAGAATGAGGCATACCCATTCACACTTACGTTTAAGGGGAGACCTGGTGAATGAAAGGCCTTTGTTCTTTAAACTCTCTGAAGCAAGATATGCACCAACAAAGTGGGAAGAAGAGCTGGTCCCTGTTATAGCTAAGGAGGAGAGGGCTGCTCATTTCCCTGAACATACTCCTAGGTGGCCCACATGCTTCCTTCAGGTGCAAAAGGACTGTACCATCATGGATTCCTCTACAATAGTGCATGCTGGGCCAGTTTACAAAAAAACAAATATGATGTCCTGCAAAAGTGGGTAGGGTTGCCCCTACAAAATGTTTATTTTTTAGTTAGGGGGTATCCAGGAGTCACCTTCACCCACTGGCTACTGTACCAAATAAACATGGACCTCTGCACCAGCCTCTCAGAACACTTTCTGGACCTCTGGAAGAACAGAAAAAGGATTGCACCTGCTGTTTGAGCCCTGTGAAAAAACCTCAAGGGCTGGACCTGTTATTTTATACATATGACAAAGAACTGGACTCCATGGCTCAGCTAGCTGCCCTTATGTCTAGCTACAGAAACAACAGAAGCTGCAAGCGGCCTTTTCCCTGGCGTGACCAGCTGCAACTGGAACAGGACTGGACCCTGCTGATGGCCTCTACTGCAGTGATTCCTGATCCCTAAATGCTATCCCTGAGGTATTTGGAGACTTACTTTTGTCCAGAAGGATGTATTCTGTAAACTTATTGGACTTGGGAAGATGTTGGACTTCCAGACATCCAAAGGACCTGGACCAACCACCCAAGTCAATATGCCCAAGGTGTAATCTCACTGAGTAAGAAATTCAGGTTGACCTAAAAGTCTAGTTCTTCAGGTACAAATCCTGACCAGGCAAAGATGCTAAAACTACCTGGCAGGCAATATGATTTCCCTTGGTGTGAAGTTTGACTTTTACTGCTCAGAGGTTTTTCTGCAAAAAACCGACTGTTTTACCTGGACGTTACTTAATACCTGTACAGCTTCAGATGAGCACTGGCAGATCCCATGTCCTTTTTTGCCTTGCTGAACCTTCTGGCTTCCATTTCAGAGACTAATGGCCTGATTTTGATATTGGCAAATGGGTTACTCCGTCACAGCGGTGACAGATATCCTGTCTGCTGAAATCTAAATCCAAAAGAATTTTGATTTTGACGGATGGGACATCCATCACCGTTGTGACGGAGTAACCCATCCACCAATAACTGAATCAGACCCGAAGTCAGAAGGTAAAAACTTTGGAATGAATGTGCTTTGCATGTCTGGCCATTGCCACCTTGTGGTCAGCCAGGAATTGTGCCTAATTCCACGTCTCACACGAACAGTACCTTTTATTGGTGCTTTACTTTTAATTTTGAATGTTTTAAAATTCATACCACTGATTCCACTTATTACATTTATTTTTATTTTTGGTGTGATATTGTTCAGAAAGTTTATAAAATGTTTTCTCTATTTTTGTAACTTGGAGCTGTAATCTGATTTTCTTGTGTTTTTGACTTTTTAAATGTTTTGGGATTATAAATGCTTTGCACATTCTCTCTAACTTAAGCCTGTCTCCAAAGTGCTACAGACCATTGGCCAAGCTTAGTTTTAAATTATTGAAATTATTGAAATCGTTGTTGGTACCTAATAGGTTATTAAATTTATTGCTTCCACCCCAATGAATTTACTTTCCTATATGTATTATATCCTTATGTTATAATCACGTTATACAGTATGTTCGTATGCTATTTGTTATACATTATTGAAACATCTTAATTGTTAATTTATTTTCTTCAATTATATGTTATAAATCATATTCCTGTGTTATATGTTACATTCAAGGGTTATATGTTATAGTTTATCTTCATATCTTATTTTTCATTTGTTATAGTAGCGTAATAGATTGTATTTATTTGTTATTTATTGCATTAATAGGTTATATGTGATATTCATATTACTTGAAATTTGTTGTATGCAAATGCTTCATGTTATATGTAATATGTGTCTTTATTTTCTTTTCTTATATTATGTGATATCATCCGTTATTTGCTATGTTCATTTGTTATATATTCTGGGGGTCATTACAACATTGGCAGTAAAAGCCGCTTACTGCCGTGCAGAAGACTGCCAACACACCGCTGCGGCCGTGGAAATCCGCCACGGCCATTATGACCCACAGCTCGGAATCCGCCAAAATTGAGACACCCACACAAGTCCGCCACACCAAAGGTCAGTGATAAACTGGCGAAAACAAAACCTCCACCGTCACGCCAACAGGAATACTCCCACACTATCACGACCCACGAATCCACGCGGCGGACTTTCAAACGTGGTATTCCATTGGCGGTACACACCGCCGCGCTCAAAATACACACACTCCTACAAAACACATCCACATTGGACAATTGCAAATACACACACCTGATACACTTACACACACCACTCCCACACACCCAATACAATGTAAAACACCCACCCACATCACCCACAAACCCCTACGACCAAAATCCCAAAAGAAGGCCAGAGAGAGACACTACAATCTACAACCAAGCATCCACAGGCACACAACACCATCACCCACATAACATCCACGCACCCCACACAACACACCACTAAATATCACCCCACATATCACAACACACACCACCCCACTCATCACCCACACCACCCCATGGCACGGCAAAGACACCCCAGGTTCTCTGAGGAGGAGCTCAGGGTCATGGTGGAGGAAATCATCCAGGTAGAGCCACAGCTATTCGGATCACAGGTGCAGTACACCTCCATAGATAGGAAGATGGAGCTGTGGTGCAGAATAGTGGACGGGGTCAACGTAGTGGGACAGCACCCAAGAAATAGGGATGACATCAGGAAGAGGTGGAACGACCTTCGGGGGTGCTTTCCGTGGTATCAAGACACCACCTTGCGTTACAGAGGACTGGCGGCGCACCCCCAGCTCCTCCCCCACAACTAACAAAATGGGAGGAGCAAGTCTTGGCGATTCTGCATCCTGAGGGCCTCGAAGGAGTAGCTGGTGGAATGGCCTCTGGTAAGTCAAACCTTAACTACTATATCCCTCACCCTACCTGCATGCCATCACATACCCCCACCCTTGCCCTCACCCCCATCACTCCTACTCCTCACAAATGTCCCAATATCACAAACCACACATCCCAACACCAAGCCCTGCATGCAACAACAAAGCATGGACACCCATCACCAATGCATGGCCACTGCACATACCCATACACCCCCCTAAACCATCATCACACAAGGTCCCACACAGGAATGCAAGCCCTGGGGTACACGGTACACACCCATTGCACACCATGGCACATACAGATGCAATAATCATGCTGTTACACCCCTGCAGGACCCCTACCCAACGTCAGCGCACAGGAGGGTCCAGACATGTCCACACCACCAAAAGAAGAGGCCCACAGTAATGACAGCAGCTCTGTCCAACTGGATCTAGATGACCAGGCCGGCCCATCTGGGACCTCGGGACAGTCGGTTCCCCTCACACAGTCACAGGCCACCACAGACCTTCCCCCCTCTGGAAACACCAGCACAGCACCCACCCAACAGGCCCATACCTCTGTCCCCAGGACACGTCAATCAGCAGTGTGTCCACCACTACAGGGAACCCAGGCTAACCCACCACCCCAACAGCACCAGGGACCTGGGGGCAGTGGCAGTGGGCACACCGTTTAGAGGCCCAGGAAAATAGGGGAACTGGGAGGGCTGCTGTGCGACAGGGGGATGACAGGCCCAGGGAACCCACTCTCCACGAGGCCCTCTCCAACATCATGAGAGCACACCATCATTCCCAGGAGACGATGGCAAAGGTACTGGCCAAGTTTCAGGAGACCCAGCGGCTGGAGGAGGAACAGTATTTGGGCTTCAGGGAGGAACTCAGATCCATCAATTCCACCCTGGGCACCATCGTAGGGGTGCTGAAGGAAGTACTAACACCAGAAGGGACACTGGGGCACAACAAGGGGCCCCTGACACTAGCCTGGACGATGAACTGCCCACCACCTCCGCCGGCGCTAGTGGACAGGAGGCACCACCACAGGACCACCACACCAGCACCCCACCCCCTGCAGATGGAGAACCACCCCGCAAACGCTCCCTGAGATCCAGGACAAAGACAGAGAACGATGCCAAGATCCCCGCCAAGAAATTAGACCGCCCTGAATGTCCTCCTTTTGTCCCACCTTGTCACCCTGTCCATCCTCAAACTGCCCCAGCTCCACTTCCTATGCCCCTTTGGGCAATACACCTGTGAGACTAATAGACTGGACTCTGCCATGGACATTCCTCCACCATCACCCCTCACCATGTTACAGCACCCTCCAATATTGAGCACTTAAATAAACACCCTTGAAGCACAAAACAATCTGGAGACTGTCTGTGATTTTGAAATAGTGTATTAGCAATTACAGTGACAAAATGCTCTTTCAAATGTAATGTCAACATACCTATGTCACACAGCTCTAGTCCATGAGGAAACAAAGCAGATGTCACACAATGGGACCCACATCTGTGAAATCGTAAGGGAAAGTGACAACTCAGTGACCATACACTGTGTGAAAAGGACAGACAGTAGAGAGGTAGTAGTGTTAAAGTACATGTAGTAGGCAGGTTTGTCTTCTTACCTGTGTCTCACTGGAAGCATTTCAGGATCACAGAGTTCCTGTTGTCGATGTCCTCTTCTACGGCTTCATTGTCTTCACTGTCCACAGGCTCCACTGCTGCCACAACACCTCCATCTGGACCATCCTCCTGCAGAAAGGGCACCTGTCATCGCAAAGCTAAGTTGTGAAGCATACAGCAGGCCACAATGATCTGGCACACCTTCTTTGGTGGGTAGAATAGGGAACCACCTGTCATATGGAGGCACCGGAACCTGGCCTTCAGGAGGCCGAAGGTCCGCTCTATAATCCTCCTAGTTCGCCCATGGGCCTCATTGTAGCGTTCCTCTGCCCTTGTCCTGGGATTCCTCACTGGGGTCAGTAGCCATGACAGGTTGGGGTAACTAGAGTCACCTGAAAATGGCGAGAGACAACTGTTAGACACACACCAACCTGTAGGGATATCCCCAGACCTAGACAACTATTCCCACTGACTTGCTTCCAGGTGCTCACCTAATAGTCACACACGGTGCCTCTGGAGCTGACCCATCACATAAGGGATGCTGCTATTCCGCAGGATGTAAGCGTCATGCACTGAGCCAGGGAATTTGGCATTACCATGGGAGATGTACCGGTCGGCCAAACATACCATCTGCACATTCATCGAATGATAACTCTTCCGGTTTCTGTACACCTGTTCACTCCTGCGTGGGGGGACCAAGGCCACATGTGTCCCATCAATGG
Source organism: Pleurodeles waltl (assembly GCF_031143425.1). Classification (NCBI taxonomy): domain Eukaryota; kingdom Metazoa; phylum Chordata; class Amphibia; order Caudata; family Salamandridae; genus Pleurodeles; species Pleurodeles waltl. The sequence continues at coordinate 309,096,358 of NC_090449.1, read as the reverse complement.
CACCTATGATGTTGGGGATATGTCCCAGAGCATAGAAGTCACCTTTCACTGTAGGCAAATCCTCCACCTGAGGGAAAACGATGTAGCTCTGCATGTGTTTCAGCAGGGCAGACAACACTCTGGACAACACGTTGGAAAACATAGGCTGGGACATCCCTGATGCTATGTCCACTGTAGTTTTAAAAGACCCACTTGCAAGGAAATGGAGTACTTACAGCACCTGCACTTGAGGGGGATTCCTGTGGGATGGCGGATAGCTGACATCAGGTCTGGCTCCAACTGTGCACACAGTTCCAGGATTGTGGCACGATCAAGCCTGTAGGTGATGATCACATGTCTTTCCTCCATTGTCGACAGGTCCACCAGCGGTCTGTACACCGGAGGATGCCGCCATCTCCTTACATGTCCCAGCGGACGGTGCCTATGAAGGACAACAGCGAACACAGAGTCAACCAACTCAGAGGTACGTAAACACAGCTTACTCAGAAAACCATTTATAACCCGAATTTTTCCTGTATGAGTGTTGAGGCAAGGCCTAGGTATGTGTGACGCAGTTAAAATAAAGCCATGTGGGCCCCTGAAATGGCGGCTGCCTGACCTGTAAAGTGGACAATGGGATGTGAGGTAACTGCGCTGGCGTTCTACACCGTCGCGGTAGGCGGTCGAAGACCGCAGCGCAATTCTGCATTGGTTAACTTTGGACCCTATGGATCCCAGGAGCCAATGACGATGTACGCCCGCGGTGACGGTACTCACCGCTGCGGATGTGACCGCCATTTTCTATCACTTCAATCACTCGATACCTGATCTTCGACAGGAGAGGACCTACACTGCAAGTGCTGCTATGACCTCAGTCTGGAAGAAACAATGGCTCGTGCGTGTGGGGAAAGGGCCCCTGCCTTCAGCACGGAGGAGTTAGAGAAACTCGTGGGACGGAGGGCAAGGGGAGCTCCACGGCGGGGACAGGAGCTGACACCAGTGATACAGACTCGTCCTCTGATGGGAACTCCCTTGTGGTGGTGGCCCCATCTGTGCCCCCCGCATCTACAGGTACAGCCGCCACCCCCCCTCCAGCACCGCCCTCCCAGCAGCAACTCAGCCTTTGCCCCGTGCCTGCTCACCCAGGAGGGTGGGCATCTCCTTCGCCCCAGGCACCTCAGGCCCTGCCCCAGTCACCCCTGCTGCCCTCAGTGAGGAGGCCATTGACCTCCTCAGGTCCCTCACTGTTGGGCAGTCTACCATTTTGAATGCCATCCAGGGTGTAGAGAGGCAGTTGCAACAAACCAATGCATTCCTGGAGGGCATTCATTCTGGTCAGGCAGCCCTTCAGCATGCTTTTCAGACTCTGGCCTCAGCACTGGTGGCAGCCATTGTCCCTGTCTCTAGCCTCCCCCCTCCAACTTCCTCCACTCAGACCCAATCGCCTGTACCTCAGCCTACCCCAAGCAGACCATCAGACCAGCATGCACATACCTCAACACATAAAGGAAGCTCAGGCAAACATAAGCACCACACATCCCACAGGCACTCACGCAAGCATCACACACATGCAGACATAGCAACATCCACTGCCTCCACTGTGTCCCCCTCCTCCTCGTCTCCCTCATCCCTCCCAGTCTCGTCTCCACTCACACCTGCATGCACTACATCTACAGCCACTACTTCCATCACCAGCACACCCACCACCATACCCCGCTCACGTGCACTCACCACCCCCACTACCATTCACACATCCCCTGTGTCCTCTCCCAGTGTGTCTGTGATGCCACCTCCCAAGTCACACAAACGCAGCCACACACCCACCCAACAGCCATCCACCTCACGACAGCCTCCAACGCATGCACCTTCACCCAAAGTCACCAAACGGACACCTCCTACAACCACAACCTCTTCCTCCACTCCCAAACCCCCTCCAGCTACCCGTCCCAGTTTTCCTAAGAAACTTTTCCTGGTCACCCTTGACCTCTTTCCCTCTCCTCCCCCACCCCGTCAGTCTCCTAGGGCCCGACTCTCCAGGTCCCAACCTAGCACCTCAGCCACAACAGCGGCAGGACCAGTGGTGCCAGTAGTCACTGGATTCTGGAGTGCACCAGGCAGCAGGGCAGCTAGTGTGGCAAGGAGCCACAGCACGGACAGTCCCCCACCTGTCAAGCATCAAACGTTGGCCAGTGCCCGGCGGGAGAGGGGGAAGACAACAGCCAGCAAAGCCGCTCCCAGGGATACAGGTGGGAGTCTGGAGTCAGCTGCGACACCTTCCAAGGTGGGGAAGGGGCACAAGAAACCCCGCAAGTCTAGGAAGGCAGCACGGCAGAGAAGACCGCCATTAGCCCCGCTGCCCAGGATCAGGCCAGCACCAGCCCCGCTGGCCCAGACAGGACTGCCAGCAGCAGCTCCGCTGGCCCAGACAGGACCGCCAGCGGCAGCCCAGCAGGCCGAGACAGAACCGCCAGCAGCAGCCCCGCTGTCCAGGAGGCAACTGCCAGCACCAGCTCCGCTGGCCCAGACAGGACTGCCAGCAGCAGCCCTGCTGGCCAGGAGACGACCGCCAGCACCAACCCCACTGGCCAGGAGGCGACCGCCAGCACCAGCCCCGCTGGCCTGGAGGCAACCTGCAGCACCAGCCCCGCAGGCCCAGACAGGACCGCTAGCAGCAGCCCCGCTGGCCAGGAGGCGACCGCAAGCACCAGCCCCGCAGGCCCATACAGGACCACCAGCAGCTGAGTCGCTGCCAAGGACACCACCGCCACAAGCACCGCTGCCAAGGACACCGCTGCAACAAGCACCGCTGAACATACACCGCCGCCACAGGCACCGCTGAAAAGGACACCGCCGCCAGAAGCACCGCTGCCAAGGACACCTGCCGCCACAAGCACCGCTGCCAAGGACACCTGCCGCCACCAGCACCGCTGAACAGGACACCGCCGCCACCAGCACCGCTGAACAGGACACCGCTGCAACAAGCACCTCTGAACAGGACACCGCCGCAACAAGCACCGTTGAACAGGACACCGCCGCCACCAGCACTGCTGGTCCATGAGCGCCAAGAGCACTGACGCTACTGAGTCCGCCACGAGCAGGATGAAGCACTCTGGGCACAAAGCCCCCTCCAGAACCAGTGGTGTAAGGCATCCACTACCTCTGTCCTTGGCAGGATGAAGCACTCTGGGCACAAAGCCCCCTCCAGAACCAGTTGAGAAAGGCATCCACTACCTCTGTCCTTGGCAGGATGAAGCACTCTGGGCACAAAGCTTACTCCAGAACCAGTGGAGACTGTTATCCACTTGAGAGACTGTGGCTTTGCACTCCCCAGGATTGTCCAGTGGGCAAACCACCCACTGTAGGGACTTGTGAGACTGTGGCTATGCACTCCCGAGGATTGTACAGTGGGCAAACCACCCACTGTAGGGACTTGTGAGACTGTGGCTTTGCACTCCCCAGGATTGTACAGTGGGCAAACCAACTACTGTAGAGACTTGTGAGACTGTGGCTTTGCACTCCCCAGGATTGAACAGTGGGCATGTGGCCCCCTTGTGGATTTGGCATCGTGCACTCAACCGGCTGAGGTGCCCCCCTTTCCCTTCCCCCTGAGGTGCCTGTTTTATTTCTATCTGATGCCCCTGCAGTGTTCTGTCCGCATGTTCGGGTATCTTGTGTGGGCCTCGCCCATGCAGTGTGGGCCCAGTGTTCCACGGACTTAAATAGTGCAATACCTGGACTTCTATTCTTGGTGTATATATTTGTTTATAGTGTATATATATTTTTGCGTACTGGATTTTAATAGATTATAATGGTTACAATCATTTTCTTTTGTCTTTGCATTCTTCCGGGGGGGTTGGGGCTGTAACTGTAATGTATCATGCTGTATTAGTGTGTGTGTTGTCGTGGGTGAGGGTGGGGGTGTGGGTGTTGTGTGTTGCGTGTGTGTGTCGCTGTTTTTTCCCTCCCCCCTCCCCTGTGTCGTAGGTGCCGGACTCACCGTGGCCTTCGCCGCCAGCGTTCGTGCTCCTGGTAGTGGAGCAAGAAGATGAAGGCTGGAAAAATGTGAAGGTCTGGTTCCATGGGGTCCTGGTTCCTCGTGGGGTGTGTAGAGGTGAGCATTTTCCCTTCGAAGTCCAGTTTCCGCTGTGTTTTTGTTCGCGGTGAATCCGCCCTGGAAAAGGTGGCAGATTGGTAGGTTGTGATACGGTGGGCGGTACATTGTCTCCCGCCTGTCTGTTGGCGGTGACCGCCGCGCTGTTTGTTTGTACCGCCGTGGCGGTCGGAGTGTTAAAGTGGCTGTCTTTGCTGGCAGTTTCTGCCACGGTCGTGATTCAATTTTTTTCTCGCCGGCCTGTTGGCGGTCTTACCGCCACTTTAACACCGACCGCCATGGTTGTAATGACCACCTATATGTTATGTTCAAATGTTATATGGAATGTGTTACATCATGTTTGAGGATCATAGCATGTTAAAATGGAGTGTGAGAGTTCAAATGGTGAATCATGTGTCAACTAAGATAAAAGGTGGTAAGTTGCCCATATGCCAATAAGAAAGGGAAGTAGTGAGAGAGCTGATCGTAAAAACACACTTATTATATAAGTAAGAAAGTCAAAGAACCCAGTGTCAGCATACCCCGAGTGACAAAACATTGTATTGATGGCATAGAAAAAGTGTTACAAATAAAATATTGTATTAAAACCCCATCACCAACATCAGGGAGTTACCTAGAAATGGTGATAGTGTATCATAGCTGAGAAATGAAGAAAAGCATACCTCAAAGCAAAGGAGTGGTCCAGAAAGTACCAAATGTATGTAGAAAGAAGATAGAGTATGCTTCAGAAATATGGTTATGAGTAACTCTTTCATGGTAGTCACAAGGAAGAAAAGTGGCAGTTATGTGAGACCATGATAAGTCTCAAATCTGTGAGGGAACATAATTCCAGGTAAGGTTTGAGACCGTAAAATATCTATAAAGTATATAAAGATTATAAAAGATCTGCGGGAGTGGCGGGGACTAAATGTGAACTAATTCAAATATATAGATGGCAAGTGTTATATAACTAGTAAGCACAAGTATCTTAAAGTGCAAAAAATAGGGTTAAATGTACATGGAAAACGATTTAAAAATGATTAGCACAAGTATCGGGGTTGCAAAAAATAATAGTGAACCTAGTAACCAATCGACAAATGAGGTGAGCTCTATTGGTGCAATCCAATATTGCAGGAAACAAACCGAGGGCAAAAGTAGGCGTATTATGGAGTAAACAGATAAGGGTCTTTCCGGTATGAAATACGAGCGGCAGTAATAAAGGTAAAACGGTCTGTCTTATAACGAAAAAGTTCACGGAGAAACCAAACAAGAAATGTGTTTAAGTTTGCTAACCTCGGAGTACATGCCGAGAAAGATAAAACGGTCTGTCTTAAAGCGAAAGTCCACGGAGAAAACACAAATATTATGTTAATAAGTTAGCTTACCTTGGAGTACAAGCCGAGGAAAGTGTCGGCATGGAGACCAGTTAGAGAGTGTCGGCCATGTTGATAAGCCATTTTAAAGGGCTCTGTGTGCATGGTCTTAGAAGGGGGGGATTAAGCAGAATGAGGGAAGTCAGAAATGGCAGCCATTTTGGAATGTAGTGTCAGAGTCACCAGATCCTCGGGGTCACCTGGAGTACCGTATGTGGCGGACCACACGCAAGTAGATTGCAATGGTCACAACGTCGTAATTGAAGGCCATCTAGACGGTGCCCCTCTGACACTTGTAGGACTATACGTGCCCAATGTCAATCAGTAGAGCTTCCTAAATACACTGACTCCTAGTGTGCTCCGTGATCCTGCTGGGGAAAGTCTATGGGGAGGGGACCTCAACTGTGTACCTGATGTTATGCTGGATTGTTCCTTCCCCCACTCAAGAGTTCACAGCATGGAGGTCCGAAATTGGATTATATGACTTATTGAGACAGGGATATCCAAGGAGAAGCAAATACTCCTTCTACCCTCCGGTCCACGACCTCCACACTAGAATAGATTTATTGCTGGCGCCAGCACCCATGTTTCAGAGAGTACACTGCTCTGCTTATCTGGCTCGCACCTTATCTGATCACTGCCCCTTAAGGGTGACTCTCTGCTGAGGCAGGCTGATTTCAAAAATACCTACTTGGCACTTGCGTACTTTACACAGAATATTAACTTAATGCCTCATCATGCCATTGAATGGGATGCACATAAGGTAGTGGTGCACGGACACTGAATGGCTGCCTCCTTGGGCATCAGACAAGTATTGCTCTGTGAGGTGTCTGATGTTGGAAGTTGAACTGTGCGACTAAGAGTTGGAAGTAGCCAGCGGGAAAGATGACCCTGTGGGTCTTCGTGATATCTGTACTGCGTACAGGGAAACAGATACTCGATTGGGCATATATGATTGCAGACACTATATGACGAGACAGAAGGCAGAGGGAGACAGATCGGGCTGCCTACTGGCATGGCTGCTGCAGGACATGCCACAGTGCTTCCCTATTGGGGCAATCAAGCTAGACTCAGGAACAGTGGTTAATACACAGGGGGCCATAAACACTGCCTTTCATACTTACTACCAATCATTATATGAAACTACCCCATTACCCACACCGGGGCAATTGTCTGCCTTTATAGATACGCTACCCCTACAACGTTTGCAACCAGGGCAGGCACAGGCCCTGGACGAACCCATTTGCATGGATGAACTCCGAACCACTTTAGCGCAAAAGGCCTGTAACAAAACCCCGGGAACTGATGGCCTGTCCATTGAATATTAATGAGCAAATGCAAAACACCTTTTACAGCCCCTGCTTGATGCATTCAGGGAGGCACAGGCACTGGGCCGTCTACCAGAGTCGAAGCGCAAGACCCTTATAATAGTTTTACTGAAGGCTGGCCGTGATCGTCTGAATGTGCGTTCTTATTGCCCTCTCTCCCTACTTTACATAGATTGCAATATTCTGGGGAAATACTGGCTAACAGACTTGTCCCCTTGATTCCTCATCTGATACATGAGGACCAATCTGGCTTCATTCCTGGATGGAACACCTTCCTGAATATCAGGATACTGCTTTGTCTTATCCATGGCTCTGCAAAGACGAGCTACCACAGTGATATCACTAGATATCGAAAAAGCATTTGATACCCTAAACTGGAACATCCTCACCACAATCTTGCACAGGATGGGCTTCGGCTCAGGGTACATATCCTGGATCACTACTCTATACTCTAACCCAATGGCTTGAGTCAAGACTGGGCAAATGATATCAGGCAAATTTACTATACATCGGGGCACTAGACAGGGGTGCATGCTCTCTCCCTTACTGTTCGCAATAGCGATGGAACCCCTGGCAGCTCAGTTGCAGCAGAGTTTGTGCCAATGGATAATATTGGAGCTACAAACGTTCCATGTTGTCTCTTTATACGTGGATGATGCCTTGATATATTTGCGGGATCACGCTGCCTCAGTCCTGGCAGTTATGTCCTTATTGGACTCCTTTGCTGCAATTTCCGGGCTAAGGGTAAACTGGACTAAATCCTGCATATTCCCATTATTCCATATCCCAATAGATAGACAACCTACTCTGCCGGACTACAACCCACAGTGGTGTCACACCACCCTTAATTACTTAGGGATACAAGTATATCACTCTATTAAAGACCTTAAAGAGAACAAAATTGATCGTGCCACCCACTCTATACGTAGCTCGCTCACATTCTCGGGCTCGTAACCTAGATTATTATACTATTTTACTGCACTGCCCATAATACTCCCTCGTTCATTTTTTAAAACATTACAGAGCTTATGAACTGATCTCCTATGGGGGAATGACAGACAACGTGTGGCGCTAGCCATGACGCAGTGCCCACAGGATGGTGCTGGCCTGGGTATACCCAATGTTGAACTTTATTATGAAGCTGCGCAGTTACAATGGCCGCTCCATTGGTTACAGGACCGTCGCACAGCTGAACAAAGTGTTATATACAATTCCTTGGCGCAGATACCGAAATATACTTGGTTAATTGATAAGAAATGGCCCCACATTAATGGTAACATCCTAATGGATGCCGCTGAAATGTGCTGGTGGAGATATGTGTACGGTAATCAGCCCTACATACCTTACTCAACGCTGACCATTCCACTTACCTACAGCCCGCACTGTGCTCAAACATCACATTATGGTTCTGTGGAGGGCGGCAAATCTGGAGAGGGCGGGGGACTTCTTCTCTGCAAGCACGTTACTGACGCTTGATGAGCTGAAGGACAATTTGGATTTACACCCGTGCGCTTTCTTGACAAACTGTGCAATCAGGTACCTCATAGGGAATACATGGAACATGGGGGGACACAGAACCACAATCCTCCCAGCTACTCACGCTGATGTTTTCCATAACTGAAACCAAACATGTGATATCTCAGCTATACAGTGCTCTGTTGTCTGCAGCTTGCCCGAGCTTAGAGCCAGCTCGTGCTTGATGGGAGGGCGTACTCGCCATCCCCTTGTCACAGAAGGCTTGGGCTGCAGTGCTCTCTACAGTTAAACATGTTTCACGCAACCCTAGGCTTCGTTACACCCAATTCAATTACATACATCAGCTCCATCTCTCCCCGCTGAGAATTAAGCGCATATTCCTCATGACAGATCCTACATGGCCCCGATGTATAGCTCCAGTTGTAAATTTTTATCACATAGTATGGGACTGCCCACTACTGTGTGCAGCTTGGCAACAAATAATTGTATGTATGTCCGATATAACCAATCATGCCCGAACGCTCAGCCAGGAGTCCTGTCTATTAGGACTGTGCCAACGTACTTAGGGTGACAAGCAAACGCACAGATTTATTGACCTTGCCTTTGTCACATTTAAGCGCCTGATAACCACAGATTGGAAAGCGCCACACGCCCCAGCCCATGCTGAATGGCTTTGAGACTTGTTGCAGTGGTCTCAAGTGGAGGTGCTGACGTTGCACCAATTACAAACTAAAGGCTTGGCCGGAGAGAGCTGTGCAACGTGGGACATATTTGTTGGAAAATTGGAAGCCAAAAATGACATGCGCCCTCCCTGAGCACATATGTGCAATTACTATATATCCACCACATAATATAATGAGTCGTCAGGTCAGGTGCACACGAGTCCTTGCCCTGCTATCTCAAGATCTCCCACTGCTAGCAAGATGCCCAATGTGCGAGAGTAAGATCCTAGAGACACTTTTGCACATGCTCCCCAAGAATAGTAAGTAACACAGGGCGCCCCTTAAGATATTGCCTCCCAATGAGTACGAAGTCACACAGCTTTTAATATGCTCCTGATTCACACACTCACTTCTCCCCGATCACATACTCCTATACTTATGCAATAATTCACTGACAATACTATGCTTTCTCACCACAGCACTCTAACCTTGGCAGCACTGTTCAACTGTATTGACTGATGTATGTTTTTCCTTGTCATTGCCTATGTTTTGGCATCTCTTTATATTGATGCATTAAAACCAATAAAATAGATTTGCAAAAAAAAATGATCCAAAAACACAAATCAAAAATGAAAATCTTGCGACAGCAATTTATTATGGAGGGATATCAGGGGGCCGGGATTATGCACAGGACTGGAAATAGTGTATGTGATGGCACAGGGTAAGGTTACAACCCCCCCGCCCCCACACCACAGCCAGAAATGTACAGTAGCTGCATACTATGGACCTCTTGTCTTCCCTACACCTTGGATGATAATTAAAAAATATATAGAAAGCAGCAGTTATTTATAGACTTCAACACCATATAAGGAAAAACCTAAGGTTTGTTTTGTGTGTGTTTTTGTCTAGACCATGGGGTCCTTTTCCTACCAGGAGGTAGTGGTGCAAAACTAAATTACAGGGCTACTTTGTGGTGAAATACCCTTTTAAGATCCCACCACCACTTTGTAATTCACAACCTTTAAGAATGCATTCACCACCTTCCCAAACTGAATTTAAACTCACAACTTTAGGGAGAGTCTGAGTCCCAACAAATAACGTCCTTTTTAATTGGTAATGGTGGCTGTTTGAACAATACACAAGAATGTGTATAAGGCCACTGGCACGTCTCAACACTTCATAGTGCTTACAGGTTGTGTTTCTGAAATATTGTGGGTACTCCTCAGCATTGTTTGGAGATCAAGAACAGCATAGTGCAAAGTACATTGTACATGTAAACTGATCGAACATGATGCATTAAAAGGCAAGATTCAGAAGGAGTGGGACTGCTCCAAAAGACACAATCATATTTCATGAATGAGCATGAAGGAGAATACTTTAGTGGTCACTGGACATGTAACATTGATCAAAATGTGCTAGGATGTAAGGAGTGCTAGGATTTGTCCCCAGTAAAGCAGCAATTGCATCTGTTTGTACTGAGTAGTAAAGCTCATATTGCTATTTTTACTAGTAATGCAGTTATTGGCACTTACCTCATTCACTGGTAAAGCAAATACTGCCATTAGAGGCAGTGTCATGATCAAGCTGGAGAGGGCGATACATGCAGGCTACCCAGAGTACATTGTTATCTTCAGAGACACACCCAATCACAACTACAAAGCAAGACCAGAGAGAGTCAAGAATACACATACTCATAACTGAAACTGATAATAAAGGCCAACAGTCTCTTAAACCTCTACTTATCATCCCTTCAGAGCACTCATAACACTTCAGCTTCTTCTTGTGAGGCATTGGTGCTCTTCAACTCCTGCAAGACTGTGGTAGCCATCCTGGGTGGGAGCCGGATAAAAAAAACCTTTTCAAATTTCTCCTCCAGCATGTCAAGATAGTTGCAGCTTGAGGAAGAAACAGACCTGCAATGGCCATGCGGACAATGCTAGGCTAATCAGCAGCAAAACTGAATGCCCCTCTGTGACTCTAGAGATTGCCACATGGAGAGCGGTAACCACACAGCACATATTCTTTTATGTAGTGGACATCAGTACAGTGGAAATGTGCATGGTGTGTTGTCTTTGAATGACGTTAGCCGGCGCAGCTGACTGGTGTGCGTCAAAAAAATGACCCACACCAGGCAGCGCCGGCGTAGGGGAAAATCGATCTTGGGCGTCAAAAAATGGGGCAAGTCAGGTCTGAGGCAAAATTTTGGCCTCAACCCGATTTGCGCCATTTGTTTTGACGCCCAACCCCCATTGAAATGACTCCTGTCTTAGCAAAGACAGGAGTCATGCCCCCTTGCCCAATGGTCATGCCAAGGGGGACTTATGTCCCCTGGGCATGGTCATTGGGCATAGTGGCATGTAGGGGGGCACAAATAAGGCCCCCCTATGCCACAAAAAAAATACGGAAAAAAATACTTACCAGAACTTACCTTAACTTCCCTGGGATGGGTCCCTCCATCCTTGGGTGTCCTCCTGGGGTGGGCAAGGGTGGCAGGGGGTGTCCCTGGGGGCATGGGAGGGCACCTCTGGGCTCCTTCTGAGCCCACAAGTCCCTTAACGCCTGCCCTGACCCAGGCGTTAAAAAACGGCGCCCATCAGGCTGGGTGCCGTTTTTTAAGGCCTGCCCCCTCCTGTGCGTCAAAATGACGTCACAGTATAAATATGGGGCACAGGCCTTAAAGTCATTTTTTAGAAGGGAACGCCTACCTTGCATATAATTAACGCAAGGCTGGTTACCCCTTCTAAAAAATGACGCACATAGTGGAACTTTGACGCCCGCGGGGTCGGACGTCAAAGTATAAATATGGGGCATTGTTTGCGCCGAATGTGCGTCAACAATTTTTACGCACATTTGGCGCAAACAGAGTATAAATATGCCCCTAGATCCTTAAGGTAGAAGTATGCAGATCATGGCATATCATAAAAAGTTTATGCTCAGACAGCACGTACAGTACTTAACCAGCAGAGATCTTCATCTACAGACGTGGAGTGATTATAATTCTTCCTCGGGATGACAAAGGCTTCACACCCTTCAGTTCCCACAAACTGAGTTCGTGGGTGGGGGAGGGACAAGGGGCCAGATGTAGCAAAACGCCAATTTGCGAGGTGCAAAGTGCGAGTCCATGCGACTCGCAATTTGCACCTCGCAAATTGGTATGCAGTACGGTGTCTCAGACACCGACTGCAACTCGCTATGGGGTCGCATTGACCCACCTCATGAATATTCATGAGGTGGGTCGCAAATTGCGGCCCCATAGCGAGTATAGGCACTCGCAAACATGGAGGCCTGCTGTAGTCAGCAGACCTCCATGTTCGTGACTGCTTTTAAATAAAGCATTTTTTTTTTTCTCTTTGCAGCCCGTTTTCCTTAAAGGAAAACGAGCTGCAAATAGAAAAAAATACCGAAACCTTTTGTTTCGGTTTTTTTCAGAGTAGGCAGTGGTCCATAGGACCACTGCCTGCTCTGAAAAAATAATTTTGTGAACATTCACAAAGGGGAAGGGGTCCCGTGGGGACCCCTTCCCCTTTGCGAATGAGTTACCATCCACTTCAAGTGGATGGTAACTGCGAGTTGATTTGCGACCGCTTTCGCGGTCACAAATCAACTTAAATCGCGGTGCGAGTCGCAAATAGGAAGGGAACACCCCTTCCTATTTGCGAGTCGGAAACACATTTTGCGAGTCGGTTCCGACTCGCAAAATGTGTTTCTGCATCGCTTGAGGGCTTTTGCACCTCGCAAACGGCGTTTTTCGCCGTTTGCGAGGTGCAAAAGCCTACCTACATCTGGCCCAAGGCTCCTACCACGGGCACAAACTGCACCAATCTAATAGTGACTGTTTCCGCACACTGAGAGGGCTGCCAGCACCTACTGCGTGCCACCTTCTTCTGTCTCTGTTGAAGACTGAAAACCAAACAGGACGAGACGACCGAGGTCTCCATGGTCCAAAGACCAAGGACTAGAGCATAATGCCCCAAGTAGATGGCTGCAAAAGGCCCTCTGAAGGGGGGAGGTGCACTCAAAGTTTTCAAGTGGCCTTCACAGCCGCATCTGCCACCCTAACTCCAGGTGGCAGCGCAGAGCTCCAACTGCTTTCCAAGGATCAGCGACCAATAAAAGACAGCAAACAGGCGACGACAGGTGGACCAGGGTAGTGACCGGCAGATTCCCCTGCACTGCCGCACTGCTGGTCCACACCTATGCATTTCCGGTCCCAGAATCTCTGACTCCTCTTCCTCTGCTCCTCGATCTAAAAATGGTTGAACCACTTTTAAGAAAAGGTACATTTTCACTGCCTGTAGCTCCGGGAGACTAATTTGCATTAGCCTGGAAGCATCTGCCCCACCAGTGTTTGATCTTAGTGAGGTTTGAAAACTGTTTCCAGAACAGGGATAGTGACTTAGGCCTGATGGCAGGATGGACTGTGTGTGGAGTATGCGACAACTGTAAGCTCTGAAATGGCAGCTGTGGAGCTTCCAGGTACTTCATTAACTTTAAGCAGGCAAGAATGAGGCATACCCATTCACACTTACGTTTAAGGGGAGACCTGGTGAATGAAAGGCCTTTGTTCTTTAAACTCTCTGAAGCAAGATATGCACCAACACAGTGGGAAGAAGAGCTGGTCCCTGTTGCAGCTAAGGAGGAGAGGGCTGCTCATTTCCCTGAACATACTCCTAGGTGGCCCACATGCTTCCTTCAGGTGCAAAAGGACTGTACCATCATGGATTCCTCTAGAATAGTGCATGCTGGGCCAGTTGACAAAAAAACAAATATGATGTCCTGCAAAAGTGGGTAGGGTTGCCCCTACAAAATGTTTATTTTTTAGTTAGGGGGTATCCAGGAGTCACCTTCACCCACTGGCTACTGTACCAAATAAACATGGACCTCTGCACCAGCCTCTCAGAACACTTTCTGGACCTCTGGAAGAACAGAAAAAGGATTGCACCTGCTGTTTGAGCCCTGTGAAAAAACCTCAAGGGCTGGACCTGTTATTTTATACACATGACAAAGAACTGGACTCCATGGCTCAGCTAGCTGCCCTTATGTCTAGCTACAGAAACAACAGAAGCTGCAAGCGGCCTTTTCCCTGGTGTGACCAGCTGCAACTGGAACAGGACTGGACCCTGCTGATGGCCTCTACTGGAGTGATTCCTGATCCCTAAATGCTATCCCTGAGGTATTTGGAGACTTACTTTTGTAAAGAAGGATGTCTTCTGTAAACTTATTGGACTTGGGAAGATGTTGGACTTCCAGACATCCAAACGACCTGGACCAACCACCCAAGTCAATATGCCCAAGGTGTAATCTCACTGAGTAAGAAATTCAGGTTGACCTAAAAGTCTAGTTCTTCAGGTACAAATCCTGACCAGGCAAAGATGCTAAAACTACCTGACAGGCAATATGATTTCCCTTGGTGTGAAGTTTGACTTTTACTGCTCAGAGGTTTTTCTGCAAAAAACCAACTGTTTTACCTGGACGTTACTTAATACCTGTACAGCTTCAAATGAGCACTGACAGATCCCATGTCCTTTTTTGCCTTGCTGAACCTTCTGGCTTCCATTTCAGAGACTAATGGCCTGATTTTGATATTGGCAAACGTGTTACTCCGTCACAGCGGTGACAGATATCCTGTCTGCTGAAATCTAAATCCAAAAGAATTTTGATTTTAACGGATGGGACATCCATCACTGTTGTGACGGAGTAACCCATCCACCAATAACTGAATCAGACCCGAAGTCAGAAGGTAAAAACTTTGGAATGAATGTGCTTTGCATGTCTGGCCATTGCCACCTTGTGGTCAGCCAGGAATTGTGCCTAATTCCACGTCTCACATGAACAGTACCTTTTATTGGTGCTTTACTTTTAATTTTGAATGTTTTAAAATTCATACCACTGGTTCCACTTATTACATTTATTTTTATTTTTGGTGTGATATTTCCAGAAAGTTTATAAAATGTTTTCTCTATTTTTATAACTTGGAGATGTAATCTGATTTTCTTGTGTTTTTGACTTTTTAAATGTTTTGGTATTATAAATGCTTTGCACATTATCTCTAACTTAAGCCTGTCTCCAAAGTGCTACAGACCATTGGCCAAGCTTAGTTTTAAATTATTGAAATTATTGAAATCGTTGTTGGTACCTAATAGGTTATTGAAGTTATTGCTTCCACCCCAATGAATTTACTTTCTTATATGTATTATATCCTTATGTTATAATCACGTTATACAGTATGTTCGTATGCTATTTGTTATACATTATTGACACATCTTAATTGTTAATTTATTTTCTTCATTTATATGTTATAAATCATATTCCTGTGTTATATGTTACATTCAAGGGTTATATGTTATAGTTTATCTTCATATCATATTTTTCATTTGTTATAGTAGCGTAATAGATTGTATTTATTTGTTATTTATTGCATTAATAGGTTATATGTGATATTCATATTACTTGAAATTTGTTGTATGCAAATGCTTCATGTTATATGTAATATGTGTCTTTATTTTCTTTTCTTATATTATGTGATATCATCCGTTATTTGCTCTGTTCATTTGTTAAATATTCTGGGGGTCATTACAACATTGGCAGTAAAAGCCGCTTACTGCCGTGCAGAAGACCGCCAACACACCGCTGCGGCCGTGGAAATCCGCCACGGCCATTATGACCCACAGCTCGTAATCCGCCAAAATTGAGACACCCACACTAGTCCGCCACACCAAAGGTCAGTGATAAACTGGCGAAAACAAAACCTCCACCGTCATGCCAACAGGAATACGCCCACACTATCACGACCCATGAATCCACGTGGCGGACTTTCAACCGTGGTATTCAATTGGCGGTACACACCGCCGCGCTCAAAATACACACACTCCTACAAAACACATCCACATTGGACAATTCCAAATACACACACCTGATACACTTACACACACCACTCCCACACACCCAATACAATGTAAAACACCCACCCACATCACCCACAAACCCCTACGACCAAAATCCCAAAAGAAGGCCAGAGAGAGACACTACAATCTACAACCAAGCATCCACAGGCACACAACACCATCACCCACATAACATCCACGCACCTCACACAACACACCACTAAATATCACCCCACATATCACAACACACACCACCCCACTCATCACCCACACCACCCCATGGCACGGCAAAGACACCCCAGGTTCTCTGAGGAGGAGCTCAGGGTCATGGTGGAGGAAATCATCCAGGTAGAGCCACAGCTATTCGGATCACAGGTGCAGTACACCTCCATAGATAGGAAGATGGAGCTGTGGTGCAGAATAGTGGACAGGGTCAACGTAGTGGGACAGCACCCAAGAAATAGGGATGACATCAGGAAGAGGTGGAACGACCTACGGGGGAAGGTGCTTTCCGTGGTATCAAGAAACCACCTTGCGTTACAGAGGACTGGCGGCGCACCCCCAGCTCCTCCCCCACAACTAACAACATGGGAGGAGCAAGTCTTGGCGATTCTGCATCCTGAGGGCCTCGAAGGAGTAGCTGGAGGAATGGCCTCTGGTAAGTCAAACCTTAACTACTATATCCCTCACCCTACCTGCATGCCATCACATACCCCCACCCTCGCCCTCACCCCCATCATTCCTACTCCTCACAAATGTCCCAATATCACAAACCACACATCCCAACACCAAGCCCTGCATGCAACACCAAAGCATGGACACCCATCACCAATGCATGGCCACTGCACATACCCATACACCCCCTAAACCATCATCACACAAGGTCCCACACAGGAATGCAAGCCCTGGGGTACACAGTACCCACCCATTGCACACCATGGCACATACAGATGCAATAATCATGCTTTTACACCCCTGCAGGACCCCTACCCAACGTCAGCGCACAGGAGGGTCCAGACATGTCCACCCCACCAACAGAAGAGGCCCACAGTAATGACAGCAGCTCTGTCCAACTGGATCTAGATGACCAGGCCGGCCCATCTGGGACCTCGGGACAGTCGGTTCCCCTCACACAGTCACAGGCCACCAGAGACCTTCCCCCCTCTGGAAACACCAGCACAGCACCCACCCAGCGGGCCCATACCTCTGTCCCCAGGACACGTCAATCAGCAGTGTGTCCACCACTACAGGGAACCCAGGCTAACCCACCACCCCAACAACACCAGGGACCTGGGGGCAGTGGCAGTGGGCACACCGTTCAGAGGCCCAGGGAAATAGGGGAACTGGGAGGGCTGCTGTGCAACAGGGGGATGACAGGCCCAGGGAACCCACTCTCCACAAGGCCCTCTCCAACATCATGGGAGCACACCATCATTCCCAGGAGACGATGGCAAAGGTACTGGCCAACTTTCAGGAGACCCAGCGGCTGCAGGAGGAACAGTATTTGGGCTTCAGGGAGGAACTCAGATCCATCAATTCCACCCTGGGCACCATCGTAGGGGTGCTGAAGGAAGTCCTCAACACCAGAAGGGACACTGGGGCACAACAAGGGGCCCCTGACACTAGCCTGGACGATGAACTGCCCACCACCTCCGCCGGCGCTAGTGGACAGGAGGCACCACCACAGGACCACCACACCAGCACCCCACCCCCTGCAGATGGAGAACCACCCCGCAAACGGTCCCTGAGATCCAGGACAAAGACAGAGAACGATGCCAAGATCCCCGCCAAGAAATTAGACCGCCCTGAATGTCATCCTTTTGTCCCACCTTGTCACCCTGTCCATCCTCAAACTGCCCCAGCTCCACTTCCTATGCCCCTTTGGGCAATGCACCTGTGAGACTAATAGACTGGACTCTGCCATGGACATTCCTCCACCATCACCCCTCACCATGTTACAGCACCCTCCAATATTGAGCACTTAAATAAACACCCTTGAAGCACAAAACAATCTGGAGACTGTGATTTCGAAATAGTGTATTAGCAATTACAGTGACAAAATGCTCTTTCAAATATAATGTCAACATACCTATATCACACAGCTCTAGTCCATGAGGAAACAAAGCAGATGTCACACAGTGGGACCCACATCTGTGAAATCGTAAGGGAAAGTGACAACTCAGTGACCATACACTGTGTGAAAAGGACAGACAGTAGAGAGGTAGTAGTGTTAAAGTACATGTAGTAGGCAGGTTTGTCTTCTTACCTGTGTCTCACTGGAAGCATTTCAGGATCACAGAGTTCCTGTTGTCGATGTCCTCTTCTTCTGCTTCATCGTCTTCACTGTCCACAGGCTCCACTGCTGCCACAACACCTCCATCTGGACCATCCTCCTGCAGAAAGGGCACCTGTCATCGCAAAGCTAAGTTGTGAAGCATACAGCAGGCCACAATGATCTGGCACACCTTCTTTGGTGGGTAAAATAGGGAACCACCTGTCATATGAAGGCACCGGAACCTGGCCTTCAGGAGGCCGAAGGTCCGCTCTATAATCCTCCTAGTTCGCCCATGGGCCTCATTGTAGCGTTCCTCTGCCCTTGTCCTGGGATTCGTCACTGGGGTCAGTAGCCATGACAGGTTGGGGTAACCAGAGTCACCTGAAAATGGCGAGAGACAACTGTTAGACACACACTAACCTGTAGGGATATCCCCAGACCCAGACAACTATTCCCACTGACTTGCTTCCAGGTGCTCACCTAATAGCCACACACTGTGCCTCTGGAGCTGACCCATCACATAAGGGATGCTGCTATTCCGCAGGATGTAAGCGTCATGCACTGAGCCAGGGAATTTGGCATTAACATGGGAGATGTACCGGTCGGCCAAACATACCATCTGCACATTCATCGAATGATAATTCTTCCGGTTTCTGTACACCTGTTCACTCCTGCGTCGGGGGACCAAGGCCACATGTGTCCCATCAATGGCACCTATGATGTTGGGGATATGTCCCAGAGCATAGAAGTCACCTTTCACTGTAGGCAAATCCTCCACCTGAGGGAAAACGATGTAGCTCTGCATGTGTTTCAGCAGGGCAGACAACACTCTGGACAACACGTTGGAAAACATAGGCTGGGACATCCCTGATGCTATGTCCACTGTAGTTTGAAAAGACCCACTTGCAAGGAAATGGAGTACTGACAGCACCTGCACTTGAGGGGGATTCCTGTGGGATGGCGGATAGCTGACATCAGGTCTGGCTCCAACTGTGCACACAATTCCAGGATTGTGGCAAGATCAAGCCTGTAGGTGATGATCACATGTCTTTCCTCCATTGTCGACAGGTCCACCAGCGGTCTGTACACCGGAGGATGCCGCCATCTACTTACATGTCCCAGCGGACGGTGCCTATGAAGGACAACAGCGAACACAGAGTCAACCAACTCAGAGGTACGTAAACACAGCTTACTCAGAAAACCATTTATAACCCGAATTTTTCCTGTATGAGTGTTGAGGCAAGGCCTAGGTATGTGTGACGCAGTTAAAATAAAGCCATGTGGGCCCCTGAAATGGCGGCTGCCTGACCTGTAAAGTGGACAATGGGATGTGAGGTAACTGCGCTGGCGTTGTACACCGTCGCGGTAGGCGTTCGAAGACCGCAGCGCAACTCTGCATTGGTTAACATTGGACCCTATGGATCCCAGAAGCCAATGACGATGTACGCCGGCGGTGACGGTACGCACCGCTGCGGATGTGACCGCCATTTTCTATCACTTCAATCACTCGATACCTGATCTTCAACAGGAGAGGACCTACACTGCAAGTGCTGCTATGACCTCAGTCTGGAAGAAACAATGGCTCGTGCGTGTGGGGAAAGGGCCCCTGCCTTCAGCACGGAGGAGTTAGAGAAACTCGTGGGACGGAGGGCAAGGGGAGCTCCACGGCGGGGACAGGAGCTGACACCAGTGATACAGACTCGTCCTCTGATGAGAGCTCCCTTGTGGTGGCGGCCCCATCTGTGCCCCCCGCATCTACAGGTACAGCCGCCACCCCCCCTCCAGCACCGCCCTCCCAGCAGCCCCTCAGCCTTTGCCCCGTGCCTGCTCACCCAGGAGGGTGGGCATCTCCTTCGCCCCAGGCACCTCAGGCCCTGCCCCAGTCACACCTGCTGCCCTCAGTGAGGAGGCCATTGACCTCCTCAGGTCCCTCACTGTTGGGCAGTCTACCATTTTGAATGCCATCCAGGGTGTAGAGAGGCAGTTGCAACAAACCAATGCATTCCTGGAGGGCATTCATTCTTGTCAGGCAGCCCTTCAGCATGCTTTTCAGACTCTGGCCTCAGCACTGGTGGCAGCTATTGTCCCTGTCTCTAGCCTCCCCCTCCAACTTCCTCCACCCAGACCCAATCGCCAGTACCTTAGCCTACCCCAAGCACACCATCAGACCAGCATGCACACACCTCAACACATAAAGGAAGCTCAGGCAAACATAAGGACCACACATCCCACAGGCACTCACGCAAGCATCACACACATGCAGACATAGCAACATCCACTGCCTCCACTGTGTCCCCCTCCTCCTCGTCTCCCTCATCCCTCCCAGTCTCGTCTCCACTCACACCTGCATGCACTACATCTACAGCCACTACTTCCATCACCAGCACACCCACCACCATACCCCGCTCATGTGCACTCACCACTCCCACTACCATTCACACATCCCCTGTGTCCTCTCCCAGTGTGTCTGTGACGCCACCTCCCAAGTTACACAAACGCAGCCACACACCCACCCAACAGCCATCCACCTCACGACAGCCTCCAACGCATGCACCTTCACCCAAAGTCACCAAACGGACACCTCCTACAACCAAAACCTCTTCCTCCACTCCCAAACCCCCTCCAGCTACCCGTCCCAGTTTTCCTAAGAAACTTTTCCTGGCCACCCTTGACCTCTTTCCCTCACCTCCCCCACCCCGTCAGTCTCCTAGGGCCCGACTCTCCAGGTCCCAACCTAGCACCTCAGCCACAACAGCGGCGGGACCAGTGGTGCCAGTAGTCCCCGGATTCTGGAGTGCACCAGGCAGCAGGGCAGCCAGAGTGGCAAGGAGCAACAGCACGGACAGTCCCCCACCTGTCAAGCATCAAAAGTTGGCCAGTGCCCGGCGGGAGAGGGGGAAGACAACAGCCAGCAAAGCCGCTCCCAGGGATACCGGTGGGAGTGTGGAGTCAGCTGCGACACCTTCCAAGGTGGGGAAGGGGCACAAGAAACCCGGCAAGTCTAGGAAGGCAGCACGGCAGAGAAGACCGCCATTAGCCCCGCTGCCCAGGATCAGGCCAGCACCAGCCCCGCTGGCCCAGACAGGACTGCCAGCAGCAGCCCCGCTGGCCCAGACAGGACCGCCAGCAGCAGCCGAGCAGGCCCAGACAGAACCGCCAGCAGCAGCCCCGCTGTCCAGGAGGCAACTGCCAGCACCAGCCCCGCTGGCCCAGACAGGACCGCCAGCACCAGCCCAGCTGGCCCAGACAGGACCGCCAGCAGCAGCCCTGCTGGCCAGGAGACGACCGCCAGCACCAGCACCAACCCCGCTGGCCAGGAGGCGACCGCCAACACCAGCCCCGCTGGCCAGGAGGTGACCGCCAGCACCAGCCCCGCTGGCCAGGAGGCAACCTCCAGCACCAGCCCCGCAGGCCCAGACAGGACCGCTAGCACCAGCCCTGCTGGCCAGGAGGCGACCGCAAGCACCAGCCCCGCAGGCCCAGACAGGACCACCAGCAGCTGAGTCGCTGCCAAGGACACCACCGCCACAAGCACCGCTGCCAAGGACACCGCTGCAACAAGCACCACTGAACAGTACACCGCCGCCACGAGCACCGATGAACAGGACACCGCCGCCACAAGCACCGCTGCCAAGGACACCTGCCGCCACCAGCACCGCTGAACAGGACACCGCCGCCACCAGCACCGTTGAACAGGACACCGCTGCAACAAGCACCGCTGAACAGGACACCGCCGCAACAAGCACCGTTGAACAGGACTCCGCCGCCACAAGCACCGCTGCCAAGGACACCGCTGCCACCAGCACCGCTGGCCCATGAGCGCCAAGAGCACTGACGCTACTGAGTCCGCCACGAGCAGGATGAAGCACTCTGGGCACAAAGCCCCCTCCAGAACCAGTGGTGTAAGGCATCCACTACCTCTGTCCTTGGCAGGATGAAGCACTCTGGGCACAAAGCCCCCTCCAGAACCAGTTGAGAAAGGCATCTACTACCTCTGTCCTTGGCAGGATGAAGCACTCTGGGCACAAAGCTTACTCCAGAACCAGTGGAGACTGTTATCCACTTGAGAGACTGTGGCTTTGCACTCCCCAGGATTGTCCAGTGGGCAAACCACCCACTGTAGGGACTTGTGAGACTGTGGCTATGCACTCTCCAGGATTGTACAGTGGGCAAACCACCCACTGTAGGTACTTGTGAGACTGTGGCTTTGCACTCCCCAAGATTGTACAGTGGACAAACCAACCACTGTAGAGACTTGTGAGACTGTGGCTTTGCACTCCCCAGGATTGAACAGTGGGCATGTGGCCCCCTCGTGGATTTGGCATCGTGCACTCAACCGGCTGAGGTGCCCCCCTTTCCCTTCCCCCTGAGGTGCCTGTTTTATTTCTATCTGATGCCCCTGCAGTGTTCTCTCCACATGTTCGGGTATCTTGTGTGGGCCTCGCCCATGCAGTGTGGGCCCAGTGTTCTACGGACTTAAATAGTGCAATACCTGGACTTCTATTCTTGGTGTATATATTTGTTTATAGTGTATATATATTTTTGCGTACTGGATTTTAATAGATTATAATGGTTACACTCATTTTCTTTTGTCTTTGCATTCTTCCGGGGGGGTTGGGGCTGTAACTGTAATGTATCATGCTGTATTAGTGTGTGTGTTGTCGTGGGTGAGGGTGGGGGTGCGGGTGTTGTGTGTTGCGTGTGTGTGTCGCTGTTTTTTCCCTCCCCCCTCCCCTGTGTCGTAGGTGCCGGACTCACCGTGGTCTTCGCCGCCAGCGTTCGTGCTCCTGGTAGTGGAGCAAGAAGATGAAGGCTGGAAAAATGTGAAGTTCTGGTTCCATGGGGTTCTGGTTCCTCGTGGGGTGTGTAGAGGTGAGCATTTTCCCTTCGAAGTCCAGTGTCCACTGTGTTTTTGTTCGCGGTGAATCCGCCCCGGAAAAGGTGGCAGATTGGTAGGTTGTGATACTGTGGGCGGTACATTGTCTCCTGCCTGTCTGTTGGCAGTGACCGCCGCGCTGTTTGTTTGTACCGCCGTGGCGGTCGGAGTGTTAAAGTGGCTGTCTTTGCTGGCAGTTTCTGCCACGGTCGTGATGCAATTTTTTTCCCGCCGGCCTGTTGGCGGTCTTACCGCCACTTTAACACCGACCGCCATGTTTGTAATGACCACCTATATGTTATGTTCAAATGTTATATGGAATGTGTTACATCATGTTTAAGGATCATAGCATGTTAAAATGGAGTGTGAGAGTACAAATGGTGAATCATGTGTCAACTAAGATAAAAGGTGGTAAGTTGCCCATATGCCAATAAGAAAGGGAAGTAGTGAGAGAGCTGATCGTAAAAACACACCTATTACATAAGTAAGAAAGTCAATTAACCCAGTGTCAGCATACCCCGAGTGACAAAACATTGTATTGATGGCATAGAAAAAGTGTTACAAATAAAATATTGTATTAAAACCCCATCACCAACATCGGGGAGTTACCTAGAAATGGTGATAGTGTATCATAGCTGAGAAATGAAGAAAAGCATACCTCAAAGCAAAGGAGCGGTCCAGAAAGTACCAAATGTATGTAGAAAGAAGATAGAATATGCTTCAGAAATATGGTTATGAGTAACTCTTTCATGGTAGTCACAAGGAAGAAAAGTGGCAGTTATGTGAGACCATGATAAGTCTCAAATCTGTGAGGGAACATAATTCCAGGTAAGGTTTGAGACCGTAAAGTATCTATAAAGTATATAAAGATTATAAAAGATCTGCGGGAGTGGCGGGGACTAAATGTGAACTAATTCAAATATATAAATGGCAAGTGTTATATAACTAGTAAGCACAAGTATCTTAAAGTGCAAAAAATAGGGTAAAATGTACATGAAAAATGATTTAAAAATGATTAGCACAAGTATCGGGGTTGCAAAAAATAATAGTGAACCTAGTAACCAATCGACAAATGAGGTGAGCTCTATTGGTGCAATCCAATATTGCAGGAAACAAACCGAGGGCAAAAGTAGGCGTATTATGGAGTAAACAGATAAGGGTCTTTCCGGTATGAAATACGAGCAGCAGTAATAAAGGTAAAACGGTCTGTCTTATAACGGAAAAGTTCACAGAGAAACCAAACAGGAAATGTGTTTAAGTTTGCTAACCTCGGAGTACATGCCGAGAAAGATAAAACGGTCTGTCTTAAAGCGAAAGTCCACGGAGAAAACACAAATAATATGTTAATAAGTTAGCTTACCTTGGAGTACATGCCGAGGAAAGTGTCGGCATGGAGACCAGTTAGAGAGTGTCGGCCATGTTGATAAGCCATTTTAAAGGGCTCTGTGTGCATGGTCTTAGAAGGGGGGGAGGAAGCAGAATGAGGGAAGTCAGAAATGGCAGCCATTTTGGAATGTAGTGTCAGAGTCACCAGATCCTCGGGGTCTGTGCACGTTCCCAACACTTCCACCACAAGACAGCTCCAATACTCTGATTAGATTTATCACAGAGTCTAAGAGAGTCCAAGTGGGGAAAAGGGGATTAGGACGGGAACAGCTGGAAAGGAGACCTGTAGGAAGCAAAAGGTTAAAACACAACATCAAAATTACATCTCATGAAATCAGTACCATGCTACAACTCTAAGCTTCGTCTTTTCCGAAAAATATGAACAACCCTAGAATAGTCCTAAAACTGACTAGGCTTTAGATGACCGAATGCCTGAGGAGGAAACAGGAAAAGTTAAATAGGACTTTCAGATTCGAATACTTTCTTTAGCATGAGAATCAGGAAACACTCTGAGCAATTTCTAAACAACCATATGAATCTCCTTTTAAGAATATATATCAGGAACACACAGCATTACATCTAGAACTCTGGTATTGTTGTGTTCATCTCAGAAAAAACATTGGGAAGTGAATTGCGCACATTGCAGATTTTTATATGAGTATTAAACACCATAAAGGATTGTGCACCATGAAATCACACAACGTAGATTCAAGGAATAAATCACGCAACGTGTCAACTTGAAATGCTACCAAGAAAATGTCTTAGAATAGTAGCGCAGAGTAATTTACATTATTTATACACAGGAAAGAATTGCGCGTGTTGCCGATTCGAATGCCACCATGTAAATGCCAGAAAATGGTAGCGCGCAATGAACAACAAAGTTAAATGCTCATGAAACGAGTTGCACGTCTTGCCAACTCGTAAAACATCATGTAAATGTCAAGAAATAACAGCACGCATTGAACAACAATGTAATAACGAAGTCAAATCTTTATGGAATAAATTGCGCGTCCTCCCTATTTGCAAACCACCATACAAATGTCAAAAAATGGCAGCACACAAGTAATCTGTTATTCATTTAAGAATTAAAATCAAGAATATGAAAATTCTCAATTACGGTGTTGGGAAATGTCCAAACACCGTCTTACCGCCTGGAAACTGTGATCACCAATGAGAGATGAGTGCAGAAGACTGGAAAATCCAAATAGGCCGCCGGGACAGGAGCTCAGGAAGAAGCTGCTGCTCTGCACCGGGACCTCTGAATAGTGAGCACTGGAAGTTGGGTTGACTCTCTTTTATAGAGTCTTGGCCCAGCCTAGAACCACGCCCAGGCATGTTGCAGGGAAAGTCTCTAGAAGACCCTGGAAAGGGACCACACCCTAACACACTCTGAATGTCTGCAGCAATACATTGCAAATGTACAGTATTTATAGGCACCTTAAAAATGAATCTTTTGGATGGAATTCTGCAATGCAAAAGGTTAAACAATAACATATCATCACAATGCATAAATTACATTATCTTGCGAGTGTTGGGTTTTTGCATTCTAGATGCCCGTAGAGCGCGCACTGTCCTGGTGTTGACAGTACTCCCAGGCGCGCTCTAGGGCCTGATTTATCTGGATTGAGACGATGAAAGCGTCTCACAAGTACTGGAGCATGAACATCAGATGCGGAAACCCATGAATTACTTTCAGGGCCATAACCTTTCCATGAGATTAAGTACCATAGATTACGCCCTCTCAGTTTAGAGTCCAACACTTTCTTGACTTCATATTCTTCTTCCCCCTGTACTAGAACAGGAGCTGGATGAGGGTGGACCTTTTGGACTGCCATTTTTTAAGAGGGAAGTATGGAACACTGGATGAATCCGTAATGATTTTGGCAATTGTAGTTTATAGGTCACAGGATTGATTTGCTGAAGAACAGTGTAAGGACCTATAAATTTGGGGTTGAACATGTGCTTCTTCTTGAAGTCTATATGTTTTGTGGAAAGCCACACTTTGTCACCAGGTTGATACTGCGGTCCCTCACAATGTTTCTTGTCATAATGCTTTTTGTATTTTTTTTTGGCTTTTTCTAAATGTTGTTGAATCGATTTCTGAGTTTGATGCAAATGTTGAATGATTTCTGACACAGCTGGAGTGAGAGAACTTTCTTGAGGAATTGTGATGGGCAAGGTGTCAGGATGATAGCCAAACAAACCAAAGAAGGGTGTAACGCCAGTAGACGTGTGGAAGGAGTTGTTGTAGGCTAACTCAGCTAACCAGAGCATTGATGTCCATGAATTAAGTGCTTTTTCATCGTAAGCACGTAGGTATTGCTTCAAAGTCTGATTTAGTCTCTCCGTTTGACCATCTGTTTGAGGATGGTGGCTAGTAGATAGGGTAGATGTCACTTGGAGTGTTTTACACCATGTCTTCCAGAAGTTGAAGGCAAATTGCGATCCCCGATCGGAGAGGATCACTTTTGGCAGTCCATGATAACGAACCACTCTATTCAGTAAGATAGTTGCCAGTTCACTAGAGGTGGGTAAATTCTTACAGGCAATGAAATGTCCATATTTCGTGAGACTATCTACTACCACCAGAATTACTGAATGCTGTTGAACCACTGGCAGACCTGTAATAAAGTCTAAAGAGATGTGTTCCCACGGACGACTTGGGGTTGGGAGTGGGTGTAACAACCCTTGCGGTTTTGAATGACTTGTTTTAGTGCGAGCACAGACTTCGCAGTTGTTTACCATTGTTTTTACATCCTTTGTTAAGGTAGGCCACCAAAATTAGCGTTGGATTAATTCAAGAGTTTTAAGAGTACCAGGGTGACCTGCTGTAGGTATAACATGCAACCAATGAAACACTATCTTGCGAAGTTTGGTAGTGGGCACGAACAAACGAGCATCGTGAAAGGGTAATCCTTGCTTGATTGATCTTTTCGGATCTGCTTGGGCCCACGCCTGCCATTTTTCAACAGTGAATGAATTGCGGATGTCTTCAAATAAATCTTCTGTTTTTATGATACATAGGACCTTGTCAGGAGCAATGATAGCTCTGGAGGTTTGAACTGCAGGCAATGTGGTAGACTCTTGGCGGGACAAGGCGTCAGCTTTGCGATTATCTTTACCAGGCCGGAAGGTTACCACAAAATCAAACTCGGCAAAAAACAGAATCCAGCGTAATTGCCGAGGAGTCAAAAGTCTGGCAGAACTCATAAATTGAAGATTGCGATGATCAGTATATACTGTGACAGTATATTTAGCTCCCAACAAATGATGTCTCCATTCTTTAAAGGCGTCTCAAATCGCCAGAAGCTCTTTTTCAGCAATGACATAGTTCTGTTCGGCTTCGTTCAACTTCCGAGACATGTAAGCTATAGGATGAAGCTGACCAGTGTCTTTGTTTCGTTGTGACAAGACTGCTCCTATCGCCACATCTGAAGCATCAGCTTCCACTATGAAAGGTCGATCCGCATCTGGATGAGTCAAGACTGGGGCAGTGGAGAAAGCTTCTTTCAAAGTTGAAAAGGCTTGGTCTGCTTCTGGGGACCATACACATTTTTCTTTCTTTCTTAATAACTTAGTAATTGGAGCCACTGTCTGGGAGAAATGATTGATGAACCTCCGGTAAAAATTTGCAAAGCCCAGGAAACATTGTACATCACGAACAGTCTTTGGGATGGGCCATTCAGATACGGCTTTTACTTTCCTTTCTGCCATCACCATACCTTGAGGGGTAAGGATAACCCCTAAAAACTCAACTTTGGTAACATGAAACTCACACTTGGTTAGCTTGCAATATAAATGGTGTTTACGAAGGGCTGCCAAAATGTTCTTGACATGTTGAACATGTTCATTCTCATTGTCTGAGTAGATCAAAATGTCATCAATGTAAACTATGGCAAAGATATCGAGGTACTCTCTAAGAACGTCATTTAAGAAAAATTGAAATGCTGCTGGAGCATTGCACAGACCAAAAGGCATGACGGTGTATTCAAAAAGGCCATATCTTGTTTTGAATGCCGTTTTCCATTCGTCACCCTCTCTCATTCTGACCAAATGGTAAGCACCTCGAAGATCAAGCTTCGTGTAGATTTTTGCTTTCTTTACTTGTTCCAGTAAGACCGTAATTAGAGGCAAAGTATATTTGTTCTTGATGGTGATTTTATTCAAGCCCCTATAGTCGATACAAGTTCGAAGCTCTCCATTCGCTTTTGGAATAAAAAACAAAGGAGAAGCTGTGGGAGACTTAGAGGGGCGGATGAAACCATTCTCTAAGAATTGATCCAAGTATTTTCGTAAATGTTGATTTTCATGTTTTGACAGGGCATACACACGACAGTTGGGAAGTATCTCCCCTGGGACTAGATCAATTTGACAGTCATAAGATCTATGAGGAGGTAAGTTCTCTGCTTCCTTCTCATCAAATACATCTTCATAAGACGAATACTGTTTGGGCTACTGAACTTCTTTCTCTGCGGCGGTAGCTATGTAAGAATGGCAAACTTCCGATTCTTGAGTCCTTTGGAGACAATGTTCTTTACATAGCATTGATGAGAACACGATCTTTCGTTCTGCCCAATTAATCTCTGGATTGTGATGAGTTAACCATGGCAAGCCAAGGATGATCCCATACTGGGGAGCATGGATCACGTCAAGGATGAGTTCCTCTTTATGTTTCTTTCTTTGATTTTTACCTTCACAAATTATTGTCAAGGGGACAGTCTGAAGAGTTATCGGACCTCCAGTCAAGAGTTTTCCATCTACTGCCTGGATGGTTTCTGGGGTCTTCTTTTCAATACATGGGATCCACCATGCACAAACCAATTGGGCGTCAACAAAGTTTCCGGTAGCCCCAGAGTCGACTAGAGCCTTCTTGAAATAGGTCTTTTTCTTGACCTGAACTCTTATTCCCAATTTTAGATGTTTGGATTGTGAAGGATCCACGGTGACAGCCAAGAGCAACCCTTCTCTGCAACTTGGATGCTTTAGATTTTCCGACTCAACTGATGCATTGGTTGCAACTTTCTGAACTGGGACTCGCTTGCTCTTTGTTTTGATTGGACAATCTTTGGCGAAATGACCTTTCTGCCCACAATAGAGACATTGCCCATTTTTTCTGCGTAGGTCCTTTTCATCTTTGGTCAAAGGTCTCCTGATGGTTCCAATTTCCATCGGTTCCGGTGTTCTTTCTCTCGGAGTTCTTGAGTCTTTGTTATCATGAGCATGCCTAGAATGTTTTTCAGTCTTTTTACGCGTTCCTTTTCGTTCGTTTAAACGATGATCAAGCCTCAAGACAAGGTTTATTAAATCTTGACAGTTTGCAGGTTGTGGGTCGATTTGCGCTAAGATGTCTTTTAGCTCCTCTTTGAGTCCCCTATAAAACAAGGCCGCTTGTTTTTCTTCAGGCCAGGATGTCTCAGCGACCAGCCGATTAAAGTTGGCTAAATATGACACTAAGTCCTGATTCCCTTGGCGTAAGTCTAATAATTCACGATCTGCTGACTGTGTTACAGTTCTACGATTGAAAACTCTCTCAAATTCACGAACAACATTTTTCCAGTTGTACAACAGGGGACTATTTTTACGCACAAGAGGAATAGCCCAGGTTACTGCATCTCCAGACAGATATGACAACAAGAAAGCTACTTTAGACTGGGCATAGGGGAAAGTATGTGATCTGCAGGTGAAGTGAAGTTCCACTTGAACCAGAAAAGATTGCGCTTTCAAGGGATCACCTGAGAAGCGTTCTGGGGGAGCTAAAGGAATGGCTGAAGGAACATTGAGGGAAATGTTAGTCGGATTACCTCCAGAAGTCTGAGAAGAAGTACCTGGCCAAGACACACCTGTGGGACTTTGTTCTTTCTTCTCAACCTTATTCTGTAACTGACTCACCCTCTCAGCTAGACTATTTGTCAAATCCTTTGATGATACCACTTCTGACTGGAGCTGGGTGAAAGCCTTGACTAGCTCGTCCAGTGTGGCCATGCTGAGAACATACACAAACCAGGAGGATAATAATTTGTGGGCTCACTATTCTGTCAGAGTCACCAGATCCTCTGGGTCTGTGCACGTTCCCAACACTTCCACCACAAGACAGCTCCAATACTCTGATTAGATTTATCACAGAGTCTAAGAGAGTCCAAGTGGGGAAAAGGGAATTAGGACGGGAACAGCTGGGAAGGAGACCTGTAGGAAGCAAAAGGTTAAAACACAACATCAAAATTACATCTCATGAAATCAGTACCATGCTACAACTCTAAGCTTCGTCTTTTCCGAAAAACATGAACAACCCTAGAATAGTCCTAAAACTGACTAGGCTTTAGATTTCCGAATGCCTGAGGAGGAAACAGGAAAAGTTAAATAGGACTTTCAGATTCAAGTACTTTCTTTAGCATGAGAATCAGGAAACACTCTGAGCAATTTCTAAACAACCATATGAATCTCATTTTAAGAATATATACCAGGAACACACAGCATTACATCTAATGGTATTGTTGTGTTCATCTCAGAAAAAACATTGGGAAGTGAATTGCGCACATTGCAGATTTTTATATGAGTATTAAACACCATAAAGGATTGTGCACCATGAAATCACACAACGTAGATTCAAGGAATAAATCACGCAATGTGTCAACTTGAAATGCTACCAAGAAAATGTCTTAGAATAGTAGCGCACAGTAATTTACATTATTTATACACGAGGAAAGAATTGCGCGTCTTGCCGATTCAAATGCCACCATGCAAATGCCAAGAAATGGTAGCGCACAATGAATAACATGAAAAAACACTCAAGGAAAGAATTGCGCGTGTTGCCGATTCAAATGCCACCATGTAAATGCCAGAAAATGGTAGCGCGCAATGAACAACACAGTTAAATGCTCATGAAACGAGTTGCACGTCTTGCCAACTCGTAAAACATCATGTAAATGTCAAGAAATATCAGCGCGCAATGAACAACAATGTAATAACGAAGTCAAATCTTTATGGAATAAATTGCGCGTCCTCCCTATTTGCAAACCACCATACAAATGTCAAAAAATGGCAGCACACAAGTAATCTGTTATTCATTTAAGAATTAAAATCAAGAATATGAAAATTCTCAATTACGGTGTTGGGAAATGTCCAAACACCGTCTTACCGCCTGGAAACAGTGATCACCAATGAGAGATGAGTGCAGAAGACTGAAAAATCCAAATAGGCCGCCGGGACAGGAGCTCAGGAAGAAGCTGCTGCTCTGCACCGGGACCTCTGAATAGTGAGCACTGGAAGTTGGGCTGACTCTCTTTTATAGAGTCTTGGCCCAGCCTAGAACCACGCCCAGGCATGTTGCAGGGAAAGTCTCTAGAAGGCCCTGGAAAGGGACCACACCCTAACACACTCTGAATGTCTGCAGCAATACATTGCAAATGTACAGTATTTATAAGCACCTTAAAAATGAATCTTTTGGATGGAATTCTGCAATGCAAAAGGTTAAACAATAACATATCATCACAATGCATAAATTACATTATCTTGCGAGTGTTGGGTTTTTGCATTCTAGATGCCCGTAGAGCGCGCACTGTCCTGGTGTTGACATGTAGTGGAAGTAAATTGAAAAGAAACAAACATAGAAAGGAAAGAAGAAAATTATTGATTCATGTCAAATAATTAGCATGCCCCTGTACTACATGTGCATGAGCGTGCTAGCGTTAGGATATATATTAAAATATCGGCCATATCATTGAGTCATATAGGAGCTCCATGAATAAAGGAAAAAGGCGGAAATGGTGAAAGAGAGAAACAAATATCCTAATCATGTATAAACTATAGTTAAGCGTGTGTGCTAACTGGTGATAATATTGAGGTGTATAAAGAAGGGAGAGTCAAGGGGAAGATGGGAAGTTAAGTGAAACACAATAGTAATACCAATAAGAAGAGAATTGCCTAGTGTGAATACCATAATAACCTAAGTCATCTGCAATTCTTAAAGCGCTATACAGGGTAAACATAGTAACAGCACTGTTGACGCAGGCTTGACAAAGGTAAGGGGAAAAGTATAAAAATAAACATGTAGAGACAGACATGTATATTGCCACAATTATATGTTTGAATATAAGCAAAAAATATGGCCTAAAGTCTTGTATACAATGCAACAGAGAGCTATAAGTAACATAACTAAATACAAGTACCAAAAGAGAACAAAATGGCTTGAGTATGATGACATAGTAACAACCTCCAATATAATTAATAAAGAGTTAGTGGAGGAATGAGGAAATTGTGATACAATCGGATAGTATTCCAAAAAGAAGTTTTGAAAAGCATGTATATACATACAAATCAACACAAACCAACATTAATTGAAATATGTATTAGATGAAAACATGTAGTTCCCTGTCCACGTTAAGGCCCAGATTTATTGCACGAAGTTTGATGATCCATTTCGCTTCACATTTTCTAAGCTTGGCGACCAAATTACTCCCTCTAACCTCACTGGTGATGCCATGGAATCTGATCCCTAGAACCTCAGATTTAATATGTGCCGAGTTATAATGGACAGCCAAAGGGTAGTTAGGGTGATTATTCCTAATGGCTCTAATGTGTTCTTGAATTCGTTCTTTAGGAGGACGAATAGTACTTCCTAAGATAGATACGTGAATTTACTGTTACAATTAATAAACTGCCCTATTTCATACATGTGTGTAGAGTTATGTGAAAACGTAACCAGTTTGTCAATGGTAAATTGACAGACATTGCAACACAAGCATCTAAAAAAAAAACACAAGGTTGGGGCGGTAGCCAATTGGAAGATTGATTATATGTGTTCATCTCAATGTAACTGGGGCATAACTTATTCCTAAGTGTCTGACCACAGCTGTAGGTGATCTGGGGTCTCTTATTAATGTATTTATGTAGTGTCTTATCTAGTAGCAAAAGATGCCAATGGCGTTTGAAAATACAATGTACTGCATGACTTTGTTGGTTAAATGCAGTAAACATATTGATGTGTCTATCCTTAGGCTTTGGACGTGCTCTCTGTGTCAAAAGGGATGCACATTTTGGTATTTAGAATTTTAGTTTTGGCTTTTGATGTGTTTTTATTTTAGTAGACTCTCTGCAGGAACCGTAATTCGACCAATTCCAATTCCTGCATAAGGACGTTTTCATCACTACAATTACGTCGTATTCTGGTCATTTCACCTAGTGGAATGACATTGATCTGTGAAGATGGGTGAGCACTAAGAGCATGAAGTATTGAATTACAAGCAGTAGATTTCCTAAACAGTTTGGACATAATTTTATAGTTTTCATGATATAATGTAAGGTCAAGAAACTCAATACTATTCTTATTTATGTGTTGTGTAAAGCGCAGGTTGTAGTCATTATTATTAAGGTGTTCATATAGTGTTTCAAATTGTTCTATGCTACCTGTCCAGATTATGATAATGTTATCAATATATCTCCCCCAATATAAAATGTAGTCAGTAAGACCATGAGGGCAGGACTTCCATAGGTGATGTTTCTCAAAATGGCCAAGTATGAATTTGCATATGATAGAGAAAATATAGCACACATGGCCACTCCCTGAATCTGTTTATACCAAGCATCATTGTGTAAAAACACATTATTTTCCAGGACCAATTTAGTCAATTCAATCAGCATAGTGGTATGCTCAAAAACTGAGAGGGAGGCAGTGCGTACTGAGATGCCCTTGTCAAGTGGAATACAAGCATATAAGGTGATGACATCAAGTGTGGCGAAACAACATTCAAGTGTCCAGTCAATGTCCTCTAGTTGGCAAAGTACATTTTTAGTATACCGAATATATGAAGGTAAATTTTGCACCACGGGTTGAAGATAGATATCTATAAATTCTGAAATATGTTCTGTGGGGGAGCCTATCCCAGATATGATAGGTCGATACTGTTCATGAGGGTATGCAAATCATTAATCTGTCTAATCTACATCTAACTAAAGCTCAAATAAAAATCATGCATTATGGATTGAGTTTTTGTCCTACTTCATCTCCTAACTTTGCTCAAATACATGTGGATCTATTGAAGTTCACTAGACATTTGAAACTTGAGAAACATTTTGATGACAGATTTACACCCGCCATTCCCCACAATATGTCTACACCTGTTAGCAATAGGACGATCAAAGATATTCCTGACATCCATTTATTGATGTCCCTGGAACAAGACAAACCACCTTCTATGGCTATCAAAACATCTGGATATTTCCCATGATTGTGATTTGGACAGTGGTCTCAGACCTCAATCTACTTTCATACCTGTGCTCCCTTCGGACAACTCCATTGATTTTGTTTACAAAGCAGTCACAAAAGATTTGTACCGATTGGAGGATAAATATAGCCATAACAACCACAAAATATATATCAACCTTACCAATGAGGAATTTAGGGCTCTTAAGGAATTAATTGGAAATAAGGACATAGGCCCTCATTATGATACTGGCGGTAAATCCTGCTTACCGCCACCCAAGGCCGCCAACTTACTGCCGCGCTGGCGGATATCCATTCACCATATTATGACACACACACCAATCCGGCAGAATTCAGCCACATACACAAATCCGCCAGACCAAAGGTCAGTGATAAACTGGCAGCCCCAAAACCTACACTGTTATGCCAACAGAACATCGCCCATCACATTGTGACCCACAAATCACCACAGCGGACATTCAATGGTGGTAAACCATTGGCAGTACATACCGCCGCGCTCACAATGGACACCCACAGACAAAACAATACCACATTGGCCAATTCAAAAACACACATCTGACACCCATACACACACCACACCCACACACCCACACCACTATAAAACACCCACCCACAGTACCCACAACCCCTTCCGAATACAAATCATTGACACGAGACTGACACCAAGACCACTGTGACAACTAGTGCCACACACCACTCACACCCATACACCCCTCACGCACTCCACATCACACACCCCAACACATTACCCAACACACCCTCACCAACACACATCACCTAACACCCATGGCACCACAAAGGCACCCCCGTTTCACTGAGGAGGAGTTAAGGGTCATGGTGGAGGAAATTGTCAGGGTAGAGCCACAGCTATTTGGAACACAGGTGCAGCAAATATCAATAGCAGGGAAGATGGAGCTATGGTGGAAAATCATGGACAGGGTCAACGCCATGGGCAGAACCCCAGAACAAGGGCGACATCAGGAAGAGATGTAACAACCTACAGGGGAAGGTATGTTCCATAGCAGCAAGACACCAGCTCGCTATGCAGAGGACTAGCGGTGGACCCCCACCTCCTCCCCCACAACTCACAGCATGGGAGGAGCAGGTACTGGCAATACTGCATCCTGAGAGCCTGGCTGGAGTTGGAGAAGGACTGGACTCTGGTAAGTCAACTTTCAACACACCCTCACCCTCACTCCCATCACTCCTCTCCATCCCACTCCATCCCACACTCTCCACCATCACATCGCACTAATCCCAATGCCAAGCCCTGCATGCTGTACCAATGCATGGACACCCCTCACAGCCCTGCATGGACACTCATCACTAAAGCATGCACAGCATAGGGAAACTAACAATCCCACCATATACCAACATACACAAGTAAAAGCTGTCAGGGCAACACCAACCATAGAGGGGAAGCCAAGGATGTACAATATGTCATACACATGAAGCATAATACATCATTTACATCCCGGCAGGTACCCCAGCCAATGTCACTGGAGAGGAGGTGCCATAACTATCCAGTCCCCCAACAGAAGAGGCCCACAGTGATGACAGTAACTCTGGCCTTTAGGATCTGGATGTTTTACCTGGCACATCAGGGACCACTGGACAGTCGGTCACCCAAGCCCAGTCACAGACCACCACAGAGACTCCCCCCATCAAGAAGCAACATCACAGCACCCACCCAGCATCCCCAAATCTCTGCCCCCGGACACATCAATCAGCAGTGTGCCCACCTGTTCAGGGACCTGGGGGTCAGTGGCAGTGGGCACACGGTTCAGGGGACAGAGGCACAGGCCACCAGGGCCACTGGGAGGACTGCTATGCGCCCCAGGGGAAGACAGGACCAGGGCACCAACACCCTCTGAGATCCTGGGAGCCTATCAACATTCCCAGGCCACGATGGGCCAGATCCTAGACATCGTGCAGGAGAACAGGCGGCTGCAGGAGGGACAGTATCAGGGGATCAGGGAGCACTTGCAGTCCATCAACAACACCCTGAGCTACATAGCAGGGGTGCTGGCAGACATGGCCAACATTATGAGGGAAGTAAAGTCACACCAGTGGGCCCCTGCCACTAGTCAGTCATGTGAACAGACCTCCACTTCCGCTACCGCTAGTGGCCAGGAGGCCCCGCCACAGGACCAACAGGCCACTAGCAACCCTCCCCCCACAGAAGGTGAAACACCCCGCAAATGCTCCCTGCGAACCAGACATAAACCAGAGACACTTGCCAAGACCACCGCCAGAAAATGAGACTCTCCTGGTTGTCCCCCTTGTGTCCCACTCAGTCACCTTGTCCACCTTGAACTGCCATTGCTCCCCTTCCTATTTCTCCATGGACAATGCACCTGTGCTACGAACAGACTGGACACCACCCTGGACTTTACTCCATCATCACCCCATCCCATTGCACTTTCCCCTCTATATATTAGCACTACAGTAAACAACCCTGGATAAAATTCGACTTCGAGTACGTCATGTATTTCAAATATGTATTGATTGAAGCAGCTACAACCATTGCAAATGAACTGTACATAGAATGAGCATAGAATTAATGACCTGTAGCTGGCTGTTGTGATCACACCAGGAGTATTTGTCAAATCACCAACATCTGCAAAATGAATATCCAGAGGTAACAGTAAGTGGGCAAAGAAATGGGAAATACCAGCATGCCAGTGCCACACAGAATACAACAAAAATCATAGAAATGTAAAGTTGCACTGCTCACCTATGTGTCATTGGAAGTACTGACAGATCACAGATGTTCTGTTGTCCACATCCTCATCCTCTGCCTCCTCATCCTCACTGTCCACAGGGTCCACTGCTGCCACAGGGGCATCTCCAATCTCCCCCCCTGCAGAAAAGGTACATATCATCTGAGGGCCAGGTTGTGCAACATGCAGCGTGCCACTACTATCTGGCAGACCTTCTTGAGTGAGTAGCACAGTGATCCACCTGTCAGATGGAGGCACTGGAACCTGGCCTTCAGGAGGCCAAAGGTCCTTTCAATTATCCTTTTGGTTCGCCCATGTGCCTCATTATAGCGTTCTTCTGCCCTTGTCATGGCACTCCTCACAGGGGTCAGCAGCCATGATAGGTTTGGGTAACCAGAGTCACCTGCAAATATTGAGGGACAACATTTAACCACACACTATCCTAGATGGCCAACACCATAGGCATACACCAACATCTACTGGGTGGGAACCAGGGCTCATCTATTAGCCACACCCTGTGCCTCTGTAGTTGGGACATCACATTTGGGATGCTGCTATTCCTCAGGACAAATGCATCATGCACCGACCCAGGATACTTAGCATTGACGTGGGAGATGTACTGGGCCGCAAAGCACACCATATGCACATTCATGGAGTGGAAACTCTTACGATTCCTGAACACCTGTTCATTCTGGCAGGGGGGGACAAATGCAATATGTGTTCCATCAATCGCACCAATTATATTGGGGATATGTCCCATTGCATAGAATCCGGCCTTCACAGTGGCCAAATCCTCAACCTGGGGGAATGCAATGTAGCTGCACATGTGTTTTATCAGGGCAGACAACACTCTTGTCAGCACATTTGAAAACATTGGCTGTGGCATTCCTGCTGCCAAGCCCACTGTCACTTGGAAAGAACCAGTTGCCAGGAAATGTAGAACTGATAGCACTTGCACAAGAGGAGGGAATCCCAGTGGGATGACGGATAGCAGATATCAGGTCAGGCTCCAATTGGGCACACAGCTCTGTGATTGTGACCCTCTCCAGTCTATAGGTGAGTATAATGTGCCTGTCCTCCAGTGTAGCCAGGTCCACCAGGGGTCTGTACATGGGGGTATGTCTCCATCTCCTATTCATCCACAGCAGTAGGTATCTAAGGAACAAAAGAGTGAGGAGGCAGTCACAAACTGAACAATGGAGCCACAACAGCAGTCCGAAATCTGCAAACATGTTATGGGACAATGTAATTTGTGAGGTATGTGCCTATGTGCAGCATTAATCCATAGGCCTGTTCCTCCCCCCCCGAAATGGCGTCCGCCTGTCCTGTGTGGAGGGACAGGTGGAAGTGAGGTAATGCCGCTGATGTTGTGCGCCGTGGTGGTAGGCGGTCGTGAACTGCTGTGCAATTCCTCATTGGTTATAATTGGGCCCTACAGGGTACAGTGGCCAATGGTGATCTGCGCCAGCGGTGTCGGTATGCACCGCCACGGACGTGACCCCCATTTTCTATCATATTCTTAACTTTTTTCCTGACCTTCCGTAGGAGGAGACCTACACTGCATGTGCTGCTGTGACCTGTGTCTGGAACCTACCATGGCCCATGTGACTGGGGAAAGAGCCCTAGCCTTCACTTCGGAGGAGTTGGAGCGACTGGTGGATGGGGTCCTACCCCAGTACGGACTGCTGTTTGGGCCTCCATACCAACAGGTGAGTACACTGTGGGCACGATGCATGAGTCATGAATGTATGGAGTTGTGTGTGAAGGCCTTGTGTAAGGAGGCGTGTGAGTGGATGTCCTCTTTGCGGTGTACACATTGTGTGCTGGGCTATGTGTGTGCCAATGGTGACGGAAACGGGTATGGTGGGCCACTTGTGTTACTGGCTGGACTGTTTGTCTAATGGTGTTCTCCTGTCTGTATTGCCTCTGCAGGTCAGCACCCATCAAAAGAAGGGAATATGGCGTGCCATCGCCAAGGAGGTATGGACCCTGGGGGTCTATGGCAGGCGAAGCATCCACTGTCTGAACCGGTGGGAGGACATGAGACGCTGGGTATGGAGACCGCGGAGGCCCAGCAGGGGATGGCCTCCCAATGAGGAAGGGGTGCCCGTTGGACCTTGACACCCCTGATGGCCTGCATACTGGCGGTGGCCTATCTTGAGCTGGATGGGCGTTTGAGGGCATCACAGCAGTCACAAGGGGGTGAGTATAGTGGCCATCATTGAAGCTCACGGCTGGAGGGGTGGTATCCAGGTGGTGGTTGTGTGTCAGTGGGTGCCCCTAAGCAGGCCAGACATAGCAGCGTAGGTCCTCTTGTGGCTAAGGGTCTGTAGGGGAAATACTGCTTACCTAGCTTGTTAGTATTCACTACTAGTCAGGGCTGCATGGGTCCCAGGAGTGCTCCAGTTGGCGGTGTGTACCCCTGCTCATTCCTTGTTGAGTAGCCATTTCACTGGTAGTGCAATATATAGTGCGTAGGCCTGTTCCCTGTGTGTGAGGGTGCTGTGTATGCCAAAGATGGTGTTGGTGCAGTCATTGACCTAGTGTATCCTTTGTCTCTCTCCCCCCTTTCTTGTTTTGTCATCCTGTCCTCATGTGCATTAGCATCATCTGGCGGAGGAGCAGAGGCACCGGTGACAGAGGGAGCTGCATCCCACAGGACCCTGGAGCCAGAGTCCACCGACGCTGAGGGCACCAGTGGGACGGAGGGCGAGGGGAGCACCACGGCGGAGACAGGAGTGGACAGCACAGACTCTGATATCTCCTCTGATGGGAGTTCCCTGGTGGTGACCAGGGTGGACACCTCTATGACCACCACAGCTGCAGGTACAGCCTCCACCCCCCAGTACCAGCACCGCCTTCCCAGTAGCCCCTCAGCGAGTTGCCTGTGCCTCCTCACCCAGGAGGGTGGGCATCTCCTTCGCCCCAGGCACCTCAGGCCCTGCCCCAGTGAACCCTGCTGCCCTGAGTGAGGAGTGACCTCCTGATATCCATCTGTGTAGGGCAAATAACCATTGTGAATGCCATCTAGGGGCTGGCAGCCCAGATGCAGCAATCTAATGCATTCCTGGAGGGCATTCACAGTGGATTGGCGGCCCAACAGAGATCGATCCAGGCTCTGGCCTCCTCTCTGATGGAAGCCATTGTCCCTGTTTCTACCGTCTCCCCTCCAAACTTCCACTTCCCAGTCCCATTCTTCTCAACCCCAACCCATCCCAAGCACACAGCCGGACGAGCATGCACGCAAGACAACACCCAAGAGTGTCACAGGCAAACACAAGCACCACACTTCATCCCACAGGCACTCACACAAACACCATTCATTTGCAGACACGTCAACATCCACTATTTCCACTGTCTCACCCTCCTCCTCCTCCACCTCCCACCCAGTTACATCCATACTCACACCTGCATGCATAACATCAATATCCCCTACCATCATCATCACCACACCAAGCAGAACACACACCTCACTGGCAGACACCTCCACAACATCCATGCACACGTCCCCTGTGTCCTCTCCCACCGAGTCTGTCCCCCCTCCTAAAGTACACAAACGCAAGCACTCAGATACCCAACAACCATCCACCTCACAGCAGTATACAGCCCATTCACCTGCACCCAAATCCAGCAGACAAACACCACCAACAAACACTCCCTCATTTTCCACTCGCAGTAAACCTTCCTCTTCCCGCCCAATGTCCATAAAAAGCTTTTCCTTTCCCAGTTTGACCTCTTCCTAACCCCCCCGTCCTGCACATATGGGCAGGGTAGCAAGGACCCAGCCAAGCACCTCAGCCAAACAGTCCACGGGCCCAGTGGTAGCAGCACCTACTTGTGGTGGAAAGGATTCCAGGCCAACAATACTAAAGGGGAAGGAGCCTGCACCGGCCACGAAGAAGGGGGAAGGAGCCTGCACCAGCCACGAAGAAGGGGGAAGGAGCCTACACCAGCCACAAAGAAGGGGAAGGAGCCTGCACCAGCCACAAAGAAGGGGAAAGAGCCTGCACTAGCCATAAAGAAGGGGAAGAAGCCTACACCAGCCACAAAGAAGGGGAAGGAGTGTCAACAACAGGACAGTGCGCGCTCTATGGGCAACGTAATGCAATAAACTGACTCTTGTGAAATGTAGTAATTCATGCATTATGTATTAATGCAGTATGTTAACCTTTTGCAGTGCAGAGATTCATGTTAAAACATCATTAATGCTGTTTGCTATGTATTGTTCATTTTCAAGGCTTTGCTGCAATATTACAAGGTGTGGTTAGGGCGTGGTCCCTATTCTAAGCCTTTCTAGAATCCCTTCGTGCAGCCTCACTGGGTGTGGCACGTGGGTGGGGCCTGGGTCTATTTAAGGGACCCAACCCAGCTCCAGTTGCTCATTATTCAGAGGTCCCGGTGCAGAGCAGCAGCATTTTCCTGAGCTCCTGTTCCGAAGGCCTACCTAGAATTTCCAGGCCCTGGCTTCATTTCCTTGGTGATCTTCAAGCAGGGCGGTAAGGCGGAGGTCAGGTTAGGCCCGACTCCGTTTTCAGAAATACTCGAGTTTTGGGCCTTTTGGTTACTTTGCATCTGCAATGGTTTTCTTGGCATTTAACTCCTGCAGTTTGGATCAGCAGTGTGCACGATCGTATCATGTCATTTAACTCTTGATGGTTGAATCGGCAACAGTGTGCACGATTCATTCTTGGCATTTAACTCGCACAGTTCGGATCGGCAGAGTGCGCGATCGTATTTTGGCATTTAAACAAACCTTGATGGTTGAATCGGCAACAGTGTGTGCGTTTCATTCTTGGCATTTAACTTTCACAGTTCGGATCGGCAGAGTGCTCGATCGTATTTTGGCATTTAAACATTGATTGTTGAATTGGCAACAGTATGCACAATTCGTTCTTGGCCTTTAACTTTCACAGTTCGGATCGGCTGAGTGCGCAATCGTATCCTGGCATTTAAACCTTGATGGTTGAATCAGCAACAGTGTGCGCGATTCATTCTTGGCCTTTAACTTTCACAGTTCGGATCGGCAGAGTGCGTGATCAAATCCTGGCATTTAAACCTTGATGGTTGAATCGGCAACAGTGTGCATGATTCGTTCTTGGCCTTTAACTTTCACAGTTCGGATCGGCAGAGTGCGCGATCGTATCCTGGCATTTAAACCTTGATGGTTGAATCGGCAGCAGTGTGCGCGATTCATTCTTGGCCTATAACTTTCACAGTTCGGATCAGCAGAGTGCGCGATCGTTTCCTGGCATTTAAACCTTGGTGGTCGATCGTATTTTGACATTTGAATCCTGATGGTTGAATCAATGACAGAGTGTGAAAGTCATTCTTGGCATTTAGCCCTTGTGTTTCAGATCGGCGAAAAGCGCGATCATTTCTAGACATTGAAATCTTGATGCACATTTTTGATATTTAAATTGTATAATAATTCCTAAGCAATTGCATCTAGAAGATCTAGACAAAATGCATCCTTGCAACCAATGTGTTCAATGATTACTGTTATAGTGTGTCTTTGCAGAGTCATTCATGAACCTAATGCAGATTATTCCTGAGAACTAATATGTTTATTGATCGCTGTTATTAAGCAGTTTCTATTCAAAGAAATAACTTGATTTAGTTCAAGGTTCTGAGCTTCAGATTGTATTCAAAGGAAACTCTCATATGGATGTTTGCATATTCCTTATTTATTTTCCAGGTATTCAGAGCTAATAAGGTTATGATGAATGAAGGCTCTTGATTATTCATGTTATCAGTCTATAGCTATCCTGAACAAAGCTTATGAAAGTCAAAGTGTATAATCTGATTATTGTGTTCTTAACTTTTCCTTCCACAGGTCTCCTTCCACGCTGTTTACACACCTCAATATTATCACCTGTTAACCTCTTAAATGCGGGCGTCGGCCACTGGCCGACGCCCACACACCCTCCCTGGTGCGGGTCACGACCAGTGGCCGACACCAGGAAGGGCATTAATAAATCCTCGGGTGCGTCGCACCCGAGGATTTATTTTTTATTTTTTTTCCCCCCCCGGGAGACACGGAAGCTACCGTGTCTCCCCCCGCCCCCCACCCGCCCCTTTGTGACGTCAGCGCGCCGCGAGGCGCGCTGACGTTGCAAAGGTGTTTTCCCCATGAAAGCAGGAAGCAGCCTTGCGGCCGCTTCCTGCTTTCATGGGGAAAACGGCCTTTTTCACGTTCGGGAAGGCCTCGTAAGAAAGGGGAGAGTCTCCCCTTTCTTACGAGGCCTTCCTGAAAGTGTTTCCTGGCCCCCGGTCGCAGCTGTGCTGCGATCGGGGGCCAGGAAACACTTTCAGGTTTCCTGGCTGCCCCGATCGCAGCACAGCTGCGATCGGGGGGGTCAGGA
The DNA here is from genome assembly GCF_031143425.1 of Pleurodeles waltl. NCBI lineage: Eukaryota > Metazoa > Chordata > Amphibia > Caudata > Salamandridae > Pleurodeles > Pleurodeles waltl. The sequence continues at coordinate 309,052,725 of NC_090449.1, read as the reverse complement.
AACCTTTTGAAAAGGCCTCGTAAGAAAGGGGAGACTCTCCCCTTTCTTACGAGGCCTTCTGAAACTGTTTCTGGCCCCCGATCGCAGCTGTGCTGCGATCGGGGGCCAGAAACAGTTTCAGAAGGCCTCGTAAGAAAGGGGAGAGTCTCCCCTTTCTTATGAGGCCTTCTGAAACGGTTTCCTGGCCCCCGATCGCAGCACAGCTGCGATCGGGGGCCAGGAAACCCCACTAGACACCAGGGATTTCACTTTTGGGGGGCAGCCCCCCCCCGGAAAACGGGCCGCCCCCCCCCCGGCATAATTTTCCTAAAAAAATAAAAAGGTAGGTGCCCCCTGGGGAGGGGGGGGGGCGCGATCGCGCCCCCCCCCCCCCGGGGATTTTTTTTTTTTTTCAAAAAAAAAAAAAAAAAAATGAAATGACAGGGGGTCGCCCGTGGGCAGGGTGACCCCCTGTGGGGGCAATTTTTTTTTTAGATGTTGCAGGGTTTCCCTGGGGGCCATTTTGGCCCCCAAGGAAACCATACAACAACTAAAAAAAAATATATGTATATATCTATATATATATATCTATGTAGATAGATATATCTAGGTACATGGATATATCTATAGATATATCTATGTAGATATATATTTATATATATATATATAGGTAGATCTGTATCAAAGAGATTTATAAAGCGCGCTACTCACCTGTGAGGGTCTCAAGGCGCTGGGGGGGGGACGGGGGGGAGGGAAAGGGGCTAGGAGGTTCACTGTTCAAAAAGCCAGGTTTTGAGGCCCTTCCTGAAAAGAAGTAGGTTTTGGGTCTTGCGAATGTGAGTTGTGAGTGCGTTCCATGTTTTGGGTGCAATGTAGGAGAAGGATCTGCCCCCGGTGGTGGTGTGTTTGATGCGGGGGTCAGAGGCGAGAGAGAGGTCAGCTGAACGGACGTTTCGTGTGGGGGTGTGGAAGGTGACTCTCGTTGAGGTAGGCAGGGCCTGTGTTGTGGAGTGATTTGTGTGTGAGGATGAGGATCTTGAAGGTGATCCTTTTGTCAATGGGGAGCCAGTGGAGGGATTTGAGGTGTGGAGAGATGTGTTCGTGTCGGTGGAGGTCGAGGATGAGTCGTGCTGCTGAGTTCTGGATGCGTGTAGTTTGCACTTGAGTTTTAGAGTGGTGCCGGCGTAGAGGGCGTTTCTGTAATCAAGCCTGCTGCTGATGAGTGCGTGAGTGACAGTTTTTCTGGTCTCTGTGGGGATCCATTTTAATGTTTTTCAGTATACGGAGTTTGTTGAAGCATGAGGAGGTAAGAGCGTTGATTTGTTGGGTCATAGAGAGGGAGGAGTCTAGGATGATGCTGAGGTTGCGTGCGTAGTTGGCGGGGGTGGGTGCAGGGCCTAGCGTGGTGGGCCACCATGGGGGGTCCCAGGTTTTTTTGGTGAGGGCCAAAGAGGATTATTTCGGTTTTGCTTGAGTTGAGTTTCAGGTGGTTGGCTGTCATATATACATCACTTTTGTCAATATGTGTGTGGTTTCCCTGGGGGGAAAAGGGTCCGACTTGTCTAGTGGCAGTTTTAGTGCCATAAAGAAGCGCAGAAGGTTTATATGCCTACTGCAAAGAGCACATCTGTATTTTATGTAAATAGCTGAGTACATTAGTAAAGTCTATGGAGAGATGAAGGGCACTTTTGCTGGGTGGTAATGAGGGAATCCGAGGAGGAGGGAGTGGGAGCACCAATAATGATTGTTGGACTGGGCGCAGGAGGTGCTAAAGACTGTGACGAATGGTATGTGACAAGGTGTTTTTTGAGTGTCTTGAAAGTACGTGCTGATTGAGGGAAGAAGCGCAGGTAAGGTGGCCTCTACTGTTGCACGTATCTCACACACACCATCGATTTTGTGACTGTCTACGTAGGCTAGTGTTTTAGAGCAACAGTTTAGCCAATAGCAGAGATGGCATCTTGATGGATGACTGCTGCCTGCACTCGGGTTATAGAGGACCGCTCTGACATAGGATCAGAGACTGAGACATCAGATACTGAGACAGCATCTGAGGGATAGGACAATGGCGCAGACTCTGGGAGTGATTTTTCAGTCAGAGGAGTCCCATTCGAAAACTCCTCTTCCAGTACATTATGAGGGAGGTGATGAGGACAGTCCTGCTGTCCCTTCGCAAGCTGTTCGTGCAACTGGGTAATAGTGGGATAGGCCAACCCAGAGAGCAGGTGAATGCGGCGGCAAGCAGAGAGAGAGTGCTCTCTTGGGAGCTCACCAATTTAGTTCAGCCCCAAATTCCACCACCCAAATCATATTGTGGAGACATCAAAATTGTCTATGGCAAAACAAACTGGTTTTGTAAGGCAGGCACCTGTGTTTTTGGTCCTGGATTCGGCGACCATATAGAGAAACACACTAAACCCAAACATTTCTGGAAACTAGACATTCGGGGGAGTCCACAGAGGTGTGACTTGTGTGGATTCCCCAAAGTTTTCTTACCCAGAATACCCTGCAAAGCTGAAATGTTGAGAAAAAACTCTATTTTTCTCGCATTTCTGTCACACAAACTACAGGAATATGCTGGGATCCACAACATTCCTACCACCCAGTGACTCCTCACCTGTCCTGATAAAAACACTACCCCACTTGAGTGCCTACACCTAGTGCCTGTGTCAGGAATGGATCACCCCAGGGTCAACAGCTGCCTCACGTAAGGACCAACATTGACCGTTGTGTGATCTATTCCTGTCGCAGGCACCAGGCCTAACCACACAAGTGAGGTATCATATTTATCGGGAGACTTGGGGGAACGCTGGGTGGAAGGAAATTTGTGGCTCCCCTCAGATTCCAGAACTTTCTGTCACCGAAATGTGTGGAAAACGTGGTATTTTAGCCACATTTTGAGGTTTGCAAAGGATTCTGGGTAACAGAACCTGGTCCGAGCCCCACAAGTCACCTCATCTTGGATTCCCCTGGGTTTCTAGTTTACAAAAATGTGCTGGTTTGCTAGGTTTCCCCAGGTGCCGGCTGAGCTAGAGGCCAAAATCCACAGGTAGGCACTGTTTTCTATGAAAAAATGTGATGTGTCCACGTTCTGTTTTGGGGCATTTCCTGTCGCGGGCGCTAGGCCTACCCACACAAGTGAGGTATCATTTTTATCGGGAGACTTAGGGGAACGCCGGGTGGAAGGAAATTTGTGGCTCCTCTCAGATTCCAGAACTTTCTGTCACCGAAATGTGAGGAAAACTTGTTTGTTTGGCCACTTTTTGAGGTTTGCAAAGGATTCTGGGTAACAGAACCTGGTCCGAGCCCCGCAAGTCACCCCTCTTTGGATTCCCCTAGGTCTCTAGTTTTCAGAAATGCACAGGTTTGGTAGGTTTCCCTATGTGCCGGCTGAGCTAGAGGCCAAAATCTACAGGTAGGCACTTCTCAAAAAACACCTCTGTTTTCTTCCAAAAATTTGGATGTGTCCACGTTGCGCTTTGGGGCGTTTCCTGTCGCGGGCGCTAGGCCTACCCACACAAGTGAGGTATCATTTTTATCGGGAGACTTGGGGGAACGCCGGGTGGAAGAAAATTTGTGGCTCCTCTCAGATTCCAGAACTTTCTGTCACCGAAATGTGAGGAAAACTCGTTTTTTTAGCCACTTTTTGAGGTTTGCAAAGGATTGTGGGTAACAGAACCTGGTCCGAGCCCCGCGAGTCACCCCTCCTTGTATTGCCCTAGGTCTCTAGTTTTCAGAAATGCACAGGTTTGGTAGGTTTCCCTAGGTGCCGGCTGAGCTAGAGGCCAAAATCTACAGGTAGGCACTTCTCAAAAAACACCTCTGTTTTCTTCCAAAAATTTTGATGTGTCCACGTTGCGCTTTGGGGCGTTTCCTGTCGCGGGCGCTAGGCCTACCCACACAAGTGAGGTATCATTTTTATCGGGAGACTTGGGGGAACGCCGGGTGGAAGGAAATTTGTGGCTCCTCTCAGATTCCAGAACTTTCTGTCACCGAAATCTGAGGAAAACTTGTTTTTTTAGCCACTTTTTGAGGTTTGCAAAGGATTCTGGGTAACAGAACCTGGTCCGAGCCCCGCGAGTCACCCCTCCTTGGATTGCCCTAGGTCTCTAGTTTTCAGAAATGCACAGGTTTGGTAGGTTTCCCTAGGTGCCGGCTGAGCTAGAGGCCAAAATCTACAGGTAGGCACTTCTCAAAAAACACCTCTGTTTTCTTCCAAAAATTTTGATGTGTCCACGTTGCGCTTTGGGGCGTTTCCTGTCGCGGGCGCTAGGCCTACCCACACAAGTGAGGTATCATTTTTATCGGGAGACTTGGGGGAACGCCGGGTGGAAGGAAATTTGTGGCTCCTCTCAGATTCCAGAACTTTCTGTCACCGAAATCTGAGGAAAACTTGTTTTTTTAGCCACTTTTTGAGGTTTGCAAAGGATTCTGGGTAACAGAACCTGGTCCGAGCCCCGCGAGTCACCCCTCCTTGGATTGCCCTAGGTCTCTAGTTTTCAGAAATGCACAGGTTTGGTAGGTTTCCCTAGGTGCCGGCTGAGCCAGAGGCCAAAATCTACAGGTAGGCACTTCTCAAAAAACACCTCTGTTTTCTTCCAAAAATTTTGATGTGTCCACGTTGCGCTTTGGGGCGTTTCCTGTCGCGGGCGCTAGGCCTACCCACACAAGTGAGGTATCATTTTTATCGGGAGACTTGGGGGAACGCCGGGTGGAAGGAAATTTGTGGCTCCTCTCAGATTCCAGAACTTTCTGTCACCGAAATGTGAGGAAAACTTGTTTTTTTAGCCACTTTTTGAGGTTTGCAAAGGATTCTGGGTAACAGAACCTGGTCCGAGCCCCGCAAGTCACCCCTCCTTGGATTCCCCTAGGTCTCTAGTTTTCAGAAATGCACAGGTTTGGTAGGTTTCCCTATGTGCCGGCTGAGCTAGAGGCCAAAATCTATAGGTAGGCACTTTGGAAAAAACAGCTGTGTTTTCTATAAAAAAAATAGGATGTGTCCATGTTGTGTTTTGGGGCATTTCCTGTCGCGGGCACTAGGCCTACCCACACAAGTGAGGTATCATTTTTATCGGGAGACTTGGGGGAACACAGAATAGCAAAACAAGTGTTATTGCCCCTTATCTTTCTCTACATTTTTTCCTTCCAAATATAAGAGAGTGTGTAAAAAAGACGTCTATTTGAGAAATGCCCTGCAATTCACATGCTAGTATGGGCACCTCGGAATTCAGCGATGTGCAAATAACCACTGCTCCTCAAAACCTTATCTTGATCCCATTTTGGAAATGCAAAGGTTTTCTTCATACCTCTTTTTCACTCTTCATATTTCAGCAAATGAATTGCTGTATACCCAGTATAGAATGAAAACCAACTGCAGGGTGCAGCTTATTTATTGGCTCTGGGTACCTAGGGTTCTTGATGAACCTAGAAGCCCTTTATATCCCCGCAACCAGAAGAGTCCAGCAGACAAAACGGTATATTGCTTTCAGAAATCTGACATCGCAGGAAAAAGTTACAGAGTAAAACATAAAGAAAAATGGCTGTTGTTTTCAGCTCAATTTCAATATTTTTTTATTTCAGCTGTTATTTTCTGTAGGAAAACCTTGTAGGATCTACACAAATGACCCCTTGCTGAATTCAGAATTTTGTCTAGGTTTCAGAAATGTTTAGCATTCCGGGATCCAGCATTGGTTTCACACCCATTCCTGTCACTAACTGGAAGGAGGCTGAAAGCACCAAATATAGTAGAAATGGGGTATGTCCCAGTAAAATGCCAAATTTGTGTTGAAAAATTCGGTTTTCTGATTCAAGTCTGCCCGTTCCTGAAAGGTGGGAAGATAGTGATTTCAGCACCAGAAACCCTTGGTTGATGGCATTTTCAGGGAAAAAACCACAAGCCTTCTTCGGCAGCCCTTTTTTCCCATTTTTTTGGAAAAAACAAAATTTTCACAGTATTTTGGCTATTTTCTTGGTCTCCTCCAGGGGAAACCACCAACTCTGGGTACCATTAGAATCCCTAGGATGTTGGAAAAAAAGGACGCAAATTTGGCGTGGTTAGCTTATATGGACAAAAAGTTATGAAGCCCTAAGCGCGAACTACCCCAAATAGCCAAAAAAGGGCTCAGCACTGGGGGGGGGAAAGGCCCAGCAGCTAAGGGGTTAACACACAAGCTTAACTATACTTTATATATGATTAGGATATTTATTTCTCTCTTTCACCATTTTCCACCTTTTTTCTTTATTCATGGAGCTCCTTTATGACTCAACGATATGGCCAATATTTTAAAATATATCTTAACGCTAGCACGCTCATCCACGTGTAGTACAGGGGCATGCTAATTATTTTACATAAATCAATAATTACCTTCTTTCCTTTGTTTGTTCGTTTCTTTTCAATTTACTTCCAGTACACTCCAAAATGGCTGCCATTTCTGACTTCCCTCATTCTGCTTCCTCCCCCCTCTTCTATGTCCATGCCCATGGAGTCCTTTAAAATGGCTCATCAACATGGCCGACGCTCTCTTACTCATCTCCACGCCGGCACTTTCCTCGGCATGTACTCCTCGGTAAGCTAACTTATTAACATATTATTTGTGTTTTCTCTGTGGACTTTCGCTTTAAGACAGACCGCTTTATCTTCCTCAGCATGTACTCCAAGGTTAGCTAACTTAAACACATTTGCTGTTTGGTTTCTTTGTGAACTTTTTCGTTCTAAGACAGGCTGTTTTACCTTTATTACTGCTGCTTGTATTTCATACTGGCATTATAGCAGTTTTGAGGTACAGCTTCCTGGCTCGTGCTTTCAGTTATTTTTAATGGAAAGCCTCTTATCTGTTTACTCCATAATGCGCCTACTTTTGCCCTCGGTTTGTTTCCTACAATATTGGATTGCACCAATAGCCCTCACTTCATTTGTCGATCGGTTACTAGGTTCACTATTATTTTTTGCACTCCTAGATACTTGTGCTAATCATTTTAAAAACATTTTCCATGTACATTTAACCCTATTTTTTGCACTTTAAGATACTTGTGCTTACTAGTTATATAACACTTGCCATCTATATATATTAATTAGTTCACATTTAGTCCCCGCCACTCCCGCATATCTTTTATAATCTTTGTATACTTTATAGATATTTTACGGTCTCAAATCTTACCTAAAATTTTGTTCCCTCACAGATTTGAGACTTATCATGGTCTCACATAACTGCCACTTTTCTTCCTTATGACTACCATGAAAGAGTTACTCATAACCATATTTCTGAAGCATATTCTATCATCTTTCTACATACATTTGGTACTTTCTGGACCGCTCCTTTGCTTTGAGGTATGCTTTTCTTCATTTTTCAGCTATGATACACTATAACCATTTCTAGGTAACTCCCCGATGTTGGTGATGGGGTTTTAATACAATATTTTATTTGTAACACTTTTCCTATGCCATCAATACTATGTTTTGTCACTCGGGGTATGCTGACACTGGGTTCTTTGACTTTCTTACTTATATAATAGGTGTGTTTTTACGATCATCTCTCTTACTACTTCCCTTTCTTATTGACATACGGGCAACTTACCACCTTTTATCTTAGTTGACACATGATTCACCATTTGTCCTCTCACACTCCATTTTAACATGCTATCATCCTCGAACGTTCTTTGATAGGGTATTTATTACCATAACTGTTTGTATGTTCCTTGCATCCTTGAAAAAGTCACTTGTTGTGATGAAACACGTGTTGGCGTGCTTCTGCAAAGATGTTCATCTAACTGAGTATGGTGGCTGTGGTTAAGGAACGTTGATCACTCTATGGACCTATGCTGATGCCTTTTAATAAAGGAACATTTCGCAACTGTTTTCAACTGAAAGACTGATTTATATATGGACTGTCTGAGTGCGGCGGTGTCTGTTATTAACTTTGTTGAAGTGTTTTGTTGAAGGACCAAAATACGCTCTAGGGCAGTGGAGTGTACTGAACCGCATTGCACCTACAGTTTTCTATCTAAAACGCCACATTCATACTGTCACCACATATGGGAAGTGCATCTTACTTGCCACCACTACCCGGCTTGCTTTGTATAGCATGTATTATGTATTATGTGTGAAATTCACCTATTTTTCTTTTATTTGCATGTTGTGCGCATGTTGTTTTCCATGTGTTAAATCCATATTTTATTTATGAGTTCAATTCATATGTTATAATCTGTATAATATGTTTCTTTGTCACATGCCATTTACATCAGTTGCATATTAGTTAAATTCATGTGTTATACATTATATGTTATAGGTCATATTCATAATTTGTCATGTGTTTTATTCATATATATTTTACATTATGTTCAAATGTTATATGTTCTGTGTTATATTCATGTGTTAATTGTTGTTTGCTATATTCACATGTAAATGTTTAGAATTTCCTATGTTATCGGTTATATACATATGTTATGTCATATTAATTTGCTATATTTTATGTTTAGATGTTATCATTCATTTGTTAGATTTATGTGTTATTGTTAAAGTTAAGCTCAGCTGTTATTTCTTGTTATAGTCACAAGTTACACTTTATATTCATAAATTATTTGTTGTATTTATATGCTGTATTCATAGGTTGATGTGTTATTTGTAGTTTATTAAATGTTACATGTTATATTCATACTTTATTTGTAATTTTTAATATTTATATGTATTACATAGTTGTAATCTATATGTTATAGTCTTATTGTTTGCCATTTGTTATATTCCAATTTTATTTGACATACCTTATGTTCAATCAATCAATAATTTATTTATTTTGGTTACAAAATTGTGGCCATACAACAGCGAAAATACATTTCAATAACAAAAAAAACCACAATAAATACAAAGACTAAAAAACCTACCATTTATATACACAACCTTCTTTAAAAAACATCATCCAATGTCCCTCAAATGAAGATGTAGCACACAAAAATGTGCTCACATTAAAAATAACCATGTCCCATGTAACATTTGTATATGTATCAGGCCTGGCCTTGCCTGTCTAAAGCCATTCCCTTTCAGCAATTGAATAATTTAACATGTTCTAGGAACTTGGTAATGTTTGCAGAAAAACGTAAAATACAAAGGGGGTCATTACGACCCTGGCAGCCGGCGGTAAGCTGGCAGTAACACCGCCAACAGGCTGGCGGTGTTCCGCCAGCTATTATGACCGTGGCGCAATAGCCACGGCCATAGCGCCGGCCCGTCCAACATACCGCCCCAGGGCACCGGTGCAAGCGCCGCTGCCCTGGGGATTATGAGTCCCCGACCGCCAGCCTGTCCGTGGCGGTAAACACCGCCATGGAAAGGCTGGTGGTAAGGGGACTTGGGGTGCCCCTGGGGGCCCCTGCACTGCCCATGCACTTGGCATGGGCAGTGCAGGGGCCCCCAGGCATAGCCCCGTCACGCATTTCACTGCCCGAATTTTGGGCAGTGAAATGCGCGACGGGTGATACTGCACCCGCTGCACATCAGCATTGCAGCCTGTTACGAGCCGGCAGCAATGTTGATGTGACTTTACTGCTGGGCCAGCGGACGGTAACACTGTTACCGTCCGCTGGCCCAGCAGAAATGTCATAATAGGGAGCCAGGAATACCACCGGCAATGGCGGTATTCTGGCTCCCGCAGCCTCGGCGGTCTTTTTGAAAGACCGCCGAGGTTGTACTGAGGCCCAAAGTCTCTTGTGATGATAACCCATCACAACTACAAGGTCCAAAATGACGAGGGTCATAATAGCCTTGAGGGAAGCTAAAAACAAATGAAGCATATTTAATCTAAAACAGGTTAAAAACATCTCTCCTTGTTATTCTTCGCCAAGGTTAGATACGGCTACATGTCCCATGTGGTAATCAGAACATATTGGTGAACAAAGGGCTTAAGCAGCTCTTCTTCCGCTCTTAATAATTGGGCTCTCTCCCTATAAAAATCTTTAACCCATTTAAAATCATTATTAACAATGCCTTCTGGATTCGTAAACATCCTTTCTCTGCCCTGTTTGACAAAAGAGTCCATTAGATACTTAAACCATGCGATCTTAGAGACATTGGATAAATGTAAGCAATCTGTCACAATCTGTCTGGTTAGACTCAACTCCTTTTTGCTCCAGACCCTTACTCAAGACAACAGAGGCCTCGCGGCAATTGAGTCGCACAAGTACTTAACCCCAACTTCCTCATGGGTCACAAAATTGGAAGTACCTTGAGGAGTACAGAGCAGAGACTTTAGAAATGTATTCTCCTCGACCTGAAACTTCTTTGCTAGATGATACCCCACAATTCACTCCCATTCAGAATCCTGGAGGTGCATTTTGCTTCATACACTTTCATTAAATCCTTCTGTGGGTGACACCATATTCGAGGCGCAAAACTAAAAACTGCCTTAATTGTCTTCCTAAAGTCCCTTCTCTTGGAATCCATCAGGGGTCTCCAGTTTAGTTTTGAATCAAACTGGACCTCTAAATATGTAAAGGACTCTGGCCCACGTTATAACTTTGGCGGTAAGTACTGCCTAACGCCGCGCGACAGCCGCCAAAAGACTGTCGCCGCGGCTAACATCCATCCACCATAATATGACCACAGCCGGCTTTCCACAACAAGAAGAGCGGAAATCCATCTGTGGCCATGCTGGCGGGCGGTGTTAAGGTGGCGCTGCTACCACCAGCAGCACCACGCCAGTAGACCGCCGCCAGCCGTATTATGAAAAATAATACAGCCTGGCAGTGTTCTGCTGGCAGGCTCTGCTGGCGGTAGCAGCGCCCCGTCCCGCGACCTGCCGGATGACCCCCTAGATTCAGGTAAGTCGGGTTTCCGACAGGGTGGGGGAGTGGGATGTGTTGTGTTTGTGCATGAATGTGTGAGTGTGTGCGTGCATGCGAATGAGTGTTTACTTTTGCTTGCATGTGTGTGCATGTGTGAGAATGCGTGAATGAATGGAAATGTGAATGCGTGTCTGCGTGTAAGTTTGGATGTGTGTATAGATGAATGGATGCATGCGTGTATGCCTGTGTGAGTGCCTGTGTGAGTGAGTGTGTGAATGCGTGGTGTGTGCCTGCGAGTGTGCGTGTATGGAGGAGGATTGGAAGGGGTAGTGTGGATGGGGGGCGTGGGGGTTGTCTGAGGAGTGTTGGGGGGTGGGTGGGCCTCCTACCAGTGACAGGGAACGAATTCCCTGTCACTGGTAGGGCCTACTGCCATGGTTTTCGTGGCGTTACGAACGCCATGAAAACCATGATGGTAGGCAGGGTCATAATGTCACTGGTGGGACAGTAGCGGCTGCCGGGTTGGAGACTCTTATCTCCTGCCCGGCGGCTGCTACCGCCATGGCAATCGGTGAGGTACATTGGTTGGTTGGTTTCAGCCAACCCACCAATGTCATGATGTGGTGGTATGTACCGCCACCCTGTTGGCAGTACTACCGCCACATTTCCACCGACCGCCGGGGTCATAATGACCCCCTATGTTTTGACTAAAGGGGAACCCTTTAGACAAAATGTTCTATGCTTGGGGGTGTTAGAGCCCACCACCATAATGTACGATTTGGCCAAATTGGTTGTAAGGTCTAAACTGCCCATAAAGGATAAAAAAAAATCCAGTAACTTCTGCAGACTATTAGGAGTTCTCACCATCAGCACCATGTTGTCGGCGTATAACAAAAGTGGTAACGGGTGGGACCCAATTTGGGGGCAATCTGCCTTAGTGTCCACACTTGCCTTCTCCAACCCATTTATATATAAACAGAACAAAAAACGGGGTGAGAATACACCCTTGCCTGACTCCTCGACTAGTCTTAAAACTATCTGAGCAGCCCATGTCAGCCGAATATCTGACCATTGCCCGGGTATCTAGGTGCAAATCATGCAGGAAAGAGACAATACTGATGTCCACTCCCATTTCTATCAGGATCACCTACAATTTATTCCTATTCACCCGATCGCAAGCAGCTGTGAGGTCCATAAAGGCCAGGTACAGATTTTCCCATCGGGCAATCGAATATTTACTAGTCACCAGAAAAAGATTTGTGATTTGTCTATTGTTGACTTGCCCTGTTGGAACCCATATTGGCTTCCCAGTATAATATTATTTTCCTCTTCCCAGGAACGTAACCTATATACTAGAATCCTCCCCAACATCTTCACCACAGAATCAATAAGAAAGATCGGTCTATAATAACCCGGACCACTCTTGTCTCCCTTCTTGAATATGGGGATTATGGTGGATAACGACCAGGAAGCCTAAGGACTCCTCCTTACTACTGAGTTTAATACCTTCTTGAATACGGGGATTATGGTGGATAACAACCAGGAAGCAAAGGACCCCTTCTTACAGCCACGTTTAATAACAGTGTTAAGATTGAGGCCCAAACCTCACTCACTATATGTCATGAACAAGGCTGGGGCGATGTCATCTGGGCCTGGGCCTTGTTCCTACGGACATACCATATGTTAATTTTTATACGATCAAGGCTATATTCATATGTTATATGTTTGCATTATATTCACATGTTATTTGTTACACTTTATATTCATAGTTTATATGTTATACATTTTATTTGTGTGTTATTTGATATGTTTTTTGTATGTTACATGTTCTAATATATTTTCATTTTTTTCGCTTATTAACTATGTTCATATACTATATGCCTTATTTGTATGTTTATTTGTTATATTTGTTATATGTCATATTCAAATGTTAGTCCTCATGAATTATATACATATATACTATCCATTGTGTTGAAATTTGTAAGTCTTTGAAGTCAAATGTTATATTTTATAGCCATGTGTTATTTTCATTTTTTATATACATATGATATTTGGTATATGTTATACTCATGTTAATTGCCATTTGTATATTCATATTTTATTTATCATGTGTTTATAGTTGTTTGTTATACGTTATATTTATGTGTTTAATATACTAGTTATATGTCATGTTATATACTATATTCATGTTGTTAGTAATCTGTTAAATTAATATAGTATGTTTACATTATATTCATATGATTGTCATCTGTTATATTCAAATATTAAGTTCTATTAATGTTTTTGCTGTTTATTGTAGTCCTATTTTGTGTTATTTTTTGTTTTTTTAAATGCTTATGTAACATTTTATATTTCTATGCTATTTGTCATTTTTTATGTTCCCATGTTATGTTTTTATTATGCTCATGTTATTTGTCATGTGGTATATTTATTTATAAGATATATGTATTATGTTATCCACTGTTAATTGACATTTGTTCTATTCATGTTTTATGTTATATTCTAATTGCATTCGTTATTCATTATACTCATGTTATTTGTCAGTTGTTATAGTCATGTTATTTATCATGTGTTATATTCATGTTATAAGATGTTTGTTATATTATTATTTACTTACTACACATTATAGACATGATGTTGTACACCGTATTCATAAGTTATTTGTCATTAGTTATATCAATATGTTATATATGTTACATTCATTTGATACTTGTTATTTGTATGTAGTCATTAGTTCTATTTTATATTCATGTTATTTACGATTTATTGGATTCATAGGTTGAATAATATGGCCCTCAATATGAGTTTGGCGGTGCGAGGACCGCCTTGGTGGCAATGGAGGTCGCACTGCCACCTGACCGGTGGAGAAGACCGCCATATTATGACCATGGTGCTCTTCTGAACTGAACACAGCCAATCCACTGCCAGTACCGCCAGTGCAGATGGACCACGCCAGATGGTGGTAAGCATCTCCAGGCCGGCGGGGACCATATTCCTGCCGAGCGCCTTAAGAGATTGCACACCGCCAGGACTTCCGCCGTGGTCAAACCGCCACCGAAACCCTGGCAGAAATGAACAATATAAAAAGAGACGCTCGCCTTCAGGAACACAGACACGTCCAGAGCCACCGTGGAACCAGAAGTCTTCCCAATGCTCCTGCTCACCCTGCGTCTTCGAACTGGCAAAGATGAAGGGGACAAGAACCGTAAGTACACACACCTAGCACACACTGGAGGGAAAGGTATTAGAACACATGCACACACACATCCGGGACGGATAGCGACAGACACGCAAACACCCACCCATACCAGCACACACATCTACACACACTCACACACAAAACACACACAAACAATACACACACCACACACAACACACATGTGCCATAGACACACCAGCCCACACACACACATCACCGCCACAGGCCAACACACATACCCATAACACCACTGAATCACACAACGTTACAAATGCTTGATAACACATTGCACTGCACACCTACACATGGCAACACATACTGACAACTTACCAAATGTCACCCCACTCCCACAGAACACAGATGAAATAGCCATCACCACACACACAGACGCACTCACAACAACCACATAATGGCACATACCACCACAACACATCACACCACGTACAATGCACAACTCAGCTACACACATGCATGGAACCACGCAATCATATTACAAATACAAAACACATCATTAGCAGCTGGACCAATGGCAGCCCCCTCCCCCCACACACACACACACACATATGCATACCAGGCCCAACATCCAGCACTACCAACACACACAACTCACACAGTCCCAAAACAAAGTCCACATACACAAATCAGACATGTTGAATGAAAGGCTGGACAAGTAAGTCATCATCGACACCAACAGCATGTTGGCCCTGAAGTATTCAAACTCAAATTTAAATAAATAACTATGTACAGGCAAAAGGCCACTGGCCAGTCCACGAGTCTCCATGCCATGGCACAAATGGCATGTTTCAGTTCCCCAATTTGACTCCTGACTGCAATATCACCTCTACTTTGTTGGGGCATCAAGGGGGTAGGTAGGCACCTCAGGGGTGAGAGGGTGGTGGTTGAGGGGGGTCCTTGGGTTTGGCCTTGGGGGGTGGCTTGGGTTTTGGTGGAGGGTCTTTAAGTTTGGCCTTGGGAGGGGGACTTTAGGTGTGGGGCTGGACCTCTTGGCAGGGGGAAGAGCCTGGGCAACACCAAGGGAGGCATGGGAGGAGACATTGATGGAAGGGCTGGGCTTGTAGAACACAGGGCGCTTCAGGGACTGATGGGGTGGAAGAAAGTCAGGGTGCTAGGTGAACTCATAAAGGAAACATTTCTTAGGGACACAAGGGCAGTCATGGCAAAAACAAAAGTAGTTATCAGATGTCTTTGTGTGTGTCATGGGTGCAGGTGCATGACTGGAATGCTTGCCTGTGCTGAGTGTCTGTTGGGTGGGTGAGTGTGGGCGTTTAGGTGTCTTAGGAGGAAGGAGTGAGTAGGTGCTGAGAATTGCTTGCTAGATGGGTGACTGTGTGTTGGGGTGGTGGCTGCAGGAATGGTGGATGTGCTGCATGTGAGGGTGTCGGTGGTTGTGGTGAGTGCGGCTATGGTGACTGGGATGGATGTCTGCGGGTCAGCTGTTGTGGTGACTGTGTGTAGTATGGGAGTTGTGGCTGGATCAGGGAGTGTTGATCTTGTGCCAGCAGGTATTGAGTGGTGAAGTGTCTGTGAAGGAAGGGGTCATGGGGGTGTCTGTGCAGGCAGTGGATGTTGTTGTTGTGTCTGCAGGTGGGAGTTGTCTGTGTGCATGCCAGTGGTGGGTCTTATGGTGCTTGTGTTTGACGAGGGGAACAGTGTCTGTTGTAGTTAATTCATGCGTGTGTGAAGGTGTGTGCTGGATGTGTGTGGGGAGAGGGATTGGGAAGAGGTGGATGGAGAGGGGACGGTAGACAAAGGAACGCTGGCTGCCTTCAGAGAGGACGCCAGTGCCTGAAAGGATCTCTGCAAGGCAGCCATGGCACTGTGAATACCTTCCAGGAACGCATTGGCCTGTTGCACTCAAGCCGCTAGTCCCATGATGACATTCACAATGGAGGTCTGACCCACAGAGATGGACCTCAGGAGGTTAATAGCCTTCTCACTGAGGGCAGGAGGGCTGACTGGGGCTGGGACAGAGGTGCCTGCTGGGAAGGAGACATGAAACCTCCTAGGTGAGTGGGCACGGGCAACTGGGTGGGGAGCTACAGGAAGGGCAGTGCTAGTAAGAGGGTGGCAGACACTGATGGTACTGGGGTGGTCCCAGATAGGTCCGCTTCCTCCAGGGAGTGTCCATTGGAGGAGGAATCAGAGGATGATGTAGACGATCCAGTCTCCCCCGTGGCACTCCCCTCGCTCTCTGTCCCACTGGGTCCCTTGGCCTCGCTGGAATCAGCCTCCTGGTTCCTGTGGGCTGCTGCTTCCCCACTCGCCTGTGCCTCGTCTCCTTCCAGATGATGCTGATGCACACAAAGGGAGAGAAAGAGAGGGAGGGAGAGAGAGCAGATATGGTGGAAAAGGGTCAACACCTAATTTACATATACAAATATGAACATATGCATATCTCACATAATAGCTTGTGGCCGGGCATGCCATTACAATTGTACACCAAGTCTGATAATCCCTATTACCCATGGGAAGCTGTAATGGAGAGTTAACATCAGATGTGTATACAAGTACAGATATGGACATAAGGAAGGCAGTGACTCACCATTGCAGCAGAGGAATTGGGAGGGACATCTAAAAAATGACAAGAATGCCCAACATTGGTACTTCAGGGACCTCCCAGGGCACTTACCCACCAAGTACCATCCAATAGACTGGCACAAAGTAGACGGCAATGGTCTACACACATCAGACACACCACATTGCAATCCACATCCATTGTAACAGGTCACACTTCTAATATCCATGCCCCCAGCATGCATGCACTCCGTCGCCGGTATGCCTACGCCATTCATAACGACACAGACCCCTACCACACACGACAATGGCATAGGGCTCACCTGCTCCACTGGGGCCCCATACAGCTGTCCAAACAGGTGTAGGACCCCGTCGACCAGCTTCTCCAGTTCTTCTTGGGTGAAGTTCGGGGCCCTATCATCTACAGGATGTGGCATGATGGCTCCCAGAGACAGCACACAGCAGCTCATGTAGGGGAGGAGTGGTTGCTGGAGTGTCAGGAGTCAAGTGAGCAAAGCGGTAGAAAATGGCAGTCACGGCCACCGTGTACACGACCATCTCCGCCGCTGGTGACCATCATTGGCCCCAGTCTGCTATAGGTAGCAATATTAACCAATGAAAAGTTGCACAGCTGTTGTGACCGCCCACCACCATGACAGCGTACGCTGGTGGACTTGCATTACTTCTATCTGTCCCGTGCTGCAGGACAGGCGCCTGCCATTTTATAAACAATAAATGGCCTGTTGTTGAAAAATAAGTGTGTCATGGAAATTTTATGTCCAGAATGCTACGGAGGTCCATGTTGTGCCATCATGTACTGGCACATACATGTCACATTCTATGCATAGTGCTGTAATATGGGCGGAGGTCATGTGAACTGCATGTTCACCTTCTAGCTGCTTCGTAGATCACTGTAACATCTAAATACATGGCCCATGCGGGACCCATATGTACACACAACATGAAACATCGCACATGTGTTGTGTGGCACAAACAATGTACATGCCCAACAATGGCCAGCACGGATGGTATAAATGGCCCTCCTGCATACACAATGTAGTGTGTGTCACCTGTGCAGGCATGTATGCATAGTTTGGTGTGGCTCAACATTTTGAACAGCAAACGTGTGGAGTGCTAATCACAATCTACATTCTCTCCTCTCCATCCTAGATACCATGCAATGAGGAGAATGACAAATGCACCGGCGTACCATCCGCTAGTTGACCTTGCTACCTTGGAAGAGAGGCACATTGTCCAGACCTATTGTCTGAATCGTGTCACCATCATGGAGCTCTGTACTCAGTTGTAGCCAGATCTACTGCCAGCCATCCCCAATACCTATGCCATCCCTCACACATCCTAAAACACATGGACAGCTACATCAGGTTCCCCCAAACTGCAGATTTTGCCATTGTAAAGACAGACTTCTATGACCTTGGACATATTCCTCACATCATAGGAGCAATTGATTACATCCATATTGCTTTGGTTTCTCCCTCTGTAAACAAACAAGTATATAGGAACTAGAAAAACGTTCACTCTATTAACATGTAGGTGGTGTGTCTGGCAGACCAGTACATCTCCCAAGTGACTGCCAAGTTTCCAGGATCTGTGCATGATGCCTACATAATGAGGAACAGCATTGTCCCACACATGATGGTACGTCTACACAGAGAGAGAGGGCTTGGCTCATTGGTAGGTATCAATTTGGATGTGTGTCTCTGTTGGAGCACCTGTCAACACATTCTTCTCTGTGGCTGTCCAAGGTTTGTAACACGTCCTACCTTTATTCGTACAGGTGACTCAGGATATCTTAACCTGCTCTGGCTGTTAACACCAGTTCGGTTCCCTGCCACTGATGCCAAGACACGTTACAATGAAGTCCACGGTATGACAAGGCATGTGATTGAAAGGACTTTTAGCCTACTGAAGGCATGATTTTGGTGTCTCCACGGCTCTGGAGATGCCCTCATCTACAGTCCCCAAATGATATCCCAGATCATAGTTGCCTGCTGCATGCTCCACAAACTGGCCCTACGACGTCACATCCCATTACTGGCAGATAAGGAGGTGGCCGCTGGACCAGTGGGTGGTGATGGTGACATGGAAAGTGATGAGGAGCCAGATGAGGATGGTGCTAAACACTCTAGGACAGAGCTGATCAATCAGTACTTCCAGAGACATACAGGTATGCTGTGTGTTGTAGCAGGTGATATACTTGCACTTGGATTAATGACAATGCCCCTCCTGGCCATTTACATCAGTGCAGATGTACCATTTACCCATTCCTCTGTGTGGGTGGTGATAGACGAGTGATTGTATGTCAGGAGCTGTGTAATTGGTCTCAACTCAGCCACATGTCTCCTATGCAGGATGCTAGGCAAACATCTTCTGAGGACAGTCCTCTAGTGTGCTACGTGTCCTGTCATCTTATGTCCAGATGTGAGTCCATCTATGGACTGTGTACAGTGTATCCTTTCCTCTCCTAGCACTTGCCTGAGCCATTCATGTCAAGTTGCCTTTGCTAGCAGTTGAAGTTGTTGAGTTGAGCCCATTACAGCTGTCAGCTACAGCTATTTAGTTATGTACATATTGTGTTTGTTGATGTAGAAGTGTAATCAGTTGTGCCCTGTTGCCTTGCCAATCCACAATGGCCACCACATTTATGGTCTGCATATGTGATTAGAATGCTACCATGCCTCACATCCTGATTTGTGTTCCTATGTTGTGCATTTTTCAGATTTGATTACTTGATCTACTCAGAGGTGCGGCTGGACTACTGTCTCTCATTCAACTGACTATTGTGACATCTCTTTTGGACTAGGTCACCTGCAGAGGATGCCTCCTTCTACTGTAATTTGCACTGGCTGTTAGTTGAGGAGTATTACTACACATGACATTTAGCTGAACACACATTTGAACATCACACAATAAAGAGACAAATGCATTTGCTGTGATCTCCAGTGTTTATTGTGCATAATTTGTCCAATCGTTGATGAGTGGGGTCATGGTGGATGAAATCGGAGTGGGTGGCCTAGGTAATACAGGTCCAGTGTCCAAGGACCAAAGGTAAAATGGAGCAATTACATTGAACAGTCAACAGGGCGTGTCAGTGGCACACAAGGGAGGATGTTCAGGAGAGAGTCACTTCCTGGCAGTGGGCTTGGTCTTGGTATCTGCTCCAGTCGGATGCCTGGATGGACTACCATATTTGCTGGGGGGTTCGTCTGCTACAGAGGGAGGGATGTCAGTGGCCTGTGGCTCCTCTGGCAGGGCCGTTAGTCCACTGGCTGCCGCTGATGTAGATGGCTCAGATAAGAGGTTGCCAGTGGAAGGGGCCTGATTCTGGGTGGAGGTGGGACGCAGGATGTTGGGGAGGTCCCTGAGCACCCCTGCAATGGTGGTCATGGAGGAATTGAGTGCCTGCCACTGCTGCATGGGCTTCTGGTGGTATTCCAACTTCAGCCTTTGGTTTTCCCCCAAGATGGCAAGTATTTGGCCCACCTTGACCTGGGATTGCTGGTATGCTCCCAGGACTTGGGAGATGGGGTCCGGTTCAGTTGGCTCCCTTGGCTACCCCATCCTCTAGCCCACAGATGCCCTTCCATGCCCCCTGCCATGCTGTGCCTGTGCCACTGGCTCTGTGTGCCCACTCCCAGTGTCACCAGGACCTTCATTGTCTTGGGTGTGAGGGGTCGACTCTTGTCCCTGTGGGGCACACTACTGATTGACCAGTCCTGTGTTACAAGTTTGTGGACGAGGAATTGGCTGTGCTGGTATTGCGACAAGGTGGGGGGTTAGATGTCAGCAGAGTGAGGCTGGGAGTGGTGGACGGACCAGGTGTCCCCGATGGGCCAGGTAACTTGTCAATGTCCAGACATACTGAGCTGTAGTTGTCACTGGGGTCTTCATCCTGGGAGGGCTGGCATTCTCTGGCACCGTCTCCATGGTGGCAGTGACAGGGGTATCTGTGGATGGAGTGGAAAAGTTTTACCTGGTGGAGGTGTGATTGGTTGTCTCTTTGTCTGATGCATACATTGGCTTGACTTGATTCCCAGTTATGGCAATGTCAGATGCAGCACTGCAGGCATTGTTTGTGGATAGTGTATTGTGGGGTAGGTCCCTTGTTCCATTGGGGTTTGTGGAATGGGGATTGCATTTCTGTCATTGCCATGTGTTGGTCCTCAGTTGAAGCACCCAGTTGGTGTGGCAGGTGCAATAGTTATACATACAGGAGTTGCTCTGTGCAGTGGACATAGCAGGTTTATTTGTAGATGGGCCGGTACATTCTGGGATGGGTAGTGATTGTTGGTAATGGTATCCGTGCACTTGGGAGGTACTATGTGGGCCTTGTGGCTGGGTGCTGGTGTGGCATACAGGGGAGGGGTGTGAGGTGATTGGGTGTGAGGTAGAGTGGTAGATAGGGTGATGTGGGTAGCGATAGTGTGGTGAGGAAGCATGCTGAGGAGTAGCATTTGGTTCCAGGGGAGTGTTAGTTACTTATCAGACTCCAGTCCTCCGGGTATGTGTTGGGTGTGAGGGTGCAGTGTAGGGTGGTTGGTGTGGTGGGCGTGTTTGGTTGTGTGTGCTGGTGGTATCTGGTGTTTGTGTGCAGTTGCGATGTGTGTATTGTGTTGCTGGTGCAGTTGTGTGGGGTGTGATGTGTGTGAAGTGTGATGGTGCCTATGGTATCGACATGCAGTGTCCTCCGTTGGTGTGCTCCTTGCTGTCTTTGTTGGTAGTTGTGGTTGCAAAGGATTGTGGGGATGTGTGAGTGTGTGTTATATAGTGCAGTGAGCAGATGTGTGTGGTGTGTGTATGTCTCAGGTGTGGGGAATTCATACTGTCCAATGTGGTGCTGTGTTCTGGTGGAGGTGAGTTTTTGATCGCGGCGGTTCGCACGCCAATGGTTTTCCGCTGTGCAATGACTGCTGTGGTGATTTGTGGGTCATATTCTGGAGGGTGAAATGTGTTCAGTGTGGCAGTGCTCAGGATGGGACCGTCTCTATCCCGCCCACGGTCATCCTGGTGGTGTTGGATTTGTGGCTGTGTTTTGACGGTCTTCATTGTGGACTCTTAATACGGCGGGATGAGATACCGCCAACAGTGGTATTTTTATTGGCACCCTCAACTGTGGCGGTCTTGGCAAAAGACAGCCAATCTCATGTTGAGGGGCTATATGTTCTTTTCATGCTATTTGTAATTTTTTTATAGTTATATTTTGTTGCACATTGTGTTCATGTTATTTGTTATATTTATGTTATTATTAATACATATAGGCATTGTAATATGTTATATTCATATAATATACATTCTATTCATGTTATTTGATATAGTTTATATTCATGTCATATGTAGTGTTCGTGTTTTTTATGTTATACTCCTAGCTTTCATATAATGTCATAGTCAAATGTTATGTTATTTATTATATTCATTTGTAATTTGACCATAATGTGTTGTATTCTTATAATTATATTTGTTTTGTGAGTTTCCTATTATATTTTACATATTTGTATATTCATCTGGTTTATGATATGGCTTATATTTATGTTATTCAATATAAGTTATTATGTGTTATGTGCTGTAGTCATGTTATATGTTATATGTACATATAATTTGCCATTTGTTATATTCTGGTGTTATTGCGGATTGGTCAACATCAAATAAGGTTCTGCCGATTTGCTGTACAGGACCGATTTATTTTCCTACCCATTCATCGTTTTTGGATGAGATGGCCTCACCCACATTATGTGACATGCTTCTTCATCAGCAACCTCACCCCAACCTGGTAGGATGATACTACCACGGTGGACTCAACCTCTTTTATGAGGTAGTTCCTAAAATAAGCTACAGTCTGGATAGAACATGGAACCAGAAACAGTTAAAAATACCTTATGGTATATAACAGGAGTTTGCGTGTTCAGCTTTGTCAATGGGCTGTCATAAGACAGTGCAAAACTGGCACATTACGGCCAAATCAGTGAGTACATTGAAAACAGTGATGATTTAGATCAGAGGAAATGCCTGCTAATGCCAGACTCAATATAGGCTAGGAGGCAACATTGGTTTACATGGGGACCTTGCTCCTTTTGTTAGAACCATCTCAGGAGGCCTACTCGACACCATTCTGGAAAAACTTTCTCTCCTCGATCTTCACACAATTCTATCTAAAACTAATGTCCATAATAGTTAGGCTCTACAGCAGCCTCAGCAATTCTCAATCAGGACATATCTGCCTCAGTATACTTTTCAAGAACCTCCACAGGATACATCTCTTTTAGGTCAAACAGAACCTGAAAACCCTAGGAAGGGGACGGGGATATTATTCCCACAATTTCATTCGAAGAACAAAGGGTGTAAGACTCTACCTCACTTCTGATCTTTATAGTTTGCACCACTTCCTCAAATTGCAGGACTTCAAGATGATAACTTTGGCTCACCTTTCCAAAAGTATGATTGGCTGTGTTTGGTGGCTATTCAAGCTGCATACTTTCACAAATTCCTTCCTCAGGAACATGGGAAATACCTCTAATTAATGGTGGGTAGCCAACACTTAAGGTGCTAGAAGCTGCTGCCTTTTTGTCCCTAACTGCCCCTCCCTAATTTCAGCCAACAAACATTTCCTTTCCAGATGCTAGCCCTTGATGCAAAATTGCCATTGTGCCCTATTAAGGAATTGCCCTCATGTGTATCCCTGCAAGATTTTGCTAGCAGCTATTCAGACCTATTTGACCAGACCTGGGTATTGCTTCTTCATGCTTCTTCCCAGCCAATGATATCTCTTGGGCCCAATGCAATAGGTTCCACTGGTTGGATCCCTTTGGCCTACAATTGGAACTGCAATTTTGTTCTAGCTAGCCATATGTTTAAACCTTCAAGCTATTGCCCTCATGTCACAAGAAGCTGTTCTCAAGAAGGACTTCTCTCTTACTGGCACAACATTGACCAGGTGCTTGAGCTCGCTGCAAGTGATATGCACTTCAGATATGTATACTGTAATCAAAGAGGAGGAGGAAGTAGGGCTAAGAACTTGCTCTACATTGCTCCCAAAGGTTCTTTCAGAGTTCTATCTGAATGAGGGGGTTGTCATTCCTATATTCTTTTCACACATGACCTTTGACTGAAAAGACTTTCGTAACATGAACATCAGGAGCTTCTTATGTTTTTACGTGACCACAACCTTGTCTATGCATTCTTATGATCAAGTTTTTGAGACATTTGTAGCTAATGATACTTGCTGACAACATGCTAACATCACTATTGCCAGCTGATTGTATATTGTATACCCATAGCCCTACCTGCCAACTCACCCACTGTGTGTCAAATGTTATTGCTTGCTTTGACACAGTCACTTGGCACTTCTTGGCACAAGGTCCTACCCCCACTTCACACAGTGTTTTTTTTTTTTTGTTAGCATGTCTTCCTTGCTACACTCCGACTCATTCACCTACAACTGCACTTTCCAGGCTTCCTCCCAGGGTGATGCTGAGTTTCTGTACAACTAGTTTGCTTATGCACATTGATGCCTTCTCCAGGTCTCTTTCTTATTTTAAATTGCTTTCAGTTCTAGCCTCAACATAGGGAATGCTAAAAAGGCCGCATGTAAGAGTAGGATAAAGTTGCTTTTAAGATGATTCTTACTATTGGTATAAGAGCAACAATGGACCAGGGCATTTTACTAGGTGAAATGCCCGAGTGTGCCCCTTAAGCCCTCCTTCCCTGATGGCCCACATGCTCTGACAGACACATACAACACACACAAGCCAATACAATACTGTTGTTACCTTTTGTAATTCACTGCTCTGTCTTCAGCAATTAAAGGAAAAATATAACTCACTGAAAGTAAAAACATATTAAAACAAACACCAAGTTGATATGTTTAGCCCACTTAAAACACACTTTACTGTATACCTTAGTATATAAAATGTGCTGCTGGCATTTTTTAAGTAATAGTTTAGTTTCAGTGCGAGTGATGGCAAACTAAACCCATTGGCTTTTAAACAAAACATACAAATGGTGTATTTTTATTTAATCAGAGATGGCATACAGTTGAGATACATATATATATATATATATATATATATATATATATATATATATCTGTGAAACCTTAAGCATGTTGATCACATTTATATTTTGAGAACCCAACAAACTGGACCTAAAGTTGAGATGAAATGGGTTCCTTGGATTCAAGGATTTTGTTTCCTGGCTAATCTCCTGCCTCTAAAGGCAAATGCTTGTGTGTGCTAGGTGGTAGAGGCGGCTGCATCTATGGGCATTTCTCTATTATCACCAACCTTCTGCAGACCTATTAGCCAGATCCACATGAACTGGTTCATATGTTTTATAGAGGGAAGGGGCGTATTTTCTTCATATTATCTGGAGTTGTCCTCAAGTCCTTCACTACTGGAAAGAGATAGTAGACTCCCTCTCAATATTAGTAGAAAGAGAAGTGCCAAGAGTCCGACCTATTGCCTCTTACGTGATTTCTCGCATACCTCTAAGGCTAAAACAACCAGTAAATGTATGGATCTGGGGTTTATATTAGCCAAACGGGAGACAACCCGTAACTGGAAATCCCCTCTGGGGCCCCAGGTACTAGCTTAGCTCAAAGAACTCCTGAAATGGGTGGATTATGAAGGGGAAACATTGAACTTCGAGGCTCGGCGAAAGGGTTGTCCCTCTGATGGGGCCAGGGCGTGGATGACACTGATTGTAGAACTCAAACAACTGGTCTCTCCCCCTGCAAAGTTCCCACCAGAACCACATAAGGGGAGGCGGGAGGGATGAGTACAGGAGTTTGCTTGGATCGGGATCTGTCAGAAATATTGACTGTGCAGGAAGGGTTACTAGACCTACAGTGGAATATCATTGAACTTAGTTGCACTGCACAAGGGAGGGAAGAGTTGGGGGGAAGATGGGCTTAAGGTGGAGGGAACTATCTAGGATGGACTATTGGCTTATATACTGTCATTGAAAACTGATGTTGAACTACTGTGCATTGAATGGCCTGTGAGCTATCCCCGTGTTTCTCTTCAATAAATTAATAAAATTTGTTTAAAAAAATAAAACAAAATAAAGGGAACTGCCAACGGAGTGAACCTGAAGGGCCAGACTGGGAAACTAAAAGCAACCCTGGCTAAAATTGTCAAACCAGCCTGTTTTCTTGGTCTTCTTGCACTGGGTTTCTCCTTCTATTCTCTCTCTCTTCTCCCCCTATGATTGTGTTCTCTCTACCTTCCTCCTCCCTCCCTTTCTTTCTCTCTCTTTTGAAGTCTCCTGTGCCTGGCACAATTAACCTGACCTAGTGTACCTAGGGATTTGAAAACAGGCATCCAACCCACTGGGGAAATGCCCGGTGGATAAAAGGCCTGTCCAGCCCTGCATACCAAAAAGGATGGGTGGCAATGTATTAAACACATTGTTTGCAGCACTAATGCTCATATATCTGCTTCTTCAAGCAGTTTCTGGTCGCATCACTTAGTAGCTTGGTACCTACAAAATTGACAGGGAAAGCTTACTTAGTAACATAGTTGCCATATAGGTAATTTTATACCCTACTGTGCTGTGGTCTCTTTCCCATGTGTGATTACTTTAAGATGCATCATGTTTTGGCAGAACTAATCTCACCTGCACAACACAAATCTTTGTATTGCCTGTACTCAGCATCACATGTTAAGGGTTCTCCTCTTTCGCCATGATAAACTCTGTTAAAAAACTCTGGCCCAGGTTTGCAAAGACTTTTCTTAGTGATTACATTATTTTTTCTAACAAAAATTGATGCAAAGCCTAATGGTGAGATTTACAATCCAGATGTTTTAGAAATGGCCCTTTCTGCAGGGTTATCCCCAAACGTTTTGCCTTTCTCCTCCTATTTTTCCGATCTTCTTTCTGCTGGCTTTAGGACTCTGGGCACTTTACCACTGCTAATCAGTGCTAAAGTGCATATGATCTCTCCCCTAAAACTTGTTATAATTGGATTACGCCTTTTTGGTTTGTTTAATTTACTGTAAGTCCCTTGTAAAGTGGCATACCAAATGCCCAGGTCCTGTAAACTAAATGCTACTAGTGGGCATGCAGTGCCGATTGCTCCACCCACAGAAGTAGACTTTCAAACTTCCCTCAGACCTGCCATGACAGTGCCTGTATGTGCATTTTACTCCCACATTGACTTGGCAAGTCAAACTACTTGCCAAGGCCTGAACTCCCTTTTTACTAGCCCAAAGTCACCCCTGAGGTAGGCCCTAGTTATCCCTATGGTCTGGTTGCTGTCTAGGTAAGAAGTAGAACATGTGCCATAATTGTGTGGCATGTCCTAGTAGTGATAAACAGCCAATTTGGTTTTTCACTGCTGTGCATGCTGCTCCCCTCATAGGTTTGCATTGAGAAGTCCTTTCATATGACCAAGTGGTAATTTCTGATCTATAAGGAGTAGTGTGGGCAAGTTTAGTACGTTTGGAATGGTAGCGAGAAATCCTGCTTACTGGTGTAGGTGGATTTTTTATTGCTATTTTAAAAATGCCACTTTTAGAAAGTGGATATTTCTGTGTGCTTATAAGTCTAGTGCTTTGCAACCTGACTCCAACCCACATCTGGGGCAGAGTGACAGCTCCACTTGGTGCATACTTTCCAGAGAGACAGCTATTACACAGGAAGAACCGAGTGTGACAGAAGAGGCATCTGCATATTGATAGTCTTCCTGGGCTGGGGAGTGGGAGAGTTGGTCACACCTTACATATTAATAGGCTTTGTCCTGCCCTCACACAAAGGACAGATTACCTCCTACTATTGTCTGGAGACAGGGCTGGGTTGAAAGGGTGTTGTGCTTCAGTTGAAAGGGTCCCTTTGAAGTTACTCCCTGAACAAAGGCATTTTTTGAGTATAAGTAGAAGGGCTCTTGCCCTGTGATTTTAGAGCACTTTTGGAACTGGAACTGAACCTCTGCCAGAAGGACTGCTGGACTGCACAAAGGACTTGTTTGTAATGCTCTCCTGTTTGTTACCCTGCTGACTGGTGTCTGCTGAGTGGTGCAAAGGACTCACCTGGATTGCTTTTCTACCTGTTACCCTGCTGCCAGTTGCCCCCCTGACTTTAGTCCCAGCCAGGCACTATGGGACGGACAGGAGGAACAGTAATTTCAAACCCCTGGCTTGTTGTGTGCTGTCGTACCCCCCCCCACCACCACAAGCGCGCCTGAAGGAGCTGAGCACAGGGGGGGGGGTTGCTGGTTCCTGCTCCTTGGCTTGTTGAACCTAGGATATGAAGAAGGCTTTCCTTTTAATACCTGAGTGTGTAAGGGGTGCTCCCATGCTTGCTCCAAAGATCTGAAATTATGACTGCTCTGGTATTATTGCTAGTTCTTGACACCGGCGCACGGAGAGCGCTGCCTGGACAAAGAGTTTACCTCCTCTTGTGTGCCTCACATCTCCAGTGTACAGTGAGTGCCTTGGTTTTCTCCTCCTGCCGGCGTGCTGGGTGAGGTTGTACGAGGCTGTGAGAGGTCTCCAACAACCTGCCAGTGGAGAAAGGAATGAAGCAGCAGAACTGCACAGTCACGGGCTACTGCATTGAGCTCAGGGGTAGTGAGGCTCCCAGGAAAGCTTCTTACCAATCTCCCGCTCGGTGTGTTCACAGGCTGCTGTGCTTGTAACATGAGTTTACAGTGGGTGTGCCTCCCAGCCCCCCACCTCCCCTCCCCGCTAAGGCACATACCTGGGAGGAGCTCGTCTTGCCTCATCTCCCCCTGCAATAAGAAGTGTCCTACGAGCGAATACCTCTCTGTTGGGATTGCAAGGTTTCCTTCTCCTTTATGAAACTGATGTAGGTGGTTTCTAACTCTGGGGTTTCCTGCGAACTACCACACCACCTTTCATAGGTGTGCAGGCTTTTGGGGCGTGAATTTGGATAACAATTACCTTTACTTCAGCCACACTTACAAAGGCTACCGTAATTCGCCTAATAGGTGCACAGGTATTCTGGTGCCCGAGGAATCTCTGTCATTATGTTCCGGTGAGGGCACTTCCATTATTGGGACCTCTGGGGATTCCTGTGTTGCTATGACTGCCTTTTATGCCTGGCATACTATTATTACATGATGATTAGGGCCTCATAGAGCCCAGATTACCCAGTAAGACTGCAGTATTTACGTGATGTGCACCAAGATCATGCCTCATGTGTACGGTGATTCCTGGGGGTAGAACTCTTTCACTATTTCACTTCTTGCCCTAATGTAGGTCACCTTCACCTGACCTTAACCTGAACTATGCACAATATTTGTGATTCGCGACTTTTAGTAATTCATGAACTCTATTCCTGCCCACAACTTTTGCCTTCTCAGGTCGTGCTGGGATTTTGTACAAGTGGTTCCTCTGTTATGAACTGAGATCCTGAGTCCTGAGTCCCCTTGCCATAAGAGTTACCCCTACACAATACCCGTGATCCATGATGTTCTAGGTTATATGCACATGATATCATATGATTTTGTGCCTTGCACTAACAGGCTAATGAGTAACAGTTTGGTAATTGTGTAAGGGGCACCATGTTCATTATGTATGGCACTTTGACCCATGATGTATATGTTTATAGAACATAAGAAGAATATTTTTATACAAACGGGTGTGGTATCTCCTTTGTGGTGTATTTATTGTGTCACTGTTGTGAATGTGTTGAACAAACTCTTTACACAAGACTTCTGGAGGTAAGCCTGACTGCTCTGTGCCAAGCTACCTGCAGTGAGCACACATTATCTTTGGTGTGTAACTTACTCACCCTGACTAGAGTGGTGGGTTCTGCCTGGCTGGGGTGCATACCCTAACCAACCAGAAACCCCATTTCTAACCAGCGCCAATCAAGATTGCAAGTCGCAATGCACTGCCTTGCATTACTTTTCGTCAAGGGGGAGTTCATTTTTGTCTCTGCATTTGTAATGCATTCATAGAAAGAGGAAAATGCCTTAAAGCATAACTTTAGTGCTGGAATATATCCATCCTGCACAAACACTATGCTGACCACACGCAGACACACTTGTACTACGGCACAACTTTGCATGCATTGTGCACATGACTGCCAATGCACACCAATCCAGGAGCAAACAGAACAGTGCCACATATTAGTAGATAATGCTCTTTTCTCCTCTCTCCCATTCATGCAGCACCGCAACTTTACTTGCTGCACTGCACTGCATGATTCCTTTGTAAATTTGTCCCCCTATCTCTAACGCTAGAAGTATGCTTGGTAACTTCATAGAAATGCCCCAATACTGAAAGCAGCCACCTTACTCTATGATCCTTACCGGTTATCTGCAAGATGTTTTACATATATCTGGCTGCTAATCGTTTCATGCCAGAAAGACTATGACAGACCCAGTTTGTGAAAAATAAATTGTCATGTTTTATTTGTAGAAAGAAAAATAAATGTTCATCATAAATTGAATGCACAGAGACACAATTTTCAATAAATGTGAGTCTAAAAAATAAAAAAAACTTTTTGCTGCAGTCCTCAATGTTTGCTTCTGCGACAGGTTATTAGTGGCAGCCTTGCAAAATCCTTCACTGCAGTGAAGACAATTCACTTCATTTGTACTTCGGTTTAACCTAAACACTGGTTTGTTTGTGAGTCTTCCCTCTTTTATTATTTGTCTTGTATGTTTTTGTAGGGAGGAAATTGCCAGTCGATATGGCATACCTACCACCTAGGCAAGGAGACTGAGGTAAAGTTCCCAATTCAGCTTTTTGTTGGCAAGTAGAACATAGCATGAGTTCTTGAGAAGTCCAACAACTTCAAAAGCTTGTCCAATCTAACAACCAGTTTATTCAAGATGGTGTTTCTACACAGAGCTTCCAGGCGGTTTGTATTAGGCAATTTGTTTCATTAGGTCTTTGGCACACTCCTAGTTCATTCCACTTCACACCATGTAGAATTCCAAAATGTATAAGGGACAGACTAATTTCACAGTCACCCACCTTCTTGTGTGTGGGTCCCTCAAGCCAACTGCATTGGAGCATACTGTTCTTCATTGCCTACCCCATTTTTCATAAAATAGAAAGACGTCATACAGTCACATTTTTTTATTTTTTTTGTCTAGACAGGTAATATGTTCTGCTTCGTCGACTGCTACTTCTCTCCTAAGACCTGACCTTGTGTTTTTGGAGGAGTAAGTCTCACCTGAGAGTCACCCACTCCATATCAGCTTTGGACTGGTGAAAGACCCGCAATTGAAGGTACCAGATGGATAGCGCGGCTTTGGACTCTCCTTGATCCAGTCCTGATGTTGCTTAAATTTGCTAAAGAGGATTCTAATTCGCTTTCATTCCTGTACCCCATCATAGGTTTCCAGTGAACACACTGTCTCAGGACAAAAACAACTGAAGTGCCAATTATAATATCATATATGCTTGATTTTACTACGTGAAGTCCGACATCTTAAATAATTCTGGATCAGTCCTATTGACTCATCAAAATTTCGAACATGTGGCCAGTAATAGTCATGAGCAATCTCGACTAAACTGCAAGTGGTAATTTGGGTTTGCTAAAATTTAGGGGTAAAAGGGAAAGCTGCTGTGATACCTTGAATTCCTATGAGGAACATTTCTGAAAAAGATGACGATGACTGTTTTCATGCCTGGCTCGACGCGATTATAATGAATGTGGAATGAAAAGTCCAAAGGGATGCTGTATTCCTTTCTAGTTGAAGATGTAGTACATAGAAAACGGTACTTCAGAAGGATTAGTTGAGGCAACTTGACAGTTTGTGATGTTGTTGTTTTTCTCCCCTACAAAGACTATGAGGAAGGGACAAGTTAAGGAGGATTGGTAAGGCAGTACGTGTTCAGTGGGAAGTAGGGGGCCTGGCGGAAGCTGATTGGAGAGACTGCGATATCGAAAGAGAGTCTAAGTCACACATAGCTGGTTAAAAAGGAAGTGGTGCTGTTTTCCTCCATTTCAATCTTAACTCTGCAGTGACTCTAGCACATTATGAAAGAAAGTGAAATAGCATGTTCCATGTTGAAAGAGTCTGTGTTATGTTTTATGAAACAAAATACTATTAATGTTTCATTATTGTAATTGCATATTATTTCACTTGATAAGTTAATATGGCTTTACTGGTTACTGAAATATTAAAATTTGCAGTGAATACATGGGGCCCCTCTGAGACCCACTGTTTTTAATAATCGTCCGACCTATATAGGCCAAACTTCATGGGCCATGAGTCCCTCGGTCTGGTATTTGATGGTGGGTTTAATGATCTACAACATAAAGATGTCTAGGTAACGCCCCTCGCAGGAAGTGATAATCTGAGCCATCTTGGATGGACGATGGCGGCACTCACAGGGATGGTGGCCGGCTGGGGTCAGCAGACCTTAGCAACACAAAAGGATGATGGACGGAGTTCTGACAATGCAAACACTCTCCCCCAGTCACAGATCTGGGTTTAATCCATCGTTCTTTGCTCACCATGCCACCCCAGTTTGAACCCAGCCATATGCAAATCAGTCTTGACCCTGTTCCCCATGGTCAGCAGACTGCTTTTAAATAAAACAGTATTTTTTTTTAAAATGCAGCCTAATTTCCTTAAAGGAAAACGGAATGCATTTCGAAAACAAAAATGAAAAGTATTCTTTTCATTTTTTTTAGAGCAGTCAGCTAAAACATGTTTTCGCATGCATTCACAAAGGGAAAGGGGTGCCATGGGGACCCCTTCCCTTTTGCGAATGAGTTAGCACCAATTTGAGACTGGTGCTAACTGTGATTGTTTTGTGACCACATTTGCAGTCACAAAACAATCATACATTGGACTGCAACTCGCAATTAGGAAGGGAATGCCCCTTCCTAATTGCGACTCACAAACCCTTTTTGCGATTTGGTAAATAGATTTCCAAATTGCAAAAATGGGTTTGTACATACCAAAATGCTTTTTTCTCGTTGCAAACGGCCCAATTCTGTGAATCGGGCTGTTTGCGTCAAGAAAAAAGGTACGTACATGTGGCCCTTAGTGCGGCAAGTTAGCCAAGCAATGCAAACCAATGGCCACATGTACAAAGATCCAGTTTTGTGACTTGCAAACTGCGAATCTTAGCGACTCGCAATTTGCAAGTCACAAAACCAGATGTACCACAGTTTCAATGACAATGTCTGCGATTCACAATGGGGTCGCAAATGACATACCTCATGAATATTCATGAGGTCGGTCGCAATTTGTGACCCCATTGGGAATGGCGGCACTCACAGGGATGGTGGTCATCTGGTATCAGCAGACCATCAGCTGTGACTGCTTCTAAATAAAGCAGTCTTTTTTTTTTTAAATGCAGCCCGTTTTCCTTAAAGAAAAACGGAAAGCATTTCGAAACCAAAAATGAAAAGTTTTCTTTTCATTTTTTCTGAGCAGGCTGTGGTCCGTGGGACCACTGCCTGCTCTGAAATTTTTTTTTTGCATGCATTCACAAAGGAGAAGGGGTCCCTTGGGGACCCCTTCACTTTTGCGAATGGGTTGGCAGCAATTTGATATTAGTGCTAACTGCGATTGTTTTGCTACTGCATTCGCGGTCACAAAACAATCATACATAGCATTTGGATTCGGTATTAGGAAGGGTCGCCCTTGACACGCCCCTTCCTAATACCGAATCGCAAACCCCAAACTGCGATTTGGCTACAAATCGACCCCTTTGAGACTAGAAAAATGCTTTGTACATCTGGCCCCAAATCCCTTGATATTTTAGATATATCAGACAAGTGAGCAAACCCGTGTAGAGCAGGTTCGGGAACCGTTAGGACAATGGTTTTAGGCCTTGACTCCTGAACCACAGGATTAGGGTTCAGGCCTTTCAATATCATAATCTGTGCAACAAATTTTAAAGCCATGTCAAATCAAGAAAAATTAGGCTTCGATGTCGAGGAGCAGGATACATATTGTACTTGCCTGAACCTTTACCAATATTTTACTCTACTCAAAGTATAAACCTTTTGACTTAGTTGCTATTAACATTTACCTAAATTGGCTTGATGATTACATTCTTAATTTAACTGTTTCCTTATGAATTGTTGATCTTGCAGCCAGGATGATTATTTTTTTTTTTACTTGATTCTCAGCAGCATAGACTGTGTAGCAGTCTTTGGACTTTCTCTTCCCTTACCAAGATAGTGGAATCACCCTGTCATATAAGATATTTTGCATTTAGGGACATGTTTGCTAATTTGTCCCTTATTTCATGTGGGTGGATTCCTGCATATAATGCCCATCTGCACCTATGTAACGCCTACCCAATGCAAAGTAACGCAAAGCAGAGCTATGCACTTCCTTGTGTTACTTTGTATTTACAAAACCATGCAGAGCAGCTTTGCATGGCTTAGTAAATCTCAAAATTGATTTTGAGCCAGGGGTGCGCCACAAAAGTGATGCATCCTCAATACAAATTAAAGATAAATCTCGACACTAGTGTTTTTCTGTATGATCTGCCTTCTTCATAAGGATTTGGAATCATTGAGCTAGAAGGTACCACTGCACTTTCATTTGCTTTGTTGAACTACCAGTGTCCATGCACGCCGTTTACTATGATTAATCGTTTGGGGAAATGTTACTTTTTAGGAGTTAGTCTAGTTTTTGCTGTCTGAGGTTGTCACTGATGCAATGAAGATCCTTAACTTTAGCTTCTGGCTGGATGAGATGTTCAATATATGAGTTGCCCACATAATGAGACAACACTATTTACTTATTTTTAGCTCCTACTATGCATATGTATTTTTTTCTTCCATTCAGTTGCAAAGATTTGTTCTTCGTGTTTAATTAAATCTCTTTATGGCAAGAGGAGAGAGATCCTTTATTAAGCGTTTTTTATTAGTACCCTAACTATATTTTGTATGAATATGACTATTATTTGAGCTCATTACTTTTGATGATAGTCATCGTAGTTCCAAATATATAGTTAACAAACGTGGAGATAGGGGTAACCCTTGAGTAATCATGCACTCGATATGTGATCTACAGAAGTGAAATTTCCCTAGTGATACATGAACTCTATAAATCAAGACGGCAGGCAACTATTTTATGGAAACTAGTTGATATTCACCGCCAATATCAATCAATGAACCACGATATCATAGTCCACAATTTCAAAGGACACAGACTCTCAAGGCGTACCAACATTCTGATGTCTTTTTAGTCCTTAATATCCAGCAGATGTCTACCAACACCTTCAAGGCACTTTCTGCCTCATGCTTGGCACATAATCCTGGTGGACTGGCGTGAAAAGCATCATTTTTGCCTAAATTGACTTCAAGTTGAAGGTGGCCACTTTCACAAGGATTAGCTGGTGAGTGAGAAGCTTTTACTGCACCATTTTTTCCGTCATTTTTAGTAGGCATTAAAATTACGCACCCATTTTAATCAATGGGCCTCCCTGTGCTTTGCTGCACTAGCATCAACATTTTAAACAGCTAGTGCAGCAAAGTACCACAATAACACCAAACATTTTGACATTATTGTCCTAACGACAGCCATGGTGCACCGTATTGTAAATATGGCGCAACCATGGTGTCGTTAGGTGGGGCAGGGGTGACACAAGAAAAGTGGCGCATCGGGACGGATGAGCCACTTTCGTGTAAATCTGCCCCAAAGTATTTAAATCAATTTGACCCAAGGTAGTTTTTTTACATTAAAGATCGTATTATTTTTTGCTTTAGGGTTGGGAGCATTTATATTGCGAGAAATCATAGGGACAAAAAGTTTAGGAAAATGTGAAATAACAGCCTGGTGATATAGTCGTAATTATGGACACCTTTTCTAAGTTTTCCTAATAGTGCTTATATATTGAAAAAAGGGGATCTATGATCTGTAATTGGGATACTCCAGAAATGAGGGTCTGTTACATGCTACAAATCAATCTTCTTCAGAGGTGGCAGTTTCATGCTCTTAGAAACGGTGCTTCTCGCATGGATGCCAAACTCAGTCAAGGGCTTGGTTGAGTGGCAAAAGAGGTTGGGGAAGGCTGACCGTGTGATAACATGCCTAAGCTGAGGGAGGGGTAGTTTTACTTGCATTCATGGACTTGTGGATAGCCTTTTCCCTACAAGCCAGGGAAACTTTGGCTCATGTTGCAGAATATGGGTATTGAGACTGGCACCCAGGGGCCTGTGATAGCTTCCTCTGCACTAATGATACAGTAAAGACCTGCAGGAGAAATGAGAAAGTTTTGTGATAGTTAATGTTCAGTGACTATGGTGTGCCCTGCTGCTGATCATCTGAATGTCACTTTGCTGGTTGTAGGTCATCTCGTGCCTGCGGCAGGAAGGTCCTTATGAATATCATGTTTTGCGTCTACTTTTGCTGTTTAAACTAAAACATTAGCTGCAGAAAACCGTGGTACAGCATAGAATTCGACGATCACAGGTGTAGCCCAGCAAGAAGCCTAATAAGGAATGGTTTGTGTAGAATGGAGAGGTTGAATGAAGTAGGCTGTTGTAGCTACCTGGAAATCCAATTGTAAGATTATGGTGTCTAAGTGCCGCAGTTCTGAACATTGCAACAAAGATTTATCCATGCAATGTAGGAGGTCTGGGATGTAATGATTCAGTTGAAAAAAAGTTAGTTAACGCCCTCCTTGTGGCCTACTTAAAGAAGGCAGTGTAATTCAAGCTATGAAGCTGAATTGTAGGATATGGAGAACACAGACACCGGATAAAAAGGATAATCAGCTTCTGAGGCCCTTATTGGGTATCATGTGAAGACTTGCGCTGTTTCACGGCAGAAGTGGCTTCTGTAGCTTTCAAGGACTATCTGGCAGTTTACTACAGGTCTGACTGGAAACCGTGTGGCAAAAGAAGGGTGCTTGGCTCCGGAGAAATGCTATAGAATATGTTGTCCTGCAAACAGTTTAGTAACACAGAATGGTGGAGGTACATGAAATTCTGGCCTGTGAAGTTAAAGTGGAATAATGGTGGGTTTACCCACAGCGCGAGAAGGTGACATATTAGTGCATAGGGTACTGCAGACTTTGAAATGTTTGACATTCTAAGTTTGGTCTTTGCACATTGCATTTCAGTAGTTTTTTTGTTCATTTTAATGCATTGGTATTATTACACTATACCTGAAAATAAATTCATCGTTTGTGGGTACTCAGCTCTGACATTAAATTGCATTTTAATTGATTAAGCATTTGCCCATCAACAAATCTCCTTTTGTACGGGATCTCACTGTACGCTGATCTTAACCTTTACGCACCAGTGATGAATTGTTTGTGGAACGGGATTAGTCTTCTCTGCGACACAACAACTGATATTGAGTTAGTGAACCTCACATTGTATTCCTTCTGAACTGTACTCATTTTTCACAGTGGCAAAGTAGTCCTTTAGGCAGATTCATGGTTCACTCCGCTAGTAAACTTGAATCACTAGAGAGCAAATGAAATATTCCTTGTGGCTTTACTACTGAAAAAAATCCCTCCACCTTATTGATGTAAAAAGAGAATTTAGTTTCTGTGTTTAGCGATATAGGCATGCGAAGGTGCTTGGTGTACGCAGGAGAACATGTGATATGTGTAGTAGCTCTCATTTATAAGCTATTGGCTCCTCCACATTTGCAATTTTTACCGATTTACCTCGCCTCTGTGGTGTCCTTTTAGTGTCCAACTGTAGATGGTGTTAGGGGGCGAGTGTTGCACTCACTAATGTGATCAACGCAGGGCATTGGCGTTTTGCAGATGGTTGCACTTTGTCGGGGACTTTATGTTATGGCTTTTCCAATGTCCAAAAGTAGTTCCTTGCTGCATTTACAACCAGGGCAGTTCTGTGGGCAGCAGAATCAGCTTCTCCAGTCCAGTCAGAGGATTCACACCAGAGGCTCACAGCCCTGTGAGCTGCACTCTTTCAGCCAGTTGCCTCCCTAGGTAACTCTCCGACTGAGCTCTTCACTGAGTGCGAGCCAGACCCGTTGGTTTTGTCAGTGCTCAATTTTGTATGTGAATGGTTACACTTTCAGCTTGTTTGATGTTGCTTGAAACACTTATAGAGGCAAGAGACTTTGGGCTCCCTGGCTCAGGGGCGTTTGATCCTCTATTTGCAAGTGGGGTTAATGCTAGGGGTGCTGAGTAGAGTTACAAAGATGAATTTGTTTTCTTCTTCACACGTAAGTACACATTTGGCACTAATGAGGTACCCTGATGACAGGAAATGTCATCTACTCTTTCCTTAACATAATAGCTCAGAGAACTCACTACTTTACTTCTGTAAGGGCAAATGTTTGGAGCAAATCCTCTGATCTAATGCCAGATCCAGCTTCACTTCGACATCTGGAGTTTAGTTTTCTCCCTGATGTATGTACTGAAAGCACCTCTATTTTCCATAAGCATAAATGCTGATGAGAGTACATTTGTTGACTGCCAAGGTCCCACCCAGCGATATTCATGGATCCCTGTGAGCAGGGTGAGTGGACCTTGTTCTGTTGGCCTCTCCTAGGTCTTTGTTATGCTCCAGTCCCACACAACAGTGTTCAGGAGTTTGCACATTGACACCCTTTGACATGTTGTAGATATGGCTCTTGCAGAGTTGGAAGCTGGCAGGAGTGGAGAGCTGATGCCCAGGAGTAAGAATAGTGACTCAAGCTCTAGGCGCGTCTCCCTAAGTCATTTCCAGTGCTGTAAGTATGTGTTGGAGGAATATGTCACCATCGGGTGCAGCATGGCGCCTGCTGATCCAACTTCCACAGCTGCCATTTCTTTTTCATCTCAGACTTCACCTGAAACAGAAGAGACAGAACATGCATCAAGCACACGTCTCTGTCCAGGCACCACTCTCACCCATACTCCCGACCCAACCTTCCACATACGACAGAATCATCAGCACATATTTCACTACTTGCACTAAGACTCTCAGAAGCTGTGTAACTATGGCTACTGGAGTTATATGATTCTAGTGTCCAGGTTGTTTTCTACATAACGATGCCTTCAGCACATTTGCCACATAATACACCAACATACTGGTACTAATGAGGAAAAATCTTTGCCCAAGCAATATTATTGTCTGTATTAAAATGACAAACTAGTGAAACAACATTGCTACAAAATGTGTTGCTATAAGCTGCATATTTTTTTTTTTTTTTGTTGGCACAACAAAGGCATCCCAACTGCATAACTTGGTCCTCCATCGCTGCGTAATTCTAGGAGCCCTAACTACAACCGTATTCTACAGCTCTTTCATATTAAAATATTGAGGTACACCCACTTCTCTGTCCAGCAACCATCAGCCATGATCTTCCTCAACCATTGCTACTATATTGAGACCCACAATGATGTGTTGCACCTACATCCTAGTAGGGTGCAGACCCTCTGCAGGCCTAAAACTTGCACAGCACGTACATTTGGCAGTTCTCAAATCTTCTATAAGCGACCACCAAGCAGTATTTCGCTTTCAGAATGGAACACACACGCAGCTATGCTAGTGCTACACTTTGTCACTTATGTGCTTGTCAATTTAAGGTACTGTTTACAGTTTGCTAGCGGATGGGGAGGCCGGGGAAGTGGTAGTGGGAGAATAGGCAATTGA
Organism: Pleurodeles waltl; assembly: GCF_031143425.1. NCBI lineage: Eukaryota > Metazoa > Chordata > Amphibia > Caudata > Salamandridae > Pleurodeles > Pleurodeles waltl. Next base: position 309,013,709 of record NC_090449.1, on the reverse strand, counting down.
AACGGGTGATATGTACGTGAATAAACTTATGAAACGTGTTACAGATATGGATGGGTGAAATGCCACCATTTCCCCACTAAGTCTTGTGAAATACCATTCACATTTTGTGAATTACGTTTTTAAGGCGTAATGTGGTTTGGCAGTATTTTCTGTGTTTTTTTTTCTTCAAGCGAACACTTCAGGTAAAAAAAAAAAAGTCTTGCGAGATACCAAGAGACTGATTCGAGCTAAAAAGTCCTCTTGTTGAGATATTTTCTGCCCACACAAACCTCTCAAAAACTCAAAACACTTAAGCAAATGTAAACTTTCAAGTAATTTTGGGAATTTCTGTATAAGACAAAATTCAGGAATTATGCAAATTTCCTTAGCATAATAAAATTTTCTCCTAGGCCTATTTGCAGAACAGAACTCCTTTAGGTTCTGTCTATCTATTTCACTTAATTTGTTTAGTATTAAAACACATGTTGGCAGGTCTTGTTTGAATATCAGATAACTGGTAGTTTTTTACGGGTGGGCCTGCGAAAGCATGCGCTAGTGCATGCATCTCGCTTGCAAGACTGTTGTTATCTAAAAAGGGCTTGGAGCCTGCCTGCTGTTTACCATTTGTTGGCTTTGGTGGCACACTTCTTTAAAGCCTTGTAATTCGCCACTTCAGGACAAACATCATTTCCGTTCCTGTCTGTGGAGCAGGTGCCAAGCACTGATTAATTCAACTTAATCAGTGCCCGTCTGCTTCTCCTGACTTGATTGAGGGACCTCTTTTTAACTTCTAGGGCCCTGCAAACAGAAGGCAAGTGACTGGCAAAAACATGCCCTGCAGGGCAAACAAAATTGCAAAGTTTTATTTTCTATAGTTAACCCTTTTATTTTATTATTCTTTTCTCACTTGCACTCATGATTTGTTTTGTTCTTTCTCATGGGTGCTGTTCTCAAAAGATAACGATTATCTTGTTCTGAATACCGCAAAGCAACATTGTTTCTTTTTTATGTGTAATTTACAAAATTATGATTTAACACATCATCGTGCAGTTGACCCCCATCCCCCCCACTCCAATCCACCCTACCCCAATCCAAACCAATCTACCCCACCTCACATCACAAGAACCCATTTGACACAAGACCAATCCAATCAACCCTAGTCAAATCCACTCCAAACCAAGCCAATCACTGATATCCACTCCAATCCTCCCAACTCACCCCACTCCAAACGCCCCATTTGCCCCACTCCAATCCCAATCTGCCCTACTGCAATCTGCCACTCTCCATTCTATTACTATTTGCCCTAGGGCCTTTGGCTATTTTTCTAAACTGGTGTGGAGTACTTTTGTTGTGTTTTCACAATTTTACTGTGTGTGTGTGTTCAAATATTTTATACATTGCCTCTGAGATAAGCACTACTGCTCATGCCATGCTACCAAGGGGGTGAGCAGGGGTTATCCTAGCTGTGTGACTCCCTTAACCTGACTAGAGTGAGGGTCCCTACTTGGACAGGGTGTAAACCACTGGCAAGTAGAGACCCCATTTCTAATACAGTCCAAGCCCTTAAAGTCCATGTCCCAGTTTGGAGGATCAGCGGTATTCCAGTAATTCAGAAGAATTGGTAATAGCTGAGGAGAGTAAGTATTAATGGGTCCGCATGTTGGAATTGTGTATGTTAAGCTTACTGTGTTGTGCTGGAATTGTGGGTAGTGGGTGATGATGCTTTGCGTTGTTGTGTAGCTGTAGATACACTTAATGTTGAACAGTTGAAGTTTTTTGGGGTTTGTCACCGTCCAAGATTCTGGGATAGAAAAGAAGGTAGTGGTGTAATTGGTCAGCTAAGTTTTGTGGTGTTAGTTGAGATGTGCCATTGACTGCACAATTGAGATAGAGAACTAAAACCTTGTTGTGAGAGTATTAATAGTGATTGGTGCTAGTGGAACCTGTTGTGCAAAGGAGAAACTGCATTAGTCAAGGTGTTTTTTCTGCTGGCCTAGATTTCATCTGTGTGTATGAGTGGGTTGGAAAGTGTTACTAATGTCTATTTCTTGTGTGATTAAAAACTTTAACCTCTTTAATGGAGCATGCAATTATGCACATTTTTTTTTATTGTGCTTGCACAGTCTTATTAGAGGTTACGTTCATGTAAATTGTAAAGATGGGTGAACCGCTGCACGCAGTGAGAATTGCGTAAAAATTTAATGAGCTGGGATTGGACGATTGGTGTAGTGTTTTAGAGCTATTAGTGATGTGATCTGAGGGGATGTGAGGTTTCCCGTTCGAGAAGGCAAAGAGGCACCACCAGAAGGCTCAGCGGGTGACTGCATGTACTATATGTGGGGTTTGAATCATTGGCATAAGATCACAGAGAATGAAGGTTCATTGAGGTTTCCTCAATGTGGCACATTTAATTTATTTGAGAGTTATTGATAATTTGAGAAGAGTATTGTATGAGGTGAAGCCACCTTCTTGACCTGCACAATATGAAACACTTAATGCTTTGGAGTGTACTGCCAATGCTAAGGATTGGGAAACTATTAGGATACAGCTAAGAGAGTAGTGCATAGTTATGCTGAAGCTAAGTGGGATGCAGAGCAACAAAAGTGACAAAAATAATTGAGGGAACTATGATGCACCCTTTTTTGAAGGATGAGGCACACCAGAAGAAGAAAAAGATAAAAGTAGAGGAAAGACAGACGTAACTGAAGGTCCTGAGAAGACAGTGATCCTAGTGATTACTTGTTGGATATATTGTTGTCATCTCGTCCACCACCTTATAATGTTGGCCCTTCTGACTGGCTCTGTGACGGGTCGGAACCCTGAAGGTGTCATAGCCCCCACAAATCCAAAGCAGATCTTAACAGGAGAAATTTCAGGGATTTGTGTTCTTGCAGGTGCTGTAGGTTAATTGTAATACCTTTGTTGACACATTGGTACTGAGTGATCTATGGGCTGAATGTAAGCTGGTTTTTCAGTGGCCTGAAAAGGAGCCTCACTGGACTTTGATATCACATGCACCATTGCCTGAGGTGATTAAAAAGTATTCACAGGTGATTAAGTTCCTGAAAGGGAAAGTGCCCACAAAGAATACTTACTGGATAAAGATCAACAGAACCACATAGGAATCTATAGAGACAGTGCATCCTTACTATGGGATGTTGTTGCAAGTGTTTAAGTATCACAAGGCAATGGAGAACCCAGAAGGGAAAGACTTGGGAGGATTTGATTCCTGAGATTAGTAAAATGATCGAGTAGCATTTGATTTGTTGGCAGAACAAGTCTATTGATGAAATATTGAGGTATACTAGATATTGCAGTGATGAAATGGACATGAAACGGAAGCAATTAAAGGAGAAGTGGTTGCATGTTTAGATAAAGGCAGCACAAGGGGATATTAGAATCAGCCATATGTAGGGAATGTGGGTGGAATGCAAGGAGCTGCATACCCGCAGGGAGGACCTATGATGCAAGGTGGAAATGATGTTCCACAGGCTAGAGGTTGTTGTATTCCAGTTGACCTGATTATTTGGATTGATACTGGGACATTGTAAATATCTAATCCTTGTTATTATTGCAACAAATTAGGACACTGGAAGTGTGAGTGCCGTTTGAATACCCGTAGGGACAATAAACAAAAATCAAGTTCAGAATTTGGGGTTTGTGCAGACTCAAAATGAGTAATTCAGCTCAGCTACAGAATGTGTCAATGCACAGAGTGCAAACTTCTAACATGTCACCTGTTACAGTAATGCAGGTTCCTCAAGCCTCAACCCCCAGCAGAATATGAATGGTCCTAGGTTTAATACTAACCAGGTTCCAAAATTGAATTAGAACTCTTTCCAGAATCAAAACCCAGTCCAACAGTTCCCCATATTTGATTCTTAGAGGGTTACATCTATGACTAGCCACAATGATGGTGCCTGAGGGTAGAGGAAAATTGCCTACTTGGCGCAGTCTTAGAGGTAGACCATAATGGTCCATTCATGGCAGGTAAGATGAATAGTACCTTGTGCCATTCTCTATTGAAACAAGAGCTACTTATTCCACTGTTAGAACAGCAGAAGTTCCAAACCTTCACCTCTCGGAAAAAAACAATCCAAGTTGTAGGAGTTGCTAATAAACAAATGGTAAACTCTGTTATCAAAAAAGTTCCAGTATGTCATTTGAAGAGAGCCACCTGTTTGTGGCATGTGATTCCAGTATTGTAAATCACTTGGGACGTGCTCTGTTGTGTAAATTAAACTGCACTATTTATTGTAAGGCAAAGGGTGTGGAATTTCCAGGATAGCACTATTACCCCTTGTCCTGTGGTACCAAACCCAGCTGTGATACTGTTTCAAATTCCATGTGAGGCCAAGTGCTTCACCGTTCATACAACCTGCCCTAACCTAACCCTGATGTTCAGCCTCTAGTAACCTTCTTCTTGTATCCTCTTAACTTCTACCCAGGTATAAGCCAATGCCAACAAAAGGGTAAAGTTGGTCTATTTTCAGGTTTATTCACATATTCTCCACTAATAGTTCAGAACCCATGAGCCCTGTACCATGTAACCTCATCAGCTCAACTATTGCCAACTGTCACATAGTCACTTCTGCTCCTATGTGCGGAACACTTTACAACAACAATTTCCTTAGGCAATTGCAATGCTTTCAAAAATGTCATGACATATTCCCCGTTCCTTATGGGGGGGAACCTGATGAGGTCCTAAATCCCCTTTGGCACCATAACTGTTCAAAGTCATGGACCACACAAAACCAATGCTGACTATCAGTAAAAATAGTCACTCTCCATTGGTCTGAAACATGAGTGTGCGTGTATATTGTGTTGTGTGAATGCATGGATGCTTGTATGAGTGGGTGTGGATATGTGTATGAATGGATGTATGCATGCATGGGTGAATGTGGGTATGAGTGTGTGTATGCATGTGTATGATGATGCATGTATGTCATGGGGGGTCTAGAGTGGGAGGGGAATGTTGGGGTAGGACTCTCGGGAGGGGGAGTGGGGTGGGGAAGACCCCTATCAGTGAAGGGATTCCCTGTCACTGACAGTGCCTCCCGCCATAGTTTTTGTGGCGGTGAGGAAGCCATGAAAACCATGGCGGTAGGCGGGGTCATAATCTGGCGGACGAACTGGTACATTGGCAGTTTGGCTTGAGTCATACCGCCAATGTCATGTTTTGGGAAAGGAACTGCCAGCCTGTTGGAATTACTTTTCTCCAAAATACCGCTGTCCACCAGGGTCATAATGAGGGCCTTTATGTCTATTCTCAGCCAAGTGGTTCAATAACACAATAGTGCCTTGTTTATAGGCTTCTTGGGTTTCTGACGCCACCAACAATATATCAAGACAGAATTATAGGGCATTACCAAACACTCAAGATTCTTTTTGAGAACCTGATTGATGACTGAGGGGCTTTTTAGATACCCTTACGGACTCGGTCCTGCAAAAACACAGTTCTGAAACTGGAAAATGACAAGGTACTGACTGTCCTCATGCGAGATTATAGAGAAGATTGCCTGACACAACTTGACCAAAAGGGATGATGAAATTTGGCTCTCGAACAACAGAAGACTTGTGTTGCTGATAGCTTGCGCTCCCCAATGGCTAGATATTTCCATGGTCCAGCACAAGTTGGGAGGGATGCTATGGTCAGGTTGTTTCAACAGAATTGATTTCATGGCCGATTCAGGTTGATGGTTGAGAGTTTGTGTCACAGGTGTGTTGTGTGCCAGGTAACAAATGTAGGAAAGAGGACTCCAGTGACGATGAGTCACAAAGGGAGATCAGGAGGTCCATTCAACAGGATGCAACAAGACTTCTTCGAAATGCCTATCTCCTGGTGGTTGTGTGTATTTTCTCATGTAAGGCTGAAGATTAACCGACAAGGAGAAATGACAAGTCACTGTAGCCAAGCTGGTGAGAGAACTAATCCCCCGGTTCTGTTTCTAAGCTTCTCTGGAGTCAGACGGAGGAGCTCATTTTAATAATGCGATCCTCAAAATGTTGTGTGCAGCATTACAAATGGAATACAGACTGCACTGTAGCTATCGACCTGAGGCTTCTGGCACTATGGAGTAAGTCAATGGCACATCAAAATCCTGTTTAGCCAAAGTTTATGCATCTACGCCTTCGAAGTGGCTAGATGCTTTGCCTTTGGTGCTAATGAGTCTTCACAGTATTCCCGATCAGAGGACAGGACTGTTTTCCCCATGAGATCATCGTAGGACGAACAATGAGGTTGCCTGCAGTGCCTGCAAATTCACTTGTGAATATTACAGTTATGATTCTCAACTACTGCAAAGAGTTGGCTGATGTGGTGCATTCTGTGCCACACCAGGCTGGAACTGCCACTGCTCTCCTGCATCGGGAGCAGTGCCATGACCTCAGTCCCGGAGACAGGGTCTTGGTGAAGAAGCACATTCAGAAAGCATGCCTGGAACCTCACTGGAGACGCCCTTTTCAAGTCCTACTGGTGACTTATACTGCTGTTAAGTGTGGAGGCTTACTCAACTAGGCGCATGCCTCGTACGGTCCTCGTGTGTCCCCTTGATGATTTGACAGGGCCTCTCCGTGAATCCCTCCAGACACCACGTCCAGTTGCAAGGAGGTCAACCAATGTAGCAGCCATCCCAGAGGACCCACACAACACCCAAATAGTACAACCTGCCAGGACCAACACAGCTGAGGACTCCGAGGACCCAGGGACAAGCTTCCGGAGGACAGTGGTAGGAGTCCAGCTGAAGTTGGCCAACCAGGTGCGGGTGGGGATGGAGACAGTGGTAGCCAGCCTAGAGGGAATGCCCACGTGCCTTGTAATGGCTAATGAACACACAGCTGCCAAATGAGGCACACACTCCCCACTGCATGGAGTCCAGCAGTGTCTTAAGGACATAGCTGCTGCCATTAGTAAGAGGCCACAACAACTGCCCTCCCAAACTGGCAGCAGCATGATTGAGAACAAGCTGGACTCCATGCAGCGTTAAATAGCCTCCCCCAGGGCAGACATGGCTGCCTACCGCTGGGATGTTGCTGCTATCCTGAAAAATCAGCAGCTCCTCCTGTCTGCAATGATGCCATATGTTGTTCCACAAATGGTAGCTGCCTGGAATTGGGATTCCAAATCTTCAACCACTCAAGTGTGTGTCCCCCTCTACCTCACCACCACCACCACCAATGGCACAGGAGACACCACACACATTAGAAGATGAAGATGTGGAACAGATCACCTTTACTTGGGAGAGTACCCGGTAGCACCAGCCTATGCCACATGGGCAGTGTTCTCCTTTGTTCTGTGCTTGAGATCATGCCAGTGTTAGCATTGTTGGATATGTGCACTCTTCACCCACACACTCTTGACCTGTCTGCTATGGACTGTCATTGTCTCTCACTTAACAAATGGCAATTATTGTTCCTCTTCACTTATCAACACTCCTCCCAAGCATGTCCCATGACATGTCCCTCAACCCTGGACTTATGTTGTGTCACAAATGTAAGGATTTCACAAATGGAGTCACTGACCTGGATATTGTAAATTTCTCACTACAGCACTTCCACTTGTAAATAAACACCTTGTACACAATCAGCATGTCTACGTCTATTGTGATCCATCGAATTAGCTAAATGATTGTAAGGTGTGAATCCATGTCATTGGTCACAGAATATCAATACAAGAGTGCAGGACTGTGGGGGCACAAAGTTACACACAAGGTTTCTAACATGACAAATGTGTATGCTGGTCTCATCACCTACAAGCAATTCACTGAATATGTCACACATGAAGAATACATACTTGGTTCCCTCACTATATACAGCAAATATGCCTGTAAAGCAAGTCTAGGGCTATATCGTCAGCTGGGTGTACCAGAAGAACTCATTGGTATGATACAGAGGTAGCTAACCTCATAATTGATGTCCACCAGTCAGTTTTGCAGGATATAGTTCCAACTGAGGCTGGTGTCAGATGTACCTCAGTTCCTAACATTCCTACACAGGACCCCAACACTGACAGCTGAAGTACCAGACCTACCTGTCCAACACAAAGTAAACATAGTCATCATGGGTGGTGGGTACACTGGATGGCAGATGCATGGACTAGTAGATGTGATGTTGCTGCCAATGTGACAGCTCAGTTGTCAATAGGTGACGGACTTTACGAGAGGTGTTTGAAGGCAGGACGGACTCCCTAGCCCAACCCCCAATTTGCCCTGTGCACTCATGGGAAGACCCTGAGACTCAAACATATTACTAAAATTGTATGGGTGAATGAAAAAATGTTCATTATAAATACCAGTAACCTAAACAAAACCTACAACCTACCCTATCCTAAACTAACCTATACTAAATATACTTATCCAACAAGTAAAGCTATCTACCCTAAGCTAAACTTAACTTACACATTGAACACCACACTCTTAACATTGGCCCCCACCTCCCTTAACTTACAAGACATTCGCAGGACAACAAATACTAATACTACACATTTACTAACTAATCCTAAATACAAATACATTTGTTTTATTTTTTTTAATGATTTTTTTGATAAAACTGACCCCCCCCACTCAACCAACCACAAATAAACACATCAGAATACAAAAAACAACCCCCAACCACACTTATCCTAACTAATCTATAAACTTACACTAACCTAACACTAACCCTTTAAAACCCACAATGAAATATCTAAATATCTGATAACTTCATAAGGGAGGGGACAGAATTTGAAGGTTGCAAATCACAATTAAGTCACAGTTTGGCCTTTTTGAGTTTCTTCTTGATGTATTTTAACATCTTGTTGCCTTCAACTTCTTCCTCCAATCTGTCCAAATGAGTAAGAACGAGGGACACGTCCCTCTGCAGGTGGGCAGCAGGTCGTGTGGGCGGTTGTGCTGGTATGGTGACTGCTGCAGCTGATATTGTTGGGTTGGTGCTAGCTGTGCCCCCGCTGTACTTCTGAGGAGCCTGAAGCTTGCTGAACCTTTTTACGCTGTGCAGGGACCCCATGTGGGAATGCACGCCATTCCCCTGTAGCCTTCTCTGCCCGAAAGCGGAAACGCATTCATCAGAACTCTGACTCCACTGCCAGGATGTAGCTGTACCATACTGCCCTCTTCTGGAACTCACGCCTCTCCAAATTTGTCATGTTGGCAGCTGTAATATGAAGACAAGCAACCATAGGTGTCAGCATTGGGTGGAGTCTGTACAGATTACTAGTTTACACTGCTACATCTAATCACACATGCACTCCAACACACATTCCAGAAAAGACGAAGGGCCTGATTAATGTAAAGTCAGCGCCGCCTTTGCATCATATTTTTGACGCAAAAGCAACGCAAACTTACAAAATATATTTATATTTTGTAAGTTTGGGCCGCTTTTGCGCCAATGAATAATGCAAAGGCAGCGCTAACTTTTCATAAATCAGGCCCATTTTCCTCCTCATCTGTGTCTATTTCCAACCATACATCACCAGTATCTTGGACATATAAGTCGAGGAGGGTATGCTGTTGGTAACCATAAGGGGTCTGAGCTGATGGGTACACATGCAAGCCTGATCAACATAACTGTCACCTATACTGTGAATATCACATCTACTGACTAATTTGGTATTCCTCTTCCCCTGAGCCAAAGGGGGGATGGACTTGCTATCCATCATCTCAACAGTCCTGGTCATCCACCAAGGCCTGTCCACTCTTACATGGAGTGGACCATCTGCTAGGAGGGCTGCCAGCTAGGAAGCTCTTATCCATAGGTCAATCACATCTACATTCATGTGTCCAGGTATAGACACCCATTAATAGGTGCTCTGCCATAACTATTACTTTCACACACAGTTCCATGTCAGCACACGTTGGGCCTTGACCTGCTTGCAAGCCAATGATATTCCACAAAAGTGAAATATACATGGAGTGCAAAAGATGGAATGCCATGCTGGGGGAAAATTGCCAGCCCAGTCCTCCACCTCCATGACAAAACAGGGATGCACCAATTTAAAATCAATATGGTGCAACCCTGTGTTGTCACCTATGCCTGGGCACATATTGCTTATGTACGTCAATCCAGGTAGCCTTGCCCCACGGTGCATAGTTGACTGTGTTGAGGGGAAGTTTATGTGCTGGAAGGGACACCTTCCAACACAATAAAGTAACCGACAAAGAGGATATACAATAGATGTATGCTGCCTAATTCTTCAGCCATTGAAAGATCCCAGTCAGAGAATACATAAGAGTATTCATCCTCATTGTGCATTGTTAAGGCTGCCCCTTAGGATGTGTGCAGAATTTGGCACTGACTCTGGTGTGAGCAAATCTGTGAATCTGGGACTGCGTCTAATTGCAATGGATGTTGCTGTGGGTGTGCCACAGCAACACCCATTGCAGCTTATCACGCTGCCCCAGATATTGAAGTCTACTTACACCTGAGTCAGAGCAAATTTGGCTAATCCCATGCCAGGGGTGGTGTTAGCAGGGTGCAATGAGGAGAAAAGTTGGCATATCCCCTTGTTCGTTGCTCTTTCTATGCATGCTGCACTCTGCAACACACAGGGTAAGAGCAAACTGTATATGGAGATACTTTTTGTGCAGGAGGGTGTCCCTCCTGCACAACAACTAATCCCCCTTTCAATGCAGCCATCCGTGCACCATGGCACAAGGGTGGCTGCGTTAGGGCTTGGCTGCCAATTAGCAACAACACAGGGGTGCACTGTATACTATTAAGTACAGCACATCCCTGTGTTGTGAAAATGATGGAGTGCGCCACTGTCGATTTTCTCACAGCGTTGCACTCTGTCATTCTTAGTTACATACGGTCATAAATGTCGCTTGTCACCACCTTGTATACACAATGCTGGCCATTGTGCACCACGAGCCTCACAAGACGTGACCCTCATGTGATGCATAGGGCTCTTAAAAATGGGCCATGACATCACCATCCAGCCTACTATGACATATGATGATTGGACAGTTTATCAAATCTGGCATTGTCTACAACACACAACTCACTCACACCAAACCCTGGATTACTTCACATGACACACATTCTCACCCTTACTGGATGCATCAGGGTCTTCAAACCTCAACACTTCACCAATTGTGTAGGGGGCTGGTCCATCTGTAAGACGAATGGTAAACCATGCTTATGTCAAATCAAAGTCACTGCGAGTGGACAACAAATTTCAGTGTTAACTAGTTAAGAAGAGTGAGCTAGTCATCCTAGTGCAAATCTGTGCAACAGGCACACCACTACGATCACTCAATGACACATACACACAGATGAGGTAGAGCCACACATCTGAACGTTAGCACTGGGCCAGGGACTCCTGTGGTGCTACACCCTTCAACATTTATATGTGGCATTGGCATACAGCTGTCTGTGGGCATGAGACCTCCATTACCAAATAGGACTGTTTGATCATGTATTTTCCATCTGAGGGCCATGCTAAGGTTGTTGCAGTGGAGGGACCATTGTCACACCCATGGCATTTCTGCCTGCAACAGATGTTGGAAAAAACTACTTCATCATCATAGCTCACAGACACGCTACTACCTTGGGTTTGTGTCGGTATTGCAAGCTGTTGGGGATTTTCATTACACACCCTGCAATGAACTGAGTTAAATGTGTGTGCCATCACAAGGCAGACACAGTTAAGGAATTGCTATTGCTGTGGACTCATGTGCAGTTGGTTTACCTACCTGCACATTGACTGCATTGTGACATGAATGTATTGCAAAAAATGGGTAGCCTGCCATTGTTGCCATTGTACACTATTGTCAATCCAGTGAGGGAGAAGTACATGGGCCTAGAAATAGTGCTCAACACAGACACATTTGCTCTGTGGACAGAGGATGTGTCTGTTGCAGGTTAGTGAGTGATGTGGCAGAGATGGAGCTGATGCAGAGCAGCCTCATACTGTCAGTGAGGAGTTGTAGACCCGTGGAATAGACTCTTCACATGTGTGTGGTTTGGGGGCCGTAGAGGCTGTCTGTGACAAAACATGAACTGGAACATGGAACTGCCAATATTATCTTTACAATTCATGTTCAATCTCCCTTACATGGCCTTGCCTAATGACACAAAGGGGCCAATAGGACAACAGTGGTGCAGCACCTGGGACTTGATTATTGAAAAGTGAGCACCGCCTTTGCATCATTTTCCAACGTAAAAGCAACACTAAATTACAAATCATGTGATTGATGTTAATTGTGTGCTGTTGATGAGTCACACAATGATGCAAGGGCGGTGCTAACCTCTCATGAATCCGGCCCTAAGTGCTGCCCCACAGGAAGTGTGCCCCTTAGCACATCCCTGACAACACCATGTGTGGGCCATCTATACAAAACCGCGCAACATGGTGTAAGAGGGAGTTGTGTAGTAAATACATGACACTACCCTGGTGCTTTGTAAGACTTGCAACTAAAGTACTTAAGCTAGTCCTGCAAGCACCCAGAGGCGCTTTGTAATTGAAGTGCGGCTCTTTCGAATGTGTGCAATGATCATGTGTTGAATATTTTATGACTGACGTGGCAAAGTTGTCTCATGAAATCCAATGTGCCATACTTATTGCCCCCTTAAGGCGGGCAAACCCCCTTTGCAAACATGATGGCTGGGGCAGGGCTCATGTGCGTGAAATGTTGATAAAATTGTGCTATGCATGCATTGCGCCACTTTGTTGACACAATCCTGGGAAAAATGGTGGGGTGGTGGTGTCTTAGAGTTTCATACATGACACAATGCCGGTGCACAGGTGGTGCTATGGGCTCTGAAATTTACGCCTCCGTGATGATTGTGCAAGACTCATCAGACATCTGACCTGCATTGATTTCATTGTGGAACATGTGAACTCCAGGCCTGAACTGGCACAGATACTCTTCTTACTGGTTGCATACAACCTGTTCACAAGTATTACATGCAACACTCCAAATTATCTGCTACTGTCATTCAAAAGCATTTAACAGTCAATAGAATGCAAATGGCAGACTTACCTACAGTTTCGCCAATCTAGATCCCTAGGTGATCCAGCAGATCCTACTCCATGGCCACCAGATCTGCCCAGCGATGCTTCAGCTGGTGGTCATTCCGGCATGTTTGGTAGACATGCTCCAGTGGTGGAGCACCTTGCCCCACCGCAGCCACCTGGCCTCTGTCTGGTAGCCGAGGATCACCTGGCCACCCATTTGCAGCATCATTAGCAGGTAGTGTGCAACTTGCCAAATGAAACCTCCTAGCTCCTCCGTAGACATTCTGCTCATTCTCCCCTTGCCAGACATGTCAACAGATGAATGGAGTTCACCACAAAAAATGTAGATTCAAAATAAAAGGAAACTTAACCCCTCTAACTTAATCGAACTATCCCAACTAATTAACTATCCCGGACAGACACCCCACAGTACAATTACAAAACTGGACGATAACTACACAAAACTACAACTTCTTTGACTAAATGCACACACAATACACAGGACAAGGCACAAGGGACACCACAAACTTGCAATCACACTCAACAATCGACCACCAGCTCCAATACACAACCACACACAGTCACAAAGGAACAGACTGTAAAGAGAAAGTGAAACTACAACCATTGTACCATGCTTGTAGACAGGATTTCTGATTACATCACTTCCTGGGCGTGTGCATCACATTTTCAGTTATTCATGTTTTTATTTGACGCATTAGGCTTATGTGTATTTTTATTAGACACATATTGCACGTGCGTTGTTTACATTGACGCATGACGGTTATTCTTAGATTTCACACAAGGCTGCATTAAGAGGAGTGTGAACGTAGAATTCACTCTAAGGGCCCATGTGCCATTTTCTTCACTTTTGTGGATGTTTTTGACACATTTGCGTCATATTGTTTTTTGCATTGTCCTTGAGTGCACCCTGATTCACCTAACATATGACATGGGCTGTGCTTCAATATGACATATTGGGTATGGCCAAATGTGGGAGTCCATGCAGCAATGTGGTAAGGGTGTGATTGGTCAGTTCCACCAATAAGTGTGTTACGGAGTCAAAAGCATGCAATCATTTGCACGTTGTGCATATATATACATGTGTACTTTCAGTGTGTCCACATATGTTTGGCACATGTGTGCTCTATGTGTAGGTATCTGAATGCATGGGTGTACCACATAGTAAGCTCTGTGACAATAGTGTTTAAAAATACCCATGACTGATGATATGAGATGGTGTGACTCCAACACGTGCTCAGTCATGTGTCACCCATTACAATTTGGACTCAGAGTATTCAGTGTACTTGAACTGCTTTAAGATCACATTTCCACTGGTGAGTTACGTGGCATTGTGTGTTGACTCTATGGTTTGTAGTTGGATGTTCCATCTTGTTGCTCAGGTACAGGTTTGCCATGTGGTTACCCATGCATCTCAGCTGCTGGTTTTGTCATGCACACCAGCGTTAGTGATATTTGTTATATGCCTTGTGTGTGCATTTTGGTAATGCATTATAAGTTTGGTGCTCGAAGGGGATCTTCAAGGTCACTTTATAATCTTACAGCATGGGCAGATATTGGAATTTGACTAATGCATATGCAGTCACTTCACTGGCACCTATTCAATTTGTATGTGAGTACACATGAGGAGAATATATATGGATGTCACAGGTGTTTTGCTATCTATGCCATCATTGTACTGCTAGGTTGTTTACTATCATGAATCCTGAAATGTTACAATGCCAGGGCCATTATGGTTGAAAGTGTGCAGTGATATGTTGTATATGTGTGCTAGCCTCCAAATGGACTCTCAGATTTGTCTCGTTCATGTTTGTCATTACTGTCACATACTCTGCTGTACCACGGGGTACCACTGTTGCAGTGTGGCATAGTTTGCAGGGCTGCTCTCCATCATCATTGTGTAGGTATGAATGGCAACAGAAACACATGTTTGTTTGGAAGCTGCAGGTTCCTGGTGCTCCACTTTGTTCTTGCCCCTGTGCAGCTATAACTGACAGCTGACTATGTCATATGTTGATACAGTCAGGACAGTGGTCAGTGGCTTAACAAAGCTGGGATCTCGGACATTATTGATTGGAACTCAGCAGTCTATGCTAACTCCCCAGTGGTTCTACACATGCACAAATGTGCTCATACAGACCAGGATGTGCTGCTTTGCTATGTGGCACCTGATGTCAGGCTTCCCCTCTCAAGTACAGTGCTCAGATGCTTGCACATGTAGGACACCTCACATTAATGGGACTCATCTGTTTTCATGTGCAGCATGTGTAGGGGTTGTATGAGTGAAGTGGTCTCAACAATCAACTAATGGCATGGTACAGATGGTGTTGTACGAAAAAGGCTCATGTCATGGTGCCAGGTATTTGTCATGTTATGGTAGTGCCAAAGATGCCTGGGTCATGTACGTACATGGCCAGCCTTAACATACATATGTGAAGGATAGACCTGCAATCATTGATGTGTTGCACTGTCTGTTTTGGAGTATCTCTCTTCTGTTCCCTATTATTTTCTGCCATTATTGTGAAGTTATGTATTATGTTCTCCATCAATCACAGATATTTGGTAGCTACTGCTTTGTACGCATCTTCTACAACTACATTGTGTGGTGATGTGGGGACAGAAGCCAACATATGACTTGGATGATGATGGGATCTTGCCTCCTCCTCCTACAGGCAACTTGTTAGTTCCTGTATCATTAGTGTTATTTGTGAGATGTAATCAGTGCCACGCACACGTATCATGACTTATGGCACAGCACTTGTGTAGTCTCCAGGTGTATTGGTGTGTGCTATTTGGAACTATCAGTAGGTATCTCTGAGCTGTCCATCCACACCCTCAATGGAAGATGGTCATGCAATTCTTCCAGCATCCCACAACCTATCTGACTCTAACCATGACTATATGATGCGACGATTAAAAATCATCTCAGGTCTGTATTCATCTCTTGGAACAACCTACCTACATGGCTAGGTGTACTCCAACTCAATGTGATGTTGGATATCTGATCGTATTGGACATTGCAACACATAGTAGCACACCCACTCCAGATTGTGCTTTTGGACTCCAAAACATGTATGGGACACATTTTAGCATTTAGTTCCATGCAAATGTTCTGTATTGTGTTTTGAAATGTGATGTGTGATGTTGTCATACAAAGCATAATATTTTAAGCTGCATACACAGGTCAGGCATTGTTGATGATGGGCGAACTGTTGCTAACTAGGAAATACAACCCCACATCTGTCTCCGTATTTAGATATATATTTTCTGGTGACATGTGTGAAGACAGCATATTTGTCTGACATGTGTACATCTTTGGTACATAGTGTGTGTGACACACTCTGCCTACATCCCACCCAGAATATGCTTTGATCACACATTTTTGATTTAACTCATTGCTTTTGCCAATAGTTGTTGTTTTTGTATTGTGGACCTGCAGCCGAAGCTGCAGAAATTCTCATCCATTCCACTGTGCATTCCACAAATGTGTGTGTACAATGAGTGAGGTCATGTTTACAGTCTGTCAAGGTTGTGCCCCATGGCAGTGGCAGGACAGTTTACCATGGATAGACTGTGCAGGCTCGACTTCTTCCATTGGTTACTACTCCTGGGCAAATCCTGATGATCATAGTTACCAATGAAGTACCTCCCTCGTCAAACAGTTTCCATGCAGCCATTGCAACTATCACACTGATTTGTGACAGTGTTCAGTTCCAACATTACTTAAGTAAAAAAAAATTATATCCCCTATCTCATGTGTGGCCCCTTGCATACATCCTATTAGGAAATTATGTAGTTGGGTGTGATGGGCTATTGATTAGCAAGTTGGCAATGTGAATGTACAAAATATGTAGTGGTCCATGGATTGTGTCCTTCAGTTGTCACATACCAGTGATCTGTAAGTGATGTGTGTGATGGTAGCAGTATGATCTACAACATCACATATGATGTCGCTACAATACTTGTAAGTTTAGTGTTTGTTACATGCTCCCTGAGGTTAGAGTCACATTCCTATGGTATATGTAGAGAAGATTGAATAGACCAATGCAGGATTGGTGGAAAAATGTGAACTGTTTATTTACAAATTTTACATGGTGATTTCTGTGGTTCTTATGTATAACAGTTGTCAACAATATGTTGTCTCCACCATACCACAACAGCTGTGTTGTGCTGTTACCCCTCCAAATCATCAGCACCATCCTCCTCCTCCTCCTCAGGCAGGTCAGCAACAATTGGGTGTTGGCTCAAGGATATGGGACATATAATTTGGATTCCTAATCGATGCTCAGTATGTATGTACCATGTGTTGTGTAGTGCATCTTTGTAGCAGTGTGCTATTACTAGAGGGGACATGACACATCCTTGCAACACAATGGGGTCAGATGTAGTGACAACATGGTAGCCCTACAAATCCTAGACATCCCAGCCATTTTGACTTGTGGCAGTGCAGATGAAGTGCAACACTTAGGGCCATTTTAAAGAATAAATGACAGTGCACAACACAGCTCCAAAATTGGCAGCGCTGTGGTGCATAATTTTCACTATGCAGGAATGCACCATGTATAATATGTTATAAGGCAACCCTCTGTTGTCCCCTGTGCTGGCACCAAATATGCAGCCGTGCACCAACACTGACAACCTTGCACCAGGGTGCTTGGATGGCTGCCCTGTGGAGGAGGATACATCTGTGCAGGAAGGGACTCCTTCCTATACATATATAATTTTCATGGGCTATTTGCTCTTTCTGTGTGTGCAGCAGTATGCAGCATGCATAGGTGGCACATTCATATGAGGTCAAATCACAGTCTATTTCCTTACTGCAACCTTCAAACGCCACCCCTGGGGTGGCGTTTGATGTTGGCACTGTCTCAGGTTTTAGGTGACACCTACATCTGAGTTAGCGTCATCATGCTGTGTGTCTTGCGGTGACACACCTACGGCAACACACATTGCACGCTCCTTCCACGCAAAGTGCTGCGTCGGAGGGGGCCCTATTTACAATGTGGCATCAAGTCACAAGAGTGGTAATCTGCCAACTTGTACATACAATGCAGGGGATTACGATGGCACTAGGGGCTCTTACACATGGCCCTTAGTGATCTTGAGTGGCAGCTGATGTTTATGCCAGCCATCAGGTGTACAAGGGTGTGTATCCCATTGTTTCAGGATGATCAACATTACTACCAATGTTTCTCCTATCTTCCAATACATGAATCAGCATTTATACTGTCAACACATGCACAGTGCAGGCTGTGGGATGAGGCACAGCTACTTTACAAATGTGTCCCTAAACACAGTGCATGAAAAGTTGGGGATGTCCTAAATACTCCTACAGGGTGTCACTATAGCATCCATGATCTGCACTGTCTAACAGTGACTCTGCCCCATGGTGGGCCATTTATTGTTTATGGTACTGACATGATGGTGTTGGGGGTCAGTAAGTGGTGCATGTGAAGTGGCACTACAGTAGGTGTAGTGCCACTTCTCACAAATCTGGTACATGGTATGTAGTGGCCATTAATTTGGTATTCCTTTGTGTGTGACCCAATCTATCAGGCAGATGTATATGCACAATACAGGTAAGTCAAGTACGTGTTGATGAGATGTAGTTGGTATTGGCACCAGTTGTCTGGCATTTGATGTATGTTCTGCCAGAGACTTGCACAGCATAATTTAAGGGGGCTGTGCCTATGTGTGACTTTCTTTACATGACCATGGTGTATATACGATTGACATTGCTATGCTATCCTTTGTTTGGTGTAATGTGTGTGTGTGTGACATGTATTTAGTAGCCAACCTGTAGGCACTTGCAGTGGTTTGTGGGCATCTTCTGTTAGCAAAGGGTACATAGCTCTACCTGTCCTTCTTGTGGTGTGCCTGTCCAGTTGTGGGTATGTTACAAACATGTAGGCGTATGTGTTTGTGCTATGCACTGATTGTGCTGTACTACAGCATGGTGCATATGTATTATTACCTGCACATCTGTGTTACCCTGGCCATGTGATTTTGGAGTGGTTTATGTCTCGTGTGTCCTACAGGGTTGGTGTGTTGTGTGTATATTGCTAGATTTGTTGATTTACCCACAAGTAGGCCATTGCCATATTGTCCATCCTGGAAGTTTTAGTTGATCCTGCTGTGCCTGAATCTGTAGGCATCATGGACACTACCAGGATACTTCGCTAAAATGTTCATAAATAGTCCACGGTGGTCCACTATGGCCTGCACTATGGTCCATTATGGAATGCTTATGTTTCCGGTTCCTGTATAAATGTTCTGTTGCTGCAGGTGGGACAAGTCGGACATGAGTGCAGTCCATTGCACCCAGCACATGCAGAAAGTCAGCAAATTGGTAGAAGCTTTGTTTTATTTCCTGCTGTATTTGCTGGGTGTTGGGGAAGCAGATGTTGGGGGTGTGTGAGGGAGAGGATTGCATTTAATACCTTCGGCAGGAAGACTGAGAAAGACGGCTGTGACACACCAGCAACCAGTGCACCCATTGTCTGGAATCATCCACTTGCCAGCATATGCAGGACAGCTAACAGATTTTTTACAGGTGGTATGTTATGTGGTGTCTGCAGCCTGGCTGTGATCTGTGGTTCAATGTGGTGCAGCAGGAGTAGCATGGCTTGCCGGTTGAGATGGTAAGTCCTGATGAGGTCTTGTTCCCTAAGGCCAAGGAGGGTTGTCCTGTTCTGGAAAATCCTCTCCAGCGTTCTGCATTGCCTTTGTAGGTGCCGCAGTGGTGGTTGTGGTTGTTGCGGTAGTGGTGGAGTTTGCTGTTCTGGTTGTTGTCCTCTGCGTTGTGTCCCAAGCTGGAGCAGTAACACTTCCATCTTGTCCTGTGGATTGCCAATGTTGCTTCTGTGAGTTTTCCTTAAGTAGTAGTGTGGGGGCCTCATTCTAACGCCTGGTCTGACCCACGCATTAAAATTTGAGGCAAAGCGGGTTAACATAATTTTTTGGGTCCCCCTCCCACCCGTGCGCCATTTTTGCACTGGGGGATAAATATGGCGCTAGGGGCTTAGTCATTTTTTGGACGGGAATGCCTACCTTGCATCTCATTAATGCAAGGTGGTTTCACACATCCAAAAAATTACGTTAACTCCTATATTTGGAAGTCTAGCATCAAAATAAAAATATGGAGTTAAGTTTGTGCTGAATTAGCGTTAAAAAAATTACACTAATTCAGCGTAAAAAGAGTATAACTATGGGCCTTAGTTAATTTAATGTCTGCGGTGAGGTACTTGTCACAAGAAGTTGTTGACAGTACTAATAGTTTTCCTTGAGTGAGTGTGAGCTGTAGTTGGTATTAAGTGAATCCTAAGTGCACAAGGTGGATCTGAATCACCAGGAGTGAGAATTGCTGGTTAAGTTTCACTCATTGTCTAATTGTGAAAGCGACAGCTAGAAAGTGTATCTCCATACAGATTAGAAGTGTTATAGTTCCTACCCTTTAGTACGTAGACAGGTTGTTGGTTTATGCTCGCAATATTTTGCATTAGAGGTCTGTGTTTGAGCGATTGTGTGAGAGACAATTCTGAAGTGACTGCATCTGCTGAAAGAAGTGAGTGTGACAACATTTGTGCCGCACTGGTATGTCGGTTTGTGCGAAGCAGTGCTGGTATTGGTGGACAGTGCTGTGTTGCTATTGGTTGAGAACATCATGAAAAAATGATTGTAGGATTAAAATTACTTCTTGATTCGATCAAAAGTTATTGTGATTAATTGAATTGGATTAAAAATTAATAGTTCTCTAAAGCTTTGAAGAGTGTGTTAAAAGGAGATGTGTTTACTCCAGGCCTTACCTGTAGGAACACCAGGTTATTATGTGTCATCTGTTAAAGGAGTTCATGCTTGATTGTAGCTTGAACAGTGGAGCAAAAGTACTGAAAAGGAAGGTTCTTTAGCATTTTCCCCTTTACCTAACCTTTAATCTAAGAATTTTAGACAATTTGAGGTGAATCCTGTATGAAATGAAACTGCCTCCAAGACCTGCACATTTTGAATCCCTTGGCATTTGAGAACTTATAGCACAAGAGAAAATGGCAAATAAATATGAGGACAGAAGGCAGTAAGCAATTAAGACACTCGCAGAGGCTAAAAAGGATGCAGAGCAGAAAATGTGGAGATCAGACATATTTGAGGGAGTTAGAATATATCCAGCTATTTCAGTAGCCAAATGTGCCAACTGCCCCAGTTGCACAGACCCCCGAAACACTTAGAGCCAAATACACCTGCAAATTCAGTGACACAGATTCCTGATGCAAATCAACCAGTTCAGAATGTTAATATAGTTCAGCCCGTTGTAAACCTTGTTGTGCTAAATTCTAATGTGAATCAGATGGTGCAGTCACCTTGTGTGAATACCCCTGTACAAAAGTGTACTCTGAATCAAGCTGTGCCAATGTTTAGTCCAGTTCTGTAAATGCCCAATGCTAGCCCGAGTCAAGCAGGACAAGGATTTAGTACTGTGCTGACAGGACAGAGCGTGTGAATGACAATTCCTCAGAATCATGGCAGGCACCTCAGGGGGCAGGTGGGGCGGGTTCTTGGGAGGGGGTCTTAGGGCTTGGGTTCGGGAGGGGGTCCTTGTGCTTGGGTTCGGGAGGGGTAGGGGGGCGGAGGAGTGGCCCTGGGACGGGGGGCCGGAGGGCCACTCTTGTTCCCCTTAGTGGCGGGGGAACCCTAAGGGGAAGGACCAGGAATTGAATGGGAGATGGTGGTACTGGGCTGGGGGGAGGGGGGACATTCCTCTTACGGGCAGGACGGGGGTTGGAGTAGGGAAGAGGTCAAGTTGGGAAAGGAAAAGCTTCTTAGGACTAGTGGGGAGGGATGTGGGAGGAGGAATGCGAGTGGAGATAGAGGGAGTGGTTGTAGGAGGAGGAGGTGTGCTAAACTTGGGTGCAGGTGCATGGACAGTGTACGTGTGTGAGGTGGATGGCTGTTGGGCGTCTGAGTGGGAGCACCATGGCAGGCAACATATACAAAATACTACAGTCTGTACTCACCCCCTTGTGGCTGCTGTCCTGCCCTCAAGTGCCCAACCAACTCAGGATTGGGCACTGCCAGTATGCGGGCCATTGGGGGGGTCAGGCTCCGACGGGTACCCCTCCCTCGTTGGGAGGCCGTCCCCATCTGGGCCTCCGCGGTCTTCCGGGCCCAGCGTCCCAGGTCCTCCCACAGTTTCCTACAGTGGGTCCTCTGCTGGCTATGGACACCCAGGGTCCGCACATCCTTGGCGATGGCACGCCACAACCCCTTCTTCTGATGGGCGCTGACCTGCAGAGAAAACACAGACAGAAGGACACCATGAACCATACAATACAGCCTGTCACACAAATGGATTACATACTGCCTTTGCCCCTCATCAAGCACACACATGACCCGTACCTCTGCATTCACATTGCCTGCAGCCATACCACCAAATGACACACTGCTAACACATACATAGAGCTACATGCAGCCATGTTACATTCAACACACCCATGATGTACTCACCTGTTGGTTTGGAGACCCATACAACTGCCCATAAAGGGGTAGGACCCGATCCATGAGTTCTCCAACTCCTCCGACGTGAAGGCTGGTGCCCTTTCCCCTGTAGCACAGGCCATGGCAGTATTCAGAAACAGGTCACAGCAGCACACGCAGTGGAGATGTCGTTGAATGGAAAGTCAGGAATCAAGTGAAGTGGTAGAAAGAAAATGGCGGTCACGTCCGCGGTGGTGAACACTGTCACTGCTGGAGTTGATCATCATTGGTTCCTATACTCCATAGAACCCCATGTTAGCCAATGAGGAATAGCATGGCGGTGCAGACCGCCTTCCGGCCTGACGCTCAACAACGGCGGAGTGAGGTCACTTCCACCTGTCCCTGCATAAAGGACAGGCGGTTGCCATTTCCTATTGCTGGTACTCCTGTTTGAATTTATATGTGCGTCATTTGTGTCGACTGTACACACCTAGACAATTCCAGTGTCTAGTGGGCACTGAGGACAGTGAGGAGGAGGAGGAAAAGGAGGAGGATGTGGACAACAGGACACATACCATTCAGCAGTACTTCCAATGACACTCAGGTAAGACTGTTGATCTATACATGTCTCCTTTTAAGTAAAGTCTGTGTGGCTGTTGTGTTGTGCCGGTCATTACTTTTGCATCACAATTGAATGTCACCTATGCTTTCCCTAATTGCAGATGTTGGTGTGGTTACAACAGTGTACTGCTGTTATGACTACAGACTGCTGAGACACATTTGTTGGATGGATTCACACATAACAGGACAGTTGCACAGGATAGTGAAGTTCAATACAGTTCAATACGTTGCACACTTCTTTTTGATTAAGCACTAATACTAAGTTCTGTTCAAGGGTGTTTATTTGAATAAAAAAAAAACAATGGGAAGTGCAGTAAAGTGGTGTGATGGTTGGGAAAAGTCCAGTGTAGTAGCCCAGTCTGTTGGTAGCACAGGCCCAGTGTCCATGGGGCCATCGGAAGAGGAGCAGGTGGACATTCTGGAGTGACTCATTTCCTGGCGGTGGTCTTGGCAACTGTCTCTGGTGTCTGTCTGCAGCTGGTTCACCTTCTGCAGGGGTAGGGGTGCTGGTGGCCTGTGAGTCCTGTGGCAGGGACTCCTGTGCACTAGCTGCAGCAGATGTGGATACGTGTCAGTACACTGGCTAGTGGAAGGGGCCCGCTGGTGTGTTGTGTACCCACGCATGATGTCGGCCATGTCACTCAGCACCCCAGCAATGGAGGCCATGGTGCTATTCAAGGCCTGCAATTGTTGTATGACCTTCTGGTGGTGTTGCCCCTGCAGCCGCTGGTTCTCCTGCATGACGTTGATCACCTGACCCATCCTGTCCTGGCATTGTTGGTATGCCCCAGGACATTTGTGAGTGCCTCCTAGGTAGTCGGTTCCCTGGGCCTCCCCCTGGTGCACAGCTGTCTTCCGACTGTGCCTGCCCCCCTGTGCCTCTGTCCCCTCAATGGTGTGCCCACTCCCACTTACACCAGGAACTTCATTGTCTTGCCCGTGTGGTGTCGACTCGGGTCCCTGTACAGGTGGGCGCTCTACTGATTGACGTGTCCTGGGGACAGAGGTTTGGTTGGGGGTCTGTGGTGGACTGGCTGTGGAATGTGGTAGCTGACTAACCAGGGGTCCCAGATGGGCCAGGGATTTTATCCAGATTAAGACCTCCAGAGTTGGTGATATCACTGAGGGCATCTTCTGGTGGGGGACTGGGTTGCCGTGTCACCTGCTCGCTGCTGACATTGGCTGGGGCACCTGTGGGGATATAAGTGATTTGTTTGGATAATTGTCACATGTTACGCATTTCTACCGTTCCCAATTATATGGGTTTGTACTCCCACCTTTGGTAGTGTATTGTGATGTGGGATTGGTAGTTCTACATGCTGTCCATGCATTGCTGGTGGGTGTGCATGCAGAGCTGGGAGGGATCTGCTTGCAGTGGGTATGGCATGCAGGGGTAGACATTTGGGTGTGGTAATTGGGGTAGTGCACTGTACGGGATGGAGTGGAGTGCAGGGAGTCAGGGTGAGAAGGTGACATGACATGCAGGTGTGGGTGGTGGTAGGTTGTTAATGGTGACCCAGCAGTGTCCATTCCTCAGGCTACTCAAGTGAGGCCCGCAGGATGCAGTATTGCCAAGACCTGCTTCTCCCATGTTGTCAATTGTGGGGGTCCACCGCCAGTCCACCTGATGTCGAGTAGGTGCCTTGCTGCAATGGAACACACCTTCCCCGTAGGTCGTTCCACCTCTTCCGAATGTTGTCCCCTGTGCGTGCTACAGCATTCACCGTGTCCATGATCCTCTGCCATTGCTCCATCTTCCTGGCAATGGAAATCTGCTGTACCTGTGCTCCAAAAAGCTGTGGCTCCACACTGACTATTTCCTCACCATCACCCGCAACTCCTCATCAGTGAAACGGGGGTGCCTTTGTGGGGTCATGGGTGTTGTGTGGTGTGTGCCTTGTGCAGAGGGTGTTGAGTGATGTTGTGGGGTTTGTGGTATGTGGTGCTTGACAGATGAATAGGTAGTTGTCGTTTGTGTGCAGTTATCTCTGGGATTGACCTGGCAAGGTGTAGAGGTCTTCTTGTGTTTGCAGAGGATTGTGGGTGATGTGGAGGTGTGTTTTATAGTGCTGTTGGTGGGTGTATGGGGTGTGTGTAATTGTGTCAGGTGTTGGCTTGTTTTGGTGTTGTGTGGCCATTTCGGCCACGGCGGTGTGCACCGCCAATGGTTTACCTCTGTTGAATGTCTGCTGTGGTGATTCGTGGGTCATTATTTGAAGGACGGTGTTTTACTGGTGTAATGGTATGGGTGCTAGTTCCAAAATTTTTGAGTATTTGTTGGGTCTGGCGGATTTGTGGTTGTGGCTGGTTTCTGTCGGTTTTGTGTGTGTGTGTCATAATCTGGCGGGCAGATGTTCGCCTCCGCTGCAGTCTGTTGGTAGCCATCACCACAGCGGTATTCAGAAAATACCGCCAATGTCATAATGAGGGCCAAAGTGTCCCCAGAAAGATATTGATTTGCAGAGAATTGACATGACAGCTTAGGAGTCAAATCAGTTGATTCATGCATACTACAAAAGACTGCTGCAGCTTTCAAACACCTTAGTGGTATAGAAACAATAGAAGCTAAACATATGGGTAATTTTGTGTTCAGGTTTGTGCAAGGATTGAAGCCAGACATTAGTGAGATGATTCAGAAGCACTTGATTTGTTGGCAGAACACACTGATTGATGAGATCCTGCGGTGTGCAAAATATTGCAGCATTGAATTGGAACTGAAGCAGAAAAAGTTGAAAGAGAAGGTAATGGTAATGCAATTGAAGGCTGCACAGAATGTTAGTCAGAGCCCGCAGATGATGGTGATTGCTGGTGGAATGCAAGGTGTGCTACTGCAAGTGAAAATGTTGTTCAGTCTAGAGGTATATGACACAGTGCTCATGTAGACCAGAGCGAATGTGTTGTTGATGTTCAGGCTTTGAGGAGAACTAATCCGTGTCATGCTTGTGGAAATTTAGGTCATTGGCGACGGGAGTGTCCCTTTAATAATGTAAATAACCAAAATAGAATACTGCTGTTGCTCGTGCACAAGGCAGTAGTCCGGTTCAAATTCTGAGAGTTCAAAGACCCCTAGTTAAAATGTGAATGTGTCCCCAGAACAGCAGATGCAGGCACCAGAATCTCCACTGGTTCAACAGCAAATGATTGTTCTCCAGCAGAATCTTAATCAGATCGCAAATGCAAATATGAATCAAATAGCATCACAGTTCCCCCTGATGGTCTTGAGTGATGAAGAATTTTCAGAAATTCTTATCAGACATCTCAGATGATCAGGATTGCACATTAGCTGTATCCTTAGAAGTAGATCAACGTGGTCCCTATGTAGATACCAATGTCATGGGGCGTGATGTGTCATTCTTGGTTGACACTGGAGCTACACGTCCACTGTCAGAACGGCAGAAGTGCTATATTTGCCCCTTTCAGGAAAAGGAATTCAGGTTGTAGAGTTTGAAAATACGCAGTTAACCAACACTGTAACAGAACATGTCCCTATAAAAATAGGTTAATTTGAAGATTAGCACCAATTTCTGATTTGTGATTCAAGACCTGTACGTTTACTTGGACGCGACCTGCTGTGCCCTCGAAAAATTGTGAAGAAGTACCGGAGTGTTACATTGTACCCATGCTAACATGTAATGATTTGCCCGAAGACTTAAAAATATAGTGACACCTGGGGTTTGGGATTTTTCAAGAAAATACATAGGATTCATTAAAGGAGTTGGCCTATTAAAATAACAATAGTGCCAAATGCAGTGTATACAAAAATATCCCTATGTAATAAGGCACCTGAGTCAATTGCTGGAATCACTCTCCTAATTAATAGTCTAATTGAGCAAGGTATCTTGAAACAGGTTTTGGGAAGTCCATGTAACTCTCCCATTCTAGGATTGCGGAAGATCAATGAAAAGTACCACGTAATTCAAGACCTGAGAAAAATGAACGAAATTGTCATTCCATGTTGTCTGTTGGTACCAAATCCTGCAGTGATTGTATTCCAAATTCCCTGTGAAGCAGAATGGTTTAATGTAGCTGATCTTTGGCAGTCTTTCTTCTTCATACCCCTGCATGAGGAAAGCAAAACCATCTTTGAGTTTAAATTCGACAGTCATGTTTTATCATGGTGCTGAACTCCATAAGGATATATGGAGTCACCATCCATTGTCAACCAGATCGTGAAAAAGAATCGAAGTCCCTTAATATGCCATATCACTCAGTTTTAGTCCAGTACATAGTCAACCTCTTTGTTGCATCAAACCACCGTGAAGCATGCAGGAGAGATGCAGTAGCTCTTGAATCATTTAGGAAAAATGGACGTAAAGTGCCCGCAGCAAAGTTAAAGTATTGCAAGAAAGAAGTCCTGTATTTATGTCACCACATTGAGAAAGGTGTGCAGAAGGTGTCTCAAGAAAGCATCTCAGCAATCAGGCAAATAAATCCCCCTGTCACACAGAAAGAAGTCCAAATGTTCTTGGAATTGTTGGCTGCTGTCGCTAGTGCATTCCAAATTTTTCCCTTTTGGCCAAGCCTTTGCAGAGGCTGACACACAAATATGTGTCTGTCTGGTACCATTGGATGACAACGTCACACGTGCCTTCACAGAGCTGAGAGAAAGCTTATGCAGAGTCCCAGCTCTGGGAGTGCCTGCTTATACCAAATGTTTTTCTTTGTTTTGCTGTGAGAGGGATGGATGTGCTCTCTCGGATTTCACACAGCTGCATGGAAATGCAAACAAGCCTGTGGCTTATTTTTCTACCACTCTTGGTCTTGTGGCTTCGGTGCTGCCTGGTTGTTTAAAGGCCATTACCGTTTTGAACATCAGCATAGAACAGAGCAAAGGCATTGTTATGAGTCATTCCCTGAAGGTTTTTATTTCCCATTCAGAGTACATTTAGTTAACCCATACAAAGACCCAATATTTCACAAGTGCAAGTTTGACCCGCCACAAGCAAGTTATACTTGCATCTCCAAATGTTAATCTCAAACGTTGTAGAGTCCTGAATCTTGCCACGTTGTAGCCGAATCCTGTTGAAAATGTTGATGGCAGTGAGGATGAGGCTGAGCATGACTGTTTCGATGTGACTGAATTGTGCACCGCACCAAGATCTGACATTTAAGATGACTCCTTAAATGAAACAGATTGTCATGTTTGTTAATGACTCCTCTTTCAGAGACAAAGATGGTAACCTGAGAGCTGATTATGCAGTTTGCACTATCTCAGGTGTGATAGAAGCCTCCTAGCTTCAAGGAGACTTTTCAGCCAAAGTAGCTTAATTGGTCAATCTTACAAAAGCATGCTGCATTTCTGAACAGCCTAAACTGACCATCTTCACTGATAGTCAGTATGGTTTTGGGGTCATTCATGATTTCGGACAGTTGTGGTCCCAGAGAGGATTCATGACCTCCTCTGGATCCCCTAACTGGAAATGTGATAAAATTGACAGTTTGTCAAATGCATTAGAGTTACCTGCAAAAATTGCCGTAGTGAAGTGTGAGGCGCAGAGAACATCTACTCACTATGTAACTTTAGGGAATACATATTCTGATGACGTGGCTGATAACAATAATATTGCGCCCTTGGTTGCATCTCCTCTAATGAGGAATGGAGCAATGAGACATGTGATGAGACAAGTCAAAGTTTCCTCTTAACTGCTATTGATACATGTGAAGAGGTTAAGAGAATGCAGGAAGAGGTGACAGAGGAAGAATAGCAGAGTTGGGTCCGAGCACGATGTGTCAAAATAAATGAGGATAATGTTTGGATCTCAAGTGATGGAAGAGCAGTGTTGCCAAATAGCTTGTTTTCCCCTATGGCTAGACAGCAGCATGGACAAACACACATAGGTAGAGGTGCAATGAGCTGAACTTTACGACAGATATGGTTTAACCCCAAATTCAGAGTGATTGTAGAAGCTGTGTGCCATAGATATCTCACATGCCAGCAGATGAATGTAGGGAAACACAGGTTTGTCACGCTGAGTCGTGTAGGCAAATCAGGAGGACCATTCAACAGAATGTAGCTAGATTTTATAGAACTACCTGTGTGCAATAAACTGAGATACATCTTAGTCATTGTTTGCATTTTTTCACACTGGGTTGAAGCTTACCCGACCAGCAGAAATGATAGTCTCAAAGCAAAGCTTTAACTTCAAGAGTTTATACAGCATTTCAGCTTTCCAACTTCTCTAGGGTCAGACTGAGAAACTCATTTCAACAATGAGATCCTTAAATTGTTGTGTTTGGCATTACAAGTTGAACAAAGATAGCATTGCAGCTACAGACCGGAGGCTTCAGAACTTGTAGAACATATTAATGGAACCATGAAGTCCAGACTGGTGAAAGTATTTGCATCCACCACTTTAAAATGGCCAGACACATTGCTCTTGTCTTGATGAGTATGTGTAGAACACCCGCTAGAAAGACTGAGTTGTCTCTTCATAATATTATTATGGGGAGGGCCACAAGATTGCCAACAGTGCCTGTAAATGCGCTTGTGAACATTCCCAATGATCCGGTTCTGGTTTATTGCAGAGGACTAGCCGATGTAGTTCGTCCTTTCGCTCATCAGGTTGGAGAAGCTACCACATAGCTGCAGCAGGAGCTTTGCCATGACCTATGTCCAGATGACTCGGTCATGATCAAGAAGCATATTAGACAAACACCCTTGGAACCGCGTTGGAAAGGCCCTCACCAGGTGGTTTAAGTAACCACTACAGCTGTGAAGTGTGCTTGTCTCTTGATCTGGATACATGCAAGCCACACTCGCAAAGTTTCAGGTCCCCTTGATGATACAGCACCTGTTCCAGAAGGGTTGGTTACAGTGAGTTAGTGCGATCAGGTTAGCCAAGCTGTTGGGACTGGACAAGTGGCTCTTACAGCACAAGCTCGGTCTGATGGGGATCTGAGCTACCCAACAACTGTACAAAAGGGACGAGACAGAATCAGTTGACTCATGCTAGCTCAGATGCTTAGATAAAAGAGCTGTACCAGGGGACAACAGGCCGAAAAGGCACTTGGTTAGGCTGTACAAGTGCTTCTGACTATTGCTGAGGAGATTAAAGAGTCTAGTCAGAGGGACAGTGATACCGATGGTCGAGTAAACTGATGATCAAAGAGAAAGAGAATACCAAGTCGAAGATACTTAGTATCTGAACGGACATATTTTGCAGCTAATGAATGGGATAAGGAATTTGCAACCTTTTGCTTTAAGAATTCTAATCCAGTTCAACATTCTTGAAATTGCAGTGGAGCTGAGCTTTGAAATCTCATTTCGGCTTGATGAACAATGACATTACATTTTGGAAGTGATTGTTAATGATTATCAGCTATACCTTTAATAGAGAAATTTAAACTTCTAGCAGAAGCTTTTTTGAACATTTGCAAGTAGGGAAAATTATTGATGAACTTTTGAGAAGATCAGGGAATTTTGTGAATAAATTGCACTTTTAAAGAGACTATTTTTGATTATTGTTTTGTGCACTAATAAAAAGGGCTGAAAAGAGACAGTAATACATTGAAGCGGCTTTGTATTTTTGATTTTTGAATTTGGATTTTTGATCTGAAATCAGAGAACTCCTGGAGTCAAATCACAATAGAAGTAGTAAGTGTATATACATATGTGTGGGTTTAGTGGTAGTGACAGTAATCATGATTATATTAGTGCTTATTGGATTGAGTTTGCCCATAGCAAGTGACACAGAGACGGTTATATCCAAAAGTGCTCCAGACTTTGCAAGTCCCATTGCAAATCAGATGAGAAATATTTACACACTGATGGTTCTAGAGTTGATATATCTTCAAATGTGTATTGTGAACTTCTTTATGAGTATGTAGATACCATGGAAGTTAGAGTTTGCTATGTGTGCACGAAGTTGCCTTCATCACTAGGTGAAGGAATCACATATAGTTTACCCCTAACCTATGGAATTTCCTGTAGTTTGCTGTCAGCACTGTTATGTCAGAAGGAGTATTTTCAATTCTAATTATGACCTAATGTTTTCAGTCATCCCCATAATAAAACATTTGAGTAACATTGCAAAGACGAAAAACATTCACACAGTGGAAGATTTCTTTGAGCCTACATTTGACATTTGGTACAGTTTATGCCCACAAGAATAATTTAACCTGCATTCTTAGTCCATTAGAGACGAAGTTCATTGGACAAGTTGAGGGAGAAAAAGAGCTATGAAGGCAAACACAGAAAAGGGAATAGTTTTACAAAATTGGGAAAAGAATGCAACAAATTCAGTGGCTGAAAATCAAGGATTCCTAGGCTTAGATTGGCAACATGTAGGAAAATTATGAGTATATAGACCCAGATTGAAGACTGACACACTTATTGTAGGAACTAGTGAATGTAGATGTATTTTTGTTTAAAAGTGATTGGACTTTCATGCTGAATGGACGAGTTCCCAGCATACCAGGTGTTTATTTCATATGTGGAAAAATGCCTATTACAAGCTGCCAAAAGGCTGGTGTGGTTCTTGTTACCTGGGAGTAGTCTTTCCCCCGATTTATCATGTGGACCAATTTAATGATCTAGTCTGGGATCAGAAATCACACTCCAAAGGCAAAAAAGGAGCTAATGCTTCAGAGATTGTGGGGGATATTTTTGGTGCCATAATTCCAACAGTAGGTGTGATCAAGATTAGAAAGTTGTGAACCGTAGTATATAAGCTATCTACAGACCCTGCAGGTGCCATACTGTAATTGGAAATGAAAATGGTTGCTATGAGATCATTGGTTTCGCAAAATTGCTTTGTGTTAGACTTTCTCCTCACAAAGGAAGGTGGAGTATGTAAAATGTTACGTGTGTAACAATGTTGTACTTACATACCTAACAATAGTAAAGAGATAAGAAAGTATATTGCAAATATGCCTGAACACAAAAAGGACCTGAAAGAATTAACAGCAACAGGTGCTTGGGAAGCAATAGATCGTGTTTTTTCAGCCAATGAAAGGTTGTTTGGAAACTTAGGAAGAGGAAGTGTGGGAGCCATCTTGAGACCCCTGTGGATAATAGCTTTTTGTGCCCTAGTTACAGTTGGTCTTTACAAAGTGACTATGAAGCTGAAGGAAAAGAGAGCAAAGAAAAGACAGAGAAAAGAGGAGATTGAAATGGAGACTAGGAGAAGTATATGCTATAGTAACCTTAAGCTGTTAGAGGACAAAAGAAAACCTTGCCAGAATAAGCCTCTAAAACGTTGAGCTGTCTCATTAAAATGAGAGTTGGAGTACTTTGTGATGGCTTGATTTGCCATCAAATCATCAAATGGGCGACTGATGTAGTCGAGAAATTAGTCCTGTCCCTCATGTCACAGAAGTCATCAATTCATGACAATATATGCATTACGTTAACCAAATTACTAATAGTTTGAAAGTAGACAGATGCACTTTTTTAATTGTGCTTTTGTTTAGACTAGTGTTAGAGACCCTGGTGGTATCACTCTTAACTCACATGTTTGCAAGATGTAATTGATATTATGTTATAACTTAGGATATAGACTAAGAGAATGTATTGAAACAATATTGAATTTCTAATGATTAATGATTTAAATACATGTGCAAAAATAGTGAAATGCAGTTCTGCTTTATACTGATTGAAATGTATTACGAGGGTCTTTTCGTTAAAAAAGATTGTAACATAAATAATAATGAAATATTATTAATGTTGAATTCATGAGTTTGCATATCAAAATGTGCTTAGACTGTAATAATGAAAATGTATTGCTTTATTTCACTTGCATTAGCCTAAGTGAGACCTGCTGATTTGTATTTCAGGACTGTGCAGAAAATGCTAATACGTTTTCATTACGTGAACTTTTTTCAGATTGCATTTCCATATGAAGACTAGCTTTGGTATTAGACCCTTATTGTTTTAGATATAAAGAGAAGTGAAACAGTGTCCTTGAATGTGGAACATTCTGAACCATGATATGCCATTCTATACAATTGTTTCAATCCTGTGTGGAGCTACATGGATGGATGAGGTTCTTATGACAGACCCGGGAACTTGTACCAATGTTTCAACCTGGAGTTGTGTGATGCTATTGAATGATGCCCCTTCAATGTATTTTGGACTGTCTCTCGGAGCAAATCAGATTGTCGTATGAACTTCAATATGCCTTTGACCAGTTGGACTTTGGCCAGACTTTTGGATTTCTACAAACCTTGCTGATGAAGAACCCTGAATGCTGATCCCTTGGAGAGGTATCTTTTTCACTGCTTTGCCCCTTTGAGATGCCCTGTTGAGACTTAGAGACTTATCTCCCTGACCCATGCAGAAGATTCTTGATAGAGCTTCTGGCATGCGGATGCTTCTCCTATATTCTTATATTTTACCCATCTTAGTTGGAACCTTGTTGCCCAAGATTACTTTTTCCAAATTATTTTTACCTATTTTGTTCTTTTTGATCACTTGTCGGCACATATTATTCCTTAATTCAGCAATTGTTGGGCTTTCCCTGTGCTCAGCCAGATTATAACTTGGATGATTTTGAAATTGACTGATGCTTGTCAAGCCTGAACAACACTTAATTTCTGCATCACAGATAATTGTATTAATGTTTTGTACTCTTCTTGTTGAATGCTTAGTTTTATCGATGAGCATTGATTCCTGTGGAGGTTGAAAATTCTTCAGCAATAGTGAGAGAAAATCCACTGTTCATGATGTACCATGTGGATGCAAGATCCAAGGCCTTGTAGATGCACCATCTGACTGTGTGGAGATAGGAAGTTTGAGACTATGTCAGTTCCCATCGAATATGGTTATGAGCTTGGCTCTCAGTGGTGGGAATGAGATATGAATGTTCTGGCAACTGTTAGCTGTTCTTTTAATTGGTGGTTCTTAGCTAGTTAGGCAGACTTCATCCTGACTTTGAGAGAGGACAGCTCTCTCTCTGTGGGCTTCTTTGAATGTAAAGTTTTCTGCTGAGCAGACTTACCATTTCTTTTGAACTTCTACTGACGCTCAAAGGCATGTTGACACCTTCTATGCTTCTCCCTTAGAAATCTCCTTTAGACTTGAGAGTCTTGATTCCAAGAAATGCTTATACTAGAAAAGAAAAGTTTCTTTATGGGACACCTGATTGTGTCAATCTGTTTCCTTTGCATTGTGGCTGTTACTATTTTCTATCTAATTTGTTTACGACAATTTACTGGTAATTTTAGTTTCTAAACTGTATTATTATACCCTATAAATCTATTCTTGCTTTGCATATATATTGGTTGAATTACGTTTCAAACATAAACATATATGGGTAAAATAACTGATTCTGGGTCTTCATTGTGGAGTCATCCTTGCTTCACAGAAATGGAAATGGAATTCTTACAATGCTTCAAGTTGACTAACAAAGGTCTATACCAATGGGGAAATTCATTTGATTTCACTAGGAGATTGAGGTTCAGACATCCAAGATCTATCACTACTTTCATAACCAACAGAAGCATTTTATATGTAACTCTAACCATTCAATGAAGGCTATGGCATTAAAGGACAACATGTTTCTTCATTGAGGTTATGGCTCTAGTGTTCCATTGGCAAATGCCTCTCCCACCCATTCGTCACAATGTGATTGGGGTTATTCCTTATTCACTGGTTGACCCATTTTGGGAATGCTCACTAGCAGGACTTATCTCAGGAGTCCTCACTGGCTCTTCGAATAGTCAAGTGTCTTAACGCTGCAACATTTGCAGCAGCGAGTCCCACAGGGGCCTATAGGCCCTTAACAAGCCTTACCCTCTGTGGCAGCGTGAAACACCTTGGAGGGTGTCCAGTCTCACCGGCTCCAGTAGGGAGGGAGTATGCGGGGTCTTGGAGGATGCCCTGTCCGTGGGTAATCTCAGCTGCCCCAGGTTAGTTGAGTCTCCTTAGTCTATGTGATCTTGCTCCGGCAGCAATCAGAAGTTTTTCCACACTCTGTGCTCCTCCTGTAGGGTGTGTCCATGCTCCCAAAGTGAGGCACGATTCCAATCATCCTTTTCTCGATCCTGCTGATGTGGTGATACTGCCATGGCATCCTCTGTCAGTTCAGGGGTTTGAGCCAGTTACAGTTCTCTTTGTTCCTCATGCCCTACGGGTCACCGCTGCTCTCAACTCACAGGCTCCTGTCTGATCCACAGGGCACAATTATTTCCGATAGCCCCTTCTGGCATTCTGGGTTGCTTCACACCTACCATGCAAAGCTTTAGCCCTTACCTCAAGGCAGTCCTTACTTCATGGCCATGGTGGCCCTTCCTGGCATAAGGTGTTGCACATGCTTTGGCCATGCTCTCAAGACTGTCCTTTGCTTGGCAGCCCCTCCTGATTCCTGGGGTCATGGCATTGGTGCCTCACAGGCTTCCATCCTTCCTACATGTTAAACTTTCTTCAAGGCTATCTTCAAGGATGCCTTTTCCTGGCAAAAGGGGGGTCACTAACTCAGTCCTGCACTCAAGCAACGACCCAATCATTGCAGCAGCTGTTACCTCACACCTCGCACCAGGAGTCTATTCTACATGGCTCTCCACTGGATATTGCTCCCTCTAACCCTCTCCTCTTCCTCCCAGGTACATTGGCCTTGGCAATCAGCCAGGTGCTGGTGCTACAGGCTCCAGAGCAGGTGGTCTTTGTTTCTTTTGGTGGTATCCCCTCAACCAGCAGGGACACTGGCAGGCTTTGACCTCTAGTCTTCGTCACAGGAGAATGTCTTGCAGAGCTTCCGCTCCTCCCACAGTCTGTCTGGCTGCTTGGCATATGACAATTTTTGGGGTCTCAACCTCTCCTTCTTATAGTCCATTTCCAGACACCAAATGAGATTTAGGCCATCATTACAACCCTGGCAGTAAATCTCGCTTACCGCCATGCTGAAGACAGCCAACATACCGTTGCGGTGGAGGAATTCCGCTACAGGTATTACGACCCACATCTCGGAATCCGCATCAATACAGACACCCACACAAGTCCGCCACACCAAAGGTCAGTGATAAACTGGCGACACCAAAACCTACACCGTCACGCCAACAAAAATACACCCACACTATCACGACCCACGAATCAACGCGGCGGTCTTTCAACCGCGGTAATCCATTGGCGGTACACAGCGCTGCGCTCAAAATACACACACATTTACAAAACACAACCACATAGGACAATTCAAAATACACACACCTGATATACATACCCCCACCACACCCACAACACTATAAAACACACACCAACATTACCCACAAACCCTTACAGCGAACATTTTGGAAGAAGCACAGAGAGAGAGATTAGCAAACACAACACCATCAGACACACAACACCATCACCCATACAACATCCACACACCTCAAACAACACATACAAACACATCCCCCCACACATCACAACAGACAGCACCTCACATCACCCACACCACATCATGGCACCTCAAAGACACCCCAGGTTTTCAGAGGAGGAGCTCAGGGTCATGGTGGAGGAAATCCTCCAGGTAGAGCTACAGCTTTTTGGATCACAGGTGCAGCAC
This sequence comes from Pleurodeles waltl, assembly GCF_031143425.1. Classification (NCBI taxonomy): domain Eukaryota; kingdom Metazoa; phylum Chordata; class Amphibia; order Caudata; family Salamandridae; genus Pleurodeles; species Pleurodeles waltl. Next base: position 308,977,187 of record NC_090449.1, on the reverse strand, counting down.
ACCTCCATTGAGAGGAAGATGGAGCTATGGCGGAGAATTGTCGACAGGGTCAACGCACTGGGACAGCATCCCAGAACACGGGATGACATCAGGAAGAGTTGGAACGACCTACTGGGGAAGGTGCGATCTGTGGTTTCAAGACACCAGATGGCTGTACAGGGGACTGGTGGTGGATCCCCATCTCCTCCCCCACAACTAACAACATGGGAGAAGCAAGTCTTGGCAATACTGCATCCCGAGGGCCTTGCAGGAGTAGCAGGAGGACTGGACTCTGGTAAGTCATATCTTTACTACCATATACCACACAGCCCACCTGCATGCCATCACATGCCCCCAACCATACCCTTACTCCCATCACTCTATCATCGCACATATGTCCCACTATCACAACCCACACATCTCAATACCAAGGCCCTGCATGCAACACCTATGCATGGACCACCGTCACCAAAGCATGAACAGTACAGATACCCACACAGACCCCAAACCAACTACCACAAAAGGGCAAACACAATGATGCAAGCACAGGAGTAGAGGGTACCTCACCCAATGCACAAGATGGCACACACAGATACTAACACTATGCATTTACACCCCAGCAGGACACCTACCCAACGTCACCAGACAGGAGGTGCCAGACATATCCAGACCCCCCACAGAAGAGGCCCACAGTGATGACAACAGCTCTGCACGCCTGGATCAAGATGACCAGCCCGGCCCATCAGGGACCTCTGGACAGTCGGTTCCCCTGCCACTGTCACTAGCCACCACAGAGCCTCCCACCTAAGGAAACACCACCACAGCACCCACCCAGCGGGCCCATCCCTCTGTCCCCAGGACACGTCAATCAGCAGTGTGTCCACCATTACAGGGAACCCAGGCAGACATACCAACCCAAGAAAATCAGGGACCTGGGGTCAGTGGCAGTGGGCACACGGTTCAGGGGACAGAGGCACAGGATAACAGGGAGGTGGGAGGACGCTGTGCGACAGGGGGAGGAAGAGGCTCAGGGAACCAACACTCCACGAGGCACTCTCCAACATCATGGGAGCTTACCACCATTCCCAGGAGACCATGGGCACGGTACTGGCCAAGTTTCAGGAGACCCAGCGGCTGCAGGGGGAACACTACCTGGGGATCAGGGAGGACTTGAAGTCCATTAACACCACCCTGGTCACCATTGCAGGGGTGCTGGCAGACCTTGTCAACATCATGAGGGACACAGTTGGACACAAATGGGCCCCTGACTCTAGCCTGGATGATGAACAGCCCTCTACCTCCGCCGGCGCTAGTGTACAGGAGGCACCGCCACAGGACCATCAGGCCACCAGCATCCCACCCCCTGCAGAAGGAGAACCACCACGAAAACAGTCCCTGAGATCCAGGAACAAGACATAGAACATTACCAAGACCCCCGCCAGGAAATAAGACCCTCCTAAATGTCACCCTTCTGTCCCACTTTGTCACCCTCTCCACCTTAAACTGCCATTGCTCCCCTTCCTATGCCCCATTGGACAATGCACCTGTGAGACCAAGAGACTGGACTCTGCCATGGACATTCCTCCACCATCACCCCAGCCCATTGCACACACCCCTCCACTTATTAGCACAGAAAGAAACACCCTTGAATCACAAATCAATCTGGAGTCAGTCTGTGCTTTCACAAATGTGCAATTGCTAGATCTATGAAATATAGCAATGTCAATGTACTTGTTCACATACCAATGTTACACAGCTGTAGGCCAGGAGTAAACATAGTAGAGGGCACAAATTGGGACTCAGATCTGTGAAATGGAAAGCCAAAGTGACAAGTCAGGGTCCATACACAGAGTTAAAAAGGCAGACTTATCTTAGGCCCTACAATAGTATGAGATGTCGGAAGCAGTTCCATCCTCTTACCTGTGTCTCACTGGAAGTATTGCATGATGATGTTGTTTCGGTTGTCTAAATCTTCTTCTTCTGCCTCCTCTTCTTCACTGTCCACAGGCTCCACAGCTGCCACAAGACCAACATCAGGCCCATCCTCCTGCAGAAAATGCACCTGGCGTCGCAAAGCCAGGTTGTGCAACATACAGCAGGCCACGATGATCTGGCACACCTTCTTCGGTGAGTAGTATAAGAATCCACCTGTCAGATGGAGGCACCGGAATCTGGCCTTCAGGAGGATGAAGGTGCGCTCTATTATCCTCCTAGTTAGCCCACGTGCCTCATTGTAGCGGTCCTCTGCCCTTGCCCTTGTCCTGGGATTCCTCACTGGGGTCAGTAGCCATGACAGGTCGGGCTAACCAGAGTCACCTGCAAATATCAAGGGACAACTGTTAGACATCCTCCAAACATTAGGGAATCTCCCATACCCAGACAGCAAATTAAACTGTGTGGGGACTTTAGGCTCACCTATTAGCCACACACGGTGCCTCTGGAGTTGCCCCATCACATAAGGGATGCTGCTATTCCTCAAAATGTAAGCGTCATGCACTGAGCCAGGATACTTGGCATTCACGTGGGAGATGTACTGGTCTGCCAAACACGCCATCTGCACATTCATAGAATGGTAGCTTTTCCGGTTTCTGTACACCTGTTCATTCCTGCGGGGGGGGGACAAATGCCACATGTGTACCATCAATGGCACCAATGATGTTTGGGATATGTCCCAGGGCATAAAAGTCACCTTTCACTGTGGGCAAATCCTCCACCTGAGGGAAAACGATGTAGCTGGGCATGTGTTTCAGCAGGGCAGATAACACTCTGGACAACACGTTAGAGAACATTGGCTGGGACATCCCTGATGCCATGGCAACTGTTGTTTGAAAAGACCCACTGGCCAGAAAATGGAGTACAGACAGGACCTGCACTAGAGGGGGGATTCCTGTGGGATGGCGGATAGCTGACATCAGGTGTGCCCAGTTGGAGATCAGGCTCCAACTGGGCACACAGTTCCTGGATTGTTGCACGATCAAGTCTGTAAGTGATAATGATGTGTCTGTCTTCCATTGTCGACAGGTCCACCAGGGGTCTGTACACCGGAGGATGCCGCCATCTCATCACCTGCCCCAGTGGACGTGTCCTAAGGAGGAGAATGGTGAGCAGAGGGTCATACAACACATAGGTTTCACAAGGCTGTTTAGCACTAACGTTAAATTGTCTCTATGTGCCTTTGTCTGTCCGTATTCCTGGCCTAAATAGGTGTGATGCAGTTATTTGGCCTGCCATGTGGCCCCCTGAAATGGCGGCTGACTGACCTGTAAGGTGGGACAAGGGGAAATTAGGTAACTGCGTTGGGGTTGTACACCGTCGCGGTAGGAGGTCGAAGACTGCAGCGCAATTCAGCATTGGTTATCATTGGGCCCTATGGGTTCCAGGAGTCAATGACGATGTACCCCGGCGGTGACGGTATGCACCGCCGCGGATGTGACCGCCATTTTCTATCAGTTCTCTCACTTGATACCTGACCTTCTGCAGGAGAGGACCTACACTGCAAGTGCTGCTGTGACCTGTGTCTGGAATCGAAAATGGCTACAGTGTCTGGGGAAAGGGACGCTGCCTTCACTGCGGAGGAGTTGGAGAAACTGGTGGATGGGTCCTCCCCCAGTACACGCAACTGTACGGTCCTCCAGACAAACAGGTGAGTCAACTGTGTGCATGGTGGATGGCACATGATTGTATGGAGTGTCGTGGATGGATGGGGGGGGGGACAGGTCAGCATGTGAGGATGGTGTGTGTATGTATGTCTGGGCCAGGGTGGGAGATTTGTGGGCAATGTGTGAGAAGAACTGTACAGGAGAGTAACATCAATTACAACTTCACTTTTCCTCTAGGTCAGCGTCCACCAGAAGAAGGGTATTTGGCGTGCCATCGCCAAGGGAGTGCGGACCCTGGGGGTCTACCATAGACTGAGCACCCACTGCCGTAAAAGATGGGAGGTCCTGCGCCGCTGGAGCAAGAAGACAGCGGAGGCCAAGCTGGGGATGACCTCCCAACGTGGAAGAGGTGCCCGTCGCACCATGACCCCCCTGATGTACCGGATCCAGTTGGTGGCATATCCTGAGTTGGATGGATGCTTGAGGGCATCACAGCAGCCACAAGGGGGTGAGTATAGTCTCATTCAGCTGACTCTTCACGCTTGACGAGGTGTCTGGGTGGGGGAGGTGGGCTGTAGGTTCCCCTAGGCCAGGGCAGATGCGCAAAGGTAGATCATTGATTTGCAGGCTCATTCCCACTCCAACCCCAAAGGTGGTATTTGCACTCTACACCTAGTCAGGCTCCCATGGGTTCTTGCTGTGAGTGCATGGCTTAGTGCATAGAGCTGCTCCCTGTGTGTTGTGTCCGCCAACGGTAGTGGTGTTGCATGCATTGACCATGTGTCCCCTTTCCCCCCCCCTTTTGTTTTGTCACCCTGCCCTTGCGTGCATTAGCATCATCTGGCGGAGGAGAAGTGACACCGGAGCAGGAGGGAACTGCATCCCACATGGCCCTGGAGCGTGCAGTAATGAGTCAGAAGGCACCAGTGGGACGGAGGCGAGGGGAGCTCCACGACGGGGACAGGAGCAGACACCAGCGACAGCGACTCCTCCTCTGACGGGAGCTCCCTTGCGGTGGCAGGCACCTCTGTGCCCACCGCATCAACCGGTACAGCCGCCACCCCCCTACCAGCACCACCCTCCCAGCAGCCCCTCATCGAGATTTCCGTGCCCGCTCACCCAGGAGGGTGGGCATCTCCTTTGCACCAGGCACTTCAGACCCTGCCCCAGTCAGCCCTGCTGCCCTCAGTGAGGAGGCTATTGACCTCCTGGGATCCCTCACTGCTGGGGAATCTACCATTTTGAATGCCATCCAGGGTGTTGAGAGGCATTTGCAGCAAACAAATGCATACATGGAGGGCATTCATTCTGGCCAGGTGGCCCAACAGAGAGCATTTCAGGCAGCCATTGTCCCTGTGTCCAGCCTCCCCCCTCCAACTTCCTCCACCCAGACCCAATCCCCTGTACCTCAGCCTATCCCAAGCACACCATCAGACCAGCATGCACACTCATCAACACACAAGAGTGGACATGGCAAACATAAGCACCACACATCCCACCGGCACTCACACAAGCACCATCCCCATGTAGACACACCAACATCCACTGCCTCCACTGTGTCCCCCTTCTCCACGTCCTCCTCCTCCCTCCCTGTCTCGTCTCCACTCACACCTGCTTGCACCACATCCTCAGCCACTACCTCCATCACCAGCATGCCCATCACCACACACCGCTCACGTGCAATCACCACCCCCACTACCATTCATACATCCCCTGTGTCCTCTCCCAGTGTGTCTGTGAGCCCTCCTCCCAAACTACACAAACGCAGGCACACACCCACCCAACAGCCTCTGGCCCATGCACATTCACCCAAATTCAGCAAACGTACACCTCCTACAACCACTACCTCTTCCTCCACTCCCAAACCCCCTCTATCTTCCCGTCCCAGTGTGTCAAAGAAACTCTTCCTTGCAAACTTTGACCTCTTCCCTACACCTCCCCCCCGTCCTTCCCCTAGGGCCAGGCTGTCCAGGTCACAGCCCAGCACCTCAGCCACCAAATCCTCCAGCACATTGGTCCCAGCAACTCCGGTCATATCGCAGACGCCACCCATCAGGGCTGCCAGTGTGCCACGTAGTGTGGCCAAGGAGCAGGCCATTCCGCCACCTGCCAAGGTGAAGAAGGTGCCCACATGCCGGAGGGAGAAGCCGCACCTACCAGCAAGCAAGGGCTCCTCCAAGCCAAAAGATGACAGTACCAAGGCACCAGCAGCGACATCAAAGGTGGGGAAGAAACACAAGCCGAAGAGCAGGTCAGGACAGGGCAAGGTGGGTCCGGATGAGGGACCAGAGTCACCCCTCCCGTCAACCACAACATCAACCTGTACGGCGGTGGACACCGCCACCTGCACCGCCACCAGCACCGCCACCTGCACTGCCACCAGCACCGCCACCTGCATGTCTGCTGTCTCAGGACCAGTCCCCAGCATCATCCCCAGTGGGCAGCCATCCGAGGCTGCAGGAGACGTCCTGCTGTGTCCCTCAACAGGTGCATACACATGCAACACCGCCAGCATCTCCGCCACAGACACCGCCGCAAGCCCCGCCACCAGCCCCGCCACCAGCCCCGCGATGTGCTCACACAGTGCCACCACAGTTGACATGGCAATCATCCCCAGTGAGCAGCCATCCGAGGCTGCAGGAGATGTCTTGGACCCTGCCCAGCATACATGAGGCATGACTCCCAGCACTGTTTATACCTGCAGGTGGCAGGCGAAGTTGCAGCAGGGTGGAGTGTGTCTCTGCTTCTATGGAGTATCATGCTACCTGTTCCCAGGCAATCTCGTGGCACACACACCCAGGTGAGGGAATGGGACCTGCCACACTGCATGTGAAGCTCTCTGAGCACAAAGCCTGCTCCAGAATCAGTGGAGAATCACATCCACTACCTCAGTCCTTGACAGGATGAAGCACTCTGGGCACAAAGCCCCCTCCAGACCCACTGGAGAATCACATCCACTACCTCAGTCCCAGGCAGGAGTAAGCACTCTGGGCACAATGCCCCTTCCAGAATGAGTGGAGACTGTTATCCACTTGAGAGACTGTGGCTTTGCACTCCCCAGGATAAAGCAGTGGGCAAACCACCCTCTGGAAAGACTTGAGAGACTGTGGCTTTGCACTCCCCAGGATAAATCAGTGGGCAAACCACCCACTGGAAAGACTTGAGAGACTGTGGCTTTGCACTCTCCAGGATACAGCAGTATGCAAACCACCCACTGGAGAGACTTGTGAGACTGTGGCTTTGCACTCTCAAGGATAAAGCAGTGGGCAAACCACCCACTGGCGAGACTTGTGAGACTGTGGCTTTGAACTCCCCAGGATACAGCAGTGGGCATGGAGCCCCCTCGCGGAGCAGTGGTGTCGTCCGTTCATCCAGCTGAGGTGCCCCCCTTCCCATCCCCCTGAGGTGCCTGTTTATTTTCCATCTGTTTTTCACGGACAATGATTTAATTTATATCCGGACTTGTGCAGTTGGTGTACATATTTGTATATACTAATTTTTTAATTGTCCCTATCTGATATTTAATAGATTACACTTGTTACAATCATTTCCTTTTGTCCTTGCATTCTTCCAGGGGGTGACGGGGTGTATATGCAATGTTGCTGCATGTATTTGTGTGTATGGTTTTGTGGGTGAGGGTGGGGGTGGGGGTTTTGAGTGTTGCGTGTGTGTGTCACTATCTTTTCCCTCCCCTGTGTGCTTGGTGCAGTACTCACCGTGGTCGTCGCCGGTGTCTTTCCTGCTCCTGATACAAGAGGAGGTAGACCAGCATGGGCAGGACCTGTAGTTTGGCTCCATGGCATCCTGATTGTTCCTTGAGTGTGGAGAGGTGAGTGGTTTCCGTTCCAAGTCCTGTTTCCGCTGTGCTTTTGATAGCGTTGGTACCGCCCCGGAAAAGGTGGCGGATAGGCGTGTTGTAATACAGTGGGTGGTACATTGGGTTCCGCCTGTCTGTTGGCGGTTACCGCCGCAGTGTTTGTTTCTACTGCCGTGGCGGTCGGAGTGTTAAAGTGGCTAAGTTGTGGGTTTCCGCCATGGTCGTGATTCCATTTTTTTTTTCGCCGGCCTGTTGCCGGTATTACCGCTGCTTTAACACCGACCGCCAGCGTTGTAATGAGGGCCTTAGTGTCTGGGTCTTTGACATTTTATATTGGGGTTCTGCAGTCTTTGAAGTTCATACTTCTTCTCTCTTTCTTCCCCTTGAAAAGTTGTGTCACTGTGGGAGAGAAGCCGAGCTGATAGTCCCACAACTCAGGCCATGGGAATAACTAGAATTCACACCTAAATGTCAGCCACAGTGATATGTGCATCAAACGGTTAACCTCGGGTATCCATGTACTCCTAGTAGGTAGCCCATACCCTTGTTTTTATGTTTTTGAGGCCAGCATGGAGCAGCTGAAAACTGGATATCCCTCATGAATTGCCCAGGATGTGTGCAAGCTGTGAAGTAACCATCATTTGTCCATACCATGGCCACATCACACAAACAGGATTTAAAGCATCATGGAGAATGCTGACCTTCATTGATAGTCGCTGGGATGGATCTCATTCCATCATATTTGCTGCAAATGTAGGAGGGCTGCAGTAAACACCCTGATTTATTTCTGAGATATGCGAGTCTTCATACAGCTCTTAAGAAGGTCATGACACAAGGCACAGCATAGTAAAACACTGATGGCAGTTTGAATGCATATAGCATACATAGAACACACAGCAAACTGCCCTGCTTCTTTTGCAGAGTGAGCATCACATAACCAAGTGGCTGCTGAGGAAGGAGTACATGCAGCTTGATGTTAGCCACAGTGTGGAAATAGTAGTTGGGTGTGACCCTAACTGTAAGGAAACCAAGACTTGCAAGAAACTATTTTAGAATTGGTTAGCACCAGTTCCAACACTTATACACAAGGCATGAAGGTTGTGCGGAGATGAACAGAAGCATGAACGCTAATTAGTATTAGCACAGAATAGCGGCTGCTACCCTGACACTCTCATTGGAACCCCTAGCCTTTAGTGTCATGAAAGCAATCGCAAGAACAAAAAGTAAATGAGAAATTGCAAAGCCAGTAAGCTTAGGTTTAATGTGCTAATGCATGCACCGCTAGCACATAACAAGACAAAGAATGGAGCCAGCAGGAACTTCTAGTAAGGGCTATAACTGTAAAGCAGTCAACCATGCAGTTCAATGCAAGTTGTCAAGCGGAGGCAGAAGGATACCCAAAACAGACAACTGTATTAGTTGTGAAATGAATACTGCACTAGGCTCAGCCAAGATATGATTGACAAAGCGTCAAGATAAATGGTTGAAAGAGGCTTGCTGAAGGGAGTCAATAGCTCAGTCTATGAATATTGTCGACAATAAGATTCAAGTTTACAGTCTGTAGTTTCCACTCCTTGTCATCTTGTAGGATTGAAGGGCGTGATATGGCATCCTGGAATGGTCGTGTTATACTCCTATAGGATGTTCTATGTTTAGAAACACAGTTGAGGGAGATTCTACTGGCCAGTAGAGGACCTAGCTAGCAGGGGAGGTTTATTAGTAATAAAGCTTTTATTGTTCATTTGAATCTGGGGTTTCTGAGCTTATTTTACACTTGAGGAGCAAATAAGAAGCTATTCAGGAGCTAAGATTGGGACAATGGGGTTCAACCCAGTGGTGTCCATAAAGTTCAGCGAGACTGTTACCTTCCACTATCCTGGCTTTTTGGTTAACTGGTGTTGATGGATATAAGGCCAGGGGTGGCTCATCTCCAACGGCGGTAGAGCGTCGCCCCCGCTCCCCGGCCAAGAGACAGTAGATGAAAAATAAAACAATAGTTCCATTATCTTTTTATTTTTCATCTGCTGGCTCAGCCAGCTGGGAGGGACAGGGCTGGGCCCCAGGAAGTGGGAGGTGGGAGGAGGGGAGAGTGTACCTAAGTGCGCATGTGTGTTTGGCTGGCTGTCTGAGGCCGGCCAAACACACATGCGCACTTAGGTTTCTCCAGCCTGGCTGTGTTTAACAGCCGGGCTGGAGAAACTGCACAGACCCCAGCGCTGTGTCATAGCGGCTGTCGCTGTCACCCAGTCCTGATGCTGCTTTCATGCTGGGTTTTGTATGAAAGCAGTGCCATGATTGCTGGGTAGCCTGTGCTGGTGTCCAAGTGAATGCTGGTACACCAGAAGAGGAGGGAGGTGGTAGGAAGCGACGGAATGGCGAAAAAGGTAAGATTCTTTCTTTTTTCTTTTGTTTACCCCCCCCTTCCTCATCGTCCCCCCGCCCTCCCTTGACATTTGCAGCAGCTGACGCTGTATAAGGGAAGTAAATGGGTTTGCAAGGCATTTCTTTCTTAGGCAGCAGATTAAGGAATGAGGAGGGTGGAATAAGGCAAAGCAAAAATTGTGTGAGATGTAGCACTGGTCCAGATAGAAGATTTGGATAGGTTATTGTGACCCAAGTGCATCTCCTGCACACATCACACAGTTTGGGTCAGATTGGTTGGCTACGTTGGGTGAGTGTGTGCTTTTTAGTGCTGACAGGTGTAGGTCTGTGATGGTGTCAGGAAATGTAGGGCCTTGGCTGAGGAGTATTTGGGAAAAGGAAGGTTTTGCAAATGATTTGCTCACAAGTGAATGAATATACAAATATGCGTCAGTGAGTAAGATTCCCACGTATCTGAATCAATTCTATGGATAACAAACCTGAACTATGAAATTGTCTACGTGTTTTATTCAAAATTTGCTCACTTGTCCTCGTTAAATGGAAACATCAAGGTGAATAAAACCTTTAACTATATATTTTGCTTAGAAACCCCGTCTTCCCTTTGGCACCATGTTGCTGCCTTAAGGGGCCTCAGTGGTTACATGCATTGTATTTACAAGAATAAGAAATAAAATGACCCCACGCCTACCTCCTTGTTGGCAAAGCAGTATAGCACAGCCACCATGAGTCCCTGAAATAGAGAAAGGACAGACGAATGAGGCATTTACTCTTCAGAAAAAGACTAATACATTTTAGAATTTTTCTCCCTCCCCTGTCCGCAGTCACAATACGTAAAACGTGAAGAGACGGTAGAACAACTCCACAGTTAAAAATGTAGAGAAACTGTGACAGTTGACAAAATGATCAGCACAAAATGGGGTCAACCAAGACAAACATACTTTTCTTCATAAGCAAAAAGAAGAGTGGTGCCTACATTAACCATAACAAAAAGGATGATTGTACAAGAGGGGTTTAGACTTGGTGCCCTGTAAACGAGGAAGAGAACATGGCCAGCTTCTATTGAAGGCCCTTCAAAGATGTCTCAAAACTAGGCAGAAAATAGATGCTAATAACACCAGTTCTAACAACTTAGTACCCAGCTGGTCAGTGACGCTACAAAGCTTCTCCTCAACCTGTCCACCAGCTGCATAATCTAACAAGCATTAGCAAAGGCAATATGTCAGAAGTTCACTGGTGTGATGGTTTATTGCTTTTAAATTCAAGCATAAATCACAAAAAAAATGTAGAACTAAAAAACATTGGTCACCTACATGTGGCTGCTATGTGCTTGCAATAACAATTTTCAAATTAAAAATATTCACTGATCTGGTCTCTTTATTAGGGATAGCTAAAATAACAAACATTTCTTTTCTGCTATGTATTTTTTATCATTATTTGTGAAGGAGACAAGAATAATTCACCAACAAACCAAGCAATCTGTGTGTAGGCATATACAATGTTACAGTGTCACTAAAACACTGTATTGCAGTAAGTTTAAAAATGAGACGGACAACAAATCACCATCAGCCGAGCATCCAAAGTAAGGCAAAAGAAAGGTAATTCTTAAAGTTAATTTAGAACAGGGATACTCAAAGTACGGCCCGCGGGCCCCATGTGGACCCTCTGACCTTTACATGCGGCCCCTGGGGCAACAGGAGCTCGACTCCGCACTAACAAAAATATAACACACAGACACAATCATTTATTTCAAACTTAACTCGTGTTAAAGAAAGGAATTAACTATGGACTCCTGCACTTAATTTTAGAAACGCCTTCATTTTAAAAGACATCTTGCAGCATAAGTGTAAAACTAAGACAGTCTCTTCAAAATTAAAAAGGTGTATTTAGTTAACATGCAGAACCTTTTCGCCTTAGTACAATTTGTTTTATCAGCGCATTGAAATGTATTCATTTATAAATGATAGTTTTCAAACATAAATTTGGAAACATAAATTGGAAAACATTAATTATTCCCCTTATGCTGAGAACACTACCGATAATAAATTTAAGAGGCAAGTCACTTGGTATGTGCACTTTACAGGTGGCCTGGGTTCCTATCATACATAAACAACATTATAGTTTATTAAATCAAACGCAGAATCAGGTTTTGTGCAGCACACACCATGAATCATGTATTTTGAGGTCATCTTAAATGTGATAATGCAGAAAAAGGAAGGAAAGTGACACTAAACAATTGCCTAGGATCACACAATTTGGAAAAGTGGGTAAGCCGGGGTTAATTCCAGGTTTTCTGGTTGCCCACTGTTTATTTCAGCAACCAGATGTATATTCTTTGCTTCCCCTACACCTACCTTGCCACCAATCCCCCTAGTCACCCCACCCGACCGCCACTGCCCTGGCATCAATGCGGCCACAGGCACGTCACAGACCAAACTTTTTGGCCCCTGGAAAAATGTTTGTGAGTACCCATGATTTAGAACATGACTATAATGAAGCACACTTTCAATCAGCTTTGTCACAGAAGGAAAATGAACTATTTCCCTATTTTCCCTGAAAGTGAAGGGAGCCAATAGGTAAAGTAGACTGACCCATTTCCCATGCTGTGTGCTACAAGTGGGCACAAGCAAAATGTAAATGCAATTGGAGAGACTAATGGATGATGAAGCTCGCAGACAAAAAGATCCTTTACGTATGTATATCATGTATGGTATTAAAAAAGGGAAAAAACATTTGCCTGACATGACAAGGAAAGCTGCCTTAAAGGACAGACCTAAAAATGCAAAAAGACGTTTTGAAAATAACCAAGACGGACTTTCACTACACAAAGAAGCCGGAGGTATGGGTCCTGCCATTCCAGAAGGCACGAGTACATTGAATATACAAGAGGGCTTCAGACTCGGGCTCTGAATGTAACTGTTCACATACAGCTACCCCCAAAGGAAGCGGAGAACAGGGCAAAGATGCATACACGATGTGAGAGGAGGAGACCGGAAAACCTTCTAAGAGCTACAAGATGTGGGAGAAGACACAAGAAAAACCTTCTAAGAGCTAGGACAGTCCTGGCCCTTGATATACCTCTGTAAAAAAGTGTTGTTCAGAGATTTTCATTTTTGATTTGTGTTTTTGTATCATTAGAGAAGTAATTTAGCTTAGGTAGACATTGCTAATCCGGGCTGATTTTTCTTTTCTGGATGACATTTTTAATATGATGTTAAAATTATGTTGCAGTGATGGTTTAATATTTAATTAACCATGAGACCTATATACTTCATTTTAGTATCAAAACATAGGTTTTGGGGGTCATGTACTCTTAACGAGATAGAAAATAACTTCTCAGAGCAATAGTTCCACCATTTTCCAAAATGCCAGCTCTATAATGATGTGTTTCAGCCATCATACTGGCAATTTCTTTTAGTATTGTTTTTGTTTCAGGTTTTCTGTTGATTCAAATTCGTAAACATGAGCGAAGCAGTTGGTAGCAGGTAATTTTTATCTACTGACAGAGTGTTGCTAACTACAAAATCTGAGGACTCCTTCAACAAAGAAAAATGTATCATATGAAAAACTAATCCGAAAGAAAAGCTAACATCAACTGTGGCTGGACAGAAGAGAGTTTAAGATGCTGCAAAAATACGGCAAGATGAAGTTCACAAAATATTGAAACTGATGGGTGAAGAGGATCAAATATTTTATCATTGTAACAAGTGCTACAAGTCATATACAATGGAAAAAAGCCTAGACAAATGTCATAAAAAATAGCTGAAAACAGTGAATCACAACAAAAATCTGACTGTTCTGAGAAAGCGATGACAACCAAACTCAATGCCCATCCACTTAGAAGATCAATGGCTACCCCTTGTCCACCTCCAACAACTGATCAGAAAGCAGAGGATCTTCAATGTGTTGTCTGTGGTTTAGCCAGAACAAGGGCCAAAGGGATTGACGATTGAGTCTCAAAGGGCAAACATGTTTGTATCTGCAGCTAGTTTCTTCCAAAAAGAAGTTTTTAGCTGAGTAGCTGATCTAAACAGCGAGGTAAAAGTATTTGCAGCAGATTTGTATGCCCACCCAAACTGCATGTATGCATTCATTCAAAAATATGAATGTACAATGTGCTCCCAGCACCAACGTAATCGCCTGCCTTAAGTTAAGTTTGCACTCTTTCAAAAAGCAAATTAAGTTTTAAAGCCACTCTTTAATGCTGGCTATAGGTTCACACTCAGTGAGAATAGAGAAATAATGGTCAACATTGACAAAACTGTATTGATCCAATGTAATTAAAATAAGATTTTTCTGATGATTGTGTACAAGGACAGAATTCATTTTTGTCAGTCTAACAAAAATAATGAACCACTTATTGTGTTCTCAGCTAATTTGAGTCCTGAAGTTCTTGCTGCCAAAATAAGATCACAGGATGCAGTAAAATCACCAGAAACCATTTTAAAAAACACCCTGAAAGATTTTGATTTTGGATTTAATGACAAATTTTGTGAGGACCCAGAGCCTCACAAATCATGGGAGTCAATAAGAATGCCTGATGTTGTCTTAACACTTTTTTTACATCATTGTTTAATATCAGCAAAGCAAAACTGTTACAAAACTAAGGCCCATATTTATACTTTTTTTAGCGCCGCATTTGCATCAGTTTTTGACGCAAAAGCGGTGCAAACTTACAAAATACAATTATATTTTGCAAGTTTGTGCAGTTTTTGCGTCAAACAAATGGCGCAAATGACGCAAATGCCGCGCTAAAAATGTATAAATATGGGCCTAAAGTTTTTGAGTTTGGAACAGAAGCACACAAAATTGATGATGGCTTTGAAGATATAAGTGAAGATGTGGAAGACAGTCCCATGAACCGCCGGGCTTATGCTGTACAAATGTACCGTCTTTTCCAAATCATGTTTTATGAATTACATCACGGCAAAAAGAAAATTCTGCTACACATGATGACAGCCCACACAACCTATGACAAGTGCAAAAGTAGAGAGCTAATCACTTCAATGTATAGGATTGGTGTACAAGTTATAATGACATAGTACAGAGCAGGAACTTGTTAGCAGTCCATGCAGTAAAATCTTGTGAGTCCGACAACACACCATTTCTAAGTCACTTTACCAGGAAAGGATTAACAATTGCTGCTCTTGATAATTTTGATTTTGAGGACAGCTCTTCTTTGTCTGGAACATCCAGCACACATGATACTACCATGGTGCTTTTTGAAGACTGGACCAATGAAGTAGCTGCTGGAAAACAAGCTCTGTCAGCTGTGGGCATAAACAAAACAAATCTGCTAACTTATAACCCAACTGCCTTGCCAACATGTGCAAAATGACTACAAGCCATCAACATTTCATAGTCTACCAAAAGGTTTCAAAGTGGCAGAGTGCATGGATCTTCTACCTGATGCTGCGGTCCGCAAACCTGATTTAACTGAATTTATCATATCACTTATTCAGTCCAGACTGTACGATGAAGAATAGCTAGTTCCTCCGTGGGCTTGAATTCATGCCCTGGTCTGCCAGAATACTGTCCCACTAAAGAAGGTTGGGTTTTTACCAGTAACACCGTCTCCAATCACAAACTATGCAACAGTATACACAGCTCTAAAAAAATTCAAAAATGTGCGTGCTCAGCTTGAAGACTAGGCTATCCTGCCAGTTTTCTGAGATGGAGGTGTTTTCTGTATTGTAGCTGACATTTTTATGAGCAATCCAGTAAAATTTGATGATCTTTATCCAATTATGGGTGTTTTCCACAATGTAAATGTTGTGTTGCGGTGTGCAGGAAGTTCTCAGTGGGTGTGGCATAGACGATGCACTTATTGAGCCTGAAATCTTTGGAAGCAAAACTGTCCAGTCAGTATTAAGCGGAACCCATTATGTTAATTTGTTACAGGTTATGCTCATCATATCTGTGTCTATAGAAACATTGCTTTGGAATGCTTTCTGGAAGAAGAATGCCAAATTAGGTTTTGCATATCTTATCTCAGAAGTGAACAATGCACACAGTGCACTTCATTCAAAAGACATAATGCAAAGCCTGGCAATTTCAATTCACTCAGTTCAAAATCAGAAAACCTGAAAAACAAGTTTTTAGAGTTTGTCAAAGAATGTGAAGAAAAAAAAGAACTTTGCAAGTACTAGGGAAATGTTTTACACAATAGCTCTAGTGAAAAACATGGTACATGCTGATCAGGAAGGTGATTGGGAGCTGTACGTGAATACTATGTAGTCACGGATTACTGTGTTTCACAAATTCGATTGCATAAACTACTTAAGATATGGGTCAGGGTATTTGGAAAGTGTGAAGAATCTAGAGGTGGAAAACCCATACCTTTACAGAAAATTCATTTAAAGACAGTTTGTGGCGAAAGACAGAGAGAGAAGGTTCAATACTGTGGCTCCAGTTAAGAAACTGGAACAGACGATCCAAAGATCACAGAAAAGCTCCAAGAGAATTGTTGGTCAGACACAGTAAATTGAATATGTTGTTCAAAGACAGCTAGTTTACCATGAAGTGCTTATTATTTTAAATGTTTTCAGACAGATGACAAATTAAAACTTAATGGACCATCAGGAAACTGTTCCTTACCATGCACTTGTGGGAAAGAGAGGGGAACATTTTAAGCTAAACGTCCATGCTTTAATTGCTATAGAAAGAGTTTTGTCCAGCCAATGACTACAAAACAGGTTACAAAAAAACAACTTTCTCAAGCTCATGGAGAGATCGCTGTAGCAAAAGATAGGGTTGACTTGATCAAGGACTTCCTGTTACATGATCTTCTTCCAGCAAACTCATTATTTGATGGAGATGCTGCAACCAAGCCAGTGAAGCACAAACTCGTAGAAGAGCTAAAAAAAACCTTGCACCTGAAGAATTTCAATTTGAAAAGGTTTCCTCATTAAAAACTGTTGAAAACGGCTGTTTTTGTGAACCATATGTCACAAATGCAAATGATCAAGATTTCATCTATGGAAATCTTCGGAGAGGTAATTCAGATTGTTCTACAGATATCAAAGTCAGTGTGCACCTTGCAAGAACTCCACATTGTCTTTGACAGGTATCTTGAACTATTTGTTAAAAAATGGGAGAGAATCAGATGAAGTTCTACAAGTGGAACAATTGACCTTGCCTGCATCAAAATTCAACACATATACCTGTAGAACTTGATCAATTCTGGTCATCAACGTCGAACAAGATGAACTTGGAGATGTTAACTCACCAAAACATTACTGATGCTTCATTGAACACTGAGTTTTCAATTACTGTAAGTGCAATGATTATCAATGAGGAGTTGATGCCTGCAGAGATATAATCAAAAGAACTTAACAGCAATTGGGGGAAGCTGACCTTCGAGTTGTGCCACATGTTGAATGGGCTGTTCAAAATGGTTCCTATTGAGTCACTATACTGTCAAATGACACAGATGTTACTATTGTGCTAGTTAGATTTGTTGCAATGTTCATAAGGCAGGGATTGTCAGAGTTAGGAATACGTTATGGAACAGGCAAGAAAAGAAAAATCATCCCTTGTCATTTTCTGTACATGAAACTTGGCCCAGAGATGCCAAGTGTTCTTATCAAGGCACATTATCTCACGGGTGATGATACCATGAGCAAAACTGGAACAAAGCTTGGAGCTTTAACTCCTCAGCCTGTGAAGTTTCTTAAAGGATTTGCTGAAACAAAAGAAGAATGTGATTTTAAAGAAGTATAAAAATACCTTGGGCATGCGTGGAAAACAAGCTCTGACTGTCACACATTTCAAAATCTTCGATGCAGTGAATTCAAAAGAACAGTCCTGCTAATTGATCTTCCACTGATGTTATATTCTGTGCATGGACACATTAAAAGAGGGTTCTACTTGACTAGAAGATGTGTAAATGTTTTGGATCATGCATGTGTAGAGAAATTCTGTGTGAATTTAGCTGGGAATATATTAATGGGGTGCTACATCCTACAACATTTCTAAAGCCTTTACCCAAAGAACGTACACATACATGTACTTGCAAAACCTGTGTTACAAAAGATGTCCCTGTCGATATGCTCTTCTCAAACGTTCAACATCCTGCAAATGTACCTTGAGCGATTGCTGAAACACATAAATAAAGTGAACTATGAAAATGTGTCTAAAACCGGAATGGCAAACACTATTTGTTTCATATTCAGATCATAAACATTATTTGGTGTATACATAAAAGGATTATTCCTCTATTATTGCCACTGTTTTGGAAAATGGTGGAAGGGTTGCTCTGAGGAGTTATTTTCTATCTCGATAAGACTACTTGACCACCAAAACCTATGTTTTGACACCCAAATGAAGCATATAGGCCTCATGGTTCCTGAAATATTACATCATCACTGTAACACTTCGGCCAGTTTTAAAAATGTCGTCCAGAAAAATTTGTCCTGGATCAGCAATGTCTACTCAAGCTAAGTTACATATCTAATGATCCAAAAAAACACAAATCAAAAATTAAAATCTCTGAACAACAATTTTCTTACGGAGGTATATCAGGGGGCTGGGATTAGAACAAGTGCACTACCTGTTCATAGTTATCCACAGATTCAGTGGCAGATCGAAGCTTAGACAGAAGCATGGGGACTCTCTGGCTTAAGTATACCATGTATTGGGGATTGAGCCAACACAGAGTGCAATAAGACTCTTGGTTAAATCCTCACCCTCTGAGGCATTTTAAAGTTGTACACACACAGTGGTATTTGCACACAGTACTGCATATTTAGGGTTGATTCACACAGTTGTGCACACTTGAAAGTATTGCAATTGTGTACTAACAAGTTCACAGTTGGGTGTATCACACAGCAGAAGTGCACATCTGGAGATGTTTAACAGAGTATTCCACACATGTGAGGTATGTGTGTTGCTATGTGCACTTGTGGAATGCTCCCAGCAATGCACATTAGACTTGGTGCAGAGAAATGGGCACCTGAAAGTATTTCACAGAGGAGTACCCAGTTGTGGGACCTGTACAGAGGAGTGCACTCTTGCGAGGGATTTGCACTGGACAGTGTAAATTTTTAAGTCTGAAGTGATCTATGCACCTGTTTCTCGTGCCACAATTTGCCTTTCCTCTGACCTCTTCCCAATCACCAATCCTGAGATGACAAGTGTTTACTTTTGTCGTGGAAGAGCAGCTTTATGTTGACAAATATCTGTCTGATGGCAACTGAGGTGATGAATGTTACCAAAGCTTCTTTGTGAGGCAGATCAGGACATGACGTGCCCTGTGTTCCCGACTTTGAGCAAGACTAATTAATTTTAGAGAGAGCGAAAAAGACACTTTAGAGTTATTGGGTTCTGGAAGGCTTCAGTGAACATAGGGTTACCAGATTGCTCCATGTCATCAAGAACGCCTTACCCCAGTTAAGTCTTCCCTATAACAAGCCATTAAAATGTGGAAATGTAGGCCTGTTAGTGCACCATAAGTGAACCAGAATAATGGTTACAAGAACACATTTAGTTGCTAAATTAAAGCCTAGAACTAGAAAGCAACGTCCTCTATGACTTGGATCCATTTGGTAACCTTACTTTAACCACAAGTGATCAGGTACCATGCCCTTGGCACTACCCACTAGTCCTGTGGGCTGCTGAAGATGGCCAACTACAGTATCTAGAGCTGCTTGCCCTGGCTCTGCTCTGTAGAAGGAAGGGAATAGTAAGACAACAACATGATATTCTCGTACTCTCACCAACTCTCACATGATCTGGAAGCAGCCATATTGAAAGTAGACCAATTAAGAAAAAGCCATTGAGTGACTTGAGGTTGTTTCCAAGCCTCACTACCTCCACCCAGCATAATTATTATGCCACTTTTAATGGCATCAGACAACCCTAGCCCAGTGATGACCTAACACAAAAAGGAAAAGACCATATAATCTTCTGTCTAAAGTAGCATTTAAGAAATAAATGGAGGTCTATGGATGAACGGCATTTATGCATGTGGACCCATTTTAACTCCACTAACATATTTTTTCACCTGCCTCAGATCCAAGGTCACTTACTGCTGGCATAGAAAAACGCAAGAGAAATGATCAGTTATAGAATATCAAACCCTTCAGTAGGTCTATAACATGAAGCCTCACAGACCGACTTGGCTTGCTCAACCACACTGATAACACAAGCTGTTAACAGCTTGGAACTGCAGCAACCAACATAACCAGAACATTTTCTCTAAGTTATCATCATCTAGTATTTAAAAGTGCAAAGAAAATGTTTAAGGTAAGGCCAATTGTAAGCCTTTCCGGAAACTGGACAGGGTGGAGGTTTTGGAGAGAAGGTTCTCTCTGAAGCATATGGAGTTCAACTTGGCAGCCATGTTTGCAGCTGAGGAAGAAGGGACAGTTATAGTTAACTGAGCAAAAGGTAGATCCTGTTGGTTTTTGGGTATATGTATCAACTGCTGAAAATATAGGAAGAGGAGGAAAGATAATTTTATTTTCCTTAGCTGTAACTGATCGTCAATAGCTCACTGGTTTACCCTTCAACATTGCCTAATTTGAAAATAAAGAGTGCAGGTCCTGAAGCTCTGTCTAGAAGCCAGCGGACAGTACAATTAAACTTGAGCTACCAATTACCAAGGCTGGTAGTCTTTAACCACTCCAGGCCTCTTTAACCCACTACCAGGCACTCCATGCCCCTTTATCTCACTATTGCTGGTTCCTGCTTTCTCCCTTTGTGACAATTTTTTAATCTTTCTATTTTGATTTGAATATGGCTGGGTCCAAACTGAGGTGGCATGGTGTGCAAAACACCAACAGATTTGGTAATTATCAGTGATTAATTTAAGCATTCCATCCTCCACTTTTTTTGTACACCTCAGGATTTGTGATTGGGCACAAGGAAGACCCAAGTGGCAAAATCTCCAGGACTGTGAGCACTGCAACCCAGACACAACCTCATCTTTATTGGAGATGGGCAGCTCTGTTTACCTGAGGTTGAAGGCCCAAGGGCTCATATTGTGAAGTGAGAGACCATCTGGCTGGTCTAAGACCAGGAATGGATACTCCCATCTTGGTGGTCAGTGCTGGATGCGCACCACCTGGGACAGTTCTCCTGTCTGTTAATCCTTGACACCTGTAGGTGCTTAATCCCTGAAAGAACTTCACACACTTTCCACTAAGGACAGACAGCTAATGTGGGACTGCCGCAAAGATAGGCGGGAAGAGCTCACACTTATTTTAGAAACTAAAACACTGTCTTGAGAGTAAGCTATGCTACATGAACTACGACAGTAGTGAAGTGAAATCCTTTATTTCTTATCTGTATGGTTGATTTGGCCACATTTTGCACACATACCACATGCAGTTTCTCTGAATGTGGTCTTGCTGCTAGTACCACATATCTAACTTAGAGTCTCCTGGTCCAGATCCATGTATGGGCAAAATAGGAAAGTGCCCATTTGTGTATGGTCTCCCTGCACATTTTGCCCCCAAAGCTGATGGTTATGCCTGCTGTCCAGGCCCCAGAGCTCATGCTCTCGCTCAAAGCTGATTTGTCAACTTGGTAATTCTTTAATTGGTAAAGACGTTACCCCCTAATAAGTCCCTAGTAAACAGTACCTAGGGTACCCTGGACATAGGTAGTAAAGGGGTGCCCAGGGCTGCAGCACAAGTTTGGGCCGCCCTGGGTGAACTGAACAAACTACTGATAACAGGCCTGCCTTTGCAGACTGCAGGGGCAGTGCAAATCTCAACTTTGCCCTCACCATGTGCGACACAGTCCTATGCACTGCCTGTCATATATGTCAGAGACCCCTAAGGAAGGCCTCTGCAGCCCAGGAAGCAGATTGCATTATATTTAAGGTGTAGGCATGTAAGCACAAGCTCTTATGTCTCTATAGCGCCTTTACCATTAAAGTACACTATAAGTGATAGCCGTTCATTAGGATAACATAGGACTTGAACACAGGAAGACCCAGGTTGCTAGCTCCATTATGGTACTGTGTAGATATGTCACGTTTGGTGTCAAAAAATGTGCCCTCTCTCCCCTGACACAAATCTGGTGTTGAGGGATGGCTGACATGTACCCAGGTGGCATCTGAGAGGTTACCCGTCTCTTTGCCCCACTTTCTGTGTGCTCTGGCTGTTCAGCACACGATTTCCTGTTCCTTCTGTCACCAACACAGGTTTCTGACCAATGGCCTGGTAGTGTGAGCACTCCCAGGAGTCACAAACAAAGGCTTGGGCAGGAAGGAAGTCACACCTCCCGCTCCCCACTTGAGCAAGTGAATTGGCACTTCAGGGCGGTGAACTTCAAAGGCTATACTATCCCTGATAGGCATTGGTGCTTGCCCCCAGAGGAGGACACAGCTCTCCCCCTCCCCCAGGCAGATTTGCTCAGGGTCAGATGAGAAATTAGTTATGCAGGACAGTGCACATCCTCAGAAGGCTAACCACACCCCTAGGGTGAGCAGCCCAGTGTGTGCACTAAATTAATTTTCATTTCTTCCACCCTAGGAGTGGCAGAATAGAGGGTTCTGGGTAGTAGAAGGTGACCAACCCCACCAGATGTAGTCACCTCAGAGGCAGATTAGCTGCAGGAGGTAGCTGCCCATTGGCCAGTAGCCTCCACACCTCTAACTCCCCTAATCCAGGATTTAAGGGACTCCCCTGACACCAGAGCTTGTGATTCCAGACAACTGACTTAGAAGAAGAACCAATTGGAGACCTGTGTTGCCGACAACCAGACTTTGCCCACTGTAACAAAGCAAAAGAGGGCTACTTTGTACCTGGGACAACAGACTGGGAACTGCATGATCAACCTTTGTCCTTGGCTCAAACTCGGCACTCCCAACCAGAGGGACCCCTGTGAATACCAAAAGCACCCTCAGTCTCCCTTGGATTAGAGGCACCAGTCCCCTGCAAACTGCAGGTTAAAATACTTGCAGAATCTGAAGATTCACCGGCCATCAGGCCCTCTGTGGGATCGCCCAAATCCAGGAGGTCAGGTGTCTTCTGGGAGTTGTAGTCTCACTGCCCGATGTTTCAGACCACTATGTCACTCCCGCAGACCCCGTGAAGTTCCCAAAGGTTTCCTTTGTGTTTACTACTGCCAAGACTTGTTGGGTGCCAGTCCCGTAACTGACCCCCACATTAGATGCTGCCCCTGCTGTGTATTTGCATCTTGTTTCTTGCACCACCTTGTTAGCTGTAAATTTAGCAGCAGCTGAAAATGCTTAACACATGTTCCTCTAGGAAAGCCTGACTATTTTGAACGTTCACATATGCATTCCTGTTGATAATCCCTAACCAGGCCATTACATCTTCTATCATGCAGGATACCATCTGAGATATTTGAATCAATATCATTGTTTGCTCATTCTTTACCACATGAAGTTTGTGGAGGGAAGGCCAAAGACAGGCACCTCCATTTTGTGTTCCTCTGTGCATTCTCTCCTGTGTCCTGACACAGCCCAGTGTTCAAGGATTGCAAAGAGACCTAGGTAAGGAGCCCAAAGATATTTTCTAGTCAAATAGTATTAATTGTTCAAACAGTGTTTGTTTTACTGTGGACTCTCTGTGTTTTTCAGGCAGCTTGGCCTCTTTTAAAGTGGTGTTTGTTTCAAAATCGTTTTTTGCTGTGACTGTGTGAATTTCCCTTGCTAGTTTAGTGGCTCCCCCCCCCCCCTGCCCCCTTTTTTTTTCACCCCTATTCTTAGTAAAAAGACTACATAGACCTTTCAGAGTGTGGTTTTAGGAGACTGTTTTTTTATTTTTCTTTAATCTGTTTGTGTGATTTAAATTGTGCTTAAAAGCTGTCTGTCCCCCTGTCTTTTTTGCCTTAAAAAGCCCGATTTTTAGAGTGTGCGCCCAGAACTATTGCAGTGTTTGTCTCTTAAACAATCTCCCCCTTACCTGAAAAGTAGACTCTGCTAGCTTGAAAGTGTGGATTCAGCCTGTCTGTATCCAAGGAGATACTGAATAGAGCACCAGGAGCCTCCCCCAGGCCCCAGGGACTGGACTTAGCTGATTGGCTCCTTGGGTCTCTGCTGCACCTGAGACCCGCCCCCCCCCACCTGCTCTGGCTCCTTAAGTTTGTGGAGGGAAGGCCAAAGACAGGCACCTCCATTTTGTGTTCCTCTGTGCATTCTCTCCTGTGTCCTGACACAGCCCAGTGTTCAAGGATTGCAAAGAGACCTAGGTAAGGAGCCCAAAGATATTTTCTAGTCAAATAGTATTAATTGTTCAAACAGTGTTTGTTTTACTGTGGACTCTCTGTGTTTTTCAGGCAGCTTGGCCTCTTTTAAAGTGGTGTTTGTTTCAAAATCGTTTTTTGCTGTGACTGTGTGAATTTCCCTTGCTAGTTTAGTGGCTCCCCCCCCCCCCCCCCTGCCCCCTTTTTTTTCACTCCTATTCTTAGTAAAAAGACTACATAGACCTTTCAGAGTGTGGTTTTAGGAGACTGTTTTTTTATTTTTCTTTAATCTGTTTGTGTGATTTAAATTGTGCTTAAAAGCTGTCTGTCCCCCTGTCTTTTTTGCCTTAAAAAGCCCGATTTTTAGAGTGTGCGCCCAGAACTATTGCAGTGTTTGTCTCTTAAACAATCTCCCCCTTACCTGAAAAGTAGACTCTGCTAGCTTGAAAGTGTGGATTCAGCCTGTCTGTATCCAAGGAGATACTGAATAGAGCACCAGGAGCCTCCCCCAGGCCCCAGGGACTGGACTTAGCTGATTGGCTCCCTGGGTCTCTGCTGCACCTGAGACCCGCCCCCCCCCACCTGCTCTGGCTCCTTAAGTTTGTGGAGGGAAGGCCAAAGACAGGCACCTCCATTTTGTGTTCCTCTGTGCATTCTCTCCTGTGTCCTGACACAGCCCAGTGTTCAAGGATTGCAAAGAGACCCAGGTAAGGAGCCCAAAGATATTTTCTAGTCAAATAGTATTAATTGTTCAAACAGTGTTTGTTTTACTGTGGACTCTCTGTGTTTTTCAGGCAGCTTGGCCTCTTTTAAAGTGGTGTTTGTTTCAAAATCGTTTTTTGCTGTGACTGTGTGAATTTCCCTTGCTAGTTTAGTGGCTCCCCCCCCCGCCCCCTTTTTTTTTCACCCCTATTCTTAGTAAAAAGACTACATAGACCTTTCAGAGTGTGGTTTTAGGAGACTGTTTTTTTATTTTTCTTTAATCTGTTTGTGTGATTTAAATTGTGCTTAAAAGCTGTCTGTCCCCCTGTCTTTTTTGCCTTAAAAAGCCCGATTTTTAGAGTGTGCGCCCAGAACTATTGCAGTGTTTGTCTCTTAAACAATCTCCCCCTTACCTGAAAAGTAGACTCTGCTAGCTTGAAAGTGTGGATTCAGCCTGTCTGTATCCAAGGAGATACTGAATAGAGCACCAGGAGCCTCCCCCAGGCCCCAGGGACTGGACTTAGCTGATTGGCTCCCTGAGTCTCTGCTGCACCTGAGACCCGCCCCCCCCCACCTGCTCTGGCTCCTTAAGTTTGTGGAGGGAAGGCCAAAGACAGGCACCTCCATTTTGTGTTCCTCTGTGCATTCTCTCCTGTGTCCTGACACAGCCCAGTGTTCAAGGATTGCAAAGAGACCTAGGTAAGGAGCCCAAAGATATTTTCTAGTCAAATAGTATTAATTGTTCAAACAGTGTTTGTTTTACTGTGGACTCTCTGTGTTTTTCAGGCAGCTTGGCCTCTTTTAAAGTGGTGTTTGTTTCAAAATCGTTTTTTGCTGTGACTGTGTGAATTTCCCTTGCTAGTTTAGTGGCTCCCCCCCCCCCCCGCCCCCTTTTTTTTTTTTCCACCCCTATTCTTAGTAAAAAGACTACATAGACCTTTCAGAGTGTGGTTTTAGGAGACTGTTTTTTTATTTTTCTTTAATCTGTTTGTGTGATTTAAATTGTGCTTAAAAGCTGTCTGTCCCCCTGTCTTTTTTGCCTTAAAAAGCCCGATTTTTAGAGTGTGCGCTCAGAACTATTGCAGTGTTTGTCTCTTAAACAATCTCCCCCTTACCTGAAAAGTAGACTCTGCTAGCTTGAAAGTGTGGATTCAGCCTGTCTGTATCCAAGGAGATACTGAATAGAGCACCAGGAGCCTCCCCCAGGCCCCAGGGACTGGACTTTGGTTAACTTGCTCCTTATATAGGTTCCTCGTGGTTGTTGCACATGCTGTTATGATAGGTTCTTTTGGGAGATGGTGTTTCATTGGTTGCTAGCTCCAGGGATGCATTTATGATTGGTGGATAGGGCTGGGATTCTGATTGGCTGTTGGTTCTAGGGCTGTGATTGGTGGATAGGGCTGGGATTCTGATTGGCTGTTGGTTCTAGGGCTGTGATTGGTGGATAGGGCTGGGATTCTGATTGGCTGTTGGTTCTAGGGCTGTGATTGGTGGATAGGGCTGGGATTCTGATTGGCTGTTGGTTCTAGGGCTGTGATTGGTGGATAGGGCTGGGATTCTGATTGGCTGTTGGTTCTAGGGCTGTGATTGGTGGATAGGGCTGGGATTCTGATTGGCTGTTGGTTCTAGGGCTGTGATTGGTGGATAGGGCTGGGATTCTGATTGGCCGTTGGTTTCTAGGGCTGGGGCTGTGATTGGGGGTCAGGAAATAGGGCTGTGACTGGCGATTAGGGCTGGGTCTCCCACTAATTGGCTAAATTAGGGTTTAAAAAAATCGGATTGGCTAGGGTTAGGACCAGCTTCTTATTGGCCAGTAGGGCTATAAAAGGCTAGGATTCAGGGCATCTCAGCCCGGGCGTCGAGGCAAAGGGCGGAGAGGACAAGGGCAGCTGTCTGTTTGGGCGGAGAGGACAAGGGCAGCTGTCTGTTTGGGCGGAGAGGACAAGGGCAGCTGTCTGTTTGGGCGGAGAGGACAAGGGCAGCTGTCTGTTTGGGTCTGTTCGGGACAGGTAGGGACTAGGGACTAGGGCCAGACATGCTGCCCAATTCCCATTCCACCAGGAATGGTTTCTGCCCCAACACATCCCTCAACATGCAAACACATTACCCGCAAAGATATCCAATTCATGCATCACAAACTGAATACAGACATAATGCATTGCCCCACCACCCAACACAATACCCTACATACAACACATATACATATACACCCCATAACTATTACAGTCAAACACCTTCATACTCACAGCAAACACTACTCTATCCCCTCCCACTAACACTACCTGCCACCGCCCACACAATACAAAACTACAACATACAACTCTCTCAGTTTCAGTCTCCCAGATACACACTCTCTACACATACTAACCAAAAACACTTTCCGCTGTTCGCTTCACACAGACCGCCTGAACTCATAACAATGCCCAAACCCTGCCTTCAAACACATCATCTACACACACTCTTCCCCTCTGCTCACCAATTACACACAACCATACAATTCCCACATTTCACTCCACCACACATATTACCTCTTCCAGTAATCTCAACTAATACTTATCTCCCTGACACACATCCATCACCTCATATACACCTCATACATTCATCTCCAAAACACATCAACACCCCATCTAACACTCAAATTCCACTTAACAGCACTAACTCGCATACAAGTCCCTCACCAAAAACAACTACACCAATAACCCCTCTCATTATTCCACAAAAACAATACCAACCACAAACATCAGCACATCAAAGCAACACAAACTTACATTACACTCTTCATCATACCCACTCTCACCCCCAAGACTACACACAGGATACAAATTCCACCCTATCTCAACCCCTACCCCCCCACTCTTCACAAACACCTACCACAAGCACCCCATCCCAGCAACCTTCTTTCAGTCGCCTCTCCTCCATTGCACAATTTAGAGCCTTACATCATGATCCACATGCTCCCCCCCCACCCCTAACCCATACTCCTGCCACACTAAACAAACGCAAACATAATAAAAAACATGCCACCCATAGCAACCTCGCATCCCCTTGTTTGTTTCATAATAAAACTACCCTACAAAAAACACTACACTCCTCATGGCTCTCTCAGCCACCAAGTTCACCACCCACACACACAGACCCAACAAAATGCCTCCTTAACCTGCTGGAAGAGGAACACTATGTTGAAAAGCAAGACTATTGTGAGCCTCAAACAGTCAACACAACTAGCAACACTCCTGCTTCAAGCTCACATTATACTACTTACCCTTCTACTAAACAAAACAACACTACAACTAACACACCCTATCTAAACTGCCAGCTCATAAATGCTCGATCACTCTCAAAAAACAAGCACCACATCTACGACCTGCTCACAGACACACAGCCTGACTTACTATTCATTACGGAAACCTGGTTGGGAGATGACATGGCACCAGTATTGCACGAAGCCCTTCCTCCAGGCTATCAAACCATCACACAAAACCGTATAGGCAAGAGAGGAGGTGGACTAGCTATTATATTCAAACAGGCAATAAACCTCAGTAAAACAGACAACATCTCCATACAAGGTTGTGAAGCCCTCCTTACCAGATGCCACCCTACTCCAACTTCCACCTGTAACTTTCTCCTCCTTTACAGACCTCCACCTAACAACTCCACTTTCCCAGATGCCTTTCTTGACATAGTCTCAAACCTTATTACACTATACTCCAATCTATGCATTCTTGGGGATCTAAACATTTGGTTTGACAAACCCAATATGCCCCATCCAAAAGCTATCACCACTGGCCTACTCGCATTGAATCTACATCAGATTGTACACAATCCCACACACATCGCTGGTCACATCCTAGATGTCATTTTTGCTAAGCCTGAACTTGTTACTATTCATAGCATCACACCAACCACCTGGTCAGACCACCATCTGATAACTTTCCGACAGACAACTCCACAAATCAACACACCCCACAACCACCTACATACATACACCTATCGACCATGGAGAAAACTCAATTTGGATCACTTAGAAACACAACTAACAGCAAAGACAGATCTAGATACAATCAATTCTGTACCTAAACTTTATGAGTGGCTACAGGAAGCTTTTGATGTCCTAATACCACTCAGAAAAACTAAACATGACAAAAGAAAACCAACACCTTGGAGAAACACAGAACTTAAAAAGATTAAAAAACAAATCAGAAAGTTGCAGCGGACCTGGCTCAAAACAAACAACAGTCAAGACAAACTGCAGCTACACAAACTTAACAGGATATACAAATCATCAATCAAAAAAGCTAAAAAAAGATACTACTCAGACAGAATTCTAAATGCTCAATCTACAACCAAGGAATTTTACAAAATTCTCAATGAATTTCGAAAACCCACATGCATGGAAGGAAGTCATCCCACCACTCAAGATTTCACAAACAAATTGGCAACTCACTACACAACCAAGGCAGACACACTGGACTCCTATTTAAAACAGAAGAAAACCATCAGCACCAACCCCTTTACTAAAATACCCTTTAAGAATAAACCATCCCAACCTCTACAGTCCTTCAAACAAATATCCCAGGATGAATTTATGGATTTGGTCAAAGCAAGCAGACCTTCTGGTTGCCCTTCTGACCCTTGCCCACCACAGATCTTCAAGAACATCCTGCTATCTACTTCCGCTGCCACACCTGTAAGAAGAATCATCAACAACTCTTTAACTTCAGGAACTTTTCCTACAGACCTGAAAAAGGCATACATACGACCATTATTAAAGAAAACAAATCTAGACCCGCAAGACCCAAACAACTACAGACCTATCACAAATGGACCTTTCCTGGGCAAATTGATAGAAAGAGCAGCATTCGCCCAGATGTCACAATTCATTGAAGACAACTCTATACTTTCAGACTTCCAAACTGGATTCCGCCCAGGAAGAAGCACTGAATCTGCACTCATGGCAATCTGGGACAATCTTAAAAACACAGTTGACCGAAATGGAGTTGCTGCACTACTTCTCTTGGACCTCTCAGCTGCCTTTGATACAGTTGACCATGACACCCTAACTCAAAGACTCCACGAAGCCGGCATACAAGGGATTGCGCTCGACTGGATTACTTCCTATCTCCAAAAAAGAACGAATATCATCCACTCACCCCCCTTCTCATCCGAACCCTACCTCACAAAAACAGGGGTCCCCCAAGGGTCAATCATCTCACCTTTGCTTTTTAACATCTAAATGATATCTTTACCAGAACTGATCAATGATTTCCATCTCACATGCTACAACTATGCAGATGACACACAAATACTACTTCAATTAGAAGACCCCAAAAACATTGAAAACTCTCAAATCTTCAGTTGCCTCAGAGCCGTTGATCAGTGGATGACCTGGAGCCATCTCAAACTAAATACCTCCAAAACTGAAATACTCACATGTGGTGACTGGAAACATTATGAACCTCTGTGCGGTTGGCCTGACGATCTCGGACCACCTCCTCAATTATCCAAGGAAGTGAAAAACCTAGGAATCACCATGGATTCCAAACTAACTTTGAATGCCCAAGTAGACAAATTAGCACGCACAAGCATCATCACCTTAAAGACTTTACGACGCATTTTCCCTCACCTCGGATTTCCACACAAGGTGCAAGCTACTATCTCACTTGTATTATCCAAACTGGATTATGCCAATAGCCTCTACCATGGATCATCTCTATCTGTTATGAAAAAACTACAACGTATCCAGAATTCCGCAGCCAGGCTACTACTACATATAAAGCCGCAAGCCCACATCTCCCCTGCCTTGAGAGCACTACACTGGCTACCCGTTGCCAGAAGATGCACTTTCAAGCTGCTTTGTATCACCCACAAAGCTATACATGGAACAGGACCGCTTTTCATCAGACAGAAAATTACCAAATACATCCAACAAAGAAC
Organism: Pleurodeles waltl; assembly: GCF_031143425.1. Classification (NCBI taxonomy): domain Eukaryota; kingdom Metazoa; phylum Chordata; class Amphibia; order Caudata; family Salamandridae; genus Pleurodeles; species Pleurodeles waltl. The sequence goes on along the minus strand of NC_090449.1, from coordinate 308,946,617 downwards.
CCTCCGCTCAAGACTGGCACCCCGCCTTAGAACACCACCATACAAGAAAAAGACTGTAGGTGGTACATCCTTCTCCGTCCAAGCAGCCAAACTATGGAATTCATTACCCCCAACTATAAGAGCCACAGATAACTTTCTTGTTTTCAGGAAACTACTCAAGAGTTGGCTCTTTCCTTCATAACCACCTTTTTCAAACAACTATGAACTGCATATGCCTATGGGGATAATTATTTTTTCAGATTATATGTATATTTCTATTGATTTATAGTTTCTTTGGAAACTAAAGCAAGGCTGTGCGCCCAGAGATCCCATAGCAGAAAAAGATCTAGAATCCTTCCTGGAGGTGAACTGATGATGTACTGGAGCGTAATCTGTATCTGACTGTGACGCGCGGGTTCTATCTTCCTCTCCTGGAGACACAGAGTAGAAGGTTCTCCCTTTATGAAGCACCTGTAAGCTCCGCCCGCTGAGCCACGACCCGTCCACCCTCGAAGTATGTAAAGGAATTCCCGCCTTTTACCAGGATGATGAACAGCTTTCCAAAACGACCCCACTGCGTTTACCGCCGATTCCGGTGGTGCGTTGTTGATGCACAGAAGCACGAGGACATCTCCACAGAGACGCACTAGTAACAATAACATTGCCAAAGGCACACAAGGTTGCTGGAGACGTTTACATCGTGGCCCATCAGGTACCCCTAGTGTACAATATAAACGGGGCGTATAAAACATGCTAGGTAACGCTTACTGACATACTCGTAGAAAATACTCCGGTTGGGTAGGCCACGATGCTCATTTTACAGAAACTAAACCTCAACAGGAAGCACTTACAAATATAAACGTAGCAGGTGCCCCAGTTGAAGCTCAGCTTCTGGAAAGGACAAGCCACCCTAACTCTCGGGCTTGGCAAAGATAAAGCAAGGCTGTGCGCTCAGAGATCCCATAGCAAAAAAAGATCCAGAATCCTTCCTGGAGGTGAACTGATGATGTACTAGAGCGTAATCTGTATCTGACTGTGACGCGCGGGTTCTATCTTCCTCTCCTGGAGACACAGAGTAGAAGGTTCTCCCTTTATGAAGCACCTGTAAGCTCCGCCCGCTGAGCCACGACCCGTCCACCCTCGAAGAAGGTAAAGGAATTCCCGCCTTTTACCAGGATGATGAACAGCTTTCCAAAACGACCCCACTGCGTTTACCGCCGATTCCGGTGGTGCGTTGTTGATGCACAGAAGTACGAGGACATCTCCACAAAGACGCACTAGTAACAATAACATTGCCAAAGGCACACAAGGTTGCTGGAGACGTTTACCCCGTGGCCCGTCAGGTACCCCTAGTGAACAATATAAACGGGGCGCATAAAACATGCTAGGTAACGCTTACTGACATACTCGTAGAAAATACTTCCGCTTGGTTCGGTCACGATGCTCATTTTTTACAGAAACTAAACCTCAACAGGAAACACTTACCAATATAAACGTAGCAGGTGCCGCAGTCGAAGCTCAGCTTCTGGAAAGGACAAGCCACCCTAACTCTCGGGCTTGGCAAAGATAAAGCAAGGCTGTGCGCTCAGAGATCCCATAGCAAAAAAAAAAAAGATCCAGAATCCTTCCTGGAGGTGAACTGATGATGTACTAGAGCGTAATCTGTATCTGACTGTGACGCGCGGGTTCTATCTTCCTCTCCTGGAGACACAGAGTAGAAGGTTCTCCCTTTATGAAGCACCTGTAAGCTCCGCCCGCTGAGCCACGACCCGTCCACCCTCGAAGAAGGTAAAGGAATTCCCGCCTTTTACCAGGATGATGAACAGCTTTCCAAAACGACCCCACTGCGTTTACCGCCGATTCCGGTGGTGCGTTGTTGATGCACAGAAGTACGAGGACATCTCCACAAAGACGCACTAGTAACAATAACATTGCCAAAGGCACACAAGGTTGCTGGAGACGTTTACCCCGTGGCCCGTCAGGTACCCCTAGTGAACAATATAAACGGGGCGTATAAAACATGCTAGGTAACGCTTACTGACATACTCGTAGAAAATACTTCCGCTTGGTTCGGTCACGATGCTCATTTTTTACAGAAACTAAACCTCAACAGGAAGCACTTACAAATATAAACGTAGCAGGTGCCCCAGTTGAAGCTCAGCTTCTGGAAAGGACAAGCCACCCTAACTCTCGGGCTTGGCAAAGATAAAGCAAGGCTGTGCGCTCAGAGATCCCATAGCAAAAAAAGATCCAGAATCCTTCCTGGAGGTGAACTGATGATGTACTAGAGCGTAATCTGTATCTGACTGTGACGCGCGGGTTCTATCTTCCTCTCCTGGAGACACAGAGTAGAAGGTTCTCCCTTTATGAAGCACCTGTAAGCTCCGCCCGCTGAGCCACGCCCCGTCCACCCTCGAATGTAGGTAAAGGAATTCCCGCCTTTTACCAGGATGATGGACAGCTTTCCAAAACAAGCCCACTGCGTTTACCGCCGATTCGGTGGTGCGTTGTTGATGCGCAGAAGCACGAGGACATCTCCACAGAGACGCACTAGTAACAATAACATTGCCAAAGGCACACAAGGTTGCTGGAGACGTTTACCCCGTGGCCCGTCAGGTACCCCTAGTGTACAATATAAACGGGGCGTATAAAACATGCTAGGTAACGCTTACTGACATACTCGTAGAAAATACTCCGGTTGGGTAGGCCACGATGCTCATTTTACAGAAACTAAACCTCAACAGGAAGCACTTACAAATATAAACGTAGCAGGTGCCCCAGTTGAAGCTCAGCTTCTGGAAAGGACAAGCCACCCTAACTCTCGGGCTTGGCAAAGATAAAGCAAGGCTGTGCGCTCAGAGATCCCATAGCAGAAAAGATCCAGAATCCTTCCTGGAGGTGAACTGATGATGTACTAGAGCGTAATCTGTATCTGACTGTGACGTGCGGGTTCTATCTTCCTCTCCTGGAGACACAGAGTAGAAGGTTCTCCCTTTATGAAGCACCTGTAAGCTCCGCCCGCTGAGCCACGCCCCGTCCACCCTCGAAGTAGGTAAAGGAATTCCCGCCTTTTTACCAGGATGACGGACAGCTTTCCAAAACGACCCCACTACGTTTTACCGCCGATTCCGGTGGTGCGTTGTTGATGCACAGAAGCACGAGGACATCTCCACAGAGACACACTAGTAACAATAACATTGCCAAAGGAGCACAAGGTTGCTGGAGACGTTTTACCCCGTGGCCCGTCAGGTACCCCTAGTGAACAATATAAACGGGGCGTATAAAACATGCTAGGTAACGCTTACTGACATACTCGTAGAAAATACTTCCGCTTGGTTCGGTCACGATGCTCATTTTTTACAGAAACTAAACCTCAACAGGAAACACTTACCAATATAAACGTAGCAGGTGCCCCAGTTGAAGCTCAGCTTCTGGAAAGGACAAGCCACCCTAACTCTCTGGCTTGGCAAAGATAAAGCAAGGCTGTGCGCTCAGAGATCCCATAGCAAAAAAAGATCCAGAATCCTTCCTGGAGGTGAACTGATGATGTACTAGAGCGTAATCAGTATCTGACTGTGACGCGCGGGTTCTATCTTCCTCTCCTGGAGACACAGAGTAGAAGGTTCTCCCTTTATGAAACACCTGTAAGCTCCGCCCGCTGAGCCACGCCCCGTCCACCCTCGAATGTAGGTAAAGGAATTCCCGCTTTTTACCAGGATGACGGACAGCTTTCCAAAACGAGCCCACTGCGTTTACCGCCGATTCCGGTGGTGCGTTGTTGATGCACAGAAGCACGAGGACTTCTCCACAGAGACACACTAGTAACAATAACATTGCCAAAGGCACACAAGGTTGCTGGAGACGTTTACCCCGTGGCCCGTCAGGTACCCCTAGTGTACAATATAAACGGGGCGTATAAAACATGCTAGGTAACGCTTACTGACATACTCGTAGAAAATACTCCGGTTGGTTCGGTCACGATGCTCATGTTTTCAGAAACTAAACCTCAACAGGAAACACTTACCAATATAAACGTAGCAGGTGACCCAGTTGAAGCTCAGCTTCTGGAAAGGACAAGCCACCCTAACTCTCGGGCTTGGCAAAGATAAAGCAAGGCTGTGCGCTCAGAGATCCCATAGCAAAAAAAAAAAAAAAAAAAAAAAAGATCCAGAATCCTTCCTGGAGGTGAACTGATGATGTACTAGAGCGTAATCTGTATCTGACTGTGACGCGCGGGTTCTATCTTCGTCTCCTGGAGACACAGAGTAGAAGGTCTCCCTTTATGAAGCACCTGTAAGCTCCGCCCGCTGAGCCACGCCCCGTCCACCCTCGAATGTAGGTAAAGAAATTCCCGCTTTTTTACCAGGATGACGGACAGCTTTCCAAAACGACCCCACTGCGTTTAGCGCCGATTCCGGTGGTGCGTTGTTGATGCACAGAAGCACGAGGACATCTCCACAGAGACACACTAGTAACAATAACATTGCCAAAGGCACACAAGGTTGCTGGAGACGTTTTACCCCGTGGCCCGTCAGGTACCCCTAGTGTACAATATAAACGTGGCCCATCAGGTACCCTTAGTGTACAATATAAACGGGGCGTATAAAACATGCTAGGTAACGCTTACTGACATACTCGTAGAAAATACTCCGGTTGGTTCGGTCACGATGCTCATGTTTACAGAAACTAAACCTCAACAATGAAACACTTACCAATATAAACGTAGCAGGTGCCCCAGTTGAAGCTCAGCTTCTGGAAAGGACAAGCCACCCTAACTCTCGGACTTGGCAAAGATAAAGCAAGGCTGTGCGCTCAGAGATCCCATAGCAAAAAAAGATCCAGAATCCTTCCTGGAGGTGAACTGATGATGTACTAGAGCGTAATCTGTATCTGACTGTGACGCGCGGGTTCTATCTTCGTCTCCTGGAGACACAGAGTAGAAGGTCTCCCTTTATGAAGCACCTGTAAGCTCCGCCCGCTGAGCCACGCCCCGTCCACCCTCGAAGAAGGTAAAGGAATTCCCGTCTTTTACCAGGATGATGGACAGCTTTCCAAAACGACCCCCTGCCTTTACCGCCGTTTCCGGTGGTGCGTTGTTGATGCGCCGAAGCACGAGGACATCTCCACAAAGACGCACTAGTAACAATAACATTGCCAAAGGCACACAAGGTTGCTGGAGACGTTTCACCCCGTGGCCCATCACGTACCTCTAGTGTACAATATAAACAGGGTGTATAAAACATGCTAGGTAACGCTTACTGACATACTCGTAGAAAATACTCCGGTTGTGTAGGCCACGATGCTCATTTTACAGAAACTAAACCTCAACAGGAAGCACTTACCAATATAAACGTAGCAGGTGCCGCAGTCGAAGCTCAGCCTCTGGAAAGGACAAGCCACCCTGACTCTTGGGCTTGGCAAGGATGAAGCACGGCTGTGCGCTCAGAGATCCCATAGCATAGGAAGATCTGGATTCCTTCCTGGAGGTGAACTGACTGATGGTGTGCTGGAGCGTGGTCTGTATCTGACTGTGACGCGCAGGTTCTATCTTCCTCTCCTGGAGACACAGAGTAGAAGGTTCTCCCTTTATGAAGCACCTGTAAGCTCCGCCCGCTGAGCCACGCCCCGTCCACCCTCGAAGTAGGTAAGGAATTCCCGCCTCTTGCCAGGATGACGGACAGCTTTCCAAAACGAGCCCACTGCGTTTTTACCGCCGATTCCGGTGATGTGTTGTTGATGCGCAGAAGCACGAGGACATCTCCACAAAGACGCACTAGTAACAATAACATTGCCAAAGGCACACAAGCTTGCTGGAGACGTTTACCCCGTGGCCCATCACGTACCCCTAATGTACAAAATAAACAGGGTATATAAAACATGCTAGGTAACGCTTACTGACATACTCGTAGAAAATACTCCGGTTGTGTAGGCCACGATGCTCATTTTACAGAAACTAAACCTCAAAGGAAGCACTTACCAATATAAACGTAGCAGGTGCCGCAGTCGAAGCTCAGCTTCTGGAAAGGACAAGCCACCCTAACTCTCGGGCTTGGCAAAGATAAAGCAAGGCTGTGCGCTCAGAGATCCCATAGCAGAGGAAGATCCAAAATCCTTCCTGGAGGTGAACTGATGATGTACTGGAGCGTAATCTGTATCTGACTGTGACGCGCGGTTTCTATCTTCCTCTCCTGGAGACACAGAGTAGAAGTTTCTCCCTTTATGAAACACCTGTAAGCTCCGCCCGCTGAGCCACGCCACGTCAACCCTCGAAGTAGGTAGGGGAATTCCCACCTCTTGCCAGAATGATGGACAGCTTTCCAAGGCGACCCCACTGCGTTTGCCGCCGACTAGCGTGGTGCGTCGCTGATGCGCAGGGGCGCGAGGAACTCTCCGCGGGGACGCACTAGTGGCAATGACATTGCCGGGGGCACACAAGGTTGCTGAAGACCTTTTTGCCCCCGTGGCCCATCACGTACCCTAGTGTACAATGTGGACGCGGCAGATGCCGTGTTTGAAGCTCACCTTCTGGAAAGGACGGCCCACCCTGGCTCTTGGGCTTAGCAGGGATGGGGCGGGGCGGGGCTGTGCGCTCAGAGATCCCATGGCGGAGGGGATTTGGACTCCTTCCTGGAGGTGAGCTGATGATGTGCTGGAGCGTGGTCTGTGTCTGACTGGGACGCGCGGTTTCTGTCTTCCTCTGCTGGAGACACAGAGTGGAGGGTTTCTCCCCTTGTGGAGCACCTGTGGGCTCCGCCCGCTGAGCCACGCCCCGTCCACCCTCGAGGTAGGTAGGGGAGTTCCCGCCTTTTTTACCAGGATGATGGATGGACGACTAAGTATTTTTTACCCATGTTTCTAATTATGTATTGTATGTGCAGATGTGTGTGTATAAGTCATGTGTGTGTGTGTGTATAAATATATATATATATGTATATATGTTGTTTCTGTGCCTGGCATGTTTCTATGAATTTCTGCTCTCTTTTTATCACACTTATCTACTCATCGCTCTTATGTCATGTCTCTATCAAACTATCCTCCATTCTCACTCGGACTCATCCCAAATCCCTTCGACCACTTCCATCTCCTAAATATCTCTGCCTAAGCTCATCCCTCCACCCCCACATCTAACTCACCAAACCTCACTCTACCTCTGTGACCTCCCACACAACCCTACTAAATTCTCCTGCATTCATCTCACCCTGCTACTATGCTCTCCCTAACCCTTCCACATCCTCTTTCCCCTCCGCCCCCCTTTTATTCATCTCAAGCCTTTGGATTGAGCAAATGAAGGATAAACTCCCAATTAACACTTCTGGATTTCTTTCCTCCTCCACCCCTCCATTACTCCAGTCAATCTAACTAACAAACTCTCATATCCGCAACTCTAATTAACTCATAATAATACTAAAACTGTACTCCTTATTAAATTATACTAATCCATCACTAATTCTTGTTGGGTACCGGAGTAGCGTGCTACTCATCGAAAAGCGCTTCGACGCCTCGTCAGGGGTAGTAAGCGCTATATAAATACGATTACAATTACAATTACATCTAGAATTTTAGTGCTGGTCTAAAAGTTATCCATTATTGCCTACAAGTATTCTGTCCATGCTTTTGGGAATTTCTTCTGATGTTGTTCCACTGACAATCTTCCCCGTGTTTGCACTGCTGTGGAGACAATAAATTAATGACCCATTCAACTCCTCTAGTATGTTTTGCATTGTTTGTCACTTGTTATGACTGAGATCATTATGTCTTTGGTATTTTGAGAGTTCGTTTTTTTGTAATGGTCCACAGCTAAATTTGTGGCTAATATTGCTGGGAATGTATAATTGGGTCATAGCTATAAATATGCACTGGATCTGAGGTGAGCAATCCTAAAACATTTACAGGCACAGCTGAGAATATCGGCTGTTGGGCCAGTTTGGGACCAAAGTGGTGTGATACGAGATAGGGAGATAAGTATGGAAAGAGCAAACTGGACAATAACCCTAACATCTTGGACCTCTAACCAATTTTGTCATAAGGTAAGATGCAACAGATGGACTGCTCCTCCTACTCCTATAATGCCATGTGTAGTAACATTCCTTCTTGAATTCCAGGTAGATAGAAATTACTTCTTCTGTGCCACATTTTCCTATATTCAATACTCAGTTGCCTTTTGCAAAGAAAATTCTTTGTTCAGCCCACTATCTATGACTTTGCTCACCAGGAACCCAACGCACTTCGGTGATATATTACATTTTAGCTATAATCACACTCTGTTGCAAGGATGTCTACCTTGGGTCCTTATCAGCATTTCCCTCCTTTTCAAATTCTTGTGCAGCACAGCTTTCATGTGAGCCAACCAAGCCCACACACCAAAACTCTGGTTGACCCTACATGATGTTTTAAAGCCAATGCAATCATATATGCCTGCATTTTCATAATGCTGATCACTGTAGAAAGCACGTTGGATCCAAAAAGTCAATTGAGCTCCTGCTGCAGTGGTTACTACGCTCTTGTTTTTTAATCTTGGTTATCCTACATCCTCGATCATATCTCCAATCTCGTTTGAAGTTGGAAAATGTCTTAATTCTTATGGAGAGCTATCACCATACTTAAAGAATCATGGTTCTGCATGTGGTATGCTGCTATCAACAGTTAACATTGCTTCAGATGTAGTTCTTACCTTCAGACTGCTTTCTTGGTCTTATGAAAAAAGCTGATCTTACCACAGGCTCATATGTGAATTGTCTTTGTTGCTCTATTTCTTCTTACCTGAAAGGAATTGAGGAACAAGGTGACGAAGACCTTGATGTAGCGCAGAATACCCGTTGTCTGTTCATCAGTGGCAAAGATGAAAACGACTTCATGAATCCCGAAGAGTGGTATGAGTGTTAGAGTTGCCTTTGCCAGCCTGGGAGAGAAGACACAACACCCTGTTATTGAGCTGGAGAGCTGTGATCCAGACTATTGCTAGTCTTATAACTTACTGTGTCTTCATTAATGAAGCAATGGGAAGGATTACCAACAGATTTCTTGTTGACACATCCTTACCTATATGACAATTTGTTCTTAGGGTGAGATACAGGAAGCGGGTATGGTGTACAAGCAATATAAGTGGCAAAGAATTATTACTGAATACACTTGAGTTCTTTATTTTCTTTTTAGAAGTGCTTTCTGATGTCAGAACACAGATTAGTTTGGTGGACAGCGTACTCTGTCGCCAATGCAGTGCTATAACCTGCCCACTAAACCCCCTCAGTCCTCCCATCTCATTTAGTTGGATGGTCCTTAAGTATTTCATCAAAGAAGCCCCTGTTGGCTCCGTTGATGGAATACTTCCTGTGATGGCACAATGGAGTATGGCAGGAGTGTGATTTTGTTCAGCAGAGCATAGTTTTAGGAGTTTTTAGGTTTTAATTTGAAACCAGAATTTTACTTTAGCTGTGATTTTTTTCTTCAGAAAATGTCTTAGCGTTTCCACCATGTGAAAGTGTTATACATGGTATCTTTTGGCATAGTTTCCCTTGACATTTTTGCTTTCTGGCCTCCTGTTTTGACTGTGTGCTGAATTTTGGTTTTGCTGGCGTTATGACTCTGCACACTTTATCCCTGTTATCCAGTGCTAATCTGCATGTGCTCTGTGTCTGAAACATGGTAACATTGGCTTCTCTGTGATTGACATATTTAATTTACTAGTAAGTCCCTAGTAAGGTGCACTGTGTGTGCCCAGGGCCTGTAAGTCAAATGCTACTAGTGCGCCAGCAGCCTTGGTTATGCCACCCTCTACGGAGCCTTTCAAACATGAGTGTGCAGTTTAAACTGCCATTTAGACCCGGCAAGTGTAACCACTAGCCAGGCCCAAACCTTCTTTTATATTACATGTAAGACACCCCTAAGGTTGGCCCTGGTTATCCCCAAGGGCAGGGTGCACTGTATTTAAAAAGTTGGACATATGCTTTTAAGTTTTAATGTCCGGGTAGTGAAAAACTCTTAAATTCGTTTTTCACTATTGCAAGGGCTATCTCTCTCATAGGCTAGTATGGGGATTGCCTTAAAACATCTTTTAAATGTAATTTCTGATTGGGAAAAGATAGAAAAAATGAGTTTGGTGTCTCTGGACTCACAATTTAAAAACACATCACAATTTAAAAACACATCTTGTGGTAAAGGTTGTTTTTAAATTGCAGGTCTGAAAATGCAACTTTTAGGAGGTTGGCATTTTATTACTTTATCCATCCTGTGCCTTAGCCTGCCTCCAGTTCACGTCTGGTCTGTGAAAGCATAGGTGACAACAACCTTTGTGCATTCCATCTAGGGAGCCATAAATATAGGACACTCTAATGCCCCTGCATTCCAGCTGCATACTGATGAGTGTTCCTGGGCACTAAGAGTGGAGGAGCTCTCACTTACACTTCAAAGGGTAGTGCCCTGACCCCAAAAGGCCAGATAACCCCCCACAGACCTCCTCGCAGACAGGACTGGGCTGATAGGGAACTGAGGCACTTCAAAACCATTCTTTGAATTCTCCCCAACTTCAAAGGCACATTCATTTGGGCATAAGTACTGGGCCTATGGTACCATGTACTCAGAACACTCTTGGACTGAACACATTCTACCAGGAACAAGGACCTTGGGGTCATCAGGAGGGCCTGCCACTTTGCTGTTTGCTCTGCTGGGTTGGCCTGCTACTTGCTACTTCTTATCTGGGAGTGAAAGGACTGGATCTAACTGTTTACATACTGTAATCTAACGTTTTTCCAAGGGCCTGACTGGGCTTGCCTCCTGTTTCTGAAGTCTCAGGGATATCAAAGACTTCACCCACATCTTGCTACCAGGGCTCCTCTGCTATGAGTCCTGCCCTGCCAAGTAGTGTCAAATTCAGTCTTGGGCCTTGGAGGTGAGTGTGGTGCTGCAACAGAACACCTATGCAATGACACTGGCACATCACTTGGAACTGACACATGCGACTGCAGAAACACCATTTTGCCACTGCCTGCATCAAACCCGCGGACACTGCTTGCTGACTGCATGACACAATGACCTTGACTTACATTGCAGCCCTGGCTTGGCTGATGCAGCAACGATGCATCAGAACCAGTACTCATCACTTATGGACATTGGCGCATCAACAACGTTGCCTGATCAGGAAACAATGCATCGCCTGTAAGCATGATGCATCCTGTCCTCTGGATCAACGCATCGTCACCGAGCATTGATGCAACAAAGGTACTGTCAGCAGGTCTGCGTTACGCTTGTACCCGGCCCGTTCTTTATTGTGGACAGACTGCATTCTCTAATTTGTCCCGGTCCAGCGCGATCAGATAGATCTGGCTGGAGCTATTGTCTTCTAAGCACTGCATTTTTATCTAATCTTTAAAAATTCATAACCTGACTTGTGTTTGTCGTTTTGGTCTTGTTTGGCTTAGATAAATATTGGCTATTTTTCTAAACTGGCGTGGAGTCCTTTTGTGGTGATTTCACTATGCTACTGTGTGCGCACAAATACTTTACACATTGTCTCTTTAGTTTAGCCTGACTGCTTTGTGCCAAGCTGCCAGTGGGTGAGCACAGGTAAACTTTTAGGGCTGAATTTAAGAAAGGTGGCGCTGCATCCCATGCAGCGCCACTTTTCTTATGCCCCTTAGTGCCCCTTAACGTCACCATGTGTGTGCTTTATTTAACATATGGCACACCATTGCGGTAGTTAAGGAACTACCGTCAAAACCTTTGATGATAGTTTGGCGTTTTGCAGGACTAGCGCCAAAAATGTTGACACTAATCCTGCAAAGCATATTGAGGCCCATTGAAAACAATGGTGTGCCTTCTTTTAACTCCTGCTCTGTGCAGGCATTAAAAATGCCACTTAAATTGACGCAAATTAACCTTTTAGATTTCATTGCGCCATTTTTGCGGCCCCCTATCGGGGGAACGTCCCCTTGCATAAATTATGCCTAGCACCGGCAGTGGGTTACAAAGTGGTGTAATGCATGCACTGCACCACTTTGTAATTATGAAGCAGCATTTGTGCCATAATATTGCCACATTAGCATAAAAAAATGAGGCTAATGTGGTGATATATGGGGCTAGGCCCTCTTACATCTGGGCGACAGTGTATATCTTACTTGCCCTGACTAGGATTGTGGTCCCTACTTGGACAGAGTGCAAACATCTTCAAACTAGAGTCCCCATTTCCAACAGAATGTTATACAGTTTGCACGCCCTGAACATTACAGCATAACAAAAAAAAAATCATAGATGGCAGTTGTGGTGTATGCATGCATATGCACATACAGCAGCCATCTTAGAATGCTTTGTTCATAAAAAAATAACAAAAACGTTAAAAAATTACCATCAATATATCGGTAAACATGCACACTGACGTTTTGCCATTTTTGAATGGTTTCCAAGTGTTTTTTATTGATAAAGAATGATAAATCCCTTTTAAAGCTTGCCGCAGGCAGAAGTGCCCACACACTAGTACAAGTGAGCTTACAGTAGCAGTGTGTGAGGAGCTGCAAGGACATTGCAAAAGTAGACAAAGGAGAAAAATTTTGTTAAAGGAAAAATTAATGTTTCTTCTAAAAAGAAAACCGACATTTGCCCACAAGCTCTGACATTGAAGATTATTTGTTAGGAGGAAGTGCACAAAAAATGCTTTCTCTCCAGTAAGGCAACTAGGAGAGAGAATGTGGCATAACGGCCATAGCTGCTGACTTTAGATGTGGGAAACCAGATTTGAGTCTTTGCCTCTGTGTCGCACAGGAGACGGTCAGCCCTCCTGGCACTTGTGCTCGCATTGCGGCAAACTAGGACGGATGCAGGGGGTGCTCTGTAACAAGCTCCAAACTGAATGCCTGAGCTGGGGGAGATCCCCTTATATTAAATAGCCCTGACCTCTGAAGTGAGATCAGGGCATGCGTGCATGTGAGCAAGTCAGCACTGCGCACATCCTAGCGCTGTACTACTATCGGCTCAACATCCTGTGATTCTTGGACAATCACTTTTACCCAGATTTACCAACATTTGAAGCAGCACAAGACAGCAAGATAACTTGCTGTGCTGCGGCACATTGATGGGACAGGAATGTGTCATATCTATTAAGATATGGCGCATTTGTACCCTTTCCTTGTGCTGACGCACACAGAGCAGCCTATCGCCAAATGCAGACATCATTCCATTCTGGTGTAAGGGTAGCTGCATTGCAGGCAAGATTGTCTATGCAGGAAGGGACACTTACCTGCACTAAAACAATACTTAAATGCACATCTATCTTTGATGCATTCCCAGGTTTACCTGCCTTGGTAAATCTGAGAATTCACCAAAATCCAGGGGTGGATGCATGGGAACACCCACTCTCTACCCATGTAACACCTTTCCAGTGCAGCAGTAACCCAAGGCAATGACTTGTGCTTCCTTGGGTAGTCCAGATTTACCAAGCAACACAGGGCCGTGCAAGGTAGTCTTTCATGGTTTGGTAAATCTGATTTAAGGATTGCATTCTCCTTGCATCACCCTGCATGAGGCCAGGGCAACACAATCCCATGATAAATCTGGCCCTTAATCTCCCTGTGCCAAATACAAAAAAAAACAGAAAAGAATGTGTCTTTGTGTAATGTAACTAGTGATCATGTAAAGCACTCCAATACTATAGGGTCGAGTTTGCACTATTAAAAAAAATAGCTGACGTGGGATGATCCATTGCTCTGTGCTGTATACTCTTCTGGGTGGAAACAAAATATGAATGTCACGTTTACCCACCAATGGATGAAGACTACTAACCAAAAGCTCTATGTATGTCTATTATATATGATTTTAAAACAATAGGGTGTTGAGACAGCAGCTGTTTCAAAGACCATACCCAAAAAAAGGTCTATTTTTAGTAAAGTGCCTACTTCATTTGGCTGTAAATCTTAAATCACTTTTTACTGGAGTGGAGAACAAAGATATCCATGGAACCGAAAATGGACAGAAAATGCTTTGAGTAATTGTTACTCTCCTCCTCCTTTCCACTCCCCCATCCACCATGCTCCTGAGGACAAACCAGAAATAAACTTGACATACAGACCCTCTGCTGAAAGCGCTATTTCTGTGCCAGATTTAGTGGGGGTCCATCCCACAGCTCAAATTTTATTATCAATGAAAAAAATAATTCCATAGTAAGTGACAAGTAACACTAACTACAAAGATGCTACAAATATATGCGTTTCGAAATGTTTTTAATTTGCTGAAAAATGTGAATAAATCTACCAGGAATGACGAATCTGCAAGAAATTCAGTAGGCAATTAGCATGTTAACTTGCTCTTGGTGTATCATGCCTCCTGCAGATCCATAAAGGAGTGATAAGGGACTAATATTCCTTCCATAAAGGAAGGGATTTTAGTTGATTATTCTGTCCCTCGCAATATGTTACTTATGTATTTCTTGTGAGAAATAAATACAGAAAATCACCATTAATCTCCTACCCATAAAGTAAAAGGTTTTTTAAACTATTTGTGAGCAAATAATTTTTTTACTGTGTCTGTATGGAGGTTGACGAGAACCTTTATTCTGTTGCTAAGAATAAATAATAGAAAGACCTCTGTGCCTGGAAGCGCGTTGATTGGCGAGGTGTGCTGCTTTTCTCCAGAATGAGAATGAAGATGCTCACGTTGTTTGACACTTAGGCCCTCATTACAACATTGGCGGTAAAAGCCGCTTAGCGCCATGCAGAAGACTGCCAACACACCGCCGCGGAATTCCGCCACAGCCATTACGACCCACAGCTCGGAAACCGCCAAAATTCAGACACCCACACAAGTCCGCAACACCAAAGGTCAGTGATAAACTGGTGAAAACAAAACCTCCACTGTCACGCCAACAGATATACGCCCACACTATCACGGCCAACGAATCTACGCGGCGGTCTTTCAACCGCGGTATTCCATTGGCGGTACACACCGCCGCGCTCAAAATACACACACATTTACAAAACACTACCACATTGGACAATTCGAAATACACACACCTGATACACATACACACACCACTCCCACACACCCAATACAATATAAAACACACACCCATATCACCCCCAAACCCCTACAACCAAAATACCGAAAGAAGGCCAGAGAGAGACACCACAAACTACTACCAAGCATCCACAGGCACACAATACCATCACCCACATAACTTCCACGCACCTCACACAACACACCACTAAATATCACCCCACACATCACCCACACCACCCCATGGCACGGCAAAGACACCCCAGGATCTCTGAGGAGGAGCTCAGGGTCATGGTGGAGGAAATCGTCCGGGTACAGCCACAGCTATTCAGATCACAGGTGCAGCACACCTCCGTAGCTAGGAAGATGGAGCTATGGCGAAGAATAGTGGACAGGGTCAACGCAGTGGGACAGCACCCAAGAAATAGGGATGACATCAGGAAGAGGTGGAACGACCCATGGGGGAAGGTGCTTTGCGTGGTCTCAAGACACCACATCGAGGTTCAGCGGACTGGCGGCGGACACCCACCTCCTCCCCCACAACTTGTAGTGAATCCTAGTTAGTTTTAATGGGAGAACAGGAGTTAGCTTAGCCCATGGCTTTAGACTCGTGCCCCCGTCACCTAGTGACTTTTAACCTACTTAGTTTGCTCGTAGCCCATTTCATTATTTATTTCTTCTAAGATGGCTGCCTTGTTTATAGTTAGGCCACTTGTTATGGGTAATATTATCAGTGTCACCGCGCCAAGGCGTCAAGATCAAGCACCAAAGACAAACAAACAGTAGGTGTTCACACTTAGGGATTTTCCCTCTCTATACTTTCGAGGGATTGTTGATATCAATTGCCGTCCCAAGCATGTCTGTTATCTATTGTTTAGGAACACAACTACATTAGGGGACCTTGTAGATCTGTATAAATACATCACACTTTAGACAGATAATCAGAGGGATTCCGACCAGAGGGCATCGCCACCATCGCTGATACCTATGCTGCAGTCGTCTTGACGCTGACCCAGTCTTCGTGTCCCTGGGGAGTCTGAGATAGAGACCTCATTCCAAGGTAACGAGGGTTGGGGGCTCCTCTCATGGACATGGCATTGGCAGATTAGGTTTAACAAACCCAGCTCTCCTTTAGGTAGGAGGTTAGGCCTTTTTCACGTTAGGGCATTAGGGCATATTACATCTCATATATTTTTTCTACATATTGCAAGATGGTGGGGGTCTTTATAATAATGACTCTTGTCTTCACAATTCTGTTTCTTGCATTATTCATTGTCCTAATCATCGCAGCCCATGCAACTTATCGCAAATTATCGCAAATTGCAGTTATGTTAAATAAAAACTATTGTAACTCTACTGCATCTGTGTCATTGCCTGTGTTTGTATGAGCCATAATATATCTGTGAGAAAACGGTAATCTCCGTTTAACCACGACACTCCCTGAGAAATCTTATTCTCGAGTCCATGTGTAACGGCTGCCATAAATCACCTTTTACTTTTGTGTTTCTGGTGAGGTGCTGCTAATGAGCCGGTTACGGTTGGGACAACAGTTGCAACTTGTTGTAGGAAAGGCGTAGTCGCCTACAAACAAAAGTACTGTCGTCCTTAAACCAGCAGTCTTGCTCAGAGCAAG
Source organism: Pleurodeles waltl (assembly GCF_031143425.1). Classification (NCBI taxonomy): domain Eukaryota; kingdom Metazoa; phylum Chordata; class Amphibia; order Caudata; family Salamandridae; genus Pleurodeles; species Pleurodeles waltl. The sequence continues at coordinate 308,930,029 of NC_090449.1, read as the reverse complement.
AGTCCAAACTACGACAAACAAACAACATGGGAGGAGCAGGTCTTAGCGATTCTGCATCCTGAGGGCCTCGCAGGAGTAGATAGAGGAATGGACACTGGTAAAGTAAAATCTTAACTATTACATCCCCCACCCTACCAGCATGCTATCACATACCTCCACCCTCGCCCTCACCCCTATCACTCCAACTCCTCACAAATGTCCCAATATCACAAACCACACATCCCAACACCAAGCCCTCCTTGCAACAACAAAGCATGGATGCCCATCACCAAAGCATGGCCACTGCACATACCCATACCCCCCCCGAAACCACCATCACACAAGGTCCCACACAGGAATGCAAGCACTGGGGTACACGGTCACCAACCCATTGCACACCATGGCACACACAGATGCAATAAACATCTTTTTATACCCCTGCAGGACCTCTACCCAATGCCACCGGACAGGAGGCACACATGTCCACACCACCAACAGAAGAGGCTCACAGTGATGACAGCAGCTCTGTCCAACTGGATCTAGATGACCAGCCCGGCCCATCTGGGACATCGGGACAGTCGATTCCCCTCACACAGTCACAGGCCACCACTGAGCTTCCCCCCTCTGGAAACACCAGCACAGCACCCACCCAGCGGGCCCATACCTCTGTCCCCAGGACACGTCAATCAGCAGTGTGTCCACCACTACAGGGAACCCAGGCTAACCCACCACCCCAACAACAACAGGGACTTGGGGGCAGTGGCAGTGGGCACACTGTCCAGGGGACAGAGGCCCAGGAACACAGGGCAACTAGGAGGGCTGCTGTGCGACAAGGCTAGGACAGGCCCAGGGAACCCACTCTCCATGAGGCCCTCTCCAACATCATGGGAGCATACCACCATTTTCAGGAGACGATGGCAACAGTACAGGCCAAGTTTCAGGAGACCCAGTGGCTGCAGGAGGAACAGTATTTGGGCTTCAGGGAGGAACTCTGATCCATCAATTCCACCCTTGGCACCATTGTAGGGGAGCTGAATGAAGTCCTCAACACCAGGAGGGACACTGTGGCACAACAAGGGGCCCCTGACACTAGCATGGACGATGAACTGCCCACCACCTCCGCCAGCGCTAGTGGACAGGAGGCACCACCACAGGACCACCACACCAGCATCCTACCCCCTGCAGAGGCAGAACCACCCCGCAAACGGTCCCTGAGATCCAGGACAAAGACAGAGAACGATGCCAAGACCCCCGCCAAGAAATGAGACCGCCCTGATTGTCATCCTTCTGTCCCACCTTGTCACCCTGTCCATCCTCAAACTGCCCCAGCTCCACTTCCTATGCCCATATGGGCAATGCACCTGTGAGACTAATAGACTGGACTCTGCCATGGACATTCCTCCACCATCACCCCTCACCATTTTACAGCACCCTCCAATATAGAGCACTTAAATAAACACCCTGAAGCACAAAACAATCTGGAGTCTGTCTGTGATTTCGAAATAGTGTATTAGCAATTACAGTGACAAAAAGCTCTTTCAATTGTAATGTCAACATACCTATGTCACACAGCTCTAGTCCATGAGGAAACAAAGCAGATGTCACACAGTGGGACCCACATCTGTGAAATCGTAAAGGAAAGTGAAAACTCAGTGACCATACACTGGGTGAAAACGACAGACAGTAGCGAGGTAGAAGTGTCAAAGTACATGCAGTAGTCAGGTTTGTATTCTTACCTGTGTCTCACTGGAAGTATTGAGGGATCACAGAGTTCCGGTTGTCAATGTCCTCTTCTTCCTCGTCTTCACTGTCCACAGGCTCCACAGCTGCCACAACACCTCCATCTGGACCATCCTCCTGCAGAAAAGGCACCTGTCATTGCAAAGCTAAGTTGTGAAGCATACAGCAGGCCACGATGATCTGGCACACCTTCTTTGGTAAGTAGAATAGGGATCCACCTGTCATATGGAGGCACCTGAACCTGGCCTTCAGGAGGCCGAAAGTCCGCTCTATAATCCTCCGAGTTTGCCCATGGGCCTCATTGTAGCGTTCCTCTGCCCTTGTCCTGGGATTCTTCACTGGGGTCAGTAGCCGTGACAGGTTGGGGTAACCAGAGTCACCTGCAAATGGCGAGGGGCACCTGTCAGACACACACTAACCTGTAGGGCTATCCCCCGACCCACACAACCATTCCCACTGACTTGCTACCACGTGCTCACCTAATAGTCACACACTGTGCCTTCTGGAGTTGCCCCACCACATAAGGGATGCTGCTATTCCTCAAAATGTAAGCGTCATGCACTGAGCCAGGGAATTTGGCATTAACATGGGAGATGTACTGGTCGGCCAAACACACCATCTGAACATTCATCGAATGATAACTCTTCTGGTTTCTGTACACCTGTTCACTCCTGCGGGGGGGACTAAGGCCACATGTTTCCCATCAATGGCACCTATGATGTTGGGGATTTGTCCCAGGGCATAGAAATCACCTTTCACTGTAGGCAAATCCTCCACCTGAGGGAAAACGATGTAGCTCCGCATGTGTTTCAGCAGGGCAAACACGTTGGAAAACATAGGCTGGGACATCCCTGATGCTATGGCCACTGTTGTTTGAAATGACCCACTTGCAAGGAAATTGAGTACTGACAGCACCTGCACTTGAGGGGGGATTCCTGTGGGATGGTGGATAGCTGACATCAGGTCTGGCTCCAACTGGGCACACAGTTCCAGGATTGTGGCACGATCAAGCATGTAGGTGATGATCACATGTCTTTCCTCCATTGTCGACAGGTCCACCAGCGGTCTGTACACCGGAGGATGTCGCCATCTCCTCACATGTCCCAGCGGATGGTGCCTATGAAGGACAATAGAGAGCACATGAGTCAACCAACTCAGAGGTACGTAGCCACAGCTTACACAGTACACGATTCATAATCCGAAATAAGCATGTATGAGTGTTGAGGCAAGGCCTAGGTATGTGTGACGCAGTAAAAAAATTAAGCCATACAGGCCCCTGAAATGGCTGCTGCCTGGCCTGGAAAGTGGGACAATGGGATGTGAGGTAACTGCGCTGGCATTGTACACCGTCACGGTAGGTGGTAGAAGACCGTGGCCCAATTCTGCATTGGTTAACATTGGACCCTATGGGTCCCAGGAGCCAATGACGATGTACGCCGGCGGTGATGGTATGCACCGCCGCAGACGTGACCGACATTTTCTATCTCTTCATTCACTCGATACCTGATCTTCGACAGGAGAGGACCTACACTGCAAGTGCTGCTGTGACCTCAGTCTGGAAGAGACATTGGCTCGTGCGTCTAGGGAAAGGGCTCCTGCCTTCACATCGGAGGAGTTGGAGAAACTAGTGGATGGGGTCCTCCCCCAGTACACGCTACTCTACGGTCCTCCAGACAAACAGGTAAGTACACTGGGAGCATGTTGTATGGGCTATGCCTGTGTGGAGTGGGGTGGATGAAAGATGGGGGTGGGGGAGATTGAGGCGTGCATGTAACGACGGTGAGTGCATGTGCCACATGGCAAGGGTAGGGATGGGAGCCAATGACTGTGCTGGTGCAGTTGGTAATAACTTTTCTTTTTCCCCTGTACAAATAATGTAGGTCAGAGCCCACCAGAAGAAGGAAATTTGGCGTGCCATCGCCAAGGACGTCCAGACCCTGGGGGTCTATCAGAGATGGAGCACCCACTGCCGTAAGAGATGGGAGGACATTCTCTGCTGGAGCAAGAAGACGGCGGAGGCTCAGCTGGGGATGGCCTCCCAACGTGGGAGGGGTGCCTGTCGCTCCATGACCCCCCTGATGTTCAGTATCCTGGCGGTGGCGTACCCGGAGTTGGATGGGTGTTTGAGGGCATCACAGCAGCCACAGGGGCTGAGTACCTCTAATTCAGCAGATTCAGCGCACAGTGGAGGTGTCTGGGTGGGGGAGGTGGGCTGTGGGTTTCCCTAGGCTAGGGCGAGTGTGCTAGTTAGGTCCCCTTGTGATGGCAGACCCTGTGGCACCCCACCCCACCTGTGCCAGAAGGGACCACCAGCCCCGCTGGGCCAGTAAGGACCGCCAGCACCAGCCCCGCTGGGCCAGAAAGGACCGCCAGCACCAGCCCCGCTGGGCCAGACAGGACCGCCAGCACCAGCCCCGCTGGGCCAGAAAGGACCGCCAGCACAAACCCCGCCGGGCCAGACAGGACCGCCAGCACCAGCCACGCTGGGCCAGGAAGGACCGCCAGCACCAGACCTGCTGGGCCAGAAAGGACCGCTAGCAGCTGAGTCGCTGGGCCAGGCAGCACCGCCAGCAGCTAAGTCGCTGCCAAGGACCCCGCCGCAAGAAGCACAGCTGAACAGGACACCGGCGCCACAAGCACAGCTGAACAGGACACCGCCGCCACAAGCACCGCTGGCCCATGAGCACCAAGGGCACTGACGCTACTGTGTCCGCCACGAGCAGGATGAAGCACTCTGGGCACAAAGCCCCCTCTAGAACCAGTGGAGAAAGGCAACCACTACCTCTGTCCTTAGCAGGATGAAGCACTCTGGGCAAAAAGCCCCCTCCAGAACCAGTGGAGAAAGGCATCTACTACCTCTGTCCTTAGCAGGATGAAGCACTCTGGGCACAAAGCCCCCTCCAGAACCAGTGGAGAAAGGCATCCACTACCTCTGTCCTAAGCAGGATGAAGCACTCTGGGCACAAAGCCCCCTCCAGAACCAGTGGAGAAAGGCATCCACTACCTCTGTCCTTAGCAGGATGAAGCACTCTAGGCACAAAACCCCCTCCAGAACCAGTGGAGAATGTTATCCACTTGAGAGACTGTGGCTTTGCACTCCCCAGGATTGAAAAATGGGTAGCCCACCCACTGTAGAGACGTGAGAGACTGTGGCTTTGACTCCCCAGGATTGAACATTGGGCAACCCACCCACTGTAGAGACTTGAGAGACTGTGGCTTTACACTCCCCAGGATTGAACAGTGGGCATGTGGCCCCCTCGTGGATTTGGCGTCATGCACTCAACCGGCTGAGGTGCCCCCCCTTTCCCTTCCCCCTGAGGTGCCTGTTTTATTGCTATCTGATGCCCCTGCAGTGTTCGGGTATTGAGTGTGGGCCTCGCCCATGCCGTGTGGGCCCAGTGTTCCACGGACTTCAATGGAGCAATACCTGGACTACTATTGTTGGTGTATATATTTGTGAATAGTGTATATATATTTTTGCGTACTGGATTTTAATATATTACAATGGTTACAATCATTTCCTTTTGTCTTTGCATTCTTCCGGGGAGTTTGGGGGGGTGTAACTGTAATGTTTCATGCTGTATTAGTGTGTGTGTTGTAGTGGGTGAGGGTGGGGGTGGGGGTGTTGCGTGTGTGTCCCTGTTTTTTCCATCCCCCCCTCTCCTGTGTCGTAGGTGCAGTACTCACTGTGGTCTTCGCCGCCGGCGTTCGTGCTCCTGGTAGAGGAGCAAGAAGATAAGGGCAGGGAGAATGTGTAGCTCTGGTTCCATGGCGTCCTGGTTCCTCGTGGGGTGTGTAGAGGTGAAAGTTTTCCCTTTGAAGTCCAGTTTCCGCCATGTTTTTGTTCACAGGGAATCCGCCCCGGAAAAGGTGGCGGATTGGTAGGCTGTGATACTGTTGGCGGTACATTATCCTCCGCCTGTCTGTTCGCGGTGACCGCCATGCTGTTTGTTTGTACCGCCATGGCAGTCGGAGTGTTAAAGTGGCTGTCTTTGTTGGCGGTTTCCGCCACGGTCGTAATTCACATTTTTTGCTGCCGGCCTGTTGGCGGTCTTATCACCGCTTTAACACCGACCGCCAGGGTTGTAATGACCACCTTAGTAAGAAAAAAACACACGCATACGCGCGCGTGTGCCATTTTAAGTGCTTTCTAGATGGAGAGTACACCAAACAGATCTGCCCGTTCAATCCCAATGAAGCGAGGGCCATAAATAACAAAGCCACAAGTGGTATAACTTTAAACAATGTTTGTTAAGAAAAGTGGCAACAGTAGGATACCTAGAATCCCACCGAGGGGGAATGAATCAAAGAAAAATAAATTAGACCTCTGGCAACATCCATGAGCAACGTTTTTATATATAGAAGAAACCACTTACTCTGAAATCAAAAGGTTAAGGTGTCCAGTGTCCCTGTGATCACACAGTGGAATAAAACAGCATGGCCCATTCGTGTGTAAATAAATAGGGCGCATAATTGGGTTTAAACATTTTCACAGGTGACATTGGATTAATTTTCGGCCAATAACCCTTATTGTTGATAAAGTTTCAATCCCAGAGGATACCAGCGGGATTGCCATGAGGATAAAACAAAATAGTGGCGTCAGAAAGCACCAATTAACCCATGGAAGTAAACCAATGAATTATCAGTTCGTGAAGAAGGAGTGACAAATATTAGTGAAATAATAGATGGCAGAGGGATTTACTTACAATGGGCGGTGTGCTAGCCAATCACATCTAAGAGTATATATTGAAGGTGGAAGGTGATGTAACATTTCTGCGCCCATTTTTCAAGGAAGTTTGGATGGTTTTGTCCCCTTTCTCATAGGGGTAGCAGATGCATCCAGTTATTCCTTCAGTATCTACCTGATAGGTGTGACAGTTTTCAATATTAATATGTAGCTCATTTGTTGTTGACAGAGGATTAATGTATTTTTCTTTGATTTATTCTCCATCGGTTGGAATCTGGGTGTTCCACTGTTGATCTTTTTCTAAACAAATATAGTTTAAAGTTATACCACTTGCAGCTTTGTGTCCTACTGCTATTTAGACGGAAAGGCCCAGGCACACTCACCTTAGTTTATAGTCAGCATAGCCCTTCTGATTTGCTCTCAGTTTTGCGAGGATCACCTTCAAAATCCTTGTAAAAATTACCAAATTGATCTGAAAAAGAGAGTAACAAATGAAGTACTGATCTCGTAACACAAGTGTAGTCAAGTAAAAGACAGCTTCGCCTACCACAGGGGTCTTCAAACTGGGGGGTGGACCCCCCTAGGGGGACATCAAGTGATCCCGTGGGGTGTGCTAGACTCTGGCCGAAAGAATGATTATGCAAATAATATTACTTTGTTTTAAGCAGAAACATGTTTATTGCATTGGTCAAAAGGTAACAGACTTAGTTGCAATGTTTAAATAAGTCTAGGCTTATTTAAAAATTGCCAACATAAAAGAATAGTTTTGAAAGATTCTGAGGCGCCTGGGGGGCGATGATTATTTTTTTTTCACTGGGGGGGGGGGCACAGCATTAACAAGTGTGAATACCACTGGCCTATAACTATATCAAGTGGCAGGTGGATCTGCTCCACCAGCTTTAGCTACTGGTTAGGGGTGGTGGTCTGACAGTGACACATGGTGGCTGAGAAGGGGACACCTACTCTTGCTTCGGTTCTTGCAGTCAGTCAGGTAAAATACATGGCAGTTTGTGTAGACCCAAGGTGTCTGTATTCTGCTTTTCCAGTTATATGCAGAGATGGCTGCTGTTAGTGAGTGCTGCTGTTGCAAAGACACCTGCTTGCTATGCGTGTGGCTCTTACAGGATGAGAATCCTGCTATTATATTGCAACCTGCTGGTCATTAACATGGCTTTTACATTGGCACCTGCTTGCCACGGCTGAGAGTGTGTCCCTGACACAGAAGCTTGCCCTCTATGAGAATTGCTCCAGGTGCTGTACCTGGGAGTACTATTCTGACAAGAATCCATCTTGTCTGTCATTGTGGCTGCTCTTACACCTGGTGTTTCTGAATACTTCTCTTCTTGCTATCCCTGCTGGCCTTGCATAAAGTTCTTAGCCTGGCACATTCTGAGTGGTAGTGTTTTTTCTGCTCTTTCGGTGACAGCTAATGATTGTGGCCATTAGCCTTGCTTTTACGGTGAGCAATTCAGGCTGCTATGAGTAGTTTTTTTAGTGTCCCCTGTTCACTCTTTCTCTATGGCTCCTGCTGTTTGTCTGTATTTCTGGTATAGAGACATATATGGCAGAACTAGGTGGGTCTTTGCCAAATAGTAGCCCATGGATCAAGTTCCACTAGGGCAGCTTATCATTAAGCTGACCAAGGCATGGTGCACCACAGGATCTAAGCTTGTGGTTCCCATGGGCAGAAATGTTTTAAGGTATGGGCAAAGTTGGAAATTACCCAGGCAATTAAACTAACATGAGGCACCCTGGAAAACTGATCTTTCCCTCTTTCCGTCTCACCCCTGTCTATTTTTCTACCTCAACCTCGCTCCCTCTTTCTGCCTATCTCAACCTCCGACTCTCTCGCGCTACAGCCAGTGTCATTTTAAGGATTTTGGGGCAAAAATGGGCAGGCAACATTTTCCGCAGTTTTCTGTGACACTATTTCTGAATGTTTAACATGCACTCGGGCATAAATTAGCAGAAAATCAGTGATAAAATTCAAAGTTGTTCTGTGATGACATATATAGTCATCAGAGGAGGGAACGTTAGAGTGTGAAAATTACTAATAAAATTGCGTGATTAACTGAAAGAAAAACGTGCGTTGAAAAGTGCAAGGCTGAAATGAAAATTAGGCCTACACTCATAATTGATACAAATATTTTGAAAATGAAAATAAATCACTGTCAAATTAAATGTATTTTATGTTTTACTAACTGAGAGTAATGAAAAAATAACATTAAATGTTCAGAAAATAAATAGTTTCAGTTTTATTAAATGTTGTACACTGCACATTTTACTGTGTTTTTAAACAGGCCTATGTTAAGGTAATTCAGGTGAAATAATGTGATGTTTAGAAATTGCTGATGTAGATGGAAAGTCACTGCCACTGTTCTCTCCTTCCTGAAGCATCCTGTTGATGTGGAGGGAGGGAAATGTAATAGTATTGAAACATTTGTTTAGTTCCAGACAGTTAGTGTTCCACAGAAAACAAAGGCTTTCAGTAGTTTTATGTAACATTTTATTTCTGTGACAGAAACTGGTGATGACGGTGAAAAGAGGTGAACCAATGAGGGAGAAAAGAACACAAGAAGTGCAACATGGAGAAACGTGCTATAGTTTTAATTGGTTCTGTCCAAAACCACCCTATAGTCTAACCAATGGCAGAGTATATAGTTCTTTTTTGCGACTTTAATATTGTGGTGTAAGCTCAGACTTTTGAGAGATTTTGCTTTGTCCTTTGCTGTGATTAGTCTTATGCAGAATTCTTCCCTGCTGTTTAGAGTGCAGTTCTACCCTGTTCCTGTCTGTGTTCAGATGTGCTTTTATTTCTGCTAGTGAAATAATGTGCTATGTGCCACTTACAGTTCAGATGCTTTAAAGCCAAACATTACTGACCTGTTTCCACATATGCCACTGTCCACTGAAGCTGGCCAAGAAGATGCTCCACTGAAGAAGACTTCGCTGCCTGCTAAACCCATTAAGGAGAGGGTTAACATAGTTTGTGCATTTGTTATTCTTGCAGGTTTACATGTTTTCTCTTCTAGAACCCCAACTGCTATTTTTGCTAGAGCCATAGATAGATGTTTTCCAGATTTTTGTCTTCTTTTTGCATGAAGTCCAGCATGCTTAACCTAATTAGGGTAATAGTTAGAATGTCACTTTCTGAATTTGGCTGTGCAAAATAACTGATTGTGAATAATACATCCGTGTTAACTCAATGTATTCAATCTTAACTGTGCATCTGATATTGCTGTTATTCTGCATGGTGATTCTTGAGTGCCTCATGATTCATATTCTGTCAAAGCTGAGATTCTTTAGAAGGTTTGGTCAACCTGTGTTATTCATTTATCTTTATAATTTGGTTTTGTGTTGATTTATATGATCTTAGAATTGTTAATCTAAAGTGCAATACATTTTTGAACTTTACTAAACTGTTGTGGTGATTCATGACCAAGTAGGTCATGCTGTGTTTAAAGTACTGACTCTAAGGTTGATTAATGATGCTATTGTTTGGTTTTCTTTATTGTTGACTTTATTTTGTTCAGAGCCAAACACTCACACCTATCTGAGTCCAAAGGTTAATTTGACCTTATGAGGGTAGATTGTTAGTTACCCTTAAGTGAACCCTTATAAAATAAATAATCAAAACAAATATAAGGTAGGACACACCCACAGTTCTAAACATGGCCCCTAAAGTATTTCTACTCCTGGGCTCCAAAAAACCTGAAGATGGCATTGCTTATGAGAAGAGTAAAAAAACAACCAAAGGGCACCATTTACCCATAAGTATTTACTGTCATGCCTCATTTGTCCTTGTCACCCTTACTTTCCTATTTGTTCCCTGAGATGCCTTGCCAACTTGCCTTCCTACCAGAAACCCTGGAAACTAATCAACTCTGGCATCCACCTGGAATCCTTTATCATCTTCAACACTGCTGCTAGGCTCCAGCTACTCAAACATCTACTGCACCTCCCTTTCCTTTGCATCACACCTCAAATCAACATCCTAAATATGGGTACGCATTTTTACTGCAATAGCTCACTAACAGGTCTCTTGAATAGGCTTCCTCCCAACTTGATCAAATTAATAATTTTCTTCCAAATTTATGTATAACCAGTAGTGGTTCACAGGAGGGAAAAGGGGCGGGGAAGTGCCACACGTGGGGGGGGAATAAAATATAATAAATTAAAAAAACAACTTATCTTTATTGCTGCACTGCGCCAATCCACTCCTCCATCCTCAACTGCAGGAACAGGCTCCCAGCCTGCCCTGCGTCCAATCCTAACACTGCTTTCATTCTGCTGCCAGCATGAAAGCAGCGCTAGGATTGGGCAGAGCTCCCTGAGGCAAAGTGAAAGTCTCTGCGGGCTGTCTCCAACCAAGCAAAGCAGTGCCTACATTGCTGGGTTGGAGAGAGCACAGTGAACATGTATGTTTCCCCCTTCATGCTCGTCCCAGCCACATGGCCCCACCCCTTTTACAAGAAAACAATAATAAAGATAATCAAATTTTGTTTTCTTGTAAATCTTTTACAGCTGCTGCTGCTGGTGGGGGCCAGTCTCCTCGGCCATAGCGGAGGAGCCGCCCCTGTGTATAACCTTCCCCGACTATCCTACAGGCATCAGTTGTGGGTGGCCCTCTGTTGCCTTTAGTGTTCAAAACTCATCACTTGTGCTTGTGCTGAAAGACATTCTGCACAGTGTTCCTGGCTTCTAATCACCCCTAATTACACAGCAGAGACTGCCTTGGTTGCTACTATCAGCTAACCGCTGTCCAGTTGCTTAATGCAAAATGATGACCCCATCTGCAGAATGTGGCAAAGGGCTCCAGCATCTTCCATACCTCAAAGGTATTCATTGGGTATGGGCTAAATATGGTCACTTGAATGGTTGGTGGCCACGTGCTACACAGGTGCCGCAGGGGCCTGTGCTACGCCTCTGCCTGTGTCTTGTAGCCCCCCTGTTCCATTTCACAGTTCAAATCTTTTAAGTTAGGTGTTTAGTTACTCTGGAACTCTCTCCCCAACCAGATCAGAGAGATCCTTTTCCTCTCAGATTACGAAAGGGCCTGGAAAGCCTACTTTATCAAGCTTTAAGATATGCCACTTCAACATCATCCCACGCAGTACTACAACTTTCCTCACAGTGGATTAACTCACTTCCTTTAGCCCTGTTGTGTGTCAGAATATTTTGTAATGAAATATCATCTTACTGAAAGATTGGGTCCTACATATCATTTGCAACAAAATTGTTGATTCTGTTTTAATTTTCTAATAGCTCCACTGTGGCAATATTTGTGTGATAGATATTAGGACACAATACTTATGTTGGACAATATTCTGACAACGATATTCTGATACAACAGTGCGAAAGAAGCAGCTCTGACAATTATAAGCATACAATTTTGTAATGTTTTATAACTTTGTTAATTTTGTTTTGATATGGAATATGAGTGTGTGTTTGTTCCTATTACTCAGCTCTTGTATCATATACTGCTTGATGCTCAGGTCTCCAGTTTGTATATGCTCTTACGTGTACCTTGTACAGAGCTTCTTTATGAAGGCCTCTAGGGCTAGATCAATAGAAAAAACCCTGGGCTCTGTTTGTAAAGGAAGACGTACACATGTAGATCTACTCATGTGTAAATTTGCTTTTGAACTAGGTGTACTTTTATACTTTTTTGCTATACACAATTTCCTTACATATCACTACCTCCCAATGGAGCCTCCTAGAAAAGGATTTACGAGTGTAAAGTTACTACTTGTAACTTTTTACACTTTTTCAGAGGTCTCAGCCACCACAGAAGGTGTTTCCTACTTTGAAGTATAGGAAAATGCATTAAAGTTTGTTAAACTTAGAAAATATGATTTTTTATGTAATGTTAATTCATACATTTATTTTACATATAAAATTAGTAAAATAAAATGTCACAGCACATTAACTTTAATGTGTATTAAATAATTATTTAAAATATATTTATTTTATTGAATTTAAAAATAATCTCCCCAAAGAATATATTTTTAAAGATATATATGGAATTAATTTAAAATTATTTTGAGTTACTTAACAAAAGTTATAATTTATTCTAACTTTAATATTACAATACCATAGTTATATAATTATTAATTAGACACACACACAAACATATATTCAAATTAAACAAAATGTATATATGTATTGCAAGATTCAAAATAATGTTATTTATTTGAACACTATTGCCTGTGAGTTGCAGTATTAGGACCCTGTATCCTTTATTTTCGATGGGAGGGGGTTGCAGTGCTGGTGAGTGACCATTTGTGGTGCTGGTCGTACTCCAAGGCTGGCCTGGAGTACATTACCAACAGTTTTCCAACCTTTTTGCCCGTAGTAACTTAAGAAGTGCAGTTTGAGAATTGCAATGTACTTACTGTTGTGTTGATGGGTCTTTTTTTGCATATCCTCCAAAAAAACCCTCTTAACCCCTCCCTAAACCTCTCATTTAGGTGTAAGTATTCCCATTTTACAAGCCACCCCTTCCACATTTGCATCTGAAACTTAGTCCTACGTTTAATTGCCATTTCCACACTTGTGGCTGAGATCTATGTATGTAGGTTTTTTAACTGCATTTTGTAGTACCCTAATAGCAGTACTGTAGTATTAATAGCCATGCTACAAAATGCAGTTTGTGAACCAAATTTACTAGGAAATAGTGCCATAGGGCTTCAAGCAAAGTTTCTGTGCTAAGTTACATTAGGGGAGAAGAGGAGCACAGTCATATTTTTAAGAAGTGACTCTGCTGCTTTCTTTACCAGCACAGGCAATCAAATATGCAGTCAATTACCACACACACAATACACACACACACACACTGTTGGAAAATGGACTTCTCTGAAGAGTCACCCCAAACCTTTTGCTTTTTTCCTCCTTTTTTTCTGAACTCGTTTTTGTTGGCTTTGGGACTCTGGGCGCCTTACTACTGCTAGTCAGGGCTAAAGAGCATGTGCTCTCTCCCTAAAACATGGCAACATTGGCTACTTGTAAGTCCCTAGTAAAGTGCATACCATGTGCCCAGGGCCTGTAAAATAAATGTTACTAGTGAGTCTGCAGTCTGATTGTCACACCCACAGTACCCCTTAACCATGTTTCAGGCCTGCCATTGCAAGGCATGTGTGTGCAATTTTATTGCCACATCCACTTTGCATTGGAGTGGATTGCCAAATCCTTAAACTCCTTGCCAAATCCTTAAACTCCCCTTTTATTATATATGTCATCCCTAAGGTAGGCCCTAGGTAGCCAAAAAGTCAAAAAGGCAGGGTGCTATGTGAGTGAAAGGCAGGGCATTTACTCACAAGTTTTACATGTCCTGGTAGTGAAAAACTCCCATTGTCCTTTTTCACTATCCTTTCATAGACCAGCATTGGAAATTATTCCCTTATATACATTTAAGTGGTAATTTCTGATCTGAAAGAAGTTGCATTGTCATGTTTGGTATGGCTGGAATGGTAGTAAGAATTCCTGCTTACTGGTGAAGTTGAATTCAACCTTACTATTTTAGAAATGCCACTTTTAGAAAGTAGACATTTCTCCGCACTTACAGCTATAAGTTTCTTACATCCTGTATCCAATCCATGCCTGGTCTATGCTGGTTGACAGGTCTGCCAGAAAAGTCCTCCTTTTTACATGGTTAGCCCCCACTTTTTGCCTGGTATATGATGTAGCCTAGACATTGTTAGTGCCCACGGCCCCTGCTCACTAGGTTCCCTGGGTCAGAGCTCTTTCCCTAAACTATTGTGATGCATTGGTACAATTGGAGACACCTTTAGCTGACCCCTTAAGCCCCTAGTAAATGTCACTTAAGTACCCGGGGCAGGAGATACTAAAGGTAGGCCCCTCAGGGTAGCAGCACTGATTGTGCCACCCTTTAGGGCCCTGCATTCAGGTGCACCCAGCACTGCCATTGCAGGCTGAGTGTCCTGAGGTAAACCCAAAATAAAAACTCGACTTGGCCCACTGCCTGTGTGCCCTGTCCACTATACACTGCTTGCACTATGGGTAAGACACCCCACTGGTAGGCCTTCCATCCCTAAGACAGGGTGCACTATACTGCATGTGAGGGCGCAGCTGCATGAGCAACATGCCCCCACTGTGTCCTTACCAAGCCTGGGACAAAGTGAGTGAACAGAGCAGCCATTTTAATACATAGGCTGGACACTAGTCAATACCAGTTTCACAGCTACATGATTGCCCCTCTGAACCCATTGTTGTTTGGTATCAAATGGCTTAGAATGATTAATCTAAACTGGTACCAAATTATAATAAAAGTACCCAGGGGTCACCTTAAAGGAGCCCCTGCAAAAAGCTAACTACCTTAAAATGGTTGCTGGCTGGTCAAATTCAGCGTGCCACCTCCAGACACAAAACTGTACCCCTGGGGAGAGGGCCTCTGCCCTCTGGGATATAGAACAAAGCCCTTCCTGGGTGGAGGTTCTAACACCTCCTCCCTGTTGGCAAGATTTAACAGGCTTACCGCCTCTGAAACTCGTAGTTGAGGCCTGCTACTAGCAGCAGATGGCCGCCCCTGTTGCAAACCCCCACTGTTGGTGGGAGCAACAGCAGGAAACTCAAACAAAGGACAGGAGGAGTGGCCCTACCTGGCATGCACTACCCAAAGGTGTTGAATGCAAGGTGGACCCTCCATTTCATTTTCCTTCATCTTGGGTGGAAGGAAAATAGCCAATCAGGTGTAGCGAAGGGACCCCTGCCCACAGGAAGTGGTCACTTAGTGGGTTTAGCCACACTAAGGTGGATGACCCATTGGTTACCACCAGTTTCCCCCTAAAATGCCCACTAAATACGGTATTTAGTGGGCATCCCTAGACTAAGAAACCAGATTTGTTGGACAGAAGAAGACCAGCACCAAGAAGATCCAAGGCACAAGAACTGTGGACCTGCTGCACCAAAGGAAAGACGCCAAACCCTGCGTGACGCACCCAGTACCCAACAATCACCACTGCAGAACTGCTGGACAACTGGAAAAACTCTACGGAACCCTAGAGGACCTCCAGGCTTTGCAAATTGCCAGAGAACTCCCTCCAAAGTGGAGGTACCACTCTAAAACCAGAAGGAACTAACAAGCCAGTCAGGTCCACTTCACTGACTGGATGCTAACTCAGGACTCGGACGTCACAGCCAGACCAAACTCCACATCAATAACCACAAAAAGAAACCCAGCCAGTGTGCCAAGTTTGGTGGCACTGCACCCTCTGGAGGCTGAATTATACCAGTGCCTTGGGTATTGGTCACCCGACTTCAGACACCAAGAAAAACAGTTCACCCAGGACTGAAAAAGGTTCACAAGGAAGTCCCAGCCGAGGGACTTCAGAAACAACCTGGACCTCCTGCAAGAGTTTCCTCGTTGTCTGCAATTGGCCCTTGAACTGATCTACCTACTGCTTCTAAGGGCATCCTTGCACAGAGCTCCTGGCTCACCTGTTCGCTCTGCACTTGGCTGCCCTGTGCCCGGCATCGAAGAAAAAGCTGTGCCCCACGGGTCCTCCACCCCTTGAAACTTTGATACTCCAAGACGACCCCCATGATTCACCTTTAAACTTATCTGTGCAGTGCTTTTCAAAGTGGTCCCCCGCAGTGGCCCCAGCTCCAGAGACATTTTCCCACTGCTCCCGCCGGAGCCGGGAGCCACCCGAACTTCTCTAGCTGGCACAGTGTGACCACTGATGACCTCGACCAACCTGCTAAAGAAGAACCTGGTAAACCTACTGTGTGATTTAATATGTATTTTTAAAGTTTATCTTCCATTGACTCCTACGTTGTGGAATTACACACAAAAAGACTATTTTTATTAAAATTAAAAAATTCATACCTCGAAAAGTACTTAACCAATTCTGATGATCATGATCTTAAAATGTATATAAAAATCTGAAGTATTTTTATAAATTGGTCTTGAGTTATTCTTTTGAGTGTGTGAGTTGCAAGAATGATGCTATGGGTACAAAAAATGCTTTGCACTTCTCCAAGATTGGCATAACTGCTTGACAAAGCTACCATAAAAATTAAAGCATCAGGTGATCTAGTTTTTATGCCTGTAAACCAACGTGTGGTTGCCTGGTTGTCCTGCATACTACAAAGAGGGACAGCCTTCTACATTTGGTAGATCAGCGAGGGAAAAAGACTGTTCATTTACTGATACCACTCTGTCAATGTTGTGAGCGGACGGGTAACTCTCCAAATTGCCTTTAGCTTAATTGTTTTTGATTTTCAATTGTTTGAAATTGTTTTTCAAATTTTTAAATAATTGTTAGGGCCCTGGTTAGGTCCTGACAACTTTAGCAAAAGGTTCTGAAAGTCCATCTTTTAGTTATCCTATCCAAAAAGGAGATTCCAAATTCTTAAAAAATATCCCAACTTTAGTAAAATAAAAATGACAGATGCAGAGACCAAGAACCAGGAGCTCGACCTGGAACCTTATGAGGCATGTAGCTATGACCAAATAAGGTGACTCTCCAGACTGTACCAAATTCGTACTGGAAAAAGCCCCAGTGCAGAGAAACTTAAGTGTCTGGTTGCGCAGCATGAAAGAGACAATCCCCCAGATGAGATAAATGATGATGCAACTGTGGTGGATGAAGAAGACCCTGTGGACAATGGGGATGATAGTGGCTCCTCTACCAGAAGCACCATTGCAGCCACAGGAGCAGACCTGAACATTGCCAGGTTGAGCAAGAGACTGGCCTTAGAGAGACAGCTTTTGAAAATAGAGAAACAGAGAATAGAGTTGGGCCTAGGACCCATCTCTGGTGGCAGCATATAAGTAGTGAGGGAGAAATCCTTCAAAATCAAACTCCCAAAAAGGAGTTGTCCCTCCCTTCGCTGAAGGGGATCATAGAGTCAAATGGTTGTCTACCTTTGAAAGTGCCTGTATTGGGTAGGAAATTGACTGAGGCACACTGTTGTGGAGTTATTCTCAGGAAAAAGCAGGGATAGGCTCCTGACACTGAATGAGGCAGATTCTAAATCCTTCGACATCGTAAAGGGTACTCTGATTGAGGGCTTTGGATTTACAACTGAAGAGTACCGTATGAAGTTCAGGGAGACTCGAAAAACCTAGAGCCAAACTTGGGTAGAATTTGTGGACTATTCAGTAAAAATGCTGGGTGGTTGGTTAGCTGGGAATAAGGTACAAAATTATGATGGGTTGTACAACCTATTCATGAAAGAGCATCTGCTAAGTAATTGTTTCAGTGATAGGCTACATCAACACCTGATAGACCTCGGTCAACTTTCCCGTCAAGAATTGGGGAGGAAGGCATACCATTGGGTCAAAACAAGGATAACCAAAACTACTACTGGTGGGGGAGACCAAAAAAGAGAGGCCAAAAAGCCTCCCCAAGGGAAAGTTGGGAGCCACAACAAAAATAATGAAGTGTTTTCTCAAGGCCCCCAATAATCTGCACCAGAGGCTATTCACAGTCTAGGAATGGGTTGAAAGGTGAGAACTTTGACCCCTACAAGACTTAATGCCACAACTACAAGACTAAAGGGCACCAAACTGGAGACTCTAGGGGGCATATTTATACTTTTTGGTGCAAAACTGCACTAACGCACTTTTGCACCAAAAAGTTTAGCACTGGCTTGCGCCATTCCTGAGCAACAGCCTGGCACCATATTTATGGAATGGCGCAAGCCGGTGCAAAGGAGGGGCTAGCATTAAAAAAATGACGTTAGCCTGGTGGGGCTGGCGGTATGGGAGAAGGGGGTTTTACACCAAAAAATGATGTTAGGCTGGTTATAGTAAAAAAAGATTACTCTAACCAGCCTAGCGTCATTTACTGATGCAAAACCATCCATACCACATGACTCCTGTCTTAGAAAAGATAGGAGTCATGCCCACCACCCCAATGACCAGCAGAGGGGACCAGTGTCCCCTGGGCATGGCCACTGCACCCTATGCCATGCAAGGGGCCCCAAGTTGGTCATCCAATGGCACTTTAGTTTAAAAAAAAATACTTACCTATCCTTACCTGGGATCCCACATCCTCCGGTGCCCCTCTGGTGTGGGTGTTCTTGGGGCTTGAGGAGGGCTCCTGTGGACTCATTCCATGGTGTTTAACCATGGAAATGGGTCCACAGGTCCCTTAATGCCTGGTCTGACCCAGGCATTAAATAATGGTGCAGAGCATGCGTTGCACCATTATTTAGCCCCTCTTCCCACCCGTGCATCATTTTAGCATGGGGGGATGAATATGGGGCTATAGGGTTAGCACCGTTTTTTACATAGGAATGCCTACCTTGCATCTCATTGATGCAAGGTAGGTTCACGCATCTAAAAAATGGTGCAAACACCAATATTTTGACGTTAGACATGTCTAACATCAAAATAAAAATATGGAGTTAGTTTTGCACTGCATTTGCGTAAAATCTGCAGTATATTCAGTTTCCAATCTCCATAAGGGATCAAAGGTGTGGCCTGACCATGTCAGTGACACCACAGAGGCACCATTAGTCGCTGAGGGTGGGGTAGAATTATTTTGTGCTGCCTGGCCAAGTAATATGCAAAATACAGACAGCGTACTTTGAATAATGGGAAGAAAGTGGAAGCACTGAGGGGCACAGGGTCTAGTGTTACCATGGTAACCCAGCACTTGGTCTACTCAAATCAGTACCTGGTCGGGAAGTATTATCTTGTCACCAATGCTGACAATGAGACAAAGTTCCATTCCATGGATATGGTAACCTTTGATTGGGGGGAGTAGTAGGGCAAAAGACGTGGCTGTGTCCTCATCCATCCCAGTAGATTGCCTGCTTGGAAATGACCTACAGCATTCCTCCTGAGCTGAAGTATGACTAAATACCCATGCAGCAATGCTTGGGTATCCAGAATGGGCATGTGTCAAGACTAAGGCACAGAGCAAACTTCAGAAGGTAAAAAGAAGAGCTGGATCCTGAAGTAGTGGACCGGCCTCCCAAGAGAAAAGGCAAGAAGACTGGGGAAACAGCTTCAAAACAGATCCAAGATCAGGATCTCTCTTCTAAGTAAAAAGGCTTCACCCTTCTTGGAGGGAACTGAGCCTGCAGAGCTTGAGCCTTACCACCAGAGCTCTTGGGTCCAGGGTGACCGTCCAGGGCAGATCTGTGCCAGAGGGAGAGGCCCAGTACTACTTTTGAATGCCTGAGCCAGCAAGCTGCACAGGGAGAGCTAGAAAACATCAGTGGTACCCACAGGGTTTATTGGGAGAATGCGCTTCTGTACACTGAGACCAGAGACCTCAAACCTGGTGCAACCAGGAGGGTGATAGTGCCCCAGCAGTTCAGAGAATTTCTCCTCAGTTTAGCCCATGGCATTCCCCTAGCTGTGCATCTGTGCCAAAATAAAACTTGGAGTAGGTTAGTTAGCCACTTTAATTGGCCAGGAACGTTCCAAAAAGTGAAGGACTTTTGTCACTCCTGCACTACCTGCCAAGCCAGTGGCAAAGCAGGTGGACACTTAAAGGGACTTAAAGGCCCATTTATGCCACTACCTGTGGTTGGGATACCCTTTGAAAGGGTAGGGGTTGACACTGTTGGCCCCCTTGACACTCAAACAGCTACATACTAGTGGATCATGCCACTAGATATCCTGAGGCTATACCCCTTAAAACCGTTACTTTTCCTGCAGTTGAAAAAGCCCTCCTGGGTATTTTCACCACTTAGGGTTTCCTAAGGAGGTAGTATCAGACAGGGGTTTAAACTTCATGTCTGCATGCGTAAAACACATGTGGAAGGAATGTGGAATGACTTATAAATTCACCAACCCATAGTATCCTCACACAAACGGTTTGGTTGAAAGATTTAATAAAACCCTAAAAGGCATGATTGGAGGACTCCCTGAAAAACTCAGATGAAGATAGGATGTCCTGCTTTCTTGCCTACAGGGAAGTACCACAAAAGGGAGTAGGTTTCTCTCCATTTGTGCTTTTGTTTGGGTACCCTGTTAGGGGACCACTAAGTCTTGCTATGGAAGGCTGGGATAAGCCTCTCAAAGACCCTAAGCAAGATATTGTGGACTATGTGCTTGGCCTATGTTCAAGAATGGCTGAGTACACGGAGAAAGCCTGTAAAAATCTTCAGGCCAGCCAGGAGCTGCAAAAGCTCTGGTATGACCAGAAAACTGCTACGGTTGAGTTCCAAACGGGGCAGAAGACTTGAGTGTTGGAGACTATTGCTCCAAGGGCCCACCTGGACAAATGGTCTGGGCCCTATCCCATTCTTGAAAAGAAATGGGAGGTCACCTATGTAGTTGACCTAGGCAGGTGCAAAAACCCAAAAGAATTATCCATGTCAACCACCTAAAAGTCTTCTATGACAGAGCTGATGTGGCAATGCTCATGGTCACAGATGAGGGACAGGAGATTGAGAGTGAACCTCTCCCTGATCTCCTCTCCAGCAACCCACAATATGGTTTTGTGGACTGTATGGTCTAATCAGATACCCTCACAGAACAACAGCAGACTGCAGGTAAGCCCTCAACCAATATGCTGAGTTATTCTCCCTGACCACTGGAAATACAAACTGGTGTACCCATGATGTGGACACTTGAGACAGCTTGCCTGTCAAAAACAAAACTTACAGACAGTCAGACCATGTCAGGGAGAGTATCCAAGCGGAAGTCAAAAAGATGTTGGATTTGGGTGTCATTGAACCTTCTGAGAGTTCCTGGGCTAGCCCAGTAGTTTTAGTCCCCAGACCTCACTCTAAAGGAGAGAAAAAGAAATGAGGTTTTGTGTGAATTACAAGAGCTCAACTCTGTTACCAAAACTGATGCACATCTAACCTCAAGAGCTGATGAGTACACCAACAGACTAGGGGCATCCAAATATCTGAGTACTTTTGATTTAACATCTGGATACTGGCAGACTGGCCTGACCCCATGAGCAAACAAGAGGTCAGCATTTTCTACTCCTAGTGGGCATTATCAGTTCACTGTTGTGCCCTTTGGATTAAAGAATGTACTTGCCACTTTCCAGAGGTTGGTGAACCGAGACCTTGCTGGACTGGAATCTTTTAGTGCAGCTTATCTGGATGAACGAGCTGTCTATAGTTCCACCTAGCAGGATCACCTGATCTACCTAGGGAAGGTCCTTGAGGCTCTGCAGCAGGCAGGCCTCACTATCAAGGCCAGTAAGTGCCAGATAGGGCAGGGAAAAGTTGTTTACTTGGGCCACCTGGTTGGTGGAGGCCAAGTACAACCCCTGCAGCCCAAGAACCAGACCATTCTGGCTTGGGAAGCTCCTACAACCCAGACACAGGTCAGGACATTCTTTGGCTTGACTGGGTACTATAGGAGATTTATGAAGGAATATGGAACCCTACTTGCCCCTCTCAAATAATTAACCTCCAAGACAATGCCCAAAAAGATTAACTGGGCAGTGAGTTGTCAAAGGGCCTTTGACACTCTGAAAAATGCTATGTGCTCTACTCCATTCCTAAAATCACCAGGCTACTACAGGCAAATCATAGTCCAAAAAGTGATGATGGACAGGACCAGCCAGTTGCTTTTATAAGCAAGAAAGTACTCCATAAGGAACAAAATTGGAGTGCTATAGAGAGGGAAGCCTTTGCTGTGTTTTGGGCCCTGAAGAAGCTGAGGCCATATCTGTTTGGCTCTCACTTCATAGTTCAGACTGACCACAGGCCTCTCAGATGGCTACAACATATGAAGGGTAAAAACCCCAAACTGCTTAGGTGTTCTATTTCCCTACAGGGAATGGATTTTCAAGTGGAAGACAGACCTGGGACTGCCCATGGCAATACAGATGGCCTTTTCAGGTTCTTCCACTTAGATGATGAAGACTCACTAGGGAAAGGGTAGTCTCATCCTCCTTCATTTGTGGGTGGGGGTAGTGAGAGAAAATGCCTCTCTTTGACATGGGTGTCCCCCACTTTTTGCCTGGTATATAATATAGCATAAATGTTGTTAAAGGCCAGGGCCCCTGCTATCCATGTTCCCTGGGTCAGAGCTCTTTCCCTAAACTGCTATGATGCATTGGCACAATTGGAGACATTTTTAGCTGCCCCCTGTAGCCCCAGTAATGGTACTTAGGTACCCGGGGCAGGAGGTACTAAAGTCAGGATCCTGAGGGCAGCAGCACTTATTGTACCACCCTGTATGGCCGTGGCTGAGTGTCCTGAGGCAAACCCTATACAAACTCAACTTGGCCCACTGCCTGCGTGCCCTGTCCACTATACACTTTATGCACTATGGTAAGACACCCCTCTGTCAGGCCTTACAGGGCTAAAGCAGGCTGCATTATACCGCATGTGAGGGATTAGCTGCATGAACAATATGCCCCCACTGTGTCCTTGCCAAGCCTGGGACATAGTGAGTGATCAGAGCAGCCAGTTTTATACATGTGCTGGACATTGGTCAATACGAGTTTCACTGCTACATAATGGCCACTCCGAACCCTGGGTTGTTTGGTATCAAACAACTCAGAATGATAAACTGGTACCAGTGTTGGATTTATTATAAAAAGTGCCTAGGGATTACCTTAGAGGTGCCCCTGCAAAAGCTAACTACCTTGGTTTGGTTACCGGTCGGTCACATCCAGTCTGCCACCTCCTGACACAAATTTGCACCCCTGGGGTAAGGACCTCTGCCCTCTGGGATGTAGAACAAAGCTCTTTGGTTTGGAGGTGCTAACACCCCCTCCCTCAGGAATGCGCACTGCCCTGTTGGTGAGCTTCAAAGGGCATACTGCCTTGAAACTAGACCTAGAGGCCTGCTGCTAGCAGCAGATGGCCGTCCCCATTGCAAAACCCCACTTTTGGTGGGAATAACAGCAGGAAACTCAAACAACGGACAGGAGGAGTGGCCCTACCTCGCATGCACCACCCCTAAGGTGTTGCTTGCGAGATGGACCCTCCATTTCATTTTCTTCCATCTTGGATGGAAGGAAAATAGCCAATCTGGTGTTTGGAAGTGATCCCTGCCCACAGGGAGTGGTCATTTAGTGGGTGTAGCCACTCTATGGTGGATGACCCATCGGCCACTACCAGGTTCCCCCTAAAACATCCACAAAATACAGTATTTCTTTGGCATCCCTAGACCAATAAATCATATTCAAGGGATAGAAGAAGACCAGCGCCAAGATGATCCAAGGCACGAGAACTGTGGACAGGCTGCACCAAAGGATAGGCGTCAAACCCTGCCTGCTGCCCCCAGGACCCAGAAATCACTGCTGCTGGATAACTGGAAAAACTCTAAAGAACCCCAGAGGACCTTCAGGCTTCGCAAATTGCCAGAGAACTCCCCCCAGAGCGGAGGTACCACTCTAAATCCACAAGGAGCCAACAGGCCAGTGAGGCTCACTACACTGACCGGATGCTAACTCCAGAAACAGACACTGCAGCCAGACCAAACTCCACACTGACAACTGTGAGGACAAACCCTGCCAGTGTGCCAAGTTTGGTCCCACTGCCCCTCTAGGAGATGCATCATACAATACCCTGGGTATTGGTCTTCTGACTGTAAACACCAAGAAAAGCAGTCCACCCTGGAATAAATAAAGACCAGGCAGAAGACCAGGCGGAAGTCCCAGTTGAGTGACTTTAGAAATAATCTGGATCTCCCGCCAGAGTGCCCTTGTTATCCTGCAATCAACCCTGGAACTGACCTACCAACTGCTTCTAAGGGCATCCTTGCACACAGCTCCTGGCTCACTGCTTCGCTCTGCACCTGGCCACCCTGTGCCCTGCACTGAAGAAATAGCTGTGCCCCAAGAGTCCCCCTCCCCTTGTGATCGCAAAACTCCAAGGGGACCCCAAGATTCACCTTTAAACTTACCTGTGCAGTGCTTTTCCAAGTGATCCTCGCAGTCGCCCTGCATCAGCTCCAGAGACTTTTCCCCGCTGCTGCCGCCGGAACTGGGAGCCACCCAAACTTCTACAGTTGGCACAGAGTGCTCATCGACAACCACAGCAACCTGCAAAAGATGAACTTGGTAAACCTACTGTGTGATTTTATATGTATCTTTTAAGGTTATCCTACATTGATTCCTATTGTGCGTAATTACTCACAAAAAGACTATTTTTATTAAAATTCAAAAATTTATATCTCAAAAATTACTTAACCAACTCTGATAATCGTGGTCTTAAACTTTATATAAAAATCTGAAGTATTTTTTATAAATTGGTCTTGAGTTATTCCTTTGAGTGTGTGAGTTGCAAGATTGATGCTGTAAGTACAACAAATGCTTTGCACTTCTCCAAGATTAGCCTAACTGCTCTGTCAAGCTACCATCAAAATTAGCGCATTAGGTGATCTAGTTTTTACCCTGTAAACCCATGTGCGGTTGCCTGGATTCCCTGCACAGTGTGCCTAACTGTAGGAGACTGGTCTGGTTTGTGGTGGGTACCTCAGGTACCTACACCTTATACCAGGTCCAGTTGTCCCCTATTAGTGAAATGTAGACAGTGTCTAGAAGCCAGGCTCTCTAGGGGTAGTGTGAATGAGCAGCCAAGGCTTATCTAGGAAACATGTAAAGCTCATGCAATACCACTGTGGTCACACAGTACTCACACACATGAAAGAAAATATTCAGTGTTACAAAAACATAGGTACTTTATTTTGGTGACACAAATGCTAAAAATACCATACAGACTATGCTCCCTTAGTAATAGTAATACACAAATTATATACACTAGTATGCAGAAACAGCTGTAAAAAAACAGTTAGAAAACAGTGCAAATAGTGAAAATCACAATAGTTAGAAATGGCCCTAGGGGGAACGCAAACTATATACTAAGAAAGTGAAATGTGAAAGTCGGTTTCCCACCTAGGCAAGTGAAGTGTGTAGAGGGGCGCTGGGAGTATTAGAAAACACCAAAGGTAAGAAATAGAACTCACCCAGAGCCCAGGAAAGCAGGAGTAGCTTTCCTAGAACACACACGAACACGAGAAAGAAGATATTGCAAGATCCAAAAGAGACTGAAAGACACCAACGATGGATTCCTGGACCTGAAGACCTGTGGAAGAAGGGAACCAAGTCCAAGAAGCACTGAAGAGTCCAGTGAGAACAGGAGCCCCCGCTAACCTGGATGAAGGTGCAAAAGAAGAACCACCAGTGAAGAAAAGTCAGTACTGCACGCAAGGAGACAGATGCAGATTCTTGGTTGGTGCCAATGTCCCATGCCGGATGGATGATTGCAGTCTGGTGTGCGTTGCTGGATTCCGCCAGCAAGCCTTGGCACACGCAAACCTCACGGTTAGTGGAAAATGGCGCTGCCTGGCACCAGGAGGGACCTGGTGGACTCTACCCAGGAGGGGTAATCAGAGGAGGCGATCTCAGCAACTCAGTGAACCCTCAGAAGACCAGGTAGTGTGCACAGGAGTCCCAGAGCACCGGGACAAAGAAGGTGCAAAAGGAGGCCCACACAGCACTACACAAAGGGATCCCACACCGTCAGAGAACCAGTCAGGAAGCTGTGCGTCGCAGGAAGAAGTGCTGGGGGCTAGAGCTGCACAGTGCATGAAGAACTTTGTGGAAAGATGGCAACAAGCCTTGGCAACTGCAAAACATGCAGTGCACAGGGGTACTGTCTTGCGTGAGGAGGCAAGCTCTTACCTCCACCGAAGTTGGACAGTAGGATGTCAGGACCATCGGGACCACTTCAGTCCAACACCTGTGATGCTAGATCCAAGCACTTTGTCGCGGGAGGGGACCCAAGCCACCGATTATTGCTCCAGAGGGGTGCCCGCTGAAGCAGGGAAGTGACTGACTCCTTCACTTCAAGGGAGATTCCTTCGTTCTTCTGGTGCAGGCTGAAGACAGGCGGTCCTCGGAGGATGCACAACCTGGAAACAGTTGCAGTTGTGGTAGGAGCTGAAGATACAATGTTGCAGAAGTCACCTTTGCTTCTTTGTTGCAGTTTGTAGAGTTCCTGGAGGGTCCAGATGCAGTTTCTTCAGAAAGAAGGTGAAGTAAAGGATTCAGAGGATTCCTGCTGGAGTCTTGCAATCGGAATCTGAAGAACCACCCAAAAGAGAGACCCTAAATAGCCCTGAAAGGGGGATTGGGCAGCTACACAGGTAAGCACCTATCAGGTAGGGTTCTGACGTCACCTGCAGGCACTGGACACTCAGATGCTCCCAGAGTTCCCTGCCAACTTGGAATCCAAGATGGCAAAACCCAGGGACCCTCTGGTGGAGCTCTGAGCACCACCCCTGGGGTGGTGATTGACAGGGGAGTGGTCACTACCCTTTCCTTTGTCTAGTTTCATGCCAGAGCAAGGACTGGGGGGTCCCTGAACCGGTGTGGCTTGGATTATGCAAGGAGGGCACCATCTGTGCACTTCAAAGCATTTCCAGAGGCTCTGGGAGCTTACCTCTCCTGTGCCTGTACTACCTATTTCCAAAGGGAGAGGGTGTAACACCCCTCTCCCAAAGGAAATCCTTTGTTCTGCCATCTTGGGCTCAAGCTGCTCGAGCAACAGGAGGGCAGAAACCTGTCTGAAAGGTGGCAGCAGCTGGGGCTGCCGAGAAAACCTCAGAAGTCTGTAATGGTAGTACTGGGGGTCCTCCTCTAAGGAGCCCCCAGAGTGCATGGAATCATACAACCATTGCTTGCAAAAGCCTTGGGGTATGATTCCAACATGTTTGATACCAAACATGGCCTTATTCGGAGTTACCATTGTGAAGCTGGACATAGGTAGTGACCTATATCCAGTGCACGTGTGAAATGGCATCCCGCACTCACAAGGTACAGGAAAATGGTCCTGGAGGTTGTGGGAGCATCTCTGCTAGTGCAGGGGTGCCCTCACATACAGGTATTCTGCTCCCTGCCTTCATGGCTGGAATGCCTGCTCTAGAGGTGACTTATAAGTGGCCTTTTGCAGTGCAAATGGCAGTGAAAGGGTGCATGCACCTTTTCACACAGGCTACAATGGCAATCATGTAGAAGCCTTTGCATGGGCTCCCTATGGGTGGCAAAAGAAATGCTGCAGCCCATAGTGATCCCCTGGAACCCCAAAGCCCTGGGTACCTAAGTACCATATACTAGGGACATGTGAGGGGGCACCACTATACCAATTATGAGTAGAATACTGTGTTAACAGTATCCAACAACCAAAGTTAGTGGGAGAGAGCATAACTACGGGGGTCCTGGTTAGCAGGATCTCAGTAGACATAGTCAAACACACTGACAAGCCGGCCAAATATGAGGGTAACCATGCTAGAAGAGGCTACATTTCTACACTAGCTTTGCACACTACATAGAGGGCAAGCCTCCTACATTTAGTTCCCCTTGTGCATTCCACCCAGACAGCCATAAACACAGGACACTCAGGTGCATCTGTATACTGGTGGGTCTTCCTGGGCAGGAAGGCTGGAGGGGCCCTCACACTTCAAAGGGTAGTAGCTTTATCCCACACAAAGGACTGATGACCCCCCCACAGATCCCTTGTCAGACAGGACTGGATTGAAAGGGGAACTGGGGCACTTCAAAACTACTCTTTGAAATCTCTTCCACTTCAAAGGCACATTTGGGTATATATACTGGGTATGTGACCCCCAAAGTCAGACACTTCTGGACCTACGACTGGACTCTGTCTGACAGACTCTAGTGCTGCCCAAGGGACTCAACTGGACCATTTCTGGAAGGACTCCTTTTCTGCTTGTTGCCCTGCTGCCTGCTGCTCCCTGAAACTGCTAGTAAGACTTTGCCATACGATCACAAGTGATCTCCAAGGGCTGATATCTTGACCTGTGCATACTGGACCTTTGTTGTTTTATTCAGATAGATATTATTTATTTTTCTAAACTGGTGTGGAGTTCTTTTTGTGGTGTTTTCACTGTGTTACTGTATGAGTTATTGCACAAATACTTTACAAATTGCCTTCTAAGTTGAGCTTGCCTGTTCTGCACAAAGCTACTGGAGGGTGAGCACAGGATAATTTAGGTTGTGTTGTAGCTTTCTGTGACTACGATAGTGGTCCCTACTTGGACAGGGTGTATATCTCTGCCATCTAGAGACTCAATTTCTAACACACACCTATGTAAAATAGTGCATAGAGTGTATAGTGCAGAGGTGTATGTGTGTTTAAGTGGTGTCTGATATATGTTTTGTACTTGAAGGGTACCCTTCCAGTTCAAAATAACATACCTAGACAAATCTTTAAACTTTTCACACATTGGAGGTGTGCTGCACAGTGCAGCACACCTTCATCATGTGAAAAGATGTATCTTAAGTAGTGTCTGCCTGGAGGAGGCGTTATATTATGGCACAAAACTCTGTCTAAATATTTTAATAGCTGTGGCGATGTGTCAAGACCCATGGGTGGTAGCGTGGGATGGCCTTGGACGCTACTTTCTATGGTAAAAACAATTTTTCATTGGAAAGTATTCACTTTAGCAACACTTTGTGCCACTTTAAGCCACTTTGTGTGACTTTCAGCATAGCAAGGTGTTAATGAATCTGCCTCTGGATGTTGCAAGGGAGTCCAATCTAACAACATACAGCCAGAAAAAGATACGTAATATTTGCATAAGTGGGCCAGGCCTTGGGGAAATGTGGTATGGAAGTAGGAGACATGAGTTAAAAAAAGGCAGCCAGTGCCTAGCCAGTTAATTGGGGCTCCGCATCAGTGTGGTAAGGACAGCCCTGTGCTTGAAAGCCCATAGCTGCAGAAAGGCCAGTTTCTATAAGCTACAGTCTCAATATTTCCAGCAGTTCAAGGAACGCCATACCAGTGATGCAAGAAGGATAGGAATGCGGATGATCCACCAGTAGGCCAAATTCTCATTCAGAGCCCAACACCTGGAACAGAACAGAAAAGAGAAAACATTGTTGGCATGTTGCATGCTTGATACAGACCAGAGATTGGCTTGATATATGGTGTGCTTTTTGCAAAATTCCATGGTGCCAAACACCTCCTTGTGGGGTCTTAACATACTCTTGAGATTCCTAAAACACTCTTTTTCACAAAGAGAAACAAAAAAATAAAATGCAAACTTGTGAGTATGTTATCTTCATAAGAAACACGTTTTTCATTGCTAACTTTCATAATAATACACACTCTTTCCTCAGACAGGCATTGTTAGCTGAAGCAGATGCTCCCTTTACAGAAACTAGTAGTCTTGTTGTATTTTTCAGTGTTGTGGAAGCAAATGCAAGAAAGGGTGAGTGATATGCAGATTAATCTTTTCTTGATGATTTGGTCTCATTTTCCAGATTTTGATATACTCAACTGCCATCATCCATCTGCACAAACAGTGACATCACTCCCATTCCCCTCAAAAGACCTACTTAATGGCCACAGCAGTGCAAATGTGATGCAGATGTGTACAGCATGCTGCATAACTCTGGCATGCCAAAGGCAACCCCACTCTGCCCTTTCGTTCCTGGGCTGTGCAATCAACCATGCACCTTGCTCCTCCTGCCACCATCCCACTGTGACCCTCCATGGCCTCAACTCCATCCAGTGTACATGCTGCTAAATCGCCACACCACACAACACCGGGTAAGAGTTCTCCTGTTCGGTTGTTCTTCCTGCAAGGTTTCATGAAATGACCCACACCCAACACTCAATACACAATCACCAACAGCACCCTGCACTCACACCACAGCATGGCAACACCCAGAGCTTCTTTTCTTCATGAAAACCTGGCTGAACCCTGCATCTACACCTGACATTGTCACAGCCATCCCCCAACCACAAGTTTGCCAGGCAAGGACAAACTTCGGAAGCTCAGAGGCAGAATTACCATCATCCACAAAAACACCATCAGCTGCAACACCTTCATGGACACATTATCCTCCCAAAAAAAAAAACACATTTCATCTAAGCACACGTCACGGACAACTTCACTCTAAGTGGCACTCTCATTTAAAGTCCACCGGACCTCACACCAACTTCACCAACACTATCACAGACTTTGTCGCACCACTCACCCTCAGGGCTAGCACATACATTCTACGTGGAGATCTGAACTTCCACTTGAATGACCACTCCGACCCTAATTCAAAACCATTAATCGAAGACCTTGGAAACCTGGACCTTGCCCAATGAATAAAGGGACCTACCCACATCGCTGGACAATGCTTGGGCCCTGTTCTCACCACCTTCGACAACCTCAGAGTTGATAAGCCTACATTAGTCTCCTGGACAGACTACAAGTTTAGCAGGGAACACTGATCTCAACACCCACTGACCTAAACACAGCACAGGCCTCTCCAAAGCCATCAAGAATTTCAACAATTGGATCACCTCTTCTGTCCACTACCTGCCCCCTCTCAAACAGAACAATACAACAAAAGCTAGAAACCAGGCCAGTTAGTACACAGAGGAACTCAGACTGATGAAACACCACTGCAAATAACTGGAGCACCAATGGAGAATAAGCCAGGATAATCAATCACTCAATCAGGAATTTGTAAAGTGCACTACTCACCCGTGAGGATGTAAAGGTGCTGAGGGTGGGGCGAGGAGATGGGGGAGCGAGGCGCTGCTACTGCTCGAACATGCAATGTGAAGAAAGTTAAGAGAAGATATACATTTCTCCATGTTAGTACCTGCCTCGAGGAGGCATTCTTTTTTGTGCAAAGCCCTGTCTTCCATTGTTAGTAGATAGATGCATGTTTACATCCACCCTGAGATGCTATGAACAAATGTTTCGGACTACCAAATGTGCCACTCTGGCTGACAACATTGATGCCAGCAACAACAGAAGTGAAGAAATCTTGGCCATTGTGAAGGACTTCAACTCACCATCAGCCTGCTCAAACTCGATCACCACCTCAAAGGACCTGTGCAACAACCTTTCTCAATTGTTCAGCAATAAAATCATTGCCATTTACAGCAACTTCAGCTCGCAACCGGATTCCGGCTGACCTTGCCAAACAGCTGCCGATCTTTTCCGAAGAACCAATACTAGTCATAGGGTCTGTCATCACCGAAGAAAAAACCGCTGCACCATGAAGTCCATCCACTCCCATTGCAAAGAAACCCCAATTCAATGTTTGCCAACTATAGACCTATCTGCCTGCTACCATTCCTGGCAAAGGTGTTAGAGAAAATCATGAACAATTGCTTCACTGAATATTCCAACAACCACTAACTCTTTGACAACACTCAGTTTTGTTTCAAACTGAACATCAGCATGGAAACTGCCTTCATCGCGACCATGGATGGCATCCGCAGGACTTTGCATGGAGGAGTCATGGCGGCCCTCAACCTCCTGGGCCCCTCTGCAGTATTTGGTACTTTTTTCCAACCCAATTCTCACCCGACCCCCTACATGACATTGGAATTTAATTACACACACTCTGATGGACCTGCCCCTTTATAACTGGGAGGATCTAGTCAGTCAGCCTGGCACCCTAGACCTTAGATGCCCTCGACCTCATTTGCAGAGTTATGCAAGGATTCTCCCAGAGTCTGGCCCTCTTCAATGCATACATGATCCCTCCAGCCAGCATCACCCACTCTTGGGGAATCAACACCAGCAACATGCACCTCAACATGCATCTCATCAAAGGACAAAACGTCCAGTGCCGAGATCAAGTTTAAATCCTGCATGACTGAAAGGGATTACAGGATGAAAACCAACTGGCTGAAGCTGAACACAGACAATTCTGAAATCTTGATCTTCAGGAACAGCACTTCACTGTGGGACTAGACATTGTGGCCAACAGAGGTAGGACCAAACCCAGCCCCACCATTCAGGCCACGAACCTTCTGGCCATTATCAACAGAAAACATGGCATGACTTCTAAGTCAACTCCATCAATGCCCACCCAGAAACTCATAACACACACCCTTGTCACAAGCAAGCTGGATTATGGGGACACCCGCCGGGGCCAGGGTCGGCGGGAGCACCGCCGACAGACCGGCGGTGCCCCGCAGGGCATTCTGACCGCGGCGGTTCGGCCGCAGTCAGACAAGGAAAACCGGCGGTCTCCCGCCGGTTTTCCACTGCCCTACAGAATCCTCCATGGCTGCGGAGCGCGCTCCGCAGCCATGGGGATTCTGACACCCCCTACCGCCATCCTGTGCCAGGAACAGGATGGCGGTAGGGGGTGCTGCGGGGCCCCTGGGGGCCCCACAAAGTATTTCAGTGTCTGCTATGCAGACACTGAAATACGTGACGGGTGCCACTGCACCCGTCGCACCTTCCCACTACGCCGGCTCAATTCTGAGCCGGCGTCCTCGTGGGAAGGTTGATTTGCCCTGGGCTGGCGGGCGGCCTTTTGGCGGCCGCCCGCCAGCCCAGGGCAAATCCCAAAATACCCTGACCGCGGAGCGGTATTTTGGTGGGGGAACTTCGGCGGGCGGCCTCCGCCGCCCGCCAAAGTTAGAATCAGGCCCCATGTATGCTGAGATCAGCAGAAAAACTAAACAAAAGAATGCACACCATTCAAGACTTGGCAGCCAGAATCACTCGCAACCCCTTACGCTACACTTAATCACACTAAACCTGAAAGAGCTCCATAAGCTCCCCATACATAGACAAGCATAATTAAACTCCTCAGCCATATATTGAACCCACTACATAACATTGGCCCAGAATAACTCTACAATTGCATATGCTTTCCCAAACTTCCTGACACCTTCATCCGGACTCCAACTTGCACATATCTCACACATACTGAAAACCAGATCCGGCAATCGAGTCTTCTCCTACATCGCTCCTAAAGTGTGGAATGACCTGCTGCTACACACGAGTGCCTCGGCCTCACTCAGCCTTTTGAGAAGACCTGGCTTTTTGAGTAGGACTACCATGCCCTAGCTTTGGCAAGACTCACACGCACATTGTCCCGGGTGCTAGCATGCTCTACAGATCTACATAACATAAAATAACTGCTTTCCAAAAAGAAACTGGATCTTTGTAGATACAGAGAAAGGGAAGATTGCATTTTGTGTGGCAGGGTTATGTCTGATTGGGAAACAACATATATGAAGAAGAATAAAGGGCAAACAGTGTGAGAGAGGTAACTGCAGACACTATAAGATTAATAGAAATAATATTGATCTGGCATTGCACAGAAATCACAGAGTTCTGATCTTGTGCTTCAGGTGAAGCATGATGTAGTGGATATTACTTGCGAGTCTTTCTATGTCGAGAAATCAATAACAAAAACGTTTAAAAGTATATTTTTCACAGTGCCCTTCATTGGAAATTGTCATCTTTCATGGCACATAGTTTAATAGCAAAGGCATTAAGAGTGTCATGTAGAGTTTTGTGTATGTGGCTGAACCACCAAAAATTGGTGGTTGTCCAGTCCACTACCATCATGTACCAACTTAGGGAGAGATTTACTAATGTAACGTTTAACACAGCATAGCAATGAAACTTGCTGCCTCATATGTACTAAGATAAGGCATGGTCGCTCTGTTTCCCAGCGCTAGTGCTTTTTCAGGCTGCCTAGTGCCGTGCACATATGGCATGTCTAGCATAGACTTTGTACAGGAAGGGAGCCCTTTCAGTACAGAATACTAAATTTAGACACACTTCAAAACATTTTCACACATTTTGTGTGTGCTGTACAGTGCAGTGCACATGCAATGTGAAAAAAGTTAGGAGAATAAATACATTTCTTCTTGTTAGTACCTGCCTTGAGGAGGCAATCTTTTTTGGTGCAAAGCCCTGTCTCCCATTGTTAATAGATAGGGCATTACATCAAAAACAATGAGTGGTAACGTAGTACCACACATAGCCACTCATGGGACCCCTATTGAGGCACAATAATGCAAAGTAGCACAAAAATCTATTTGTGTCATTATAGGACTATCTTCTAGAACAAAAAATAATTTGCACTGGAAAGTAAGCATTTTATCAACACTTTGCTTTGGTTTGTGTTTTTTTTTTCCAACTTTGCACAGGTGCAGCTTGCTTATAATAATGCCCTTTAGAGCCTATACCTCAATGAATTGCCATTTACACATGGTATATACTATAAATTGAGGAAATTGTAAATGATAGTTGAACATAGGATATCCACCATTTTTTCTGAATTATTTTTTAAACTTTATTTTGAGTTTTTCCCAACAAAAATACAGCTTAGTAAGACACATAGGCCCATATTTATACTTTCTGACGCAAAACTGCATTTTCACAGTTTTGCATCAAAAACTATAGCACCGGCTTGCGCAATTCCAGGACGCAACCACGGTGAACAACCACAGAAATGGCTCCACAGGTCCCCTAATGCCTGGTCTGACCCGGGTGTAAAATAATTATTTAGCCCCTCCTCCCACCCGTGCGTCATTTTAGCACGGGGGATAACTATGGTGCATGGGGTTAGCACAATTTTTTAGATGGAAACACCTACCTTGCATCTCATTGCC
Organism: Pleurodeles waltl; assembly: GCF_031143425.1. Taxonomy (NCBI): domain Eukaryota; kingdom Metazoa; phylum Chordata; class Amphibia; order Caudata; family Salamandridae; genus Pleurodeles; species Pleurodeles waltl. Next base: position 308,895,318 of record NC_090449.1, on the reverse strand, counting down.
ACAAGGTAGGTTCACACATCTAAAAAATTGTGAAAACTCTGATATTTTGACGTTAGGCGGGTGTAGCGCCAAAATATAAATATGGAGTTCATTTTGCTCCAAATTTGCGTAAAATAAAATGACGCAAATTCAGCATAAATGGGGTATAAATATGCCCCAGGTACATTGGCATGAGCATGCATCCAGTTATAAGGGGTGTACGAACAGCATGAAACTAATACACTTACGATCAGGGTGACCAGAATCCTAGCACATGGTGCAACTTCAAGATGGATTCCTTGCTGCTCTATTTACAATTTGGCCAATAGTGGCCTTTCCAATGGCAGATATGGCCCAATTTCTAGAACACATGACACCAAACATGGGGTATAAGTCAAACCTACCGCATTCACACAGCAATATATCAAACACAGGCCCCCTTTGCCCCTATTGGGTCTCACCTACTTTGCTGCTTCACGTTCATCATCCTCCCCAGGTGATTCTTCAGACTCAACCTAACTGGGTAAGCCTGATATGCTCCCCAGATGTCCCTTGTGTGGTTGCAGCTCGGGAACGACTCTCTGTGAGTATCTGACTGTGTGTTACAATATGCCATGTCCTTGTGCCATTCCCTCAGATTCGGAAGTGGGCCCAGTGCATCGCTGTCCAGTGCATCTCAAGCAGTAAGTCTATGGCTACCAGTTACCTTATAGCACTCTGCAATTCCCTGTCATATCCCAGCAATGCCAAGAGGGGCGCCGGTTCCAGTGGTTTGCCAACAATCTCACCCTGTTCCCTAAACACAGTGAACCAAACGACCGGCACTCTGGGACAGAATTAAGGCCCAAATTTATACTCGGTTTGCGCGAATTGGCATCATTTTTGTTTTACGCTAATTCAGCGCAAACCTAACTCCATATTTATATTTTGTCACCAGACATGTCTAGTGCCAAAGTTATGGAATTTACGTCATTTTGTGGACGTGAAAACCTACCTTGCGTCAATGAGATGCAAGGTAGGCGTTCCCGTCCAGGAAATGACGATATGGCCCTACTGCCATATTTATTCCCCCATGCTAAAATCTAGCATGGGGGGATGGGGCCTTAAATAATGGCGCTAAGCTTGCTTAGCGCCGGAATTTAATGTCTGGGTCAGGGCAGCTCGGGAGCGACTCTCTGTGAGTATCTGACTGTGTGTTACAATATGCCATGTCCTTGTGCCATTCCCTCAGAGTCGGAAGCGGGCCCAGTGCATCGTTGTCCAGTGCATCTCAAGCAGTAAGTCTATGGCTACCAGTTACCTTATAGCACTCTGCAATTCTCTGACATATCCCAGCAATGCCAATAGCGGCGCCGGTTCCAGTGGTTTGCCAACAATCGCACCCTGTTCCCTGAACACAGTGAACCAAACGGCCTGCACTCTGGGACAGAATTAAGGCCCATATTTATACTCGGTTTGCGCCAAATTGGAATCATTTTATTTTTACGCTAATTCAGCGCAAACCTAACTCCATATTTATATTTGTTTGTCACCAGACATTTCTAGTGCCAAAGTTATGGAATTTACGTCATTTTCTGGACGTGAAAACCGTCAATGAGATGCAAGGTAGGCGTTCCCGTCCAGGAAATGACGATATGGCCTTACTGCCATATTTATTCCCCCATGCTAAAATCTAGCATGGGGGATGGGGCCTTAAATAATGGCGCTAAGCTTGCTTAGCGCCGGAATTTAATGTCTGGGTCAGGGCAGGCTTTAGGGGACCTGTGGGCCTTTTTCCATGGTCAGAGACAATGGGAAGAGACCACAGGTGCCCTTCCCTGGCCCCAGGGACACCCTCACCTACCCCACCCACACCAGGAAGACAGCTAAGGATGGGGGGGACCCCATCTCAGGTAGGTAGAGGTATTTTATTTTATTTTTTCAAAGTGCCATGGGGGGCCTAACTTGGGCCCCCCTACATGGCACTGTGCCCAATGGTCACGCTCTGCGGACATAAGTCCCCTGTGCATGGCCATTGGGTCTGGGGGGCATAACTCCTGTCTTAACTGAGAAAGGAGTCATGTCCATGGGGTTCTAATGTCAGAAAATGACGCTAGTCTGGGCAGACCCATTTATTTTGCCTCTGCCCGTACTAGCGTCATCCTTTGCCACCAAACTCCCTGTTACCCCTACGCCTCCCCACCTGGCTAGCGTCCTTTTCCATGACGCTAGCTGGGCCTCAAAAAGCCAGATAGCATCATACAATAAATATGATGCCCGGCTGGTGTCTTGGCATGGCGCTAGCCGACCGTAAACTTTTTGATGCTGAAATGTGTTAGTGCAGTTCAGCATCAAAAAGTATAAATATGGGCCTTAGTGCGCAAATCCCACCACCACCTCATCACACCATATTGGAATAGTTGGACTGGTGTGTGGTACACTCTATTGACATATTTAAAGTGGAGGAGCCTGTATCTGCTATTCAATGAGATGGTCTTAACAACTGAGCAGCAATACTTCCATTGCCTGCCACTGATTATGATTCCCAGGTCCCTTTGCCATTCAAGCCTTGCCTTTGAGATACCAGTTCTTTGCGCCCCCTGTGGAAACACATATAGTCTCGCCATTATACGGGAGGGTGTAGCTGTTTGTAGAAGAGAGGACAGTGCCAGCACGGCTGGTGGCTCCATTACATCATCCCCCAACTAAGTCCGCAATGCATGACCTGCTTAATAAAAGTTAAATTGTATTAGGGTGGTGGACCCATCACACCACTCCCACACCACCTCCCAACCAGACGTTGCTCCACCACTAAAACAATCCCCCATCTGTTGTTTACCTAAGTCCTACAAAGCTTCTGGGGCTGTACGTTCCTGACCCACAGGGAACCACAGGCACCAGTCCAATGGGACATGGGGTGAGAATAGCAAGGACCCGACCTGTCTCTCCAGGAGGCGGTGCCAGGAGCAGAGTGTTACATTCAATGAGTCAAAGATGTCACACCGAATTGGACGATTAAACAGAGTCTGGGGTTAACGTATGCGGGCCACCGCATCCTTTCCTAGCCAGAGATGCTGCAAATTGCGTGGGCCATGAATCCAGGAATGGGTGAAGGGGGATTGCTCATTCCTGTAATATGTTTTTAGATCAGGGGCAATAACCCCAGTATTTTAAAGGAACCTCAGGGTCTCCCACCTATGGCTGCTTGCCCATCCATACCAGGTGGATCATCAGGGTGTGAATATTATCGAATGCCATCTGGGTCAAAAGTATCAGGATTTTTGTAAACAGAAAAAAGTGTTGGGCAGGACCACCATTTTCAAGATGACTACCCACCCAGTGAGCGACAGCGTCAGCCTAATCCAGCAGTCAACAGACTCTGACAATCTCTGCACTGCTCTGCCATAACTATCTAACATCACGACTGCCGGATCTGTGTGCACCTGAATCCCCAGACAGCATACTGGTTCTGTCGTCTACTGCAGTGGGTAGTCTAACACCACTGGTACCGTGGCTGGGGTGAGTGGGAATATAATGTACTTATCCCAATTTACACAAGGCCTGGAATGTACCCCGAACAGTACCACCTCTTGTAGGACTGTTGTTAGATTACGATCAGGCTCATCATGGGCATTAGCCGAGATTATTCAATTGTAGTTCAGGAATCGTAGCCCTCTGTGTGAGGAGTGTTTCTGAAGAGTTCAGTCCAATGGTGCAGCCACTGGGGTATAAAACACGGGAGATAGGGGGCAGCCCTGCCTGGTGCCCCTTGAAATGCCGATGGGAGCAGTGACCGAACCCATGCAGTTGGTTTTGTATAGAGCACCTTGACCAAATGAAGACATCGCCGACCCCTATACGTTGCAGGACTGCCAGCATGAAACCCCATTCGACTGAGTCAAATGCTTTTTCTGCATTGAGAAATACTGCTGTGACACGCACTCCAGTATATAAGCAAAACAGTGTTCTGAGATTAAACACTAAACTACACCCCAGAACAAAACTGGACTGCTCAGGGCCCATCACCACCCAGTAGTAGCGGAGCCAAACGATTAACCAGGACCTTCGCATACATTTTGGTATCTAAGTTTGACAGCGGACTACCAGCAGGGCCTTGCACATTGTGGGGGGCATGCAACCCTCTCCGATTATTTCCTCATACAACGTGACCAAGTGTGGGATGAGCTGATCCTGGTAAGCCTTATAGAAGGCCAATGTGAGGACATTGGTGCCTGACGCCATCCCTGACACACATCTTTGAGCACAATGTGTATCTCCAAAGGGTGCAGCAGAACCATTTCATTGCTATATGCACAAGATAGTCCAGTGCTATCATTAAAGACAAGACCTATACAGGTCAGCTTAACACATGCGGAAACTCTCAAGACCTGGTCAGCTGCACTCAGAATCAACCCCTACTGCACTTCCATGATTGCATCATGTTCCTGCTGAGGATGCAGCAGTGCACCTAGAACACCACCAGGCGTTCAACCTCCCTGTACTTGTGTGCAACAGCATACTTGGTTCACCTCGCTCTGTGCTATTTTGTGGTATTCATCCATCTTAGCCCTAATGGTGCCTAGAAGGCCCAAATCAGCTATCTCCCTGTGACGTCTTTCCAAGTCTGCAATCTCCGTTTCCAGTCGCCGCAGGCTTCTGCGCAGCGCCTTAAGGACCCAATTATTTCTATACAAGGTAAAGCCCCATGTTTAGACACTGAATGCTTCCCATACTGTCGCAAACCTGTCGACTGACCCTACATTGGTGATGAAGAACTCCTCTATTGCCTATGCTAGTTCCTACCAAAACGTGGCATCCAATAGCGAATACAGAGGAAATCACCATGTAAACGTCGGCCGCTGTGGGTTTTACAGTGCTAGCTCCAGAAAAAACTGCAAATGGTCAGAGTGTGTGCGTGGCCTGCACCAATGTACTTGTGGAACTAATAGCTGTGATGCCAACCAGTAATTAATACCGGTGTGTATATCATGTACAGACGAGTAATGAGAGTACCCTGACCTGGTGGGGATTCAGTAGTGCCAAGTATCTACTAAGCCCCCATGAGATGCTATATTTGTAATAGCATGAGCTGCTGCCAACGGCTGCCTGGTTGATCCTCTGGAGCAATCCCATTTAGGACAAAACCCACAGTTAAAATCGCCACCTCATATTTGCTGAAGGTCACCCCATTGCACCAGCTGGGCAATGAGTGTGTGGTAGAATTGTGGGTCATCATGGCTGGGCCCATACACCCAACCAACAAGACTGCTAGGTCATCTTAAAGCAGCATGCGACTAGGTATCTGCCTCTCTGATCTATCTGGACCTCCTGTAGCTGGACACCCAAACTCCTACGAGCCCAGATGAGGAAACCCCTGGCATGTGAAGTGAAGTCTGCCACGCAACTAAGGCCCTGCATTCTGCGCTGTGTAAACGCTCCACTACCTGGTGCAAGATAAGTCTTTTGTAGGATGGCAACATCCACCTTGTTCCTCTTTAACTAAGCTACCACCTTGCATATTTTCATGTAATTGTTTAGCTCCCTGACATTCCACATCATGAGGCATAGCAGCGGGCGCCTTGGAGGTCCTGCTGCTGCGCTCCGCAAATCATCTGCCATCAGCAAACTGTCTCGTACTAGCAAACACTCCTTACTCAGCATGATTAAATGCTCATAGCCAACATCCGCCCTAAAGGAACTGCTGCATGGTAAAGTACCCACCTCCTCTACCACACTGTGAATTCCCACAACTTGCACAGTGAATGAGTTCTCATCCTTATGCCATCCTTACCCCCTCAAGTGCAATCCTGGATAGAATTAAGTGGTGCACACACGGGCACAGATGTTGCCCGGCCTGCCTCTCTGTGACTCTAATAGCTATGTATCATACATACAGTGTGCCTAAAGCCATAAAAATAACATCACAAACATTACTGTTCCAGCCTCAACCTCCATTGCACTCTAACACTGCGGGGGCTGTGCACAGTCACTGATGAGCCCAAAACACGTTCAGCCTCACAGGTATAACACAGGAACCCTCTTACCATGCTTTATCGTTGTTATCTCTTGCAGGTCCATGCAATGCTGCCAGCTCCTGCCAGTCTGCCAAGGGAAGAGGAAGACAGCTCGATCCCACCAAATTTCCCTGTTAAAGAGCAGCGTCCTTCAATCAGTGCAGTCACAGGAGCGTCCAGGATAGAGTGTTGAAGCCTCTGGCTAGTGGAGCTCAGTTTCAGTCCTCCAAGTCCGCAAGTTGTCTGCATCATTGTTGTCCATCCTTGGGGAGTGGTGTCAGGCCCCAGTCATCTCCTGCCGTTTGATGAACTGCTGCAGTTGCTTCACGTTAGCAAAGATTGTCACCTTGCTGTTGACCAACACGTGCAGCCACGCAGGGTAGAGTATGCTATATTTCATTTGCAGCTCTTGCAATCGGTGCTTGGCCTGGATGAACTGCCTCTATGCCTACTGCAACTGCTGGTTGGAATCCAGGTAGACAGCTCGGAGCCCTCATATCACAGTACTTTCAATTCACGTACCTTCCGGAGCATCGCATCCCAATCCCTGCAGTTCAATCGTCTTGGGATAGTAGGGTGCGGGCAGGTCCCGGAACTGGGTGTGGGGCCAGCTGGCGATGGGCACGATCCACACTGAAAATGTCAGAAAATGTATCTCACCCTAGTTGGTCCGTCAGAAGTTGTTCTACATAACTTTCCATGTTTTCTATGTTGGTGGACTCTGCGACGCCTACTATTCTGAGGTTGTTCCTGTGTGAGCATGGCCTCAAGGTCCTCAATCTTAGACGGCAATGTGAGCAGGAGCTTATCCATCTTCTTCTGGGGAGGTGACATTGTGACTTGTTCTTTTTCAGCTTGTGAGACTCGACTTTCCTCCATGTTTAGGTACTCAGTGTGCTTGCCCAGTCTCTCAAACATGCGATCCATTCTGAATGTGAGGGTGTCTATCTTGCCATCTATTTTCATGAGACTGTGCTGCATTGCTGTAAGGATCTGCTTCAGGTCCATGTCCGTCTCTGCGCTGGATTACTCACTTCCAGTCTGAGACTGTTAAGCAATCATAACAGGCCTTGGGTGTTTTCTGGATTTCACCCTCTGGCACCCTAGATGGGGGCTGAAGCGGCGAGGATGGGCATGCAAACATCCCAGACCTTCACAGAGGCACAGCTAGAGACAGTACGGCCAACAGATGACTGTCCAGCTCACATCGATTGTTTGCTGTGCAGCTTGTCCACAACTTGCGTCGCCAGCACAGTCCCCTTAGCGCTCACCCACTATATGCTAATGGTTGTAGGGAAGGCACCCTGCACAACATGTAGAAGGGGGCAATCTCACTAGCTCAATTGCTTATACCTCTACAGTTCACCTTTGAGGGGTTCATCCCACTTACAATGCATTTGTGCTTATAAATAATCCTCATGGGTAAATGATCTAGCAGCTCTTTCAGTGCACTCTCCCTAAATGTGAGTAGGCTCAGTAGTGTAATTACAGTCACTTTGTTCAGTGCTTTAGAACATGTTTCATTGTAGCATATGAGGAGCCCACTCCTACCAACAGGCCCCCTTGTACTCCACTGTTGTTGCACTCCCTCCCCCTGGGTCCTCCTTCCACCATGGCCACTTGACTGCTGAAGTATAGTGGCGGGAGTCGGCCGGCACTTACTGCTGCTGATCTGCAGGGAGCTACTTCGCTTGGGCGGCTTCCCATCCAGCAGCAACTTCTTCCTTTGGACGCACCGCTGATAGTCCCCATAGGCACAGGTTTCACTTGGTAGGCCCACAGCAATTGTATTCTCTCCTCCCCCGGTGGCTAAGCCCAGTCACACAGCCCACCACTCCTGCCACACCCAGGCAGCTGCCGCAGATGTCCACAGACCTTCACCTCAGAGGGCTCTGCACCACAGGCATGCACGTGGCCTTTGATGCTCCCAACCTGTCCAGAACTCACAACCTCCAGGTAGGCCATGGACAGCCACCTTGATCTTGCCACACCTCCGAAAGCACAATTTTAAAGCAAATATTGTTATGCCATGTAGGGGCTATTACAGCAAGTGGTCACAGCTGGGTTTTGCAATGTTTATGCACCAGGGTTATGTCAGTTCTTAAAAACGGCCAAAGGAGCATGCCTAGTTTGCGGCCATTTTCTAGCCCAGCAAGCCCCAGCCCCTATATCTGGCTACTTCTCTGTAAATTCTTGTATACGGCTTTGTGATCATCTTCCTAAAATATTCCAACATATCCTCAAGATTGGACACTGTTACTAATGCATTTCTGTGGAGCTCCTTACATTACCTCTGTATTGTGGGGACATTTCTTAAGCTGTTGAAAATCTGAATGCTTGCCCTTCTGTGAAATTGTCCTCTATCAAGAACAGGTGCCTACTACTCTATCGACGCCTTTAAGGGGTTAGACTTAAGGCCATATCATAATTTAACGTAGAATGTAATGTTAAATACTTTTCAAAGAGAAAAGAACTTAGAGCACCTGATTGCCCTCAAGTGTGTTTGAATGTTTTAACCCTAGATATTCGGTTGTTAAGCAGCTAGTAACGTGTTGCAGTAAGGCCAATTCCTAGAACATGGTATACAGGCGCAAACGTGACCAGAAAATACTCTTGATGAGACAGGAGGATTTCCTATCCTTATAATATCTGAGTGGTGAGGGGGCTGTACATGGTATTGTACTTTGTATTTGTGTTTTATGAATCATTATGCAGGTGATTAAAACCTTTACTTGATAAAAAGAGCACGAATACAATTGTAAAAAACAAATAAAAGACTGCGCGTCAGCCCAAAGACAAGCGTATCTTAATACAGCAGTGTGCTTTCAAAGTCGTCTCGATATCATGAGTCGTAGAAAGCACACAAGAGTCAGGCGATCTCTCCAGTAATTGCCGTTAATTGTCCAAAATATGCCAGAAATAACGATCCAGTGCCTAAGAAGTATAAATGGAGTAAGGGAAGCCCGCAGCACATACATGGCATTGTACTGCGAGCTATTATCATTGATATAGCAAGTCAGACCTCGAGCGAGACACGGAAGCGTTTTGTTGGGTGGTGGCATGCTGCTCTGTAGGTTGTGTTTGGTTGGGGTGATGTAGGCTTTTACCTTAGCCTTGGTCTTTGGTGCTGTGCCTGATGACCAGGTTGGGCTCTTGTCCTACTGTGACTCGCCGAGCGCCGTGAGCAGTGAAGTAAAGAGCTGTGAGAGATTGAAATCTTAAACTTATATGACTTTGTTGTGTTTGATTGGAACAGCGTATGTTTGCAGTGTGGGCTATGTGGGTAGTGTTTTGGTGTTGTGCACGATTGTGCGAGTCTGCTCATACTATGCTCCTGATGATGTCCTCACATGATGTCCCAGCCAATGAGTACTGAGCTTATAATGAGTTAGTGATAGCTGCACATTTGCTCGTGCCTGTTATCCCTGGCTGTACTTACTCTGCGTTCTCTTTCAGATACTTCGCAGCCATCCAGGGAACCACAAACACTACCGGTGTACCTACAATTGACAAAGACTACATTGTTAAAAACAAAGAAGACAGATGTCCAAAACCAATGGTGTAAACTTGACATTCTTCACATTAGTAAAACATCCTTCTCCTATAAATCTGTGTAAATATCGACTGCCTGCGTCATCACCAAGACTGTGACAAGACCAAAATAGTAGGCACTGTAATCGCAGCAGCTCCTTGGTGTTGCAACACCCTTGAGCTGACCTTATCGTGTTCCTTATTCTTTGAAGTTTTTACTAAAATTTCCATACTTAACAACCAAATGTTCATAGAAAGTTAGTTGTTTTTTGCTCACCCCAGCCCAGGTACAGGTACAGAGTGTAGTAATTTTTCTCTGAAAACACTGCTCCTATGAGAAGCTTGTACAGATAGACGGCCTCCACCAGGAACCAGTAGTGATTGGCCAAAATGCAATATTGCATCACGACCTGAGCCACACGACAGCCAATAGCAGCCTAGCGAGAAGAAACCAAAATAGAGATTAAAATGAGATTATCAACTGTTATACAAACAAATGACAATGACAACAAGCTTCGAATTAAGTGAGAGAATAATGAATCAAAGCCTAAACAATGTCACAGGAATGTATGGGCCTTTTCACTATCAATCCCAATCTTTCTGCCACCAGGAACAGATGTCTTGCGAGGCGACTCCACTAATTAAACCCACCTTCTACTCTCTATGCCTTCTAAGACAACAGGGGTAGCAACTACTTTGTACCTCCGCCCTCACATGGACTCTCAACCTGAAGTACGCAACCTCTCAAGAGTGCCAAAGCATCATGAATAAACTGCACAGGACACTTGAACCAAAGTCACTTGAATGGCAGATGGATGGATCTGATCAGCTCTATAAAAAAGAACATTTAGCCTCGGGAGTATGTAGTTTAAAGCATTTATTCGCTGTTCTTTAGGGCATTCCAGAAATTATAAAATGAACAGACACACATAAGGAACACTGTGATTTTTACACTAAGGCCCATATTTATACTTTTTGACGCAAACCAGCAGAAATTTTACCCCCGGCCAACGCCATTCCTACGCGTCATGTGGGTGCCTTATTTAAGGAATGACGTTAGCCGGTGCTGCGGGCTGGCCAGAGTAAAAAAAACTGACTCAAACCACGCAGGGCCGGCGTAGGGGGATATGGGGGTTGTGCGTCAAAAAATGGTGCAAGTCAGGTTTGAGGCAAAAATCATGCCTCAAACCGGACTTGCGCCATTTTTTGACGCACAACCCCCAATTAAATGACTCCTGTCTTAGCAAAGACAGGAGTCATGCCCCCTTGCCCAATGGCCATGCCCAGGGGACTTCTGTCCCCTGGGCATGGCTATTGGGCATAGTGGCATGTAGGGGGCCCCAAATTAGGCCCCCCTATGCCACTTAAAAAAAAAAAAGAATAAATACTTACCCCAACTTACCTGTACTTACCTGGGATGGATCCCCCCATCCATGGTGTCCTCCAGGGGTGGGCGAGGGTGGCAAGGGGTGTCCCTGGGGGCAGGGAAAGGCACCTCTGGACTCCTTTCAAGGTCAGAGACCATGGAAGTGTGCCCACAGATCCCTTAACGCCTGCCCTGACCCAGGCGTTAAAACAGCGCACATCAGGCTGTGTGCCATTTTTTAAGGCCCGCCCTCTCCTGTGCGTCAAAATGAAATAGGAGTATAAATAAGGCACACAGGCCTTAAAGTAACGTTTTGGGCGGGAACGCCTACCTAGCATGTCATTAACACAAGGCAGTTTCCCGCATCCAAAAAATGACTCAAACGGAGGAATTTTGACATCTGTGGGCTCGGGCGTCAAAGTTTAAATATGGGGCAAGGTTTGCGCTGAATGTGTGTCAAAAGTTTTGACGCACATTTGGCGCAAACAGACTATAAATATGCCCCTAAGAGACCCAAAGGTTGCTTGGTGCAAGGTAGAGCAAGGTGACTCAAAATGTAGCATCAATTTATCTACCATTAAAAAGGAACCCAGAGCACAAACTAAAGTAGTAAATCTTGGCCAGGAGTATTGTTTTGCTCCTGAAGCCTCTCTTTATTTCGATGTACAGCACTCAAAGCTGTGTGACAGACTCCTATCCTAGTCTTTTGGTTTAACTGATTGTCACTTTCCAACTTTTCCACTTCCATACTTATCTAAAATGCCCCCAATCCTTTCCCCATTGGGTTATTGGATGTTCAAGGAGTCAGATGTATTATTGCCTCTGCAATGCAAGCAACAATAGAGGAAGTGTTCCACTTTGCAGGGGTCAGATTTACTACAACCACTACAATGTAAATAACAGTAGGGAATGTGCTGGTCTTTGGAGGAGTCATATTTAATACTCCCACTCCAACATAAGCAACAGTATGGAAAGTTTTGGACTTCGGAGTAGTTAGATTTCCTATTCCTACTTGAAACTGAGCAACTAGTGGAAGAGTATTCGACTTTGGAGGAGTCAGATTTACTATTCCCATTCTAAACTGAGCAGCAGTAAGGAAGGTGTTCGACTTTGAGGTGCCATATTTACTAGGCCAGTTCAGCGTAAGCGACAGTAGGGAAAGTGTTGAACTTTGGAAGGATCACATTTACTATTCTCATTTCAACATAAACAGTAGGGAAAGTGCTGGACCTAGTAGTGGTCATATTTACTATTCACACTTCAAACTGAGTAACAGTGGGAAAGTGTTGGACTTTGAGGGGCTCAGATTTACTAATCCCACTTAATACTAAATATTGATAAAATAAATAAACATACAATATATTTTGACAAATATTTAAAATATGTATTATTTTTGACATCATATAATTTATAAAAATATTAAAAACTAAAATGACTAAATTAATAATTACATTTAGAAAGAATTAAAAATAAATGTACAAATTAAGAACATTAAAGAATACATTTAAAATATGTTTCACTGCATTACCTTAAAACACCTGCACTCACAAAATAAATAAAAATGTTAGATAAAATTACAATACACAACAAATAAAAAAATAATAGTGTTATGAAATTATTATAATAAAAAAAGTAAAACATAATACAGCCAAATAATATGTGAACTATTTAAAAATGAAATACATTACACAATCAATTAATTAACTAATTAACCAGTTATTTAAAATAATTAATTTTTGATATCTAAGAAATAATTTGAAAGACAAATATTTTACCTAATTAATATTCACATTAACAAATTAAAATTAAATTAAAAGTTGTATAATAAACTATTTTTAAACGGTTAAAATAAATATAAAAATGTTTCCACCCTGTATTCCTACAAATCCAAAAGCCCACAAATAAATAAATACATTCCTATAAAATAACAAAAAACTTTCCATATACTACTAAAAAATACAAATTATTAGAGCTGCACAACATTAAAATAAGGAGAACCTGTAGCACAAAAACTAATAAAACACAACAAAAGATTTTAGAGATGATATTGTATACAGCTATATATAAAAAACAACATTAAAATCCTTAGACAATTATATTCTTACCTTAAGTGTTCTGTCCCACTATATTTTTGATTTAACAATATTTTTTGACAAAATATGTGTCAATTGCAACTTTGGAAACAATATTATGGCCCAACCCTGCATTATATAAATGATTTTAGTAGCTTTGAATAACCTGACATTCTTACATGGTGTGAAAGAAGTAACCCATGGCTTTGTAGCATCTTAAAACTGTTCTGGCGCATCCCCTCCATATTTTCCATTACCTCTCAGGTGTGTAACAAACTCTTTAAAAATATTTAAATTGGGCAAAGGGGAGTCTGGATGATATCCCAATTGCATAGCCACTGTCATTGCCTCTATACAGTCCTTGTCTCCCAAATCACCCAAGTCTTGTTGCCATCTATTGCTGAGGTGTCTTAGTGGGTCCAGTGTATTCGTCAGAGCTCTATACATCCTTAAAATGCCTTTCCTTTCAAACTGTCCTATTACTAATTTTGATTCAATGGGATTAAACTTGAGAATACGTCCAACCCACTTTTATACCAATACAGTTCATGTCACAGCTGTAATTAGATGTGGAGCTATTTAAATTGGGAAAAGGGAAGTCTGGATGATATCCGAATTGCATAGCCACTGTCATTGCCGCTCTACAGTCCTTGTCTCCCAAATCAGCCAAGTCTTGTTGCCAATACAGTTCATGTCACAGCTGTAATTAGCTGTGAAGATATTTAAATTGGGCAAAGGGGAGTCTGGATGATATCCCAATTGCATAGCCACTGTCGTTGCCTCAATACAGTCCTTGTCTCCCAAATTACCCAAGTCTTGTTGCCATCTATTGCTGAGGTGTTTTAGCGGGTCCAGTGTATTAGTCCGAGATCTATACATCCTTAAAATGCCTTTCCTTTCAAACTGTCCTATTACTAATTTTGATTCAGTGGGATTAAACTTGAGAATACGGTCCAACCCACTTTTATACCAATACAGTTCATGTCACAGCTGTAATTAGCTGTCTGGGCACCTACACACCCCCCAAGCTTTGAAATCCTGGTCAGGTCCCAGGGCTGAAAGCCCTCCAATTGGGTCTCGAGAGAAACCTCATGCTAGGCCACAGTGGTATTGCACTTGTTAGTACACTACCCCATGTATTCCATTTTAGTACTGAATGCAATATTCAGGTTCTTTGATATATAGCTGGTCTAAAAGGCAGGACTCTGCTATGGACTAACCAGTCTTCCAGCAGGTTCAATTCTTCCTTCAAAAACCCAAACTTTTATTGGAATTAACTCTGTTGCCCTATAATATAGCTTTAGATCCTCCAACTTCAGTCCACCATCATATAGCGACTGCATACATTCGTTGAAAGATACCTTTGGGGGCCCACACCCTAAGATGAGTTTATCACCAGGGGAAAGTGTTGTAGTGTGTACAATAGTTGAGGCAGTGAAATCATCTTAAATAATATGTCTTTAACCATTAGCAAGAGTGACAATTTGCAATATTCATTTCCTAATTTAATCGTATGCCTCCTGAGAATAAATGCCTAAATATTAAAAAATTCTCCAGTGATTCGTATTTCTACTATGTACTGAAGTTTGAATGGCCCTCTCTCTTGAGTGCGAAAATATGGGTCTCTCCCAATTTAAACCATAAACCCAGAGGATTGGCATTAAACTACGAATGGATAATTTGAGCTTCATATAATTACATTTTGCCTTCATATCCTCCCTTCCACTTAATAGCCAAGATCTGCATTTCCTGTCATATCCATTCTGTGAGAAGCTCTGTAACTAAGGTGAACAAAAGTGGGAATTGGATACCTGTGCCACGTTCCAGGTTCAATCGGTAGGGAACTGAAAGCACTCCGTTAACTCCAATTTGCGCCTAGAGTGAGAAATACAGTAATCGAACATAGGCACACACAGAGTGGCAATGCTCATTTTTTCCAAGATCTGGTGAAGAACTAACAGTTTATGGAATCAGAAGCTTTCTCAAAGTCCACAAGCACTAATGTGGTTGAGTCCTGAATTTAATCTATGGTATCCAGTGCCACCTGCATTTGTGTGATACAATGGCGGATACCAGCCTGGCATAAAGCCATTTTAATTTTGACTAATCAATGATGGATGAATTTTGACCAACCTGTGGGTGGGATCTCTGCAAGGATTATTGCTTCAATATTAATTAGCAAGGTTGGTCTGCATGAGGAATATTGGGCAGAGGATTTATCTGGTTTTAGTATGAAGGCCATAGTGGCTCAGTAGAGAGCCTATGAAAATGCACTTGCTCTGTAAGGCCTTTTCAGATATGTCTTTTAAATGGGGACTAGATGTGAGACAATCTTTTCAAGAGATTCTAATGGGAACTCACTGTAGCCGGAAGTACCCCTTTAAAGTACCATGAACAACGTCTAACAACACAACTAATCTATCTTTGTCCTGTAGTCTAATAACGGATATGTTGTTTATTATTGGGCATTCATGTTCTGGAGAGGGGTGTCTGTTTTCTAGCTTGTAGCTTTCTATAGTACTTTGCAAATACTTATGTGATTTCCTAAGAGTTTGTTACTTGTTCTATTAGCTGATCTTAACTTTTAGCAAATTTCTTAGGTTCTACCTCCTGATTGAGCACACAATAAGTGAATTTGATGTTTTTTGTACCTACTTCATGAGTTATGGGTTGGGTCGATACTCATGCAGGTTTTGCCCAGTCCAGAAATCACTTTAAGGCTTTTCTAGCAGCCTCTAGTTGACAAAATATGTCTTTGTTATATGCCAATGCATATTGTTTTCTCAGTGAAGGGATAATGCTGTCCTGGGGGACGTGTCCCCGTTCTTGATCTATCCTTAATCCATCATGAGGAAAATTGCCTTTGCTTGGATGACTGTTTTGAAAGCCTCCCATAATGTAATCTTAGAAGACACAGATTGCTTGTTTGATTGAAGCTATTGTTCAATCACTTCCGTGAGGATTTAAAAAAAAAATCTTCATTTTGTTTCCAACAGGTTTTTAAACGCTGTTGTTCTCCTAAACCTTGGTGTGGTGGTAAAGAGGTACTTCTGTTGGAGAATGATCCAAGAGGTATCTAGGTTGCATTCATCACCCAAGTGCCACTGTCATCTCAGAAGCCTGGATGAAGAAATAGTCTATTCTAGAATGGGAGCAATGTGTACTTGGAGTAATATGCGTACTCTATTCTCTGGGTCACTTAGTTATTACTCCTTAATATTTCCTTCTTCCCCATCCTCAGTCTCCCATTCTCAGACTTTGAAGGGGCCATATTTACCATTCCCACTCCATTGTAAGCAACAGTAGGGAAAGTATTGGAATTTGGATGGGTCAGATCTATTTTTCCCACTCCAAAGTAAACAGCTATAGGGAAAGTGTACTATTTAGGAGTCAGATTTACTATTCCCACTCCACCCTAAGCAACAGTATGTAAAGTGTTTGGCTTTGGAGGGCCAAAAGTACTACTATCACTCCAGTGTACAAAAAGTTTGGGCTATGTAAAGCTCAAATGTACTATTCTTTCACCTAAATTAAATTGAGAAAAGCTAAAATGAAGAAAGCTAAAATATATTTCCACAAATAAATACACAAATGTATACATATTCACTCAAAAAACCCAAAGGTTACCGGAACGTTATAGTTAGGCTCTGAATTTACTTGCACAAAACCATAGGAATTCAGCAGTTATGGTGAGTTATTTCAAGTATAAATGACCCCTGCGGTCCCAGCCAGTGCCCTACCTCCTGCGGGAGCCGGCATTGCTGTTTTTCAACAGGGGATTGCGGAGTAAACACACTTGTTTTGCCTTTACAGAGCCCACGAATTAGGATCATTTGTACTTTCCAGAAGTGGAGCTTCAACTGGGGCACCTGCTACGTTTATATTTGTAAGTGCTTCCTGCTGAGGTTTAATTTCTGTGAAATGAGCATCATGGTCAGAACAGAAGCTCACCTGCTCTTTTATTCAACAAGAGTCCACAGTTTGCAAACAATGTCTACCCACCTGGAGCACTTTATACTGGTTAGTTAGTAAGTGCTACCTTGTTGTGTAAATGTGCAGTGTAGGCGAGGGTGACTGTGCGTCCTCCTTCCCCGGCCGATTTCGGCCCCCAGGACCCTATCCTTCAGGATCCTCCAGAGTTCCATGGGGAGAGGGGATGTGACAACACTCTCCTGTCCGATCTCGGCCCCTGGGAGCCCATCCTCTGGGGCCCGGTCACATCTCCTGGGTGCCCCACAGGGCACCCAGTGTGCAATGGGACTGCGGGGGAAGCTTGAAGGCCCCCGCGGTCCTAGCAAGTACCCCGCTTCCTGTGAGAGCCAGCATTGCTGTCACAGACAGGGAGCTACTAAACATGCAGCTCCCTCTCTGTGAGAGTAACTGTTTCCTCTGTATCCCTGATATCCCTGCCTGTCTGTAGGCAGGGAAACAGAGGAAACCTCTGCTTCCAGCAACCAAGAGCTGATGACAGCTCTCGCTTGCTGGATCCGGAGTGTTTGCTCTGACTTGGTGGAAGCTGTCAGAGCTCTCACCATGTCAGAGCAAACAACCATGTCCTAGGGGTGGGCATCCTGGGACATAGCAGGAGCCGGCCTTGGGGGGTGGAAGTTCCCAGGGCCATGTATGGCACCATAAAAGGGGCCTTGTGGTCCCCATACAACATTGTATTTGCCCCTGGGAGGTGGTGGTCCCTGGGGCTGGGAGTTGACAAAGGACCCCCTTCTTTCTTTTATTTTAGCCCCAGGAAGGTGGGGGGGCTGCACGGCCTGCTGGCATGTAATTCAATATTTACCCCTGGGAGGTGGTGGTTCCCGTGGCTGCTGTTGAGCCGTGTGGCCCATTGGCATGCAATTCAATACGTGCCCAGTGGAGGTGGTGGTGCCCGGGGTTATGGCAGGGGTGGCAAGCGGCCAACCCGCATGTAATTCAATGTTGGACCAGGGGTGGTGGAGGTCCCCAGGACTGCGGGGGGACGCAGCACCTGCATTTAATCAGTACAGCCCTGGGGAGGTGGCGGTCCCATGAGCACGGGGGGTGGTCTGCAGAACTCCCCTATTATAATTAAACCAATTTGCCCCAGGGAGGTGGTTGTCCCTGGGGCGCGCGGCCCCCAGCATACAATAAAGCTAAAGCACCAAGAGGTGGCGGTCCACAGGGCATAAATAAACTCAGGAGAGGGGGTCTTGTGCTTCCCCTTCCTTTATTTTTATATGACCCCTGGGACCTGGGCCACCCAGGGGCTTTAATAAAATAAGTGTGGGAGACTGCGTTTGTTTTAATTTTTACTGCAGATTTGCAACCCCATTTGCAACCAAATTTGCAATAACATCTTTTTTTAGAAAGTGCTTTTTGCCCTGGAGGGGTCCCTCTGAGACTCAATCACCAGATCTAATGGGTCAAAGTGTCCCTACCATAGTCCCTTTTCTCATTTTTTATCTTTTTTTTTCTGGGACTCTGCTAGTCAAAAGATGGCTGCCAACATTTCCTTGTTGTAATATTGGCAACCAATCAGATCTCAGCACAAGATGGGGAGGGTTCATGGAGCCTTTGTGTTCCTATATATACAAATTTGTTTTTTCTTTAATATTTCAAAAACTTTTGAATGGATTTACACCAAGTAACAGAAAGGGCTCTTTCTGAACCAAGAGCTAGCTTTCTGACAAGTTTGATGTAAATCCGTTCAGCGGTTTGGGCTGTAGACCTGTTAAAAACCCTATTTTTGGGAGGCCCCTTTTTCTCAGCCCTCACTTGACGGATCATGCCAAACTTTACAGACAGCAGCTGACATGAGCAGCAATTTATTTTGGAAAACTTCATGAAGATTCATCAACCAGCGCCAAAGATATAGACAACTAAAAGAAATGCTTTTTCTTTAGAAACTAGGGCACATATTTATGCTTTTTTTGCTCCGCATTTGCGTAATTTTTTTATGCAAATGCAGCACAATTTTAACTCCATATTTATAACTTGACATTGGACATGTGTAACGTCAAAATATTGGAGTTTGCACCATTTTTTAGATGAGTGAATGTATCTAGCATCAATGAGATGCAAGGTAGGCTTTCTCATATAAAAAATAGTGCTATCCCAATAGCCCCATATTTGTCCCCTGTGCAAAAATGACGCAAGGGTGGGAGGAGGGGCCAAATAATGGTGCAAAGCTTGCTTTGCACCATTATTTAATGCCTGAGTCAGACCCAAGCCCCAGGAACACCCCCACCCCCACCAGAGGGACACCGGAGGATGGGGGATTCCATCTCAGGTAAGTAGAGGCAAGTATTTTTATTATTTTTTGAAGTGCTATTGGGGGGCCCATTTACATGGCAATGGGTGCAATGGCCATGCCCATGGGACCCTTGTCCCCTGTGCTGGCCAATGACACTAGGCTGGTTAAAGACTTTTTTTTGCCCCTAGCCAGCCTAGTGTCATTTTTTGGTGCTAAACCCCCTTCTCCCATAGCGCCACCCCCCACCCAGCTAAGGTCATTTTTTTTTTTACGCTTGCCCACCCTTTGCGCCGGCTTGCGGGGTTTCATTAATTTGGCACCCGGCTGGCACTCTGGAATGAGACAAGCCAGCGCTATACTTTTTTACGCAGGTTTGAGTCAAAAAGCATAAATAAGGGCCTAGGACCTAAATATGAACACCTAGTGCTGACCGCCACAAATATTTAAATACAAAAAAATTACATTAGCAAATAAAACTACAAAGTACACAATTATATTAGATATAGTTACCAATTAACAAGTGAAAAAATAGACTTAAAACAGTTTACAGCCTAAAACTACACCAGTAAAAACTAATGAAAAATATTAACAATACATAATATTAGAATAAATAATGAGGGGCCCTGTAAGCTCCTGTGTAATAAGAACCTGTTTAATTGGCCTTAAGTAATCTACAAATTATACCCTCTGCACAAAATAGGTAAAGGCAGGCGCAGACTGGTTCAATAACCAAGGATAATCAAACCGTCGGCTATCACAAACTTTTTAACTGGGGATATGAATATAATTAGTAACGAAATTTGAAAAATAGAAGAAAGGCTGGTCGCTATCCAGCGTGCAGCTAAGTATTTTCTCCAATACCCCGCTGAGGTGACTTCTCATTCTGTAATTCAGCCAGCAACATCCTGTCCCTCTAGCTTTCCAAATATGCGCTCCTCCAACCCCTGCATAATAGTCTTGCCCTGCGACCAGGTTGTATCATTACCTGTCTCACCACCGCAGTGCTCTCCGGTGAAGAAAAGAAAGGGGCACAGAAAGGGTCCCAGAAAAAAAGCCATAGGGAAGGAGCAGCGAATAGATTTAATTCCCCAGGGGACACAATGCAATGATTCTTCCACAATAATTCCACCCCTTCGCAAACGGATACACACAGCGTTCGAGACTTCATCAAAGAGATTAGATAATCTAGAGAAGGGAATGGCTAAGGTATTGGGGTTACTTCAAAGCCACCTCCAATCTTTACAACCAGATGTACCAAGAGGAATCGCAATCTGCTATAATTAAGAGCATTCCAGCCGATATAGGCAAGGCCTCTGAAACAGCTCATTTTCAATCAAATGCCACACATTCAGATAAATTGCCTGGCCCATTGCCCCATTTAAATAATGGTGCACAGAATAATGTTAACAATGACGTGATAACCTCCACCTCACACCAGCTGGCAGAGAGGACAGGGCCTGCGAGGGGACAGCACCGAAAGAAAGCTGAGCAGGTCATGGGCCTGAATGATGATGCTTTCCATCTTCCCCCTGAATGAACGACCTATGTTATAGTCTTAAAGGGTGTACCCACATTGTCCTCTGCAAAATCTGAGTCGGACCAAAAACTAATGAATAAAGTGGTTAGCTGGCTTACCTTCAGGAGCCCGACAGTTAACACTCTATATAACCACATACTAACTGTCAGAAGAGTCAGGTGGATTGCTTAAGGTGGGATTGCCCATCATGCGAAGGAGATTGCATAATTATTTATTTGAGACACCTGCGAATGGTGGAGGGACTGTTCTTCTATCCTCCACCCTGACATCTTCAACCACAAACAATGTGTTATATCTGACCAGTATTCAGAGCAATCCAGCCCAAAATGTGTGAGTCAAACCACTTTCCCCCACTATCGAACTTGGACGATACGGATTGACTCAGATGGCCTAGCCATCATTGCAACATTCCTGCAGGGGAAATCCTTGCACAAAGTAATCCAGATATAGGCACTAATAATGATTTACCCACTAATGGTTCTGTAGTTAGTGCCTATACTGTCCTGAAACCCAAACACCTTCAAATCATCAGTTTCGGCTCCTGGAATATAGCAGAACTTGCACATAAATCTGCATCTAAAGATTGGGAACTTTGCCCTGAGATCAGAAAATGTTTGTATCCATGAGACTGGTCAACCCCAGATGTGGTGATAGACAGATACAAGACTATTTGTACAGTGGCCATTGCTTCACATAAGGGAAGAGCAAGGAGAGGCCTGATGATTCTGAACTCGACTGTGACCCCACTAGGTCTGATTAAAACCACTGTGGCCTCATCTTACTGTCAATTTGCTGTGCCAAGTACTGATGGAAACCTGGACATTTTGATTATAAAGTTTTATAATAATGTTCTTGATAAATCTAGGGCATGTTTAATTAATGAACTATAAGGAGTTCTAGAGGCTTTTGTTGTAGGTATAGAAGGGGAATTGTATATAAAATAGGCCAGGGGCTTCAAGTTATCCAGATGTACCCTTACAGTGGACAAGATTTGTGGATTTGATGACTCGCAGGAAGAAGCTTTTGATCATTTCACTCACTGAAGTGATGGTATCCATCTAAATATCCTCACACTTAAATATGACCTGATCCTCTTGGTTCCCACTACAAAAGCAGAAGTACGCAAGTGTTATACTTTTATAAGTCGTAGGGGCTATAGTTGTATTGATCACGTCCTGGTCTCCAGTAATCAAAGTGTTATCTGTTCAAATTTGGAGGTAGGAAATAATTGTTAGTGATCACAATCCCATAATAATGTTCATTTTACCCTCATTAGAAAATATGGATAAGGAAGTCATTGATCTTAATCATCCAGTGGGTCAAAAATGTGTAAGGATTAGATAGGGGGGAGTGTGGACCATAAACAATGTATGGACGAGCTAGTGAGGGAAAACACTGAGCATATTATTCTTGCCTTCAGATCAGTGCCACACCCAATGTACTGATTGATGATCACAATCATATTTCGAAAATCAACAATTGAGGAAAAGGGTTAGAGCCAACTCGGGAAGGTCAAAGGGTCGTTTGACACCCATTGTAATAAAGGTCGCAAGGAGCTAATTAGCCATCTACAGGCATTCCCAGGGGTTACGACAGCTATTACTAACTGCAGAAGGCAATACAAGCAGGCCATCGCCCTCAGGAAGGAAAACCTGCAGAACAAAGCCTGGGCAACTCTTGCACAGGCATCTGACACGAAGGATAACAACTTATTCTGGAGGACAGTCAATGCCCCTTTCCTTAATGATACTATAAGTCAGAATTTGTCAAATTCTATTAGGGCTGAAGTATGGGTGGACCACTTTACCTCAATTTTTTCTCCCGCAACTGAACGGATTAATGATAACGCCCCCCTTTACTATACAACTCGAATCGATAATACTTTGAGGATGATGAAATTCAGAGAGTTCTTGCCAAGTCTGTCAGCAGTAAAGCCACTGGCCCCAACGGAGTACCGGTTGCTCTATATATGCATGACCCAGACCTATGGATGCCTATACTCACTCAGGTGTATAATGCAGCAGGAAGGGGAAATATTCCAACCTTCTGGCCAGAGCCTATAATTATACTTTTATTTAAAAAAAGATTCAGACAGGATGCAAAATGCTACTGACCAATGTTGATGTTGGAGGCCTCAGCTAAAATATTGGGAAGAGTATTACTGGAGAAACTAGAAGAATGTGCTGAGGCAAGTGACATACTTTCTGATGCACAGTATGCCTTTTGAAGGGGCTTAGCCACCGTGGAACAATGCCTTAACCTGCACCTTATAATAGGGAAATACTTAAATGCAAGATCTGGAAATCTATACATGTGTTTCATGGACCTTGGTAGTGTGCTTGTTTTGGTGACCCATAATAAGCTCTGAAGCAGTATGTCGGCCCTGGATGCCCCAAAGGAAATGATTGCCCTCTTTCCCACATGTATAGCTATTTAACAACTAAAGTTCACTCTGGTAGATCGGGGAAGGTGACAGACCCATTTCACATATGCAGGGGTGTCAGACAGGAGTGTGTCTTGGCACCTTTTTTGTTTTCAATTTACATTAACGCTATTGATGTACACCTCCACTCACTTACCATTGATTCCCTCAGGGTGGGCTCGAGCATCGTACCCATCCTACTATATGCAGATGATGCTGTTCTTTCAGCTTTAACTCCAGTCAGACTACAAGACCTCATTAATACCTTTAGTGATTGTAAGGCAAATATGGACTTTAAGATAAATCAATGTAAGACGTTTACAATGTCATGCCGTTCTAAGAAAGGGACAGCATATTCTTTTAATCTTAAGAACGAACAAATTACTAGCCCCGAGCACTTTAATTACTTAGGTCTCAGGTTTACAGAAAATGGGGACAACATAGGGAACTCTTTGCAGTGAATATGGATTGGAATAATGTGGCAATCTGTAGACTCGCCACCAAATTAGGGTCTAAGCACATGCCTGATATGTAAAAACTCCACAGCGCTAAGACAGTTTTGGCTGCTACTGATGGGCCAGTTTATGGGGCACAAGGAATAATAAAAGTTTGCAAATGCAAGAAGACAAATTCTTAAAAAAGATGGTAGCAGTCCCCAGAAACAACTTTGAGTATTGTTGTTCATTCAGAACTAGGTATACAGCCCAAAATTGAGATACTAAAGACAAAACCCCTTCTACTACGGCACAGCATTTGGACTAAAAATGCAGCCAAATTAACCCAGGACATAATGAGGGTTTGTATGTCTGGACTGCATGCATAAAATATATTGGCTCACCAAGATCAAGAAGACTTTGCAATACAATGCAGACAAAGACACGCTTCTCTGGGAGTTCCTGGAGGATGTAGCAAGCCTTCCCGAAAGTATGTAAAAGCAAATGGTTGAGGAACAAAGTGGGAAGGCCAATATGGGGGATGAGCCATGCCCAATGGCAGCATTTTTTACATCCTAATACCGCCATCAGGACCCTCATGGGTGTCTGGGATGGGTTCATAACTCTTACAACAGATTGTTATTAACGCACTTTAGTTTCTCTATCTTCCACAATTTGATAGCATTTCCAAAAGGCTCTAAATGGGCTCATAAGGACATCAAATTTCCTTATGACAATGCCTCTAAGCAATCATCTCTACATGCCATTATTTTTTGCAAGGCAGGAAAACGTTTCTATGCCACTCTTCTTTAATAAAGGCCTGTCTTTCTACTTACTAGCTCATACTTTTTTATGGAGATGAACGATATCAAGGTTTACCATATCTGGGCATCTTACTTAGCCCACGCAGTTAAAACACACAAAACACTCAGGATAACCTGACAACATGTGGTTAGACAAGAACATGATAAGTTTTTGTTGTTTACTGTGTCTTAATTAGTTGTTTTTAATGTTTTTCAACTTCCATTTGACTTTCTCCGACTACTAGTGCGTATTTTTAACTTATATCATGATGTGGTTTTAGTTGCATGCTATAAGTGATTCATTATGTGCTTTTATGGCTGCATTGACATGTGCCGAATATAGATATTTTGACGATAAATACATAGGCCCTCATTCCGACATTGGCCGGCGGCGGTTGCCGCCGGCCTGTCGGGGGCCGCCAGAATACCGTTCCGCGGTCGAAAGACCGGGGCGGTGATTCTGACTTTCCCGCTGGGCTGGCGGGCGGCCGCCTTCAGGCCGCCCGCCAGCCCAGCGGGAAAGAGGCTTCCACGATGAAGCCGGCTCGGAATCGAGCCGGCGGAGTGGAAGCTGTGCGACGGGTGCAGTTGCACCCGTCGCGTATTTCACTGTCTGCGAAGCAGACAGTGAAATACATTTAGGGGCCCTCTTACGGGGGCCCCTGCAGTGCCCATGCCAGTGGCATGGGCACTGCAGGGGCCCCCAGGGGCCCCGCGACCCCCCCTACCGCCATCCGGTTCCCGGCGGGAGAACCGCCGGGAACTGGATGGCGGTAGGGGGGGTCGGAATCCCCTCGGCGGCGCAGCTAGCTGCGCCGCCTTGGAGGATTCCTATGGGCGGCGGTACACTGGCGGGAGACCGCCAGTGTTGCCGGTCCGACCGCGGCTTTACCGCCGCGGTCGGAATGCCCATTGGAGCACCGCCGGCCTGTCGGCGGTGCTCCCGCGGTCCTCCACCCTGGCGGTTTGAAACCGCCAGGGTCGGAATGAGGGCCATAATAATATTAATACAAAAAAAATTATCTAAAATATTAAACCATTATACAATGAATCCCCAAGTTACTCATGTTTTACAAAATCAATGATATAATCAACCAATCAACATTTATTTTTAAAAGGCATTTTTAATTAGCTATTAAAAAAATTAAATAAAATATTTGCATAATTAATAATGAAATTCACCAATTATATTATAAAATAAACTTTTTCTAACCACTTACAAAAATAAATATTTTAAAAAAACTTTACACCTTCTTCTCATGCACAACCACTAAACCCCAATAAAACAAAGTAAAATATAATACAAAAAAGATTTGTATATATTTCCAATTCACAAAAGAAAATGCACTATAATATAATTAAACATAGCTAACATTAAAATAATGAAAACATATATACAAATATAAAAATATTTTAAATAATAAAAACAAATCACAAAAATCAATAAAACTCAACAAAATAATTTAAAAATGATATTTTGCAGAACTACTTTACAGTACAAATGATCATATAAAGTACTTTAAAAAACGATATTCTTAACTTCAATATTCTGTTCCACAATATTCTTGTCGTGACTATTTTTTGGCACAAAATTTGTGTGAATCAATGTTTTGTAAAACTTTTTTTGTGGAATACCGCGTTGTAGCTTATAACTATATGTCCCCTGCATCTCAGCCGAGTCACAAAATCAGAGAACAGCATTATATTCACACATATGCCACAACCCAAAAAATAATTCATATTGGTATACTTGCCTCATTGCTCAGCAGAGTTTCCCAGTCAGAGACCTCTGTGAGTTCCATGCCCCATCTCTTATCCAGAAGGGCGTCCTTGACAATCACAGATATGGCACGTAGACCGAAGGAGGCAAAGAGGTTGGCATGAATGTAGTTGCGGGTGCAGCGCAGCTTCCTGAATTTATAAAGGACATTTCAAAATAACCAACATTTAAGGAGGAAATATCAAAATTCTGAACTTAAGCAAGAAATCACTGTCATATCTGTGAATTTTAAGGAAGGCGGAATCTTAGAACTCCGTGCGAACAAGCAACAAAATAATAGCTTAAATATAAGTAATTTCCGGCTTTTGGATTTGCTATTTCCAGTCTTTAGCAGCAGACAATATTGAAGTGAGTAGTTAGTCGCTCCTATAGAAGGCACTCTTCCAAAACAAAAATGCCAAACAGAAATGTCCTGGAGCGTTGGCTCTGGAGTTGCCACAACTCCTAAAGTACTTAGCCCTGCAGTTCCAATTTCTCCCACTAGAAGGTGCTGTTGTGAATGGTGAATGAGATCGGGCACCTCAGTTAATAGAGCAACTTCTCATTTCACAGTTCAGTAAAGAATGATGTGAGTGTGTAATGAGGACTGGGTTAGCTTTCAGTTCTTTTCATGCCAGCCTCTTCCATGCCAATTTGCAGTGCAGTACAGAGTGGAGTGGTGCCAGTGTAAGCTCGTATGCAGGCAGTGCATTCTTCTCTCAGCAGGTAGCATTACGCAAATGGTGTGGGTTTGCTGGCGTGAGATGAGACCACTGCCACTACAGAGACGTCACTGTTGGAATGGTGCAAACATGCTGTTTCTCTGCTCCTGCTGTGCCCGTTTATTCCCACAATGAAGAGATATTAAGACTGGCTGGATTGGTTCTGTGACTTCTTGCAGTGCCAGTCTCTCCCATCATATAAGGCTTCAGATAGTGGTTAAGGAGCACTAGTGGCTAGACGGGCACCCAGAACGCGTTCAAGATCCAGAGTTCCACAGCATTTGGCACTAAAGTAAATGTTGTAGGTTTGTAGGACACTTTCTTTGGTACCAGGAATATATGGCAAAGCAGCTACTGCTTAATTTGTTAAAAAACACTTAGTGCAAGGTCCCAAGGTAATCTTAAGGAGTTTAGTGCAGCTGGAAACACCCACAGATTCCCGCCACTGCTGCTGAATAACACTGCAAGCATTACCTACATACCTTCACACTCAAGTGTGACGTTTTGTACTGTTCCAGATCAGCTTGAACTACAGGGATGGCCTGGAAGTGCTAGTTTCATTACTTTTAAAAGTATTTTGAATAGTTAAATGCTCTACTAATTTGCTCGGCTAAAAAATAGGCAGATAGTACCACCATGAGTGGACTCTGATAAATATGCCAGTGTTTACAAATAAGTGCCGTTGCAGAGTATTGGCAAACACTGGCACAAATTAAGCCCTGCAACTATGGACAATGGTGAAGTTGAGTGATCAATGTGTGAAATCCTTCAGCCTGTTCTCGGAAATCAGTTAGGCGCTGGTCACCCCTGTTGGAGTGTGTCTTTTAAAGCAATATTAATATGAAAAGCTTGCAATATATTGTGTGATGAAGCTGCATAGAAAATGTGTTAACATAGAAAATAATGCACGCGTTTGAAATGTGCCCATGGGGAGTGGCTACCAATGAATACGAAAAGTAATAAAAAACTTATTAATTCTGAATTATGATGCAATAATGTTTTGAAAGTATGATAGTACATCATTTTTAGAGTTATCTGTTAAGAGTTTGCTTTATTAAATCAGAGGGGCTTAGCTTAACGAGGGTTTGGGCGTAGCTGCCCGACCTCATTTTAAACTGTATTTTCTAACGTGTAATGTGCTGTTTTTCTGAAGGACACGAAGCTGTACTTTTCCAGGAGTTGTATATGTGTAGCCGTAGTAAATTCTTTCTCATGAGAACCGACTTGCTCAAGGCGATGTTCTTGCTAAATGCAACAGTGTAATTCGTAACAGGTGCAAGGTTAACCGTACTAGGAGAAGCCAATGAAGACACTGACTGGAGTGCAAAGTGTAACTTTTTCCACCTGACTTTCCAACGGTTGAAGACGTTAATAACATGGACCAATCCGCGACATGAAAACTGTGGTTTGTGGAAAATTCTAGTGAGGTGCTTACCAAATTATTGGACAGAGATAACGATGCACCAATTATTATCCAATGAAGAGTTAGGGGCTAATTAGACAGATTTGATTTAACGGCGTGACCCAAGAAGAAACAAGGACTCACTTTCCAGAGGACACTTGCCACTTTGCCACTTTGCCACTTCATCATTCCGTTATTCCCTTTTGAGCTACTGAGCTGCTATTCTTTCAGCGTCTTGTCCTGATACTTTAAACCACCTACTACCCATTCTTGCCCGTTACTTACTTCTCCTCCATATGAGGAAAGGGTCCTATTCCCTGGCTATGCTATCTTGAGACTTTACCCGCCCTATCTTTGCTGATGCCGACGAACTGATGCCCTGAGGACAAAGACTGACCATGTTTGCTGATCTGTTAGATTGGTAACTATCCGATGCAAAATTGTGATTGTCTGTTTGCCTTTCTTTCTGGGTACCAACTGCTATTTTGACAGAGGCCATAGTTTAGATGTTTTCTAAATTCATGTTTACTCAAATGATTTGCATGAAGCCCAACAAGATAATGCTGATTTGAGGTTAATTAAGGCGTTCACAAATATCTTATGCAAATAGACAAATGACTGAGTTCTTGCTTTGTTGAATCATGTATTAATGAGTCTCTGCTAAGTTGCTTAGTATTAATGTTGTGCTTAAATACTGAATTAATATTTTGTATGCATTGATTAATTGCATTCTAGCTGCTAATTAGAAGAGTTTCTAATGAGGTTTATTGATGTTGAGATTAACAGACATGGGGCCTGATTCTAACTTTGGAGGACGGTGTTAAACCGTCCCAAAAGTGGCGGATATACCACCTACCGTATTACGAGTTCCATAGGATATAATGGACTCGTAATACGGTAGGTGGTATATCCGCCACTTTTGGGACGGTTTAACACCGTCCTCCAAAATTAGAATCAGGCCCATGATGTTAGATTGTAACCAATAGGGAAATAAATATCCTAACACTTAACTAAATTGGTGTGGTTATTCATGACTGAAAGATCATGGTGTGTTCAACTTATTGGTTCTTATTAAATATTATTGATTGTTTTATTGATTAATTGATTAGTGATGCCCAAAAAATATTTCATGCTGGGAAGTCCCCAAACGTGGTCCAAAGATTTGTCGACCTAAACGCATCTCCTTGTGAGTTTATTTCTGAAGGCTATGATGCGCTAACTCCCCTGTTTGGCACTGAGATTGGTGTGTGGCACTGAGATTGGTGAGTTGCGTCTGATCTCTGGGCAGGTCTTACTCATGGCACCCTCATCCAGAAGAATATACCTGAAGACGGTGAGGATGAGCAGTGACGAGATGAGGGCTAGGAGAGACAGGGAGTACCCCACTGTGTACAGCACTTTGAAGCTCACCATCAAGTTTCGCGTTCCTTCCTAAAAGAGGGAAAATTAGAGACAATTAGACTGATTACCAGGGGCACTCCCTTCATTATGATTAACCTCAAAAGGATGAATGATTGAGTTTCCCCACCCACTGAACTGAAACTTCCGACTTTCACGTTTCACCCATATGCTCAAAGTTACAGGACAACAAAACATACACAGAGTTTGGTGACGTGTCAAGCAGAATCTCCCTGTCTGCCATTGTTATAAATAATATCAAAGCAGCCAGTTGGATTAGAAAACGTCTGCTTCTGGAAACAGGGGGTAAGGAGGTTTACCATTGAAAAAACGTGTCCATCAGCAAGTTCAAAAATATTTCCAGTTAAAAGTGATATTTTAAGAACACAACAGTCAACAGGGGACTTTGACATCTTGATTCCTAATTTTGAAATTTTTGTTACTTGTTATGTTTGAAAATATAAAAAATGCTTAACCAAACTACAAAAGCCAGCTGGCTGTATGGCTGTATGTCAGATTATCATATACAAAAATATTGCCTCACAGAACACTCTGACCTAAATAGGGTTTAAATAATATTGTCTCTTTGGGTCTGGATTTTCTGTTATTTACTCCAACTGGGTGTATGTCAGAATGTTGAACACATAAATATCACCTGCCAAACATATTGTGTCTCAAATATTATTAAAACATTGTCCGTTAGGCTGTAGATAATAGGTTGTTAGCTCAAGTGGGGTGATATTTTAATATGTGATATATGAGACAATATTTATCTCAGACCATATCCTAACAACGATGTTCTGGCACCACAACAAGTTTACCTGCCAGGTCTTGGCCAGTATACTAAGCTGTCTCTTAAATATTTCACAAGGTGCCCTTAGAGCTGTGCTGAGATCACTTCCATCTTCATGTCCACACAGTTACACTTTGCAAAAGAAATTGCAGCTTATGGAAAGATAAGCAATTCTCACTCACCTCCTCTTTGGCCACTTCCATCTCTTCTTCGCACTGGGTAGAGTTCCGCCATGGCTGAGTGCTGTTCCCTGTCACCCAGCGGCCATCTTGACCACATTTCCGACTCACAAAGCCATGCTTCACTGCAAGAAAAGGAAACAAGTCTTGTTTACTTGAAAACAAAACTCCGTTTTTTTAGTGCCATCTTTTCAGGTGCCTCGTGCCTCAATCCTCAGATCTTTAATCCCAAGTTACACTTTCTCTTATGGAGTCTTGAAGAAACCACAATGATGCTATGCGAAGTATATAGTGTGGCAGTATAAAGTTAAAATAACTTGAGAATGTTGCATGGTGCAGCACCTTCTGATGTTCTAAGGTAAGCCCCTCATTTTAAGTGGCCTATAATTTTTGATGGGGCTGGAAACCTTGATACCAACTGTTAGAAATTGGATCTCTAGTTGGCAGCGGAATACACCCTGTCCAAGTAGGGAACCACAATCCTAGTCAGGGCAAGTCAATGGCACGACATAAATTAACCTGTGCTCACCCTCTGGTAGCTTGGTGCAGAGCAGGCAGGCCTAACTTAGAAGGCGATCTGTAAAGTACTTGTGCAGCACACACACAATAACCTCAAAAGTTACACCACAGAAAAAGACTTCACACTGAAGTAGCAAAATAAAGCTTATTTATCTGTTTACTTTTAAGTTCAGCACGATACAGATGCAATCTTACAAATAGCATTAAGTATTGGCTTTGCAGCCTCAAAAATAGCAAGCTTGATGAGCAAAAATATTAAGATCAAGGGAGTGGTGCTGGGGACTCTTCGGCACAGGTGTGCAATGTCCTGATGGACTCCAGTTCCATCCTGGTTGTGCTCCTCTCGGGAAGCGGTGTGCAGCTGGGCTGGACAGAGCTGCTTGGGATGACATAGAGCAGTGAGCAGCAAAGGAAAGCAGGACCACTCCAGACGGTTCACAGATGCAAGAGGCAAAGGTTGTCAAAGCCGCTCTGGTTGAGTTTGAAAGTAGCGAGTGTCAAAGGAAAGCAGAGCTAGTCCACACGGTTCACAGGTGCAAATGGCAAGAGTTAACAAAACCGCTCGGGTTGAGGTGAAAGTAGTGAATGGCAAGGTTTGCAAGAGCCGCTCGGGTTGAGTTGGAAAGCAGCGAGCTGCAAAGGAAAGCAGGGCCGCTCCAGATGGTTCACAGGTGGAAGCAGCAAGGGTTGACAAAGCTACTCAAGTTGAATTTGAAAGTAACGAGCAGCAAGGTTTTGATGAAGCCACTCAGGTTTAGTTTGAAAGTAGCGAGTGGCAAGGTTTGACAAAGCCGCTCAGGTTGACTGTAAGCAGTGAGTGGCAAAGGAAAGCAGGCCCGCTGCAGAAGGTTCACAGGTGCTAGCGACAAAGGTTGACCAAGCTGCTCAGTTTGAATTTGAAGTTAGCAAACTAACAAAGTTTGACAAAGCCACTCAGGTTGAGATTGAAAGTCGCAAGCGGCACAGGAAAGCAGATGTCACTTGGAGTCACTCTGGGTTTGGAGGACAAGTCTTGGGCTACTGGGCAGAGATCAGCAGGCAGTAGGGTGGCACAGCAAAGCAGGGCTGTAGTTCCTGAGAGCAGTCAATCCCGGCAGAGTGGCAATCCTGGCACACAGCAGTCTTTACTCCAGCAGAGTTTTCTAGAAGTCTAGAAGTGTACTGATTTTTGGGGGTCAGGGAACCAGTACGTATATTAGAAAGTGCCTTTGATGTGGGGGGGGACTTCAAAGTGTTCTTGTGAAGTGCACAGGTCCCCTTTTCAGGTCAGCCTCGGCTCCAGACTATCAGTGGCAGGTAATCAGCCCTTTTGTGTAGACTTTAGATACTACCCTTTGAGGAGTAAGAGTGAACCCTTCCCACTCTCTTCCCCTGAAAACCCATCAGTATGCATATGCATGCAAATGCAGTTGAGTATCCTGTGTTGAGGGTGTCTGAAGGGAATGGTCAAGTGTAACTATCACCTAGCCCAAGCCAGACATGAATTGGAGATAGGCTGTGGGCACACAGGGCAGTAAGTGCAGAGAAATGCCTACTTTCTCAAAGTGGAATTTCTTAAAATAATAATAATAAATCCAACTTTACCAATAAAGAAGATTTATGATTACTAATCCAATGGTAGTAAACATGATTCAGCTACTCCTCTCAGATCAGGAATTACTGCTTAAATGTATTATAAGGAATTCACAATGCTGATTCATGAGAGGGAAGCCCTCGCTGTAATGAAAAATGACTTTGGGGAGCTTTTCATCAGCAGGACATGAGAACTTAAAAGTATATGTCCTGCCTTTTGCTTAGATGGCACTGCCTTGTGGGCTACCTAGGGCCTCCCTTAGGGGTAACTTATAAGTAAGAAAATGGGAGTTCTGAACTTGGCAAGATGTTTTGAATGCCTAGTATGGGTGGCAGTTAGATTGCACACATAGGCACTGCAATGGCAGGCCTGAGACATGTTTACAGGGCTACTTAAGTGGGTGGCACAATTAGTGCATCAGGTTTACTAGTAGCACTTAATTTAAAGTCCCTGGGTATATGGTATATCACCCTGCGAGGGACTACTAGGTACATTTAATATGGCAACTGTGGATACGCAAATGTTACCATGTTTTAGGGGATAAGCACATACACTTTAGTACTGGTCAGTAGTGATAAAGAGCTCAGAGTCCTAAGGCAAACAAAAAAATACAACAACAGGAGGAAAAGGCAAAAAGTCTGGGATAAGACTACCATGAGAATCCGGGTCTAAGACCGACCCCATTAGTAATTATGATGTCTGCAAAGTTACAGTGGATCTCCTGTCTCTCTCCTGGAAATTTTAGCCATGTTAACTCTTACCTCATTAGTTCTTCATCACTTATGAGATTTTCATGGTTTCATACCATACTATCCCCAAATATGGACCCCTGATATCATTAACTCCGGAAGTGTGGAATTACCAACTCCTGCATCAGGGCAGTCATAATGAGGCCAGAAGTGACTCTCCTCAATTGAACCGGGTTCAGACTGAGACCTGCTCATTATAATTTATCCCAGTTTTCTTACGACTTTGCTCCAATTTAATTGCAAAGCTTCTACAGGGACTGCCATTAGGTCTTTCCTATTAAGTTTTAGGACACCACCTTTTTCTTGGCCCCTGCTTGACAAATCACCCTGTAACTTTCAAGAAAGCAGTTCAACTGACTGTCGTACTAGTTTTAAAAATTTTGAGAAGATTTTTCAAATGGTGCCAAAGTTATTGGCAAAACATAAAAAGAGTTTTCCTATGGAAACTAAGGGCCAGATGTGTGAAGCTCTTTTACTGTCAGCAAATGGCCTATTGGGCCATTTGTGACCAGTAAAAGGCTTTTTGCCATGTACTATCCCTATTTTGTGAGTCGGCAACCTATTACCGACTGGCAAAATAGGGTTTGCGAGTCTTTATTAGGAAGGGGCATGCCAAGAGTGTATTTGCCAATAGCGAGTTACAGGGGCATGTTACCAGGGTTGCAGTTGCAATAATCGCAATACCACCAACTTCAAGTTGGTGGTAAGCCAAGCACAGAGGGGAAGGTGTCCCCAAAGGACCCCTTCACCTTTGTGAATGGGGGTGCAAACATTTTTCAACAGGAGGCAGTGGTCCCATGGTCCACTGTCTGCTCTTAAAAAATGAAAAGAAAACTTTTCAGTTTCCTTTTTTTAATGCAGCCCATTTTCCTTTAAGGAAAATGGGCTGCATTATAAAAAAAAGATTGCTTTATTCAAAAGCAATCACAGACATGATGGTCTGCTGACCCCAGCAGGCCACCATCACTGTGATTGTAGCCATTCACGATGGGTCGCAAATTGTGACTTGCCTCATGAATACTTATGAGGTAGGTCCATTTGCCACGCACTGCAAATCACTAACAGTGTCAAACGCACTGTCATACATCACAGTTTGCAATTTCCTAATAGCGAATCGTTAAGATTCACTATTAGGAAATCACAAATATTAAACCACATACATCTGGCCCTAGGTCCTAACTATAATTATCTTCTAGCGATCCCCAGTAGGTAATAGATACATATAAATATTTATACACACACTATATATATATTTATATATATATATATATATATATATATATATATTTATATATATATAAAATCCACAAACGGTTAGAAACCTCTCACTGAACGGCTGCACCAAGTCAGGTATGGATCCGACGAAAAGCAGAAGGAAACAATAATCTGGAAATGTAGTTCATCCGCTTTTATTTTTCATTAGTGGTCAAAGTAACGCTATATCCACCAAATTTATACGCATTTTGGATACCGCCTTCTACTGGACATATATATATAAGTGTGTGTGAGCAGACTCAAAGTGTCTGTAGTGTTGTAGGGTGCTCTATATAAAGACTGGTCTCCATTGAAAACTTGGGAACTACCCAGAGTTCCCTGCTTCCTTTTCTTGCATAATGCATGTGACATTCTAAATCTGAAAGGGTATTGTCTTGACTTATTAGTGGGTGCTCCATTGTGTCTGGACAAATTAATACCTCCGTGACAAGAGCAAAACACATATCATTGTTCTTATTGTTTCCGGATTGTCTTGGATGATATTTTATCAATCCAAAGCTGTAGTACTGTATCTGGATTGATAAAATGGTTGTGTCTTTTTGCAGCTCGGCTTGCATGGCACTAGCTAATCCTATGCTTAAAGATTTTGCTGTAAAATGAAAAAAGACTTTCTAACTCAGGGTGAACGGCACAATGGTAATTCAATGCTTAAAAACGCAGCTAGAAAAACAGACATTTGAAGTGAGCAAATTTTGTTCTCCAGAGAGAGATTGTCACAAATGTTCAAATCTAAAAGCACTATGGCCCTCATTACAAGTTTGGCGGGCGGCAAACCGATGTAACTCAAGAACAAAATTTTTAAAATAAGTTATATACAGTAGCATGTTAACATTCCTACGCATTGAGATGTTACGTAGTTGTTCATCACATATTTAACTCTCCCCTCTTCATAGCTATTAATTCCTACTCACATTAATATGTACCATACTATGTATCCATTCTAAACTATGTTGTTTAAAATATTTTTTTAATAATATTTTTCTAATGTTTATGACATGTGAATTGTCTTAGGTTGCACATCTTCACTAACAGTTTACCCATACAAGCATGGCATATGTGATGAATACATTACATGAAGAGGATACTCTTGAACTTGCAGGTTAGATGGTACCACCCTTCCCCGGTACCCTGGCCCCACGTAAGCCCACCCTCACAGCTCCCTGAGACAACCCAAAACAAACCAATCCCCAATGGTAAACTCCCCAACCCCGAGGCAGAGCAGCAACAGCCATCCACCGAAACAAATCATGTTCCGTATAAGAAACAAAGAGATAGATACTGTTCTACCATGCTCCTGTGAGGGGTCAGGTGGTCGGTGGGGGGAAGGCTCCCATACGTCAATAGCCAAGTGTAACTCTGGCCCATGTGTTGTACTTACATCGGGGTGTCCGATATTCAAAAGTCCAACTGGGCACTTGCTGTGCTCCATTGTAGCACAATGTGAAGCAACACAGCGCCTCCTCATGAGTGGAGAACTGCAAGGGAGTTCGGTTCATTCTCGTCCATCACAACCAACCACTCTTGGGGTGTGGCATGTATAGACAAAGATCCATGGATGTCTGTTGTTGGCTGGTGGAAACTTGGTTATGGTTGCGTTGGAGCCGAATATCAAACAATTGCGGCAACAGTTGTGGTTTTCACCATTGGAAGTCTGTCCTCCTCCTGGGTTAATTATCTGTTTCAGAGTCTGTTGCGGAGCACCCCGCCTCCTGTGTCTCAGTTGGCCTCCACAAGGGTCCTCTGTTTTTGGGTCAATGGGTTCTCTTGTCAGGGTAGCACTGGGCTTCCCTTGGTCTGCATTGCTTCTCAACCCAGGAAGTCCAGCTTTGTATGCCAGTCCCATGCACCTTGCCCTCTAACATAATTTTCAACTTGGCTGGAAACATCTCTGTGTAGGAAGCTCTCTTGGTTTGGACTGCGGCCATATAGTCTCGGAACATGGTTACGCTTCCATTGATAATTTGGTATGGGCCTTTCATACCGGCGCTCCGCAACAATGTGTCCTGCCCTTAAAGTGCAGCATCTTAGCAACCACTGTTTGTGGCTGCTGGGAGATGAGTGTGGACCCTGTGGACCTGTTCCTGTGCAAAAAAGGGGATAGGTGGTTTGGGGCAACTACCGTCTTCATCCAATTCTCGATGTATGACACCATATCATCCCATTTCTGACCCTTCTGGCAGCCCTACTATGTGCACGTTGTTACGTCTATTGCGGCCTTGCGCATCTTCCACTCGATTTTCAAAAACAGGCACTCTGTCTGCAAGCATCATGACCTGCTTGATGAGATCTTCCTGTGCCAGACAGGCTTTGTAAATCCCCAGGTCTGCTTCCCGCACCTCTGCTAGTTTATAGTGTTTGGATTGCAGCAATCCAAGCCCCACTGAATTAGCACTAATATCTTGCTGGAGGGATGTTTGGTGACCACAATGGCTACCAGTTTTTTATCAAATTGTAATTGCATAGATGATGGCATATTATTCACTCCTCCAGCCAGCTCTGACATATTTGTTTGGGATTCAAGAGCCTCGGAAGTAACCTGTGAGTGTTTAACTTGCGACTTTCCCAGGTCTAACAGATGTTGGGGGCCTACAAGCCACAATCATAAGGGGGAAGCTCAAGAAGCTGTTCCACTACTGCTTTTCTTACTGGTAAAACAAGTATCAATGTGTTTTCCACTTTTCAAGCCCATCATGTAATGCAGGGCCCCCTCAGCTTCTAAAGGAGTCACTTGCCTGAGTCAGAGTGTCTGATATGCTACTGGGAAAAATTGCATCTGTTCACCTTATCCTCGACCTCATTCCTGCCTCTTCACAGTCCAATAAAGTACGACCCTTTAAGAATGAGGCTCCGCTGCAAGTTTTATGATCCCAAACTTCCTTTCTCCCAGCCTCAGTGGAAGGTTGCAAGGAAAATCTTGGATGCTTTAGTCAGAGAAGACGGTGTGCTCCAGGTGAATATTACTTAGTTTTGGCAGTGTTATTCCAGTGTGTCCTTATCTGTGGTTAGGAGTGCCCCACTGTTGGCCTCTGGGAGGGGCCGCCCCATAAAAGGCAGTAGTTTGTCTCTAATAATATACCCCTACTGGAGCCTGCCAGCCCTTACCGCACTTCCAAAGGCCACTTTCACCTCAGCCAAGGGATGCAACTGCTGCAAGCAACAGTCCAGCCAGTGAGTGCGGCTCCAGTTACACCAGGGCTCGAGGGAGGGACCTGCCTGAAATCTGCAGGCGAGGCCCCGGGTCCCGCAGTGGCCACGACTGGAGGAATTGACTCCTCCTCCTGCCACTTACATCTAGAAGAGACCCACAAATATTCTTTGGCCACAGTATGTCTCATGTCCCCGGGCGCTGGAATGTTAGTCTCTGTGCCGCTGCTGCCTGTGTACTACGATGTGGCACGGCCCTCTTCTTCCCTGATCCTCAGTGCAAATCGGACCTTTACATTTTTTGTGAGATTCGCCGAACATGTCAACATCCACATTCAACAACATACTATTCATTCTATCACATAGTTTGTCATCCTCCATACATATTTGGTTGACATTGGGTTTAGACTTTGTGGATTTACACATCTTATAAAAGTACCTGATTTTTTACAATTCTTGCACTTTTTGCCTTGTGCCAGTCAAGCAAGGCTGTTTCCCATGTTATATTTTGACCAACACCTGCAACACATCCCTGAAACTTGTTTCTATAAATTTCATTGACTTATTTCTATTAGAAACTGCTCAAACCTCAATATAATCTGTCTCACTCACAGCAGCCACAAGTGCATTATTTAACCCATCAACAGTCTTACTCCTGAGATCTTCAGTTAAAATTTTAGAGGAAATCAAAGAATGTTTTATGGAACGCGCAATATCCATCACTTCATTAAGTGACAGACTTTGCAAGTCATAATACGTTCCCTGGAATTTCCTATTATAACAGTTGATCTCGGAAGTAAACATCCAAATTGCCTCCAAATTCACATTTGGCAGCTAAGACTCTTAGAGGCATATTTATA
This sequence comes from Pleurodeles waltl, assembly GCF_031143425.1. Classification (NCBI taxonomy): domain Eukaryota; kingdom Metazoa; phylum Chordata; class Amphibia; order Caudata; family Salamandridae; genus Pleurodeles; species Pleurodeles waltl. The sequence continues at coordinate 308,856,582 of NC_090449.1, read as the reverse complement.
CTCTGTTTGCGCCGAATGTGCGTCAAAAATTTTGACGCACATTCGGCGCAAACCTTACCCCATATTTATACTTTGACGCCCGACCCCGCGGATGTCAAAAATCCTGTGTGCGTCCTTGTTTGGATGCGGGAAACCACCTTGCGTTAATGACACGCAAAGTAGGCGTTCCCGTCCAAAAAATGACTTTAAGGCCTGTGTGCCTTATTTATACTCCCACGTCATTTTGATGCACAGGAGGGGGAGGGCCTTAAAAAACAGCGCCCAGCCTGATGTGCGCTGTTTTTTAACACCTGGGTGAGGGCAGGCGTTACGGGATCTGTGGGCTCACTTCCATGGTCTCTGACCACGGAAGCAGTCCAGAGGTGCCCTTCCCTGCCCCCAGGGACACCCCCTGACTCCCCCACCCACCCTTGGGGGACAACTATGGATGGGGGGACCCATCCCAGGTAAGTACAGGTAAGTATTATTTTTTTTTTAAGTGGCATGGGGGTCCTAATTTGGGCCCCCCTACATGCCACTGTGCCCAATGACCAAGACTAAAGAAATTATGCTGTTCTGACATAACAGAAGGTACATCCGTATATTGTTTTCCCAGACATGCACCTGCTTCAGTATAAACATTTCAAGCATCTTCTCAGTCTGGTGCATTTCCTATTGGTAGATTGTCAAATGCTTGTTGCCCGGTTTCACCTAAATGGATGAATAATAAAGTTACATATCAACTGGCATTGTATTTTGAAGCATCGAGTGCCACAAGTAATTTACAAAAATACTAAGACACTTAGGCCCTCATTCTGACCTCGGCGGTAAAAGGCGCCTACCGCCGGTCAGAAATCCTCCATAATCCCGCCGCGGTCGCGGAAACCCGCCACGGTCATTCTGACCCGCAGAAGGCAAACCTCCGAAAATCCGACCGCCACAACAGACCGCCAGACCAGCGGTCGGCGGAAAGGTGGAGATGAGCAAACCTCCACCGCCACGCCAACAGAAATACGCCCATCCCATTACGACCCACGAATCCACGCGGCGGTCATTCAAACGCGGTATTCCATTGGCGGGACACACCGGCGCGGTCAGAATACACACAAACGAACAAAACTCAGCCACATTGGACGATTTGAATCCCACACACCTGATACACATACACACACCACTCCCACACACACAATACAATATAAAACACACACCCACATCACCCACAAACCCCTACGCTTAAAAATTCGTAAAGAAGACAAGAGCGAGACACCAGCATCCAAAACATAACAGCCACAGCCACTCAACACCATCACCCACACACTATCCACACACAAAACAACACACACCACCACACTCAACTCACTGAAATACACATACTCCACCCCACACATCATACACACCACCCCATGGCACCCCAAAGACAACCCCGCTTCACAGACGAAGAACTCAGGGTCATGGTGGAGGAAATCGTTCGGGTAGAGCCCCAGCTGTTCGGCACACAGATACAATACACCAGTATTGCCCGGAGGACGGAGCTATGGCAGAGGATTGTCGACAGGGTGAACGCAGTGGGACAGCACCCCAGAAATCGGGAAGACATCAGGAAGCGATGGAACGACCTACGGGGGAAGGTGCGTTCCATGGTATCCAGGCACAACATCGCCGTGCAGAAGACTGGCGGAGGACCCCCACCTCAACCCCCACAATTCACATCATGGGAGGAGGAAGTCTTGAACATCCTGCATCCTGACGGCCTCGCAGGAGTCGGCGGAGGAATGGATACTGGTAAGTTGAAGCTCCAATACTGCTTCCCCCCCACCTGCATGCCAAATCAGACCCCAACCCTCACCCCCATCCTCGAACCCCACCCTCACCCCCACCCCCATCCTCACCCCCACCCTCACCCCCACCACCATCCTCACCCCCACCACCATCCTCACCCCCACCACCATCCTCACCCCCACCCCCAGCACACCTATTCCCAGCCAATGTCTCACCATCACAACCCACACATCCCAAAACCTAGGCCTGCATGCGTCCACTAAGCATGGACACCCATCACCAAAGCATGCCCAATGCATATACACATCCCCCCCACAAGCCACCCTCACCAAAGCCCCCACACACGAATGCCAGCACTTGGGGACACGAGAACCCACAGATACACCCATATGCCACACATTGAAACTATAACCATACCTCTATGCAGGACCCGACCGTCAACACACCGCGGCGGAGGGGCCAGAATTATCCACACCCCCCACCCAAGAGGCCGTCAGCGATGACAGCAGCTCTGTCGATCTGGACACCGATGACCAGCCCGGACCATCGGGGACCTCTGGACAGTCGGTTCCCCTCACACAGGCACAGGCCACTACAGACCCTAACCCCTCTGGGAACACCAGCACAGCTCCCACCCAGCGGGCCCATGCCTCTGTCTCCAGGGCGCGTCAATCTGCGGTGTGTCTACCACTACAGGGCACCCAGGATAACCCACCACCCCAACAACAACAGGGACCTGGGGGCAGTGGTAGTGGGCACACCGGCCAGGGGGCAGAGGCCCAGGGAAACAGGGGAACTCGGCGGGCAGCTGTGCGACAGGGGGGGGAGGAGAGGCCCAGGGAACCCACTCTCCACGAGGTCCTCACCACCATCATGGGAGCATACAACCGCTCCCAGGAGACGATGGCGACGGTACTGGCCCGGTTCCAGGAGATCCAGGTGCTGCAGGAGGAACACTATCGGGGGTACAGGGAGGACATCAGAGCCATCAACACCACCCTGGTTACCATGGTAGGGCTGCTGCAGGACCTCGTAAACAGCAGGGCGGACACTGAACAACACCCAAGGGCCCCTGCCACTAGCCTGGACCAAGAACAGCCATCCACCTCCGCCGGCGCTAGTGGACAGGAGGCCCCCGCACAGCAGCAGCCCACCAGACCCCCACCTCCTGCAGGAGAAGAACCACCCCGCAAGAGGGCCCTGAGATCTCGCAAGAAGACAGAGTAGGATGTCAAGACCCCCGCCAGCAATGGATACCACCTGATGTCATCCCACTGTCCCACATTGTCACCCTGTCCATCCTTGAACTGCCCATGCTCCATCTCTCCACAGGCCTCTGGACAATGTACCTGTGTGACTGTTACTCTGGACTCTGCCATGGACTTTCCTTCACCATAGCCCCCACCCACTTGAAACCACCCATCCCATTTTGAGCACTGAAATAAACACCGATTTTGCACCAAAATATCAGGAGTCTGGCTGTGATTTCAATAGATTGTAATTGACATGACAGTGCAAATATGTCCTTGTACATGGTGAAGTCAACAAACAGCTGCCACAAAGCTGTAGTCCATGGGGAAACGAAGCACAGGACTCGTAGTGGGGACCCCAGATCTGAAATAGGGAGGGAAAAGCCAAAACTCAGTCATCATACACTGGGGCAAATAGACAGGCAGCAGAGATGCTGCAGAGTAGTTAACATTTACTAAATTATCTTTGAAATGTTACCTGTGTCCTATTGGAAGTACTGTTCAATGATTCTGTCCCTGTTGTCTGTTTCAGCCCCGTCGTCTTCCTCCTCGTCACTCTCCTCAGGTTCCACCGCTGCCACAACACCACCGTCTCGACCATCCTCCTGCAGGAAAGGCACCTGGCGGCGCAAAGCCAGGTTGTGAAGCATGCAGCAGGCCACGATGATGTGACACACCTTCTTAGGTGAGTACATTAGGGATCCACCGGTCATATGCAGGCAGCGAAACCTGGCCTTTAGGAGGCCAAAGGTGCGTTCGATCACCCTCCTAGTACGCCCATGGGCCTCATTGTACCGTTCCTCTGCCCTGGTCCGGGGATTCCTTACTGGGGTCAGTAGCCACGACAGGTTGGGGTACCCAGAGTCCCCCACTAGCCATACACGGTGTCTCTGTAGCTGTTCCATCACGTAAGGGATGCTGCTATTCCTGAGGATGTAGGCGTCATGCACTGACCCTGGGAATTTGGCATTTACATGCGAGATGTACTGGTCAGCCAAACACACCACCTGGATGTTCATTGAATGGTAATTTTTCCTGTTCCTGTACACCTGCTCCCTGTCTCTTGGGGGAACCAAAGCCACATGGGTCCCATCAATGGCACCAATTACGTTGGGAATATGTCCAAGGGCGTAGAAATCACCCTTCACTGTAGCCAATTCGCCCACCTCAGGGAAAATGATGTAGTTCCTCACGGATTTCATCAGGGCAGACAACACTCTGGATAACACCTTCGAAAACATGGGCTGAGACATCCCGGAAGCAATTCCCACGGTTGTCTGAAATGACCCACTTGCCAAGAAATGTAGTACTGACATGACCTGCACCAGAGGGGGAATCCCTGTGGGTTGGCGGATGGGGGACATCAGGTCGGGCTCCAGCCGGGCACACAGTTCATGGATAGTGGCACGGTTAAGACGGTAGGTCAGGATAATGTGGCGTTCTTCCATTGTCGACAGGTCCACCAGCGGTCGGTACACGGGAGGATTCATCCGTCTCCTCGCCCAACCCAGCGGACGGTGCCTAGGAAGGACAACATGGAGCACACAGTCAAGCAACCCACAGGTACGTACTCACAGCTAGCACAGTATACGATTCTCTATGCAGTGAATGGCGTGTCTGAGTGGCTATGCAAGGCCTAGGCCTGTGTGACGCAGTTGAAATTGAGCCATGTGGGCCCAGGAAATGGCGGCTGCCTGACCTGTGAAGTGTGACAATGGGATGTGAGGTCAATGCGCTGGCGTGGCACACCGCGGCGGGCGGCGGGCGAAGACCGCGGCGCGAAGCCGCATTGGTTAACATTGAAGCCTATGGGTTTCAGGAGCCAATGGCGAAGGGCGCCGGCGGTGGCGGGACGCACCGCCGCGGTACGCACCGCCGCGGACGTGACCGCCATTTTCTATCTACTTATCCACTTGCGACTTGAACTTTCACAGGAGAGGACCTATACTGCAAGTGTTGCTGTGACCTCGGTCTGGAAGGGACAATGGCTGCTGCGACTGGGGAAAGGGCCCCTGCCTTCACTGGAGAGGAGTTGGAGAAACTTGTGGATGGGGTCCTCCCCCAGTATGCGCTACTCTACGGTCCTCCAGACCAACAAGTGAGTTTAATTCAATATGGATTTGGGGCCACTGGCTGGCTTGGGGGCCTGGCGGGGATGGGGGGCATGTTGGGCATGGCGGGGGGCATGGCGGGGGGCCTGGCGGGGATGGGGGGCATGTTGGGCATGGCGGGGGGCATGGCGGGGGGCCTGGAGGGGATGGGGGGCATGTTGGGCATGGCGGGGGCATGGCGGGGGGCCTGGCGGGGATGGGGGGCATGTTGGGCATGGCGGGGGGCATGGCGGGGGGCCTGGCGGGGATGGGGGGCATGTTGGGCATGGCGGGGGGCATGGCGGGGGGCCTGGCGGGGATGGGGGGCATGTTGGGCATGGCGGGGGGCCTGGCGGGGATGGGGGGCATGTTGGGCATGGCGGGGGGCCTGGCGGGGATGGGGGGCATGTTGGGGCTGGCGGGGGGCCTGGCGGGGGGCCTGGCGGGGATGGGGGGCATGTTGGGCATGGCGGGTGGCCTGGCGGGGATGGGGGGCATGTTGGGCATGGCGGGGGCCTGGCGGGGATGGGGGGCATGTTGGGCATGGCGGGGGGCATGGCGGGGGCCTGGCGGGGATGGGGGGCGTTGGGCCACTGGAAAGGAAAATGCTGAGAAACTTGAACGTGGTATTTCTCCCTCCCTGTACGTGTCACATAGGTCCGCGCCCATGAGAAGATCGGGATTTGGCGTGCCATCGCCAAGGAAGTCCGGGCCCTGGGGGTCCACCATCGACGGGGCACCCACTGCCGCAAGAGGTGGGAGGACATCCGCCGCGGGACCAAGAAGACCGCCGAGTCTCTGCTGGGGATGGCCTCCCAACGTAGGCGGGGTGCCTGCCGTCAACTGAGCCCCCTGATGTTCCGGATCCTGGCGGTGGCCTACCCTGAATTGGATGGGCGCGTGAGGGCAGCACAGCAGACACAAGGGGGTGAGTACAAGCATTATCTACTCTGTTGTCGCGCAGTGGAGGTGTCTGGGTGGGGGAGGAGGGCTGGGGGTCCCCCTAGGCCAGGGCGATATCTGTAGGCTGGGCACCCCCGTAAGCCCCTGTGTCCCCAGCCACCACCCTCAGTAGTTTGTCAGTACAGCCATCCCTGGGCCGTGTCATCCATGGGTGCAGTTGTCAACTCTAGGCGTGTAGGCCATGTTCCACGGAATGCGTAGCGTACCCCAAGTGCGCAACTTAGTGCAGGGGGCATCTGTGTCTGTCATGTCCGCTAACTGTACCGGAGATCCATGTACTCAATATCCCTTTATTTCTCTCTCCCCCCCCCTTTTTGTTTTTCTTTCTGTGCTTGTGTGCATCAGCATCATCAGGCGGAGGAGAAGTGGCATCGGGGCAGGAGGGAGCTGCATCTCACATGGCCCAGGAGGGCCATGCCACAGAGTCAGACTGGACCAGTGAGACGGAGGGCGAGGGGAGCTCCACGACGGGGACGACTGGACCCTGCAGCGACACGGACACGTCCTCGGAAGGGGGCTCCCTTGCGGGGGTGGCACCATCCGTGCCCCCCGCCATTACAGGTACAGCCGCCACCCAGCGCACCATCTCCGCCCTCCCAGCAGCCCCTCCGCGTTCGCCCCGTGCCCGCTCTGCCAGGAAGCCGGGCATCTCCTTCGCCCCAGGCACCTCAGGCCCTGCCCCTGTTACCCCCGCTGCCCTCAGTGAGGAGGTCATTGACCTCCTCCGAACGCTCATTGTTGGGCAGACTACCCTTTTGAATGCCATCCAGGGGGTGGAGAGGCAGGTTCATCGCAGCAATGCGTACCTGGAGGGCATTCATTCGGGTCAGGCTGCCCATCAGCGATCGTTCCAGGCTCTGGCCTCAGCACTGACGGCAGCCATTGTCCCTGTCTCCTGCCTGCCTCTACTAACTCCCTCCTCCCAGTCTCCTGTTCCTCTGCCTGTCCCACCCACACCATCAGACCAGCCTGCACACACCTCAACACCCAAGAGAAGCTCATCCAAACATAAGCACCACAGATCACGCAGACATTCACACACGCAACATTCCGATGCAGACATGCCAACAGTCACTACCACCTCTGTGACCCCCACCTCCTCGTCTCCCTCCTCCCTCCCTGTGACGTCTACACTCACACCTCCATTCACCTCACCATCAGCCAGTGTTTCCATCACCAGCACACCCTCCACTCCAGTCCGCACACGTGCAGTCACCACCCCCACTGCCATTTACACGTCCCCTGTGTCCTCTCCCACTGTGTCTGTCACCCCCTCTTCCACACCACACAAACGCAGCCACCCACCCACCCAACAGCCATCCACCTCACGACAGCCTATCCCTCCTGCACCTGCACCCAAAGACAGCAAACGTGACTCACCTACAACCACATCCTCTCCCTCCACTCCCATTCCCACTGTACCTACCACTCTCCATTGTCCCAAGAAGCTCTTCCTCGCCACTACTAACTTCTTTCCTGACCCTGAGCCCCCCCCTCCTTCTCGTCGGGGTAAGAAGAGCACCTCAGCCACCACCAGCCCTGCAGCCCCCTTGACAAGGGTGCAGGGGTATTGGAGCCCGCCAGCCCGCATGTCTGGATCTTCGCCCAGCAGCAAGGGGACAGCCAGCCCACCCCCTGGGAAGAGGAGCAGAAGGCGGAAGGGGCGCCGCAGGAGTCCGCCTTCTACATCCCCCCCGGACACCACCCAGAGACAGTCACCAGCCACAGCTCCAAAGGGAGGAAAGGGCCACAGGCCGACGACTAAGGAGGGCAAGGGCAGCAAGTTGGAGAGGTCAGGCAGCAGGCCTGCTGCCCAGGAGGAGCCCACAACCCCCATAGCCGCTGCCCCGGGAGGAACCGGCACAGCTGCCCCGGGAGAGCCCACCACCCCCATAGCCGCTGCCCAGGGAGGACCCAGCCCAGCTGGCCAGGAGGGCCCCACCACCCACAGCCCAGGTGGGCAGTGAAGGAGCACCATCCCCGCTGCCCAGGAGGGCACCACCAGGCAATTAGCAGTTGGCCATAGACCGTCTGCCGTCTCAAGAACCGCTGAACTGGGCCCCGCCGTCTCAAGAACCGCTGAACTGGGCCCTTCAAGGCAAGAACCGCTGAACTGGGCCCCGCCGTCTCAAGAACCGCTGAACTGGGCCCCGCCGTCTCAAGAACCGCTGAACTGGGCCCTTCAAGGCAAGAACCGCTGAACTGGGCCCCGCCGTCTCAAGAACCGCTGAACTGGGCCCTGCCGTCTCAAGAACCGCTGAACTGGGCCCTTCTAGGCAAGAACCGCTGAACTGGGCCCTTCAAGGCAAGAACCGCTGAACTGGGCCCTTCAAGGCAAGAACCGCTGAACTGGGCCCCGCCGTCTCAAGAACCGCTGAACTGGGCCCCGCCGTCTCAAGAACCGCTGAACTGGGCCCTTCAAGGCAAGAACCGCTGAACTGGGCCCCGCCGTCTCAAGAACCGCTGAACTGGGCCCCGCCATCTCAAGAACCGCTGAACTGGGCCCTTCAAGGCAAGAGCCGCTGAACTGGGCCCCGCCGTCTCAAGAACCGCTGAACTGGGCCCCGCCGTCTCAAGAACCGCTGAACTGGGCCCTTCAGGGCAAGAACCGCTGGCCCTTTGGCAGACGTGGCAGGGCAGGATCTATCTCGGGCAGGGCTGCAGGATGTCCTCTGGCCAACTTGCCTCCTCCAGTGGCAGTGGGGTCTGTTATGGACTGTATGGACTGTGGCTTTGCTCTCCCCAGGATGGCCCAGTGGGCAGGCCACCCACTGTATGGACTGTTTGGACTGTGGCTTTGCTCTCCCCAGGATGGCCCAGTGGGCAGGCCACCCACTGTATGGACTGTATGGACTGTGGCTTTGCTCTCCCCAGGATGGCCCAGTGGGCAGGCCACCCACTGTATGGACTGTATGGACTGTGGCTTTGCTCTCCCCAGGATGGCCCAGTGGGCAGGCCACCCACTGTATGGACTGTTTGGACTGTGGCTTTGCTCTCCCCAGGATGGCCCAGTGGGCAGGCCACCCACTGTATGGACTGTATGGACTGTGGCTTTGCTCTCCCCAGGATGGCCCAGTGGGCAGGCCACCCACTGTATGGACTGTATGGACTGTGGCTTTGCTCTCCCCAGGATGGCCCAGTGGGCAGGCCACCCACTGTATGGACTGTTTGGACTGTGGCTTTGCTCTCCCCAGGATGGCCCAGTGGGCAGGCCACCCACTGTATGGACTGTATGGACTGTGGCTTTGCTCTCCCCAGGATGGCCCAGTGGACAGGCCACCCACTGTATGGACTGTATGGACTGTGGCTTTGCTCTCCCCAGGATGGCCCAGTGGGCAGGCCACCCACTGTATGGACTGTTTGGACTGTGGCTTTGCTCTCCCCAGGATGGCCCAGTGGTGATGGAGTCCCCTCGTGGATCTGGCGTCGTGTACTCAAGTGGCTGAGGTGCCCCCCCTTCCCTTCCCCCTGAGGTGCCTGTCCTATTTTCTTTCTGATGCCCCTGCAGTGTTCTCTCCGTGGAGTTCTTGTCGTGGGACTGGGCCTTGCCCCTTTGCACAGGACCCCTGTGATCCACGGACAGTGGTTGGACTACATTTAGTAGCTGTATATATTTTGTACATAGTTTATTTTTTTATTGGGATTAATGGTGTACATATTTCAATATATCTGCCCGTTTATGATCTCTTCTTTTGGTCTTTGCATTATTTCGGAGGAGGGTGGTTTGTGGGTTGTGACAGTGATCTGTGGGAATGCATTGATGTGTGTGTTGTAGTGGGTGTGGGTGGGTGGGTGTGTGCCGGTAATCTTTTCCCTCCCCTGTGTCGTAGGTGCCGTACTCACCGATGTCTTCCGCGCCGCCGGGCGTGCTCCTGGTATATGAGGAGGAATAGGAGTGCGGGGATGACCTGCAACTCTGGCTCCATACTGCCGGAATCTCGCGTGGAGTGCGTAGAGGTGAGCGTTTTCCCGTTCGTAGTCTGTTTCCGCCGTGTTCTTATCGGCGGTGCTCCCGCCCCGGAAAAGGTGGCAGATTGGTGGGTCGTAATAGGGTGGGCGGTACTTTGTCTGCCGCCGGGCTGTTGGCGGGAACCGCCGCGCTGTTTGTTTGTACCGCTGTGGCGGGCGGAGTGTTAAGTTGGCGGGCTGTGTTGGCGGTTCCCGCCAGGGTCAGAATTGCATATTTTAGACCGCCGGCCTGTTGGCGGCTTGGCCGCCGCTTTATCACCGACCGCCAGGGTCAGAATGAGGGCCTAATTCCATGACATTGATGGTTTACCTGGATTCTGCAGGAAAGGCAGAGACTGAACCACATTATTGGACATGGCCATAATGTTAGAAGGGAATGATAACGTTAACAGAAATTATACACAAAGATAAATAAATAAATATGGCCATTAAGATGTGCTTGTTGCCACAATAAAGTATGTCAGCTAAACTGATGAAATACAATAAACTGTGCCTATCACTGAGTGAACACAGGTTAATTCAGTATATAGTATTCAAATATACGAAAGCTCACTTTACATATTGGTTGTAGAATAGATATCTTCTTAAGACACCAATTTTGAGCTCCAGGTTTTAAATGTGGGCCTTTCACAGTGTACAGACAGGCTGAAGCAGGTGTGCCTGTCACCATTTTTGGAATGTAGTTATTATAATCAAAATTAACATGAACTGTTTGCAAATTAATGCCTAATGATGCCGCATAGAAATTGTATTGCTGTGTTTTGCTAAACGCGTGTTTGAAATGTGCCCACGGGAAGTGGCCACCAATGTATATGATGATTAAGGAAATTGACTAATAATGAATTATTAATGTACTAATGTATGATTTTATTTGAGCATTAAGAATTACATGTTAAGGATTTTGCTGAATTAATTTCTAGGCCTTAGTTAGCATGAGTCGGGCCTAGCTGCCGGTCTCAGATGTGTTTTTCTAACGTGCAATGAGCTGACTTGCTGAAGGACATGTAGCTGTACTTTTCCAGAAGCTAGAAGATGTGTGTAACCATAGTAAATTCTTTCTCTTGAGACTCGACTTGCTCAAAAAGACATTCTTGCTGAATGCATTAGTGTAAACTTGTAACAGGTACTAGGTCGCATGAAATGGTTAAGACAATGGAGCTACTGACTGAGCCTGAGAGACTAAAAGTTTGTACCTGACATTCTACCCATTGGAGACGTCAATTACAGGAGCCAATAAACTACGTGAGAACTGTTCTAAAGTGATAATTTTAATGAGGTGATTACCTGATTGTTGGATGGCGAAAATGATGCACCAAATTTTTCCCAATTGGAAATTAGGGGACTGTACAACAAGATTGATATAATCCTTTGACACAAGGAGAAAGCAGCCATTTCGAGACATTTTCCTATAGCCATTACATGCCTTTGCTATTACCAAGACACTTTGTCACTCTGACTTTGCTGTTTGATTCTTTAAACCATCCTTATCTTTGTCCTGCCCGATTACATTTTTTTCCTCCTTAAGAGGGAAGTGTCCCGTATTTCCTGTCTTGCTGAATTTTGCTGTGTTTCCTGGCTGATGGCTAATCAACTGATGTCCTGAGGATGAAGACTGACTCTGTATGCTGACCCATTACGGAGAGTAACTATATGATGATTTGATTGTAATTGTCTGTTTGCCTTTCCTTTCTAGGTACCAACTGCTACCTTTTGATAGAGACCATAGTTAGATGTTTTCTAAATTTGTGTTGCTAAATTGTTTTGCATGAAGCCCAACATGCTAATGCTGATTCGAGGTTAGTTAAGGAGTTCATTAAAACTGATGCAAATAGACAAACGACTCAATCAATGCTTTGTTGAATAATGCGTTAATGATGCTCTGCTAAAGTTAATCATGTTGACGTCGTGCTTTGTTCTGATGTTTATGATCTTTGCATTAATGAAATCTTATTCTAGTTGCCATATTGTGACATTGCTGATGTGTTTTCTGGTTTTGAGACTAATAAACTTGCTAGTAGAGTGTAACCAATAGGGAATAAAATAACTTAAATCTTACAAATTTTTTGTGTGCTCATTCATGGTTCAAAGGTCATAGTGTGATCAGACTTTATTGATGCATTTATCTAGATTTACTTTCACATATTGAATATTGAGAAAAAATTTGACCTAGTGATCTATAGGCTGATTAGTTGTCTCGTCCTAAGGTGTCTTCAATCAAGGTCAAATGATTCATTGGCCTAAAACGAGTCCCAGACAAAGTAAATTACCTAGGACGGGACACGTTATCAGTTCTGGTAGCAGAGGGCGGTTTAGGCCCTTTAGGGCCCTAGGACGAGGGACCACTATTTTAGAAGTATTTTCGAAATAATGAAAATTGGAGAGATGATGTGCCCCTAAGTCCCAAATGACTTTCCCGGAATCTCGGAGCTTGCCGAAGTGAGTTGGGTATTCTCTCGGCATTCTAGTGATGGTATGAGTGAAGTAGAATTTGCGCTTGCTCAGCTTATGCATATCGCAGGTGGATTGTGAGGTTTGTGAGAGTTTTGGGGCCAGCCAATGTTTTAGTAGGAGTGGGCGTACTCCGCAGTATGAGAGTAGGGAAGTCGGCGAACTTCATGTGAGTGTGGTGCTTTGTGCTCAAAAATTGTCCACGTGGTTGTTGGCGATGTACGGACCCGGCATGGTCTAAGAGTCCAGAGTATATTGATAAGTGTAGGAGACACTTGGTTTGTGTTGTAATTTGCGCGGTTTAATAGGTCTATCGGGCGTGGTTGACGAGTCGAGTTTGAGTCAAAGTGTGTGAATGAAACCTTCGATGGAGATTTGGTAAGTTCTAAAGTGCACTCGGATGAACCATTGACATGTCGAGAGTAGAATTTGCGGGTTGAATTCTGCTTGCGGGTGTGGGATCTGAGAAGGAGAGAGTAGCGGCTGAGGTTTCAAGTGAAATCTCTGTAAAGTTCTGAAGCAATACCCTTCCTGTAGTAAACCGGCAAATTTGAGTTTGTTGTTGAGGTGCTCGCAATATATTGCATTAGTTTTGTGTGGATTTAGAGTGAGGAAGACAAGCCGCAAGACTTTGTCAGCCGTAGTGTGTGTGGGTGTGACGTCATTGGAGCCGCGCTGGGATAGGTCAGTTAGTGGGAAGGGTTGCGCACTGATTGGCAGCCGTCTGTGAGAGGCAATTGGTTGAGAAGGTAGGCGAAGAGTGTTCTGGGAACTAAAGTTACTTCCTGATTCGATTCTGAACAAAATAGAAGACGCAAAAATGAAGCTTATCAAAGCTTTAAAGAGTGCTTTGAGGGGAGATGCTTACATTACAGCGAGTGGGGGGAGCCTACACCGCCAGAGGATACTCCGGTCTATGCTGTAATGGAGGAGAAGGGAGTCGCGCCATGCCTTTGGCTAAAGCAATGGTGCAAATTAACAGAGAAAGATGGGTGTTTGGCGTTTCCAGAGAATGGAACCTTTAACATGGGGATTCTAGAGAATTTGCGGAAAGCGTTAAATGAGCAAAAGCTGTCTCTGAGACCAGCTCAGTTTGAGGCGTTAGCGATTTGGGATTTAATGGCCATGCGACAGGGGCAACAGAAATTCGAGAGGAGAATGAGAAAAGCAGAAAAGATTCTAGCGGAGGCTAGGTGGGATAGTGAAGCCAGGATGTGGAGAAGGGAAATAATAAACAGAGTTAGGATGTTTCCGGCAATAACTCAAGAAGCTGAAACACGGGGAGAAAAGCAACTTGTAAAATAGACAAGGGGTCTAGTAGGCAAAAGGAGACTCAGAGGTCTTGGGTAGATGTAGACAATTCGGATGACGATGAGTTTCTCAATCAGTTGTTACATGATCAACTGCCACCATATGCCATAAATGACAACAGATCGAGTACTAGTGCAGGTCCTGTCAGTTCGTCCCAGAATCAGGGGATCACAAATACAGTACAGGCAAATAATGTTACCACATCAGCTCCAATACAGAATGGTTCTAGTGTATCCACTGCACCCGAGACGCAGATATGGTTGCAGCCACCACCAGTTCAGAGGCTCTACCCCGATGTCCCAGTATTAGGGACGCCTATGAGTTTGATGGTGCCGGCTGATCCAGTATACATGAGATCAAAGTTAGTGCAGATTGAGCCAACTCCACAATTGCTGCCCCAGCCGCAGCAACAGGTGGTTCCGAGTTACACCTCGGTCACAGGACCGCAGTCAGTTACGGCACCTGTAATGAATCAAGCTATGGGAGTTAATGCCCCACCAGGATTGGGAAATGGCCAGGCACCAGCCGCTATATCTTTGCCAATCACAGTTGGTCTGCCAGTACCGTTATATGCACAGGTAAAACCTAGTGTATGTGACAAAGGAGTAATGACACAAGAGGGGATAAGAGGAGGGTTCTCAGGAAGCTCCCAAGGGATGACATTGGGTGAACACACAGCGGAGAGATCTAGATCCTTGTTGGAATTTAAGTCCGATTGGGGTTCCTTTAGAGACAATGAGACTATGAGACAATGAGACAAGCAGGTTTGGGTCTACTAACCCCACAGGTAATGAGTGCAAACACGTCGCAAACCCCGGTGGTGCAGGCTGGAAGTATCATGTTGCAAGGCTTAACTGCGCAACAGTTGACTGAGTGGTTAGACAAGCTTAACACTCCACAGACTACTCCTGCAACAGCAGAGTGATCAGAAAGAGAGGAATACCTGAATTTTGTGAGGTTGGGGGTGGAAGCAGCTGAGCTAGTAGAAGGGAGCATGGGAGTGAACAGATTAGAATCATACACTGAAGCAGAATTAAGATATCTGTGCCCGAAAATAACCAAAGAAGTGAGTAAGGTGCACCAGAGGTTAGCGAATTTGGCAGACAAATACGGCATAGACTTAGACAATACTAAACATCTGAAGAGGAGTTATAGGTTAGACTTCGAACCTAAAGATTTTGATCATATGAGATCTACTGGGATGAAGGCACACCTTAAAGAGATACTGCAGAGTGCTCAAGTTTGGGGAGCGTTAGAGAAGTGGGAAGGCAGGTGGGAGAAGAAGAGCGATAAGAGGAAAAGTGACTGCCTGGAACAACAGCAGGCGAAGGCTGCGCCAGACACGGGAACAATAGAGATGTTACCGATGAGAGAGACAGCTGGAGGGGTTCTAGTTCATGTACCATGGTCTAGAGGTGACATTGTCATTTACAAATGATTATCCCAGGTTGAGGGAAAAGCCAATAGAGTGGTACCAGCAAACGGATAGGTTTGTGATGCTTGCAAAGTGTCTTTGGGAAGACCTGAATACACTGTTTGAGATTATAGTTCCAGCTGATTTGTGGCTTGAGTGCAAGAGGAGTGTGGATTGGCCGACAGCGGAACCGCCAAGGGACAGGACTACAGGAGCACTGTCTCTTGAGGTGATGAAGCACTACTATAAGGTGATTGAGTTTTTGAGGCAGAAAGTGTTGCCGCAGAATATTGATTGGCAGAAAATTGATCGAACGGCACAAGAAGGCAAAGAGTCGATACATGCCTACTATGAGAGATTGTTAAAGGCGTTCAAACACTACAGTGGCACAGAGGCCATAGATCCGAAAGACATGAATCACCTTGTGTTTAGGTTTGTTGAAGGATTAAGACCAGAGATTAGCCAGATGATTAAGAATCATTTGATCTGTTGGCAAGCGAAACCGATTGATAAGGTGTTGCAGTACGCGAAATACTGTAGTGATGAGATTGAGTTGAAGCAAAGAAAGCTGAAAGAGAAGGTGATGGTGATGCAAATTCAGGCTGCTCAGGCAGGGATGCAGGGAAATGGAGTACAGCAGATGGTACAGCAGCAACCTCAAGGGAACGGAATGTTCCAGCCGCAAACAAGAGGCAGAGGTCGGGGAGGTTTTGTGAACCGTGGTCCAGACTTGAATACTGTTGTGGTTCAAAATGACGTGCAAGGGATGAAAAAGATGTCACCATGCAATGCGTGCGGGGGCGTGGGACACTGGAAGTGAGAATGTCCAATGATGGTGCAGGATGGGGTTGTTCAACAAAGCAATGATGTCAGTGCATTTCAAAATGTGAGGGGTCCAAGAATGAGGGGTACAAATCCGAACTTCCAGAATAATATGGTTCAGATGCAGGGTGTCCAACCTTTGCAACAAATGCAAATGCCACGTGTTCAGCGAGCGCAGGTGCAGCACATACAACAGCAGATTCCTGTGGTACCTAGACAGCAAATGCAGTTGCCTTTAGCTCCGATGGGACAGCAACAGGTGATGCTGCCTCAACAGGTCACAGGTCAAACAATGAGTCAAAATAATGCAGTACAACAGTTCCCATTGCGTGGTGAGAATGCAATAAACAATGAATGGCCGGATGACTGTTCGGATAGTGAGGAGTTCAGACTTGCAGCGTCCCTAGAGTAGGTCAGAGGGGCCTTTATGTTTAGGGAAAGGTGATGGGTCACAAGGTTTCGTTCCTGGTTGACACAGGAGCTACACGCTCTACAGTCAGAAGTGCAGAGGTTCCGAAATTGCCGCTTTCAGGGCATACTATAAATGTGGTAGGAGTAGCAAATCAGCTCCTGACTAATCCAATTACAGATCCGGTCCAAGTTGAGATTGGTACCTTTCAGGGATTACATAGGTTTGTAGTCTATGATTCAAGTCCTGTGTCCCTACTGAGGAGAGACTTGCCTTGTAAGACAAGGTGTTCAATCACCTGTTCCAATGAAAGAATTGAGGTACAGACAAACAGTAATGATGAAGAAGATGATGGTCAGATCTCAGAGACGGAGACCACAGATGAGGAGTACCCTTTGATAAGCTTCTTCCTGATGTTCACCTTGACCGATTTGCCAACAGAATTACAGGGAACAGTGACAGAGAAAGTGTGGGACTTGACAGGAAAAGAAGTAGGGCTGGTAAAAGGAGTAGAACCAGTCAAAGTAGATGTGAAGCCAAATGCTGTGTTTCCCCAAGTACCGCAGTACCACATGGCATAAGATGTCCGCATACAGGTGACGCAGATAAATGCGGACTTTGTGAAGAAAGGGGTCTTAAAAGAAGTGACGAGCAGCCCATGTAATTCGCCAATAATGGGATTGAGAAAGCCTTGTGGGAAAGTTCGAATTGTCCAAGATCTGAGGAAAATTAAAGAGATAGTGGTGAAATGCTGCACCATAGTGCCAAATCCAGCCGTGATCATGTTCCAGGTCCCATGTGATGCAGAAAGGTTCACAGTCGTGGACCTGTCTCAAGCGTTCTTTTCTGTTCCTCTTCATGAGGACAGCCAATTTCTCTTCAGTTTCAAATTTCTGAACAAGATTTACAGTTGGTGTCGAATTCCTCAAGGGTTTTCAGAATCACCTTCCATCTTCAATCAGATATTAAATAAGGACTTGGAATCATTGGAACTGCCTTTTAATTCGACTCTAGTACAGTACATTGATGATTTGTTGATTGCGTCCAAAATGAAAGATGACTGCAGGTATGATACCATTGCCTTACTGAATCACTTGGGAAAGAACGGACATAAAGTGTCTTCAAAGAAGCTAAAGTACAGTCAGAAAGAAGTGAAGTACTTAGGCCACCTGATTGAGAAGGGGTCAAGGAGAATAACCAAAGAAAGGGTGACAGCCATATTACAGATGAGTCCCCCAACATCCAAAAGAGACGTGAGGATGTTTTTGGGAATGGTGTGCTACTGTCGCCAGTGGATTCCCAACTTCTCGATTATCTCAAAGCCTTTGGTGAAATTGACTGTCAAGGAGGTTAAGGATGGCCCAGATACCATGACTATGTCCGAGAAAAAGATGAGGGCATTCTTTGAACTGAGAGAGTGCATGTGCAGGGCTCCAGCTTTAGGTATGCCTGACTACACAAAGCCTTTTGTACTGTTTTGTCATGAACGTGATGCTTGTTCTTTGTCTGTCTTGACACAGGTCCATGGAGGTGCAAACCGCCCAGTAGCATATTTTTCAGCTACTTTGGACCCAGTTGCAGCAGCCTTACCGGGTTGTCTGCGTGCAGTTTCAGCAGTTGGTCAAAGCCTCACTCAATGTGAAAGTATAGTGATGGGTCATCCCTTAACAATTATGGTCTCACACTCAGTCGAAATACTACTCACCCGAAACAAGACGCAGCACATGACAAATGTTTGTCTAACAAAATATGAAACGATTATATTGGGGTCACCTAATGTATCACTGAAACGCTGTACTGTGTTAAACCTGGAAACTTTGCTTCCCAATGAGAATACAGATGTTGATGAGGCTGAGGAAGTAGAACATGATTGTCTTGAGGTAACAGAACTATGCACCAAACCGAGACCTGACATTAAAGATACTCAATTGGAAGAAAATGATTACATTATCTTTGTTGACGATTCATGCCTGAGTGACTCAGTAGGAGTACTAAGAGCCGGATACACTGTGTGTACAACCACCGGTATCCTGGAAGAAATCTTGGCTTGAGAGAGTGTATTCTGCTCAAGTGGCTGAATTGGTGGCTCTTTCTAGGGCTTGCCATGCCACTGACAAACTGAAAGTCACACTCTATACAGATAGCAGATACGGATTTGGAATTGTTCATGATTTTGGCCAGTTGTGGTCACAGAGGGGTTCCATGACCTCTTCTCGTTCCCAGTGAAAAATGGTGAAAGAATTAAGGAGTTGTTGCACGTGATTCAGTTACCTCTTGAAATTGCCGTGGTCAAATGCAGCGCTCATGTGAAATCACAAGACTTTGTGTCAATGGGAAACGGATATGCAGATCAAGTCGCAAGGTTTTGTGCATTGAAATGTATATCGTTCAAGGATCAGTGGGAATTGTTACCTGAAACTGAAAATGAGACATGTACAGGGTATGCATTGAGGGTGGTTGACACCATGGAAGAGTTAAAATTGTTGCAGGGACGTGCCAGCAGAGAAGAGAAACGTTCTTGGCTTAAAATGCAATGTGGACAAAGACCTGATGATTTGTGGGTTTCAGATGAGGGGAAAATGGTTTTGCCAAACAGTCTTTTGTCACAGTTTACAAGGTTTTACCATGGTCAAGCACATATTGAGAGAGACGCCATGATCAGGTTGTTCAAAATCGATTGGTTCAATCCAAAATTCAGACAAGCTGCAGAAGTAATCTGTCACAGGTGCATCATCTGTCAACAGATGAATGTGGGGAAAGGGACCGTGGTGAATTTAAGCCACATTGGGAGAGCTGGAGGTCCATTTAGTAGGATGCAGATGGATTTTATTGAGATGCCTGTGTGTGGAGATCTGAGATACGTGTTGGTGATTGTGTGCATCTTTAGTCACTGGATTGAAACATACCCCACACGTAGGAATGATAGTCTCACAGTAGTGAAGTTGCTGCTTAGGGAATTGATACCACGTTTCGGGTTTCCGATCTCTTTAGAATCAGATAGAGGAAGTCACTTTAACAATGAGATGGTTAAGCTCTTGTGTGCCGCACTGAACATTGAACAAAAGTTGAATTGTAGCTACCGTCCTGAAGCCTCAGGACTAGTGGGACAAATGAATGGTACCTTGAAGTCGAGAATGGCGAATATGTGCGCAGCTACCCATTTGAAATGGCCGGATTCATTGCCCTTAGTGCTAATGTCAATGAGAAATACACCTAACAAGAAAACAGGACTGTCTCCTCGTGAAATTCTCATGGGCCGAGCTATGAGATTGCCTGCAGTGCCTGCAAATTCTCTTGTGAATATCACGGATGATATGGTGTTGGACTACTGCAAGGGTCTGGCTGACGTGGTCCGCTCTTTCTCTCACCAGGTGGAAGCAACCACACTGCCACCGAGAAATGATCCAGGTCACAATCTGAAAGCCAGTGACTAGGTTGTTGTCAAGAAACACGTGAGGAAGTCGTGTTTGGAGCCACGTTGGAAGGGGCCGTATCAAGTGATACTGACAACTACTACTGCTGTGAAATGTGCGGGAATTCCAAACTGGATACATGCCAGTTGTGAGAAAGTAGCCTCTTTCTGGCCTTGTTACCCCCACTTTTGGCCTGTTTGTGAGTATATGTCAGGGTGTTTTTACTGTCTCACTGGGATCCTGCTAGCCAGGGCCAAGTGTTCATAAGTTTGTGACCTATATGTATGTGTTCCCTGTGTGATGCCTAACTGTCTCACTGAGGCTCTGCTAACCAGAACCTCAGTGGTTATGCTCTCTCTGCTTTCCAAATTGTCACTAACAGGCTAGCGACCAATTTCACCAATTCACATTGGCATACTGGTACACCCATATAATTCCCTAGTATATGGTACTCAGGGTATTGGGGTTCCAGGAGATCCCTATGGGCTGCAGCATTTCTTTTTCCATCCATAGGGAGATCTGACAATTCTTACACAGGCCTGCCAGTGCAGCCTGAGTGGAATAACGTCCACGTTATTTCACAGCCATTTACCACTGCTCTTAAGTAACTTATAAGTCTCCTATTTGTCTAACCTTCACCTGGTGAAGGTTGGGTGCAAAGTTACTTAGTGTGTGGGCACCCTGGCACTAGCCAAGGTGCCCCCACATTGTCCAGGGCAAATTCCCCGGACTTTGTGAGTGCGGGGACACCATTACACGTGTGAACTATACATAGGTCACTACCTATGTATGGCTTCACAATGGTAACTCCGAACATGGCCATGTAACATGTCTAAGATCATGGAATTGTCAGCCCAATGCCATTCTGGCATTGGGGTGACAATTCCATGATCCCCCGGGTCTCTAGCACAGAACCCGGGTACTGCCAAACTGCCTTTCAAGGGTCTCCACTGCAGCTGCTGCTGCTGCCACCCCTCAGACAGGTTTCTGCCCTCCTGGAGTCCAGGCAGACTGGCCCAGGAAGGCAGAACAAAGGATTTCCTCTGAGAGAGGGTGTAACACCCTCTCCCTTTGGAAATAGGTGTGAAGGCTGGGGAGGAGTAGCCTCCCCCAGCCTCTGGAAATGCTTTGATGGGCACAGATGCTGCCCATCTCTGCATAAGCCAGTCTACACCGGTTTAGGGATCCCCAGCCCTGCTCTGGTGCGAAAATGGACAAAGGAAAGGGGAGTGACCACTCCCCTGACCTGCACCTCCCAGGGGAGGTGCCCAGAGCTCCTCCAGTGTGCCCCAGACCTCTGCCATCTTGGAAACAGAGGTGTTGCTGGCACACTGGACTGCTCTGAGTGGCCAGTGCCAGCAGGTGACGTCAGAGACTCCTCCTAATAGGCTCTTACCTTTCTTACTAGCCTATCCTCCTTCCTAGGTAGCCAAACCTCCTTTTCTGGATATTTGGGGTCTCTGCTTTGGGGAATTCTTCAGATACCGAATGCAAGAGCTCACCAGAGTTCCTTTGCATCTCCCTCTTCACCTTCTGCCAAAGGATCGACCCCTGACTGCTCAGGACGCCTGCAAAACCGCAACAAAGTACCAAAGACGACTACTGTAACCTTGTATCGCTTCATCCTGCCGGCTTTCTCACCTGTTTCCTGGTGGTGCATGCTCTGGGGGTAGCCTGCCTCCTTTCTGCACTAGGAGCTCTGAAGAAATCTCCCGTGGGTCGACGGAATCTTCCCCCTGCAACTGCAGGCAACAAAAGACTGCATCACCGGTCCTCTGGGTCCCCTCTCAGCACGACGAGGGTGGTCCCTGGAACTCAGCAACTCTGTCCAAGTGACTCTTCAGTCCAAGTTTGGTGGAGATAAGTCCTTGCCTCCCCACGCTAGACTGCATTGCTTGGTACCGCGTGATTTGCAGCTGCTCCGGCTCCTGTGCACTCTTCCAGGATTTCCTTCATGCACAGCCAAGCCTGGGTCCCCGACACTCTAACCTGCAGTGCACAACCTTCTGAGTTGTCCTCCGGCGTCGTGGGACTCCCTTTTGTGACTTCGGGTGGACTCCAGTTCACTCCTATTCTAAGTGCCTGTTCTGGTACTTCTGTGGGTGCTGCATGCTTCTGTGAGGGCTACCTGACTTGCTGGGCGCCCCATCTGTCTCCTCATCCAAGTGACGACATCCTGGTCCCTCTTAGGCCACAGCAGCATCCAAAAACCCTAACTGTGACTCTTGCAGCTAGCAAGGCTTGTTTGCGGTCTTTCTGCGTGGGAACACCTCTGCAAGCTTCTTCACGACGTGAGACATCCATCCTCCAAAGGGGAAGTTCCTAGTCCTCTTCGTTCTTGCAAAACACCAAGCTTCTTCCATCCGGCGGCAGCTTCCTTGCACCCTCAGCTGGCATTTCCTGGGCTCCTGCCCGCTCTCGACACTGTTGTGACTCTTGGACTTGGTCCCCTTGTCTTACAGGTACTCAGGTCCGGAAATCCACTGTTGTTGCATTGCTGGTGTTGGTTTTCCTTGCAGAATCCCCCTATTACGATTTCTGTGCTCTCTGGGGGGTGTAGGTGCACTTTACACCTACCTTACAGGGTCTTGGGGTGGGCTATTTATCTAACCCTCACTGTTTTCTTACAGCCCCAGCGGCCCTCTACAAGCTCACATAGGTTTGGGGTCCATTCATGGTTTGCATTCCACTTTTGGAGTATATGGTTTGTGTTGCCCCTATACCTATGTGCTCCTATTGCAATCTATTGTAACTTTACACTGCTTGCATTACTTCCTTTTGCTATTACTGCATATTTTTGGTATTGTGTACATATATCTTGTGTATATTTGTCATCCTCATACTGAGGGTACTCACTGAGATACTTTTGGCATATTGTCAAAAAAATAAAGTACCTTTATTTTTAGTATATCTGTGTATTGTGTTTTCTTATGATATTGTGCATATGAAACCAGTGGTATAGTAGGAGCTTTGCATGTCTCCTAGTTCAGCCTAAGCTGCTCTGCTATAGCTACCTTCTATCAGCCTAAGCTGCTAGAAACACCTCTTCTACACTAATAAGGGTTAACTGGACCTGGCACAAGGTGTAAGTACCTCTGGTACCCACTACAAGCCAGGCCAGCCTCCTACCCCAGTCAAACATGAAGGTGACGTGTCCAACTGATGAGGATCTTGAGTTGTCGAAATTAACAGCTACAGAGAAGGAAGTCTCAGGGCTGGAGAGTAATCAAAGGGGAACTGAGACTGAAGGGGAGCCCTTTGAGGACGGCTTGGTCACTCAAACAGCAAACAAGATCCAGAAGGGTGACGGTGGGCCTATCTCAACTGAGGCACCAGGAGGACCAACCCAAAGAGAGGTTCTCCCAGAAGCAGACGGATACAGGTTTGAAGTTGAACCCCTGACAGACCCGAAAGGTGAAGGAGGTGAAACAGAGGGAAGTCGAAGTGTTCAGACTCTTCCTGAGCCACTTGCAGATCCATCAAGGGAAAACACCATTGCACAAGAGGAGGCCATTGACCAGCAACCTGAAAAGCCAAACAGTAAAAGGACACTGAGAGGAGATAAGTGGCCAGAATCGCAAACTGAAAAAGGGAAAGTGGTCATCAATCAAACAATAGAGAAAGAGGTTGATACCACAAGAAAAGAGGATCTGAGTGAAGGAGAATTGCAGGGTGATCGCAAATTGAAAAGACTGATAAATTACCGGATGTGACATTGCTAACCTGAATTGACTTTTGGAAAGCCGATTGTGACAAGCTTCTAACTGGATTGATATAAGACCCTGGGAATGAATGAGAAAGCTGTAAAGACTTGCTGGGGGAAAGAAAAAATACTTTTGCATTATCTTTGTGGAAAAATTAATGACCATCCTCCTATTAGTTGATTACGGTTGTGGTACTTTACTTTCTGATTCTTTACAGATCATGCCTAGGCCAGGAGATGACGTTGAGGGGAGTAAGCGCTGTAAATATTTGGGTATTGCTTTGGGTGTTGTGTGTGTGATATTCTTTATAGCCTTGTTTGTGGAAATGCATTTGGTGGGTGAGAGTGAAGCTAACAGTGCTACAGTTTCTGAGACTGCTACACTAACACCGTGGGATAAGTTTGAGCTAGATACAAAGTATTTGCATGATGAAACTAATACAAAAGGGGAGCTGTCTACTAATGTTTTCTATTGCTTGCTGAGTGAGTATGTTGACACTATGGATGTGAAGGCTTGTTACGTGTACACACAAATTCCTCTTTCAGTCCAAGAAGGAGTTACATATCACAGTTTGGCATTAACCTACGGGATTACTTGTAGTCTGCTACTAACGTGTTTCTATAATACAGAAGAAGTGCAATATTTTTATTCGAACTTTGATTTAGTGTTCTCTTATCTGCCTATCATAGAAGATTTGAATTGTGTAGCTAAGTATTATGCTATAAACCTGATAAAGGGATTCTTTTAGCCTAGAATGACAATTAGTGCTTCATATGCGCACCGCAATAATTTGACATGCTGTCTTACATTTGTAGAAAAGAGCTTTCTAGATCACACTGAAGATAGAAGGAAAGCTTTAAAGGGGAAATTTGAAAAGGGCTTGCAGCAACGATCATTCCTTAGTAATAGTAATAATGGGGTTAGGGAACAAGGGAAGCTAGCTTTAGATGCAAAACATGTAGGAAGGCTTTGCATAACGTTACCAAAGTCATATTATGACAATGTGGTTGTGGGAACGAGTGAGTGTAAGCATGTGTTTTTGTTTCAGAATAAATGGACTTTCATGTTAAATGGAATGGATCAAGCGATCCCAGGGGTGTACTATATTTGTGGACTTAGTGCTTATTACCGTCTTCCAAAGGGATGGTATAGCACATGTTATTTGGGAATAGTTTTTCCAAAGATCTATCAACTAGATGATTTAAAGAAATTTCTGAAAGTACCAGAATTACTTCGTGCTAGACAAAAGAGAGAAACTGCTGCTGGTGTAGTAGGAGACATATTTGGAGCAATAATTCCATCAGTTAGGGATGTTTTGAACTCCATAAAGATTCGAAAGTTGTCTACTATTGTGGAAAACATGCTGACAAACTTCACAGGGGCTATACTCCTGATGGATACTGAACTTGCTGCGGAGAGGGCCATGACTCTTCAAAATAGGCTTGCTTTAGACATTCTTTTAGAGAAAAGTGGCAGAGTCTGTAAGATGCTTAATGAGCGCCACTGTTGTGCCTATAAACCGGATGTTAGTAATGAGGTTAGAAGTATGCTTACTAACCTAACAAGAGATAGTACAGATTTGAAGGAACTGAAAGAATCAGGAGTCTGGGAAAAGGTTGGAGAAGGATTTGCGCGTATGGGAAGTTGCTTTAGTGGTCTTTGGGACGCGCACAGCAGCACCTGGGGCCGAGGAGAAGGCACCGGCATACCATCAAAGGGCAGGAGCCCTTTAAATCTTAGACAGCGCTCCCGCTTCGCGGGATGCGCACAGCAGCACCTGGGGCCGAGGAGGAGGCACCGGCATACCATCAAAGGGCAGGAGCCCTTTAAATCTTAGACAGCGCTCCCGCTTCGCGGGGCGCGCACAGCAGCACCTGAGGCCGAGGAGGAGGCACCGGCATACCATCAAAGGGCAGGAGCCCTTTAAATCTTAGACAGTGCTCCAGCTTCGCGGGACGCTCACAGCAGCACCTGGGGCCGAGGAGGAGGCACCGGCATACCATCAAAGGGCAGGAGCCCTTTAAATCTTAGACAGCATTCCCACCTCGCGGGACGCGCACAGCAGCACCTAGGGCCGAGGAGGAGGCACCGGCATACCATCAAAGGGCAGGAGCCCTTTAAATCTTAGACAGCATTCCACCTCGCGGGACGTGCGCGGGTGGCCCCCGGGCGAAGCCCGGGCCAAGGGCGGGCCCGTCCTGCACCCATCAGCGGCTGGCAGAGGCTGGGCTGGGCCACCCCTCTGAGAACTTCCTAGTGATCTCAGGATCTGGTCCCTAGGACTCCAAGCAGGGACTGCATCCTTCTTTCTTGACCCCCTGCGATTGTCCCTTCATAGCCTGTACCCCTGACCTTCAGCTAAAAATCTCCAAATACTGCGAGAAATCCATTTACCCTGCCCTGTCTCCACCTCTCTATAAATAAATGCCAGCTACCATACCTCTTAAAAGAACTCTTACCCCGTAGGTAACCACTATAGAACTCTTCTGCCCAAAGCAGTCAGTAACAATGGGAAAAAGGAAGCAATCTAGCGTAAATTATATTTCCCCCAAAAAAAATCAGACGTCAATATTGAAATTTATTTCAGGAGCCATGGGGGAAATTGACAAACAGATTACTAATGTTGAAGGAAAAATACTTACCCAGAATAGGTCACTAGTTCCCCCTAATTCCCCCTCACTAGCAATAACTCCTGATAACCCGGCAAAGCCAGCGGAAAGTGGAACCCAGATTAGAAGTATAAATGGCTGCATTTAAGACATAGCTGATTTTATCTCAGATGATGAAGAGCATCCACCTTCACCAAAACGCAAAAGGAAACCCCAATTAGCAAAGAAGGACAAAGTATCTAGACAAGAGCCACTTGCTAATACCAGACCTGGCTCTCTGGTAGCTCAATCCAACGCACCTACGCAAAACGCACAAACCGGCTTCCAAAATGTAAAACCTGATCATAAGAATAAATTTTATACGGCGAAAGGGAAAACTAGTGCTGCAGAGTCGATGACTGCTTTAGAAAAATTAGTTAGCTCATGCTTTGACCAAGTAATAAAACGCCTAATTCAATTGGAGGGAAAAATTGATTATCTGCTCAAATCATTGAAGACACAATCCATAAATCCACTGGTTCCAACTATCCAGTATTCTGGCGACACTGACCCTAACGCTAGTTCCCCTCTGACGCATCAGATCCTACCACCTATTCCCCAGACCACCCAAAGACAAGCTGATTCTCGCGTCTTACCCGATAGAATTAATAATTCCCAACCTCATAAAATGGTGTTAAATAGTGGGGAGCATGTAAACATTGCTAAACCTTACCAGGGCACTTCTCCAATAGGGAGAGGCACACTTGATCTCCCACCTGCGGCAACCCCCTATGTGGTAGTCCTCGCCAACGTCCCCACCCTACCTGGAGTACAGGGGGAATCATGGGCAGCCTTGAGGAACAAGTCCCTGAATTGGATTGCAACCCGTTTGAAACCTGGCTTGACAAATAAACTCTTTGAAGACATTAAGATGGTTAGAAGGGTGAAATGGGTGGGTAGAAACCACAAAATATTTAGGGGCGATTGTGTAGTTCTCTCACTCAAAACCCCTACACTGGTTGAAGATATCCTAACAAATTCAAGCCCACAGCAGATTGCTGATCATGGTATTGTCCCGCTTCCTTTGGGTTTCTTGTACACGAGTACCATAGGCCATGATGGTCCTGGCCTTCATTTTGGGGAATAGATAAGCAGGCCTGAGACCCAATACATGATCCCCACTGTGAACAGATTCCGGGGGCTCAGCCTGGAAGACACAGATTGGCTATCACCTGACAAGGAACTCCCCAGGTCCATGCATCCTACAGAAGTATTAGCCCCGTCCAACTGGGTGTTGACAGCCTGGCAGCAGATCCTGGAGAAGAACGGCTGGATATGGAACCTTCCTTTAGACAATTTGCCAAAGACAAATCGCTTTCAAGTGCCCTGTCAAAAAAACCACCCACCTGCGTTTTGACTTTTTTCGCATGTAAAGAAAGCAACACACTTCCAGGGAGAATCCAGGCAACCGACAAGCTCCCCGTGGGGCAGACCACAAAAACGCATAAAGAGCATTTTTCACTTTTATTTTGGAATGTGGTAGGCCTTCGATCTAAAGTGGAGAGTGAGGTTTGGTCAGAATATATTCAGCGTTTTCCCTGGGTGTGTCTTCATGAGACCTGGTCTGTGAATCCGATTCACATAAATGGCTACAGGACATTACATACTCCTGCTGTTCTTTCTGTACGGGGCAGGGCTAAGGGTGGCTTATGCACCTTCATTTCTAACAAGTGTGATATAATCAAGGACATTGCTTTAACTTCTAATACGTTTTATCAAGTGATTACATGTGATTTAAAAAAGTACTGCACAATTGGTGGTCATTAGTTTCTATAATAACGTACCTCATCAAGACTTTCGATCAGTACTTAACCTCTTACAGGACGATCTAGATCGAGCTTGCAACTCTTCAAATAAACAGTCTTATATCGTGTGGGGTGGCGATTTTAATACACATCTGTGTCCTCGAATGATTGAGGGTCTCCGCCCTCACGTTCCTGGCGGAGACGATGATCTACTACATTTCACACAGAATAACTCAGGCACTTTGTTGAATGAAACCTTATTTAGTTTTGACCTCATCTTGTGCAAAAGTCTGACCCATGTTAGACTACAATTGAAACCCACTTTTAATGGTAGGCATGCCAATACGATTATTGATTTTATCTTACTTTCCAACAACCTTCTTTCTCATGTATCTGATTATAATATTCAAGATACTATTCTCAGCGACCATAATCCTCAAATCTTAGGCCTCATACTTCCTCAACATACTCCCAAATATAGGGAAATGGAAGAGGTAGTAGAAAACATCGAATTGGGAGCAAGAAACGGCTTTACAATTTGGTGGTCAAAGATTGAACCCATAGGTTTTATGAAACGACTAATGAGTAATTATTCTAAAGAATTTAATATCTGCCTCTCAGACATCACGAGCCCACAAGATTGTATTAAAGTCTTTACCGTAATTACCGCTGGAATAAAACAGTCCCTTAAAGTAAGCTTTAGCAAACCTAGACCGCAGGAGGAGAAAGGTTGGTTTGACGCTGAATGCACACAAGCCTGCAAGAACTTAAAACATTATTTACATCTACAAAACCCGGATAAACGCGAAATAAGCTTAAAGAGGAAGGAGTACAAAAACGCCATAAAGAAAAGAAAACAGAACTTAAAAAATGAGGCATGGCAATCCCTTTATGATGCAAGCCTCCAGAATGATAATGTTAAGTTCTGGAAAATTGTGAATTTCCCCCTCCTATGTGATGGAAAGTCACCAAAAATTGAAATTGCCATCACGGGAGAGGATTGGGTTGCTTTCTTCTCTGCCATATATTCCTCAGAAAATCTGGTATTGGAATCAAATCTCCCTAGATTAGACTCTCATGCTACCATCTCACCATTTAGCTTAATGAGGTTATTGATGCCATTAATGCAAGCAAAAGTGGAAAAGCCCCAGGCCCAGATGGAGTCCCAGTTGATATCTATAAAACTAACGTGTCACTCTGGGGCCCACTATTGAGGCAGGTGCTACGCGCCTGCTGTTCTACAGCTTTCATATCGACCTGGGCTGAGTCTATAATTATTCCAATCTACCAAAAGGGAGCTCGCCAAAATACTGCATGCTATCGCCCAATTTCTTTGCTCGATACACTTGCAAAGATTGCGGGACGTATTGTTCTAAATATACTGCAAGACTGGACAGAGGAAAATCATATCCTCTCTGATTTACAATATGGGTTTAGGGCTGGGATAGGGATGACGGAACAGGCTGTTAACTTAGAGATCATACTTGGTAAATACACAAGGGCCAAGGCCTGAGCCCTATATCTCGTGTTTGTCGACCTGACCTCCGCATTTGACTGCGTGGTGCATTCAAAATTGTGGTCTATTTTACTGGACATGGGGGTTGATACTACCATAGTTCACTTAATTAGGGAACTGTATGCCGGAGCAAATGCCAGGGTTCGTTGCGGGCTCCAGGGGGAATGCACTTCATCTTTCCCTATTGAACGAGGGGTGCGTCAAGGCTGTGTGCTAGCTCCCTTATTGTTCGCCTTATATATTAATAGGTTAGAGGGGGCCCTATCCGATGCCTGCAGCAATCTCCCACAAGTAGGCCCTCGAAAGATCCCTGCGCTTCTGTATGCGGACGACGCTGTTCTGATGGCCCAGTGGCCTTGTAACGATTAACAACAACCTTTGATAATTGTATGGATGCCCTGGGTCTTAGAATTAATCACACTAAAACTTTTTCAACGACATACTGCAGAAGTTGCACAAAGAATTGTCACATCGTGTTAAAAGACGCAAAATTAGCCGATACAGGGACATTCTCGTACCTAGGTATCACGTTCGACAACAAAGGCACATGGGTACAAGCCATAAAAGCGAGGAAACTGCTATTTACAAAAACCGTCATGGCGATAAAAAACTTCTCTAAAAAGGTTGGGAGAGTAACTCCTAAAGATATGATGACTCTCTACAACGTGAAATGTGTTCCAGTTGCATTGTACGGGGCAGGCCTTTGGGGCTATCGGTACTGCAGCACCTTGCAGCTAGCTGAAAACGCTCTCCTGAAGACAGTCTTAAGCGTCCCAAAATCAACCTCAACATTAGTATGCCACTCAGAAATGGGAGTAACATATCTCACAGATCTTATTCGTGTCCAAACAATTTTACTTTGGCATAAAGTATGGACCTCTGATCCTGCGGTTGAACAGGGCCATTATAGCAGATGCTCTAGCACTCCCTTACTCGCTTAAAATCCCATGGTTAAACTACATAAAGAATCTTTTTGTCGAGCTGGGTCACCCTGAGCTGTATTTTACCCCAGACAAAATGAAAACAATCTCCAGGAAAGACTTGAAAAATACTTGCCTCACCCACCTGGCCGAATCGAGATGGGATATAGAGGCAAATAAATATAGTGTTAGGAGAAATCGCATGATACAGCAAACAAATGGTATGGAACCACACCTATGTAACGTTTTGAACCCAAGACACCGGTTTGTCCTTACGCGTTTAAGATTAGAGTCCTTTCATCGCCTTGTTAGTTTTCTCCTGATTAATGACTGGGTTCCACAATTAGAAAAATGCCCTTGTGACACAGTTTCTGACCAAAACACAATGCATACACTTCTTTTTTGTAAATTTTATTTAACCTCGAGGAAAACGTTTGTGATACCATTTTTAAAATCAATGCATTTTAAGCAATGTCGCCCAGCTTTCCTGTATCTTCTGTCCCTCCCATCTATCATGGTTTGTAATGGGCTAGCTTTATAGCTGTGCTCAGTGATTAAGACCAGATTACACCTTGAGGCAAATGAGTGAGATTTCTTAAGCGTTATATCTGAGAGTATCCTTCCTGTTTATTGATCCCTTTGAACTTTTTTATTCTCTTACTTGGTCGTATTTATATTTATATTTATACATATTTTGTATTTGCCTTTTTTTTTAATATTGTTTTTATGTACAACGGCTTTTATGATTGTTAAATTCAATCGAATAAAGTATCTTTGATGATGATGATGATAGTGGTCTTTGGCATGGGTTCTTGGGAAAAATAATCCAGGGAATAGTAATTGTTTTGGCTTCTTTATTTGGACTATGGGTACTGAGCAAAATTTGCGAAAGAAGTAAAGTAAAATGGGCAAAATATCAAGCGAGGAGGGAGGAAAAGAAAAGGGAGAAAATGTTCAGAGCAAAATACGAAAAGGCGAAGCAGAAAGAGGAAATCGAAATGAAGGAATTGAAAAGGTGAAGGATTGTTAAAGAATGGATTTGTGTGATGACAAGTGTCATCAGAGGAGGGAGTGTTGGAGTGTAGTTATTATAATGAAACTTAACATTAAATGTTTGCAAATAAATGCCTAATGATGCCGCATAGAAATTGTATTGCTGTGTTTTACTAAACGCGTGTTTGAAATGTGCCCACAGGGAGTGGCCACCAATGTATACGATGATTAAGGAAATAGACTAATAATTAATTATTAATGTACTAATGTATGATTTTATGTTAGCATTAAGTATTACATGTTAAGGTTTTTGCTGAATTAATTTCTAGGCCTTAGTTAGCTTGAGTCGGGGCCTAGCTGCCGGTCTCATATTAGATGTGTTTTTCTAACGTGCAATGTGCTGACTTGCTGAAGGACATGTAGCTGTACTTTTCCAGAAGCTGGAAGATGTGTGTAACTGTAGTAAATCTTTTCTCATGAGACTCGACTTGCTCAAGGAGACATTCTTGCTGAATGCATTAGTGTAAACTTGCAACAGGTACAAGATCTCCTGAACTGGTTAAGACATTGGAGCTACTGACTGAGCCTGAGAGACTAAAAGTTTGTACCTGACATTCTACCCATTGGAGACGTCAATTACAGGAGCCAATAAATTACATGAGAACTGTTCTAAAGTGACAATTTTAATGAGGTGATTACCTGATTATTGGATGGCGATAATGATGCACCAAATTTTGCCCAATTGGAAATTAGGGGACTGTACAACAAGATTGATATAATCCTTTGACACAAGGAGAAAGCAGCCATTTCTAGCCATTTTCCTACAGCCATTACATGCCTTTGCTATTACCAAGACACTTTGTCACTCTGACTTTGCTGTTTGATTCTTCAAACCATCCTTATCTTCTTCCTGCCCGATTCCATTTATTTCCTCCTCAAGAGGGAAGTGTTCCGTATTGCCTGTCTTTCTGAATTTTGCTGTGTTTCCTGGCTGATGGTGAATCAACTGATGTCCTGAGGACGAAGACTGACTCTGTATGCTGACCCATTACGGAGGGTAACTATATGATGATGAGATTGTAATTGTCTGTTTGCCTTTCCTTTCTTGGTACCAACTGCTACCTTTTGATAGAGACCATAGTTTGATATTTTCTAAATTTGTGTTGCTAAATTATTTTGCATGACGCCCAACATGCTAATGCTGATTCAAGGTTAGTTAAGGAGTTCATTAAAACGGACGCAAATAGACAAATGACTGAAATAATGCGCTAATGATGCTCTGCTAAAGTTAATCCATGTTGACGTTGTGCTTTGTTCTAATGTTTATGATCTTTACATTAATGAAATCTTATTCTAGTTGCCATATTGTGACATTGCTGATGTGTTTTCTGGTTTTGAGACTAATACATTTGCTAGTAGAGTGTAACCAATAGGGAATAAAATAACTTAAATCTTACTAATTTTTTGTGTGGTCATTCATGGTTGAAAGGTCATAGTGTGATCAGACTTTATTGATGCATTTAGCTAGATTGGTTTACTTTCACATATTGAATATTGATAAAATTATTGACCTAGTAATCTATATGCTGATTAGTTGTCTTGTCCTCAGGTGTCTTCAATCAGGGTCAAAAGATTAATTGGCCTAATACGAGTCCCAGACAAAGTAAATGACTTAAGACAGGACGTTCACCAATGAAGGTACACCACTGATGCGGGGAAAATGTCAGTGTCTTCACTGAAGGAAAAGTAAAGTTTCCCAACTTTCCAAAATCGCCACCTATCAGGTGCTGAACGTGCTCTTGAAAGCTGTTAGAGCTTGAATTGCACATATTAGACATCAGCTTGTTAATCATTGAGGGGCATATTTATACTCCGTCTGCGCCGAATGTGCGTCAAAACTTTTGACGCACAATCAGCGCAAACCTTGCCCCATATTTAAACTTTGACGCTCGAGCCCGCGGACGACAAAATTCCGCTGTGTGCGTCATTTTTGGATGCAGCAACCCGCCTTGCGTTAATTATATGCAAGGTAGGCGTTCCCGTCCAAAAATTGACTTAAACGGACGTGCGTCATATTTATGCTATAAAGGCAAAAAAGACACACGGCCGGGAGGCGAGCCGGAAAATGACACACAGCCCGATTTGCGTCAAAATTTTACGCCTGGGTCAGGGCAGGCGTTAAAATGGGGCAAACACACCTGTATTTAATCAGAACACACAGAAGCAACAGCAGAGCAGCAGAGCAGCAAAAGGGAGACATGGAGGTGCTTCTCATCCAGTGTGCACGCAGACGCAGAGCCCAGCAGCAACAACAGCAGCTACCACAACACCAGCAGGGACCCCAAAGGCAGCGCAGAAGGCAGGAGAGGATATTCCGCCCCAGAACAACCCTTCATGGCCTCAGGGAACATGACATCATCCAGAGGTACAGGTTGAACTGGCAAGCCATACAGCAGCTGCTGCGCAACAAAGAGCCGCAGTTGGCACCCACCTAGATGACACCCCGCACCATCTCAACAGAAACCAAGCTGCTTGCCGTACTTCACAATCTGGCAAGTGGCTCTTTTCAAACAACTGGTGCCCAGGTTGCCGGAATATCACAGCCATCATTCTCTGCCTTTTTGCCCGAAGTACTGGATGCCATCATTGGACTCACACCCGCCACATCTGCTTCCCTAACATACTGCAGAAGCAGCAGGAAACAAAACAGGGGTTCTACCTCATTAGTGGCTTCCCACATGTCCTTGGTGCAATCGACTGCACACATGTACGCCTTGTGCCACCTGCTGCAACTGAACACCTCTACCGCAACAGGAAGCACACACATTCCATCAATGTGCAGGCCATTGTCGGTCACCAAGGATTGATCACCAACATTGTGGCAAAATATCCTGGGAGTGTCCATGACTCATTCATCTTTCGTCACAGCACCATTAATGAACACTTCCAGGATGGACGGTATGGCAATGGACTACTTGTTAGTAAGTACAAAATCCTATTTATATACACACTGCACAGCAACCCTTTAGGACACACAACACATACACCACAACAGCAACATGTCTACAGGAACACACTGAGGTTGTGACACCGCTAGCCATGTTTCTTAGGACACCATTGAACCTGTCACACATCTGAAATTACTGTACAGCCTAATGTTAAGACGTCAATGATCACAACATTTGGAGTGTGTTGCCTAAATGTCAGCTTGCAAATTGTAAGCATCTCAATAATGTTTACATTAATCCATTGCATAAGTCTAAAGGTATGGGATGTCCAGGGTACATTGATATGAACGTGTGTTACCACCACTGTCAATTTTAACCTGTGTATGGAACTATCATCTCACCCCCAGTGAAGACACAGGGACACATGTATCACAATTCACAATGATAGGGAGGGCACACTGTATTGAAAATCCCCAAAAATATTGCTGACAACTGGTTAGCAGCCAAACACTCGTTCAGCCAAGGAAACAACACAATGTAGATGGTACATCCTACTAGCCTAGGATGCGACATAATAACACAAAAGAGTCACAGACAACACAAGACAACTA
Organism: Pleurodeles waltl; assembly: GCF_031143425.1. Classification (NCBI taxonomy): domain Eukaryota; kingdom Metazoa; phylum Chordata; class Amphibia; order Caudata; family Salamandridae; genus Pleurodeles; species Pleurodeles waltl. The sequence goes on along the minus strand of NC_090449.1, from coordinate 308,821,650 downwards.
CTGCCATGAAAGGTGATTTCAATGGGGCTAGCTACATCAACATGATCCCATTCATTTTCTCTTGCAGCTGATCAGGGGTATGGCATCCATCCATGGATAATGACACCTACTGGCAACCCAAGTACTGCAGCAGAGCGTGCCCACAATGACGCACATAGGAGGATACGCCCCATAGTCGAGAGGACCTTCGGCATCCTCAAGTCGAGGTTCCGGTGCCTCGACATCACTGGTGGTACCCTCCTATATTCCCCGGAAATGGTCTGTAATATCATCCCAACATGTGCTATTCTGCACAACATCTACATTAAAAGGAACATACCCCTCCTGGAACCCGAGCCACACATGCCTGAAGAGGAGGAAGAGGACGATGGTGGCCTGCAACATCAGGGGGAACAACAAAACACGGCCGCTGGTTTACGTAGGCGGCAACATATTGTGAACAATTTCTTTTAAATATAATCACCATCTCCACTTTATGAATTAATTAATACAGACACCTATAATAATCACCATATCACGGTTTGGCTATTCATTTTTGCACACCTTCATCTCTATCTATCAGATTAAGAGTGTTGCCTCATGGAACATTGCTGATATACCAATTAGGACACTGAAAATCCCAGAGCAAATCTGATGCGTACGATACAACGGTCACATACACACACACAGTAAATGACATATATCCTGTACATTTCACCTTTGAAGGGGAAAAGCAGAGGACCACTCCTATTTGACACATACATGTTGGAAACATGGTTCATCGCAGCATATGGCTCACAACTAAGACACTATCACTCAATAAGGGGAAAACAAGCCTCATACATGAGGCAGTTGATGTGCTTTTGCATCAGTAACAGGAATGTATGATCAGACCCTTGACAGCAGTAAGTCCAACTGCATCCAATCTTGCAAGGACTATCTGTGACTAGAGTTCCATATAAGCAGAACATAGACAGCACAAGTGCCATACATACGAGCAGCATTGCGCACATGACATTCCATGTACATGTCAGCCCATTTCCTAACTCCTGACACACCCATGCACCTGGTCACAACCCACCTGTCTCAAGAGGTCCCTGGAATAGTAAGATGTGTACCCTGATGTTCCCTCCTCTACACACACAGCTTGTCAATAGCAATCCAGTGTGCTACACTCTTTCCTATGGTATACCATTGCCATAGAACATCTGACTGCATTGACGTCAGGTCAATTAATACACTGGCTTGTAGTTTCCAAGCCCTGTTAGCACCTGTACATTGCTTCCCGTATGAAAATGCCTGTTGGCCGTTAGAATGCAAATCTCACCTACAGGACTTGTAAGAAACTGATGCAGCCCACACCTGTGATCACCTCCATGCACACCACCCATTTCAACAAGCACTGCCCCTGCTGATGCCTGGAACAGCATAGGAGTTGCCATTTTGTCAAATATACCGTTAAGCATTGCTGCTAATTAAGCTGTGTAACACAGCCCTTGGGTTCATTTGTCACCTTCAAAAACACAGGAAGCACACAGTTTTACATGTCAACTGTCAAGTTCGTCCTCCAAACAGCCGTAATCAGGCCACTGATTATGTAACTTGTTTAATTGCTGGATTCTGATTCACCCTGCATCCTGTCAGCCAGACTGGCATCTGTCTGTGCATCACCCTAAAGTTTCCCTGTGGCTACATATGTACCACACTTGCGTTAGCAGATCTCTCATTCCTCAGAGGGTATTTGGGCATGTGCTTCATCAATGCATACCCAAATACATTGTTTAGCATCATCTGCCTTTTAATTGTACCATATGAGTTAAATCCCCTGTGAATACCAAAATTCATGGCCCATCCCTTTTCTGGGTCTCATTTATGCATGAATGACAAAGTGTGACAGTGTCCCAGGGCTGTATGCAGGGATTGGGTACGGGCCTTCAGCAGAACCACCAACCTCTGATAATGTCCATGAAAAATCCACACATGTCAGGACCCTGACAGTTCAAACAGAGATTTACATTGCTCACAACATTTTGATGGGCCGTGTGTGGTAAATAGCTGCGAGAATAATCAGCACAGAGGCTATGATGTTCCCACATGCAGTGGGAATTGCAGAGGCTAACCTGTGTACAAATGTTGTAATGACACCTGCCAGAACATGACACCTGAGACATTATTTCACTCAGCACACCAAGGTTGCCCTGTTGACAGTCTCATTACACGTCTTCAGTGACAGGGTGGGACCATCCCTAAGTAGGTTCTCATGTCCACATCCACTTCACTCACATTGATCAACAAAGGATACTCAGTAGATACAGGAATAGCTGCCACTGACTCATGATGAGACCTGGATCTAACTGTGACAAATTACACCCCTAAAAATATACAGGCTCAACATTGGACCACACACATGAACAAGACACCTCTGTGCAATTGATCACCGGAAATATGTGGACACGTACTGCCTCGTCTGTTGGTCCACCACAGCCACTGGAGAGTTGTGGCTCAGTTATATGACCTCAACTGTGGCGTCATCATACATTTGTGGTTCACCTTTGGCTGTCTGGGCCAACTACATGGTACCCTCTTCCTCAATACATGTGTCTGACTCACTGTGGGATTCACGAACAAGTGCCTAGGAAGCTGTTACCAAAAATCTAGGACATAGGATGGTGGAAATGTGGACCATTGACATGAACAAGCGTCTCCCATCTATCTGGTGCATGCTTTGTCATCTGTGGTGTCTACGTTACCCAAAATCTTGGAAGTGCACATAACGGATGTTGCTAAATGTATGACTAACACATGTCCTCTATCAGTTCCACAATGACTTGCATCTAAGGTTTGGACACATTGACTTCACATTCATACAAGCATATGTTCAATAATGCATCATGTGATGCACACACACACACTTGGTCAACAAATACATTAGTTGCCACTGCACACACATTGAGCCATAGGCATTGAGGTACTGTACATATGTGTGTCACATTGCTATCCTCGCCTGATGCCAAACATGCCCAAATTGTGCATTAGATATATGTAGGCCACACATTTGGCCATCTAGTGCGTCAGCCAACCGTCAAAATCGTGTTAAGGAAGTAGCGGGTCATGGTCCTCTGCAGTATGATGTCTCACATGTGAACATACACCATCAACACCATAGTGGGTGCCATCAGCCCTTCTCTGATGTGTCCCAAATGTAACATAACAAAAAAACAGAAAAAATGCCCAAAACCAGTTCATGCACTGAAATTTTGACGTTGCTAGCGTTATGCGTCATTTTTTTCCACAAATACTGTTTGTGCGTCATATTTTTTGACGCACTGGAGTGAAAATTAGGCCGCATCCAAATACTTGTACAGACTATTTACTATTATTTGGATGCAGGCTAATTTTCACTCCTGTGCGTTGAAAAATATGACGCACAAACTGTATGAGTGAAAAAATATGACGCATAACGTGAAAAACTGCAGCCATTTTATGCAGGAAGTGATGTAATAGGATATCTTGTTTACAGATCAAGTACAGTGGGTGTACTTTCACTTTCCAGTCTGTGAATCTTCTAGACTGTGTGGCTGTTTACTGAGTGGTGTCCAGTGATTTTGTGCTTTTGTGTCCTGTGTGCTGTCTCAATTGTCATTTTGTGAACTAAATATTGTTGGTGTATAGTGTCCTACTGTGTTTTGTTTACATTTGTCCAGTATTCTAGTGTTTTTGTTGTTTGTGGGAGTCTGTTGTGGGTAGTTCTAGTTTGGGGCTAGTTTGGCTCTTTTAGTGGTTAAGTTTACTTTTCATCTGTTTTTGTACCCCTACTTTCCTCCTTTTCCCCTTTCTATTTCTTTAACCCCTATTACCCTTCTCATTTGCAAGATGTCTGGTAAGCCACGTCTTGGCAGGATGGGTGAAGAGGAGTTGGGGGGCTTCATATGGCTTGTGTGCCATTTCTTACCACTGATGATCGAGGCAGCGGGCAGGGTGATACAGGGGTATTACACTGAGGCGTGCAGAATCCAGTGGGTAAAGGTGCTGCATCACCTGCAGCGAGTGTATGCCAGCCAGAGGAGTGACCACCAGCTGAAGCACCGGTGGGCTGACCTCATCACCAGGGAGCAAGATCTCTTGGACCACCTGGGAATCGTGATTGGTGGCCCTGTTGGTGAGTACTAATCATGTAAATGTGTCTGATTAAATGCTCTGTACTGACATCAGATGATTTGTACAATATCTGCCAGCTAACTTGCTGACTGTGTAATGCTGTGGAAACATCCAGGGTACTTGATGCACTATGGGAAGGATCACAATTGCTAGCTGTCAGGAAGCACGTGCTCTGAAAACTTACAGGATACTTTTCCATTAAGCAAATTGGTGCTGCCTTTGTGTCAGACAACCAAACAAAATAGGAGCCATTCATGTCTATGTAGGCCACATTTGCCTGAGAAGTAAAGATGTACTAAAATATTGGCTAACTTTGTTGACACAATAGCTAGACTGACTTTAGAAACACTACATGATGCAGAAGATGAGTGCTGGCTTCATGTCAATTGATGATAGCAAAGTGGCCTAGACATATGTCTCATGTGAGTCTGGTGAGTGTGAAAGGAAAGCGTTCACGGAGGTTCTATGAATGTTAGGGATTATTGTGATCCTTCATCTTTTTGGATACATGTCAGATTAAGATTTGTAAACATTGTAAAAAGGTGTAAGGTGCCCTCAGCTAACATCTTAGACTGGTATTTGGAGTTAGTTGTGCCGCATTCCAATTAGGGATGGCAGTCCAAAGGTATGCACATGGCTTCACATCTCCATGGTTGGTGCACATCACCATTGCAGGGCCACATCAAATGAAGAAACTGTAATAACAGGAAGGCTTACAAAAGTCCCTGCCCCTCTGTACATTGTACCTATGTGTATGAAATGTGTCATGGCCACATAGGCTTTTTGACTGGTAATGCAGTCCTCAAGTAACCAGGCTTTGGATGTCTCTCTTGGATGCACATGATGAGACGATTACACTCCATTATTTTTTCTGATCACTATTGACTGGGCATGTTTGCCACCACATGATAGTTAGCGCCAATGCATGTGTGCAGATATGTGTGTAACTGTCACAGGAGACCCATGCTATGTACATGTTGGCCGTGATATATCAGATGCAGTATCATCACGTCTGAATGGCTGTCATATCGTTATTCAGCTTACACATTGTATATGTCTTTGAAATTGTTGGTCAGTGCACAGATTTTGAGCACATTTCTTCCTTCCATGCCTTACAGGTGGACCAGCACCCTACACTGTGGGAGAGGTGGCTACATTTGAGGACCCCGACCACTCCAGTAAGTGTTGATATGTCTGTTATGTGTTGTGTTTGCTGGTGATGTGTGATGGACTCGTGAGTGTCGGACGCATGGCAAGGTGTGATGCGCTGGCCAATCATTTGTCTTGTTCCATGAATTTCTCAAAAGTTTTGAGTTGGCCAATGCTTATCCTATTGTAGGTCATTCCTGTAGGCCCCACAATGAGTACTGGGGTGAGTCATGTGGATGACACTTGTGTCAACAAGAGTCGCACTGGAAGCGTGTGAAGTCCATAAAGCGGACCCTCCGGAGGGCCAAGCTCTAGACTTTGTTGACAATGGACATGATTCCCTCCCCTCCCTCCTTTTTCCTTGTTCTTATAGTTAGTGGGCTTAGGGGGCTTAGTGTTAGGTTAGTTTAGTCTGTTAGTTTAGTTAGTGTTAGTCGGTGGGGGTCCTGATTTTTCTATGTTTACTGATTAAGTGTGTGGGTGGGTGGGTGCAGGGCTATGTTGGGGTTCTTGTATTTTTAATAAAAATTTTAAAAAAAGAATAAAATACATACCATATTTTTTTAGGATACTATAGTATGTGTTTAGGTTAGTATGTGTTGTCCTCCATTAGTCCCGTCTCATAAGGGGGGTGGGGGTTGATGTTTAGGACGTTTCGTTATATGTGATAAGTATGTTTAGCTTTGGTTAGTTAGGGACAGTTGTGGGTAATGAGTAGTCAGGGTAGATTAGGGTAGGTAAGACTTTTCCCTCAGTTTCCTCTTCTGTGATTACCATCTAATAAATATATAGTTAACCCTTTACAGTATGTGTTAAATGCTACTTGATCATGGCCTTGGCATTAGTGTACATGAATTTTGTTCTATTACATTTGAGTCCTATGCTACAAACAAATCCAAACTGAGCTGTAAGATTGGCAGCTACCCCAGAGCTACCTTGCAAAGATTCCACCATTCGTTGCAACCACCAATCACAGTTAATATGGATCCCAACGTGTTTTTGTCGATAAGTATGTTTTCTACGTCACAAACAGTGATTCCAGACTTGGTACTGGGGGAACAGTTTTAGGTCTGACTGCAGTGTGAAGTTCAAGGACACCCTTATAAGATGAGTTCTCGTAAGCACTCTTGTATTCTTGTCTTCATGACTCACATAGATAATTTGTGACACTGTTCAGCATGATTACCTATTTGGATGTAAACTCAAGCAGCTTAATTTATGCAGTTTTTGTAGTGTTTGCTTAGATTTGTGTGCACTGTTATATGTGTTAGTATTGCATGGTGACAACATTTTGCTGCCACTATTTGATGACTTAGATATCCCTTGAGGAAGCATTATTCTGTCCAACACAGCATGATGGTGTATGGTTTCTCACTTCATCAGATATTACCCTCAGGATGGGCAGAGTATGATGCAATCATGGCCACTGTGCAGATTTATCTGACTACATAATATCAGGACAGTTGTATTGACAAGCTACGTGATTTGACAGTAGGCCCATTTCAGTTATCTACTGCACAGTTGATATGTCACATTACCCAGAGACATATTTGTTGTGTAAGTGATATTTATTGAAAAGTGCTGTAGTGCTATATGTACATTGTCCATGATTATGAGTCCATTATAGTGACATCTTACATTGTGATTCTACACAAGGGGTTAAGGAAATGCTTTTGACATGCTGGGGTGATGTTTCCGACAGTGCAGAGGGACAGGATTTGCCAATGAGTAAGAGAGAGACAATCACTGGGCAGGCTGACAAGATATACAGTGGTTAGCAGAACAGTCATTGAGTAGAGTTGTTGTAAGACTGGCATGTTACAAAACGCAGGACCTTGGTAATAGTTGGCCATGTGGCAGGGACTAGTGCTTCCGGGTACTTTTCCGTTTGAATGTGATCTGTTCCATGTCTTCTTCTTCTGATGTGTGTGTTGCCTTCTCTGTCCTTGTTGGTGGTGGTTGTGAAGGGGCAACAGACACCTCAGTGTTAGAAGACGTGGAGTCAGACATCCCGGTCGCTGCTACCTGTGAAGGTCTTAAGGGAAGTACTGCTGCAAGGAGGATCTGCTGATTCTTAAGAATAGCAGTCACTTCACGATGGTAGGCAGCCAGGTCGGCCCTGAGGGATTCAATGTTGCATTCGTGAACGCGTTGACAGGATTGCTGTTGTAGGTGTTGGGTCAACTGTATTACATATCCTATGCATAGCATTGTTATGGCACGATATGGATGTTGGCATTGGTAATCTGTACAGCTGATGTTGGGAATGTGTGGTACATTGGATTGTCCTGATAATCGTAGCAGTGTCCTATTTCCTCCTCTGACTGTGCAGGTGTATTTCAGTGACCAGTTACATGTGTCCTCCCCCTCAATGCTGTTGTCTGAGCAGTATGACATTTGGGATGTTACGTTGTGACCCAGGCACAGGATGGACCCTGACATATACAGCATGGGTATGTCCTTAGTGCTGTGTAGCTCCTATTGTTGTTGACATTGGCTGATGTTTGCGACAACTATGGGCATTGACATTTGACAGTACTGGGGCCTTTGTCTTTTTTCAGGGGATTACTGGAGCTGTCATCCTCAACCCTCTAATTTAGGTGTGTATGATCCATGGGGAAGTTACTGCCATTGGCTACTTGAGCTGCACACAGAGCGGAGGTGGTAGTGGCAACTGTTGTCGCAGTTACATTCCAGTTGTCGGTATGGCTAGAGGTTGTTAATAGGGCCCTAGTTAATGTAGGGGGTATGGTGGCTGACGTGTGCCGGGATGTCAGTTTGACGTTGTGCCCTTCCCTCGTGGCGTGGCTTTCCCTTTGCTCCATCGTTGGCATGGCAGCATGCCCCCATGGGCCTGTTGTTGGTGTAGTGTAATGGTGTCCCCCTTTATCCATGCCACTCCATGTATATGATGACTTGCATGCATTTTGTGGTCAGTATCCCCCCCCCCCCAGTTGTAGTTGACATTAGTGCATTTTAATTCCCCATGCGACTTACCCTGCATGTGCGTTGTCTCCTGGTAGTCTGCGCTGTCCTGTCCTTGAATCCCTGTGACGATCTCCTCAGGGATGATGGCTGCGACCATCTCCTCCATGTGGTCCAGGGCCTCTTGGTGTGCTGGACTCCCACCTCCAGTCTGCAGTGCTGCCTTCCTGTTCCTGGCCATCTTTTCCTTGGTCCTGCGCTTGCAGTCATGCCAGCGTTTCTTGCACTCGATGACTGTTCTGCGTACTTCTGCCACACTGTTGATCTTGTCGACAATTTGTTGCCATATACTTGGTGCTGGTGTTCCGTCACCTCTTTAACCAGAATTTCCTGTTCCTCTGCACTGAAGCGACACCTTCTTTTCTTTTTAAAAGTGTCCTTGTTCTTGTGTGGGTCCTCCTGGTTGGTTCCTGGTCTGTTGTCATCTTCCTGAGGTCTGTAGAGGCATCTGGGATCCATTTTGGCACTCCTCTGCTGAAATGGCAGTGTTCGCGGGGATTTTTGTCGCTATTGCGTCAGAAAACGCTGCATATCCGGTTTGCAGGGTCGTAAATCGACCCACAGTCATTTCCGCTGCGTTAACGTCGTTTTGCTTTACGACTTGACGCTGCGGTGTGCATAAAAAAAATGACTCACACCTGTGGTTTACGCCGCCGTGTGTCAAAGTATAAATTTGACGCCCGCACGGCGCACCAAAATGGCGTTAACCGGCTGTATTATTTTTTCCGCAAAACTGCGCCGGCACTGTTTTGCGTCAAAAAGTATAAATATGGCCCTGAATGCGCTGGCTAGAGACAGAAGAATGCTTCTTTATAATCTATCTCCTGGTGAATGGTGAGCGCATCAATTAAAATATGGGTGAGGACATAAATATAATGGATAGCAGTTGTTAAAGAGTTGGGCTCACGCTTCAACGGTAAACGTGGTAGCTTACAGTTTAGCACGCTTAAACCAATGTCAATATGAGGATCTCAAAACACTGCAAACACCATTAATTATTATCGCAACAGCAGCCTGTATAAACACATTTTTACGAATATGAGTGAGACGCAAGTAATCTCCGAACTCGATGCTCAACATACAAATAAAACCAGGTAGCTTACAGGGTGTTTCATGGGGCTTGAACATCCTTGGTCGCCATCAGGATGTAGCATGCAGGTTATATACAAAACGTCTTGAAACGTTGTGTTCTTTAGAAATTGAAAAATTTAATCCAGAAAAAAAACACAACTATTTCCCTGCACAGCGCTCACAACGTGCCAGCACTGTGCTCACATTCCAGAAAGCTCAATGTGACATCATCTAGTTCCAACATCATACAATTTCACAATAAGTATGCAACAATCCCCATACTACACTGACATTCATTAACTAAGAGCGGAGGTTATTACCAGCAATGAGAGGTCCGATTGGTAGGATTATACACTTATAACTTGTGGCCTGAATTGCACCAGTGATTCTTTGATCGCATTTTTAATATTACCAAATGGGAACGGAGTTCCAATATTGCTCATTGACATCTATTTTAAAGATCACAGGGCTGCTGAGATACTACCCGTGACCACAGTTGGTGCTCTGCTCACGTCAGGTAAAGAAGTGGAGACCAGACACATAACTTAGAGAAGCACACTTGGACCGCTGTTCACACAGGTTTAAAAGCAACCTTGAGGGACACATAAGACAGACCTACTCACTTCCAAAAACATGTTATCAAGCGACATTGGGGGTGGGGTCTGATGAGAGGGTGGGGCCTCAGTTCTGCTACCATGTAAACTGTTGTGGAAGGGCCTCTGACGGGGTAGAGGCAACAAGTGGGTGATTGGCATTGTGTCAATCATTGCTTTAGTCACTTCCAAACGCCTTCCCCCAACACCCTACTTAGCAAAATATTTCTGAGGCTACAGGCCATGTCTGGGGAGGGTTCAAAATCCCAAAGGCCATTAGCTGTGCAAAGTCTCCTGATGTGAGCTAGAAATCAACTTCAGAAAGTGTTTCTGGCTCACTTGTCTCCCACCCGTGTCATATTGGCTCTCCACCAGGGAACGTTAAGGCAGCCAATATTGTAGATTATGCGGTGGTACCCCGAGAATTGGCAGGTCTGATACCACGATGGTTTGCCTTGGTGATCTGGTAATAAAGCTTTGAGCAAGCTTCTTCATGTTCTGTGTCCGGCCCAGAGCTCTGACAGTGACCTTTCATGTTGTGTCCACCCTACCAAAATTCCATGTCATGGTTGATGTGTTTACTTTTCAACAGTTAAAAAAATGTTCTGAATGAGGGTAACAGCAACCATAACATGAGTTGTGTTGTTGTCAGCTTTAGAAGGTGGGACTGTGAGTCATAAAGGAGCAGGCTCAGAGCTTTTGTACAATTTAGTTACACCTATGGTTTGGTGGGATAGATATAAAGTGAAACACACCAACTGAATGGGAGGGAGCCGACAGCAAGTGATAACAAATACTTCATTACAGAATATAAACACATAACACTTGCTTGATATTTTACATGAACAGGTATGTTCAAAAATTTAGGAGCACATTTGTGGACATTGATTCACCAAAATGTCATTGATAATGGAAGTGACATCACATACCTTTTGACCTTAATAACACAGGAAGTGACATCAAATGATCCCTGACCATGATTATTTTTAGGAACGCATGTCTCATGACCCTAATATCACAACAATTGACGTCACAGGCATTCTTTAATAACTGCATAATTAGTTTAATAAAATAACAAATACAATTGTCTATTTTAGGTATCACCTACAATATGGTGCTGACTTGATCTTTGAAAGTTTGGGGAATAATACTTGCCCTGAATTGTAGTGAACGACTTAAGCGAGTAAGCCAGACTTTTTGGTAGGTTCTCACCTCAGAAAAAATGAATAGAATAGGGTGAAATAATGCATTTAAAGCACAAATTTCACATACATTTGCTAAAAATGCCAAAGGGTACTTATTAAACATTCAAATCCTTTTCATGGTACACCAAGTCAAACCTGGCGCTCCCCAGAGTTTGACCTCATTTTATTCAAATTGTGCAATTGGTGACCCATATGTCAAAATTGTACCTCTATTGTGCCAGGGCCAGCATTTTGTCATTGGGTCCTCCATATCTCAGGTGTGCCCCCTTATACCAAAAATTACATAAAATATGCCTCTACTGCAATTTTGCAATTTATGCCATCCATATATGATAGGTGACTCTTATGTCAAAAATTACCTCAATATGTTGGGGGCCAGTATTTCGCCATAGATGCCACAATCTCATATGCCAGGTTGCCACCCTTTATGCAAATCTACCAGCATTTTGTCGCTAGTGTCCACATGCCAATAATTTCCTCGAGTATGCCAGTGTTTTTTTTTCATAGGTGCTCTATATGCTATGAGTTGCCTCTAGTATGCCAGTAACAGTATTTTGCAATTAGTGCCATTCATGCCAAGAATGATCCCTACTGTGCCAGTATTTTGTCACATGTCTGGCATGCTAGTATTTGCCAGAGTATCCCTAGAGAACAATAACATCTCTATTAGACAATAATTACCTTCAGTATGCCAGGGCCTGTGACAAACTTGCAAGCATCACATAACATTCACTCATTTACGCTAATTCTCTCAATCACACTCACTCATTCACTCTTCCTCAGTCTCTTACACTCCCTTACACTAATTGTTATGCATTTTCAAGCACCCATTTCCATTCACTCCTAGTCTCATTCTCTTATTCCCACTCATTCATACTCACTGATACTCAATCTCACACAGTCTCACTCATTACCTGTCACTGATTCTTACTCACTTTCACTCCCACACGCATGCTTACACATACAGACAAACATGCTCACACATACACACGCTCACTCACATAAACACATTCTCACCGACATGCACGCAGTCAACATACATTTAAAACCAGTTTTACTTACCACAGCTGTTACCAAATGCCCCGTTGCAGCTAAGTGTGCCCCACTTTTTATTACATTAATAGTGTATTCACTATTGGTATAATGACAAATGGCCATTAAATAAAGAATTCAGAGCCTCTCCTATGTTCTTGACACTGATTTTGCCACTTCGGAGGCCAGGAGTCTTAAAGGCAGTGTCAGGGGTCACGAGTGGCAAGGTACGGAACTTGGTCATCCTAAATAATACCCATGGACACGTTATTACTTTTATTATTACATTCATAAGCAATATTTTTTTTGAACTAACAAAAAAGTAGCCCCTCATGCAGTTCAATTCAAGCACTCTAGTGGAGGCAGAAACATACATCCCATCAGCCCGCAGAATTAGGTGAGAAACGAATACCCCAGTGGGTTGGGCCAAGCTGTTATTGACAAAAACATAAGCCAATGGGTGAAAGAGAGTGGGCCAAATAAACACAGTTGCTCAGAGAAAGACGCACCACAAACTTTCCTTTTCATAGCTTCGTTGCCGAACCAAAAATATCTCTCTACTACAACCCGAACTGTTTGTTATCTTTTGTGCCTTTGTTATGTTTCTATGGGCAGTATCTCTTGTCGAGATGCTTATCCCCTAGCAAATAAAAACAAATAATTAAAACAGGGATTTTGCCATAAAAAGTGTACATTAGTGAGGGACTGCGTGCCACTGACACTGAAATGGATTTTTGCCGAGGCCAGGGCCGGCCCATCGGGTGCTGACCTGGATTGGGGGCGCTGATCTCAGGTGGGCTGTGTTTAGCAATGTATTTCGAAACTTGCGATTTAAAAGCATATGCTGAAAAATTCCTTGTTCGTCCAGTCCTAATGAACAATTACAATGTCAACATACCACTTGTAATTAAAGTTCCTGCTAGGGAGAGAGACAGGAGTTTTGTCTAGCAGCAGTTTTGACTCGCCATAGCCATAAAGTAGCGGAGAGGGCTAATATGCCTGCTGCAAAGAACAGAACTATATTTTATGTGCATAGCTGAGTTGATTAGTAAAGCTAGCCTTTACAAGTGCTTTAAAACAAATGTATGTGAAAGGGGGGCTATGGGGAGATGAGGGGCTCATTTGCCGGGCGGTAGTGAGTGAATCTGAGGCCTCATGGGGTGGGGGGGGTGCCAAAAAAGATTGTGGCACAGGGCACCACCAACGCTAAAGCCGGCCCTGGCCGAGACTCTGTACTTACTGGAAACTTACCTTTATCAAACCAGGGTAGGTAGAACGGGCAGGAGACTCCAATGGTAGCCCCAAGCATGCCATCAGGCCAGCAGGCATACATGTCAAATGTCCTATTGCAATGAGGGCCTGAAAATTAAAGCAAATAGGTGAAGGTGAGGCCATAGAGTGGAACATATAGGGAGGGGAAAAAGGAGACAGAGAGAAAGAAGGACAATAAGTTACACACACAGTTTGAGCAAATGGTGAGCAGAGTGAATGAAAAACAGATATGGAGTGACAGAAGGGAGATTACAATAAAATACGGTGGACAAAAGAGGACAAAAAAAGGGTAAAGAGAAGGAGCGAAAAAGGAAACGAGATCAGTAGAAAGAGGACACAGAGGGAGCAATACAGAGGAGAAATAAATTAAGCAAATGTCAAAGTAAAAGTTATGACGATTACAATAGACACTAAAGGAAAGATTAAGGGGTGGTAAAGAAAGAGGGAAATAGTCGAATTGTAACAAAAGGAAACATAGTTAACCAAAACATTATGAAGGCAGTTTAGTTGAATGTTACACACTCATGTATTAGTGAAGGAGTCTAGAAAGTAACCACCCTGATCCAAAGAAAGGATTGCAGCAGTGTCACACAATGAAAAAAAACATTAAATAGACTTCGGTGTTTTGTTTATCAACATGTTCTTTAATATTAATGTTAGTTTCGTCTTAACTAACATAATTTTGCCTTAAAAGTAAAAAATATATATATTTAAATATGTGAAGGGAATTAAAGAGCGGGTAAGGTCTTGCATGACTGCGCTGGTGACTCACCTGCAGGTCTTGGGGTATTTTCCATCTTTTTAAAGCATTCGTCTCGGTATCTCATCCACTCCTCAAAAGTTTTCTCCAGGATTTTCGCCCCACAAGTCTGCAAAAGCAATGGAAGCCTTAGTGGGCTGTGGCATGTTGGCCGACCAAATCAGAAGTTTGAGCAAAACGAAATGATGGCCAATTTGTATGTCAGGAGTATGAAGCCTCCTATGGAGGGAAGTAGTATGTTCCAAAATGGTTGTAGTAGAGCAGTGACACAACCCCCACCAGCCTCCTATGGCGACCACCTAACTCCTTGCCATTACGAATGCTGGGGCATATTTACAAGCAGCTTGCGTCTCAGGTGTGCTACTTTTTGTGATGCATCGGCAGAGCAGGCTGCAGACCCATATCCACAAGGCCATGCAAAGCCACTTTGCAGGGCTTTTCAAGGCCTTGTAGATATGGAGTAAGGCAAGGCAGCGTAAGTCATTGCATTGCTGTACACTGCGTCAAAGAGGCATTCCAGGGGCCTTGTGGTGGGTGTTCCCACGCAACACCCATGGAGTTTGATGCATTCGCAGATTTACAAGGATTTGAAACTCTGGAAATGCGTCAAAAGCCTATGCCTCCCCAGAGGAGGAATAACTTTATTTCTCCTCGTTTTCCCATTTCTATCTGTGCTGCATGCTAGAGCATACATGGAAGGAGGAAAATGCCTTCATTGATTGTTTTTGTGCAGGAAAGTGTCCCTTTCTGCACAAAAACAATCCAGCTGATACTGCAGACACCCATGCACCATGGTGCAAGGGTTCCTGCGTTGGTAGAAGGCAGTCAATTGTGCGCAAGCGCAACAGAAGAGGACAGGAATGCGCCGAATCTCATAGAGAAGGCACATTCCTGCCCTTTTCTTTTGACTTGCTGTGCTGCTCTGCGCCAAAACATTGTAATCATGATGTATTGGTAGGCCATAGGAAGTGATATTTTTGTAAGAGGATATTCCCGAAATCAATCTAGTGTCATAAAACTGCCACTAGCCCCAATAATTCCTATTTCACCCAACTTTTGTCACTTCTTAGACTTTGCTATTCATCTCCACCCCAAATCCACCAAATCTCGCCATGTCTAGCCTCAGGCAAACCGATAGGATTCGGAATTGACACTGTCTGGAATTATTTACCTATTTTCCATTTGTGGCTGATGTAGAATTATAGGTTTTCACGTGTATGTCCAATGTACGCACTGATGATGGCTATATAAGGGATAAAGTACCTCCGCCAACACATTTTAAGGATATTGCAAGTCATAGAGGAGTATCAGAAAGGTCGCAACGCACCAATTTACTGTCATTCCTAGAGCTATCAAAAACACATCAGCTATAACCTGCAGTCCTACAGTGCCACGCTTCTGTAAAATGAGGCGCCTTGCTCACCTTTCTACTGACGTCACTTGGGCCTTTGCATGACCTGACATCTGAATTTATTGAGCTTTTTTAGTGTTTGGAAAATTGAAGACTCAGCTGCACACTAAAAAGTGATTTATGTTTTATCCTGCTTGCTTATTTGTACAAAATCGAATGAACAAAAACTTTATTTGTAATGTGCACATTACATCAACGCGGCCTCTTGGCACCAAATCATAATTTTGCACTGCACTACCCTGCAAAATAATTGTTTACAGTTTATAAGGATCAATTAGGCGTCTTTCCAAAATTCTTCCATTGTTGCAGGGAAACCAACCCCAAAAACGTGAATCCATGTTTTTATCAGCAAAATAAAGAGAGAGTCGCCTATGTTTTGCAGAAAAAAGCTTACAAAACGAATTTTAATTTGGTTCTTCTGCAAAAACTGTAAAAAAAAAAGTATTTACTTTTTTATCTACAATTTTTAGAAAAATCATGAAGTTTTGGTAATGATGAATCGTTTTTCCCAAAATGTAAATACATTTGCAGAAACAAAATCCTACAATTTCAGCCCCGCTCCCCCTTCCCCACGTAGCTAGTCCTTAAGTAACAAGGCATTTGTAAGTGATCTCTTCAATTGTTAAGTATGGAAAATTCTCCCACAATTTGTCCTGAACTAGCGGGTCAGTTAGCTCAAGATACGTTTCACTGATACAGGCATTCCTCTTCATTGTTTGTTGGGAGAAAATAGGGCTTTGTATGTTGAAACCTATAACAATTTAAACCTAATTTTCTTAGCTCACCACTTCAGTAATTACATAGAGATTAAGGTAAATATTCTAATTGAAAATTATGTGTGCCACCAGCACGAAATAAGAGAAAAACAACCAAACCCAACCCTAGAGTGAAGGAATGTGAAAACAAAATGATGCTCTATCTGGACTGCTAAGGGACCTGAACATTAATGATCCTGCATCAAAATATCAACCACACATATTTTACCCTGCAAAATGGTGACTTGCACAATATTCTAAAGGTAAGCGTACATAGGGGATTTATATTTACTGTTCTAACCCCATAAGGACCTCTACTTTGACGAAGTTGTGCAAGTGGCTATCTTGCTGTTAATATTCCATTGTCGATATTTTGGTTGAACACCAAATCAACATGTAATGGATGACACCAAGCAAAGCAAACACGATTCCACAGTGAGGCAAGCGTAAAATACCAACAAGATTCAAAGGCCAGGTGCCCCAGCATTCATGAGGGTTATCATACCAAACGCTAGAAAACATTGTGCAGCAGCCTAGCAGCAAGGTGGGTAGTGATTGATGTAATGTTTCGGTGGTGTGCCTGACTGATCCATTACAGCTTTAAGGTAAATTGTTATCGATGCTTTCAATAATTGTGAGTGGTTGTTCCTCAGCTCAATGGTAAAGAAGTGACTTTTCCTCGAAACATAGGCAAACCTGCTGTTTTGTTTCTCAGTCGGTCCACTTTGTTTCTCCCACACCTGCAGGCTACTCTCCTTATCCTTCATTTACACTACATAATTTTGATCAGGTTTTCAAACCTTATAAATTAACAGCCCAAATATAATTGCACATTTTTCTGACTCTCTGATTGTCGTAATAGCATCACAATTTTGTACTATTTTACTACCCGTAAGTCTCCGGTGATTTTTAATTCAGGTGGAAACGTGCATTTCTATCCACCCCGGAATAGAGTAACTTTTTAGCGCAGGCAGAGATGAACCAAGACATATTTTCCCCACTGCCCTTCATCCTTTCATAGTGAGCGGAAATCATCAGATTCATCGCTGAGCTCATTATCTGGCAGCCCATCTTGTCAGGGCAACTTTAGCTCAACATATTTTCTTTGTGCACTCTCTGGATCTAGGGAAGGCAGGCTATGGTGTAAAGGAGATCCCCAATAAGGGCAGTGGGGTTCAAGGGCCTCCTCATGCGGCAGAGGGTTCTGGTGAAACTTTTTGAAAATGACATGTAAAACTTGCAGTACTGTAACAATGACAATCTTTTGGCAAAATCAATTAATTTTGGCAATCAATGGCAAAAAATCGATCCAGTGTGGCAAGTGAATACAGTGACATTAAACGAGGAGAGCAGGCAGCGCATGCAAACAATAAGCCTTGGAAAAACTGTCCCCCTGCACCATGTTTTCTGATGCCAAGGGAAGAAGAGGTAATAAAGGAAACAGTTAAGAGGGAGTTGTATTCGGGAGGAGTCACAAGGTTTGACCAGTGTTTGAAACTATAAGACATTTGAATGTAGTCAGGTTTTAAACACCTCATACAGCTTGTGCTCTATTGAGTCTTGCTGTCAGCTGGTTTTCCAATACTCGAATACTAAGAGGCATAATTGTACTTTTTGATGCAAAACTGCACTAATGCACCATAGCATGTGTCATTGGTACATACCACCCAGAACTTGTTAGCCAGACACATGCTCAAATCCCACACAGAACATATAATACATCACATCTCAGGGAACAACACTGGCTTCCAATACACAAATACTCCAAATTCAAACTCCTCACACACACATTCAAGGCACTCCACCACTCAGACCCCACCCACCTGAACAGTTGCATCTCCTTCCACCAACCATCCAGACACCTCCGCTCCACATGACTCTACTCACCAACATTCAACTCATACACAGAACCTGATCAGGAGGACAAGTGTTCACCTACATCACAACCTCTTTCTCCATATCAGAGCCTCCTTCTCGAATTCCACAAGAAGCTAAAGACCTGGCTTTTCCATTAACTAATCTACCACAGGTAGGGTTAGGCAAGTACACCTACTCAGCACCAGGATACCCTCATTGGTGATAGTGCGCTTTACACAGAACATAATGTAACATAACGTAATGTAGCGCAACAAGAATCACAGGGGGATGTACAACTAAGTACATGTAAAATCTCTAAATTCAATCTGGTCTCTGAGAGACACTACAGAGAATAATTTAGATCTAGATCACACGTACTCACTAACAATGTATGGGTTATCATGCATCAGTTAATGTCCAAGTAACCCCAATATTCATTGCAGAAATCCGGAATACAGGAGTAGCTTTTGTCTTTGAGAACCGTGTATGATTATCCATGATGAATTCTAACTACAACCTATATGGCTGTTTTGGTTTCTAAAGCCTTTTCAGTCAAGCAAGCAAACAGCAGACTCTCAGTGAAGTGTTGGGCATCTTATACATTGCAGTGGCATGGTCATCTGGGTGAAAAGGGCATTCAGATGACAAAAGTGCTTTGGTGCCATCCTAAAGGTAGAAGATGCTAAAGAAATGGTGTAAACATAAAATTGTGGAACATATTCGGAGAGTTAGCAAGTCATCTGTTTGCCTGAATGAAGCAAGGAAAATACTGCTACAAAACTGGAGAGATTGTTTGCTCCTAATGGCATTTTACCATAAATCTGACCATCTGAAATTGAGAACATGCGGCCTTCAAATCATCATATGAGGACGTGAGAGGACTTTGTTTGCAGGAGGACACACAGCAAGATGTCGGTGTGTTATTCTGATGGAAAGTCCATATTTTATGGGAAATTATACACTACATTATCTTACCTGGATGGAGAAGTAGACGCAAATCCAAGCAAACTGGAGGATCCTCAGACTGCAGAAGCCAATATGCACATTCCTCATGGTGTGTTAATGTCAGTAGGCACAAGATGGGAAGAGTGAAGTCCAAGCATGAGGGACCACAGTGAAAAGTCCAATCCACACCATGCACATTATACAAGTACATAGGACAACAACTCAAACGGGCACCTAGGCAGGAGATTTAGAACAAATCATGATTTGCCATCATCTGTGCAAGGGAACAAGGCCATGAGTTGCCAGCATCCACAATCGACAGCTAAACTAAGTTTGTATGTAAACAGAACAGAATATTAAGCCACAACATGAAGAGTGCCCAATGGGCAACAAAGTTATCAGAACTGGCCAGCATAAACAGTGTTGTAATGGCCAGGTGGCGTGGTGGATGGAGAACCAGGCAGTGATCAGGTGGTGTATTTAATTATTTGGCAAGCTATAGTTACTGTTGTCTGAGCTCAGTGAGCATTTCCAGCTGATGCCTGGATGTGACAACAAAACGTTTGCAACTTGGTTCTGGAATTGAGATCCAACCGCTGGTCAGCTGGTATCTGGGAATGAGAGCCAATCCATGTTCACCTTATGTCTTTGATGAAGAGAAAGATGCCATTGTCGTACTTCGGAGGTAAAAAGTGAAGCTTTAATCAACCAATAGTAATGGAGCGAGAGGACGTGGTTAGCTCAGGTTTACAATGAGTGGAGACTGGTGGCATCTGAAAGGGAAGTCCAAGTCATAGGCATCAGTTGAATGAGGTGAAGAGCCAGGCGATGGTTGGCTGATACCTTGGTTGGAAATCCATGCCATGATCAGCTGGTGTGCCACAAGTGCACTGATGACATATCAATCTAGAGAAAAGTCAAAGACAGGAGAAATAGTTATATTTTATTGTCAGTTTCTTAATGACCAAAAAAAATGAGAGGAGCCTCATAGTGTACAAGAACAAGAAAAAACAATTTTATAACTTGGTTGCAGAACGCGTCCTGTAATCCAGGAGATTTTGCTGTTAAGAAGAAAATTCAAGAAGAATTTTCACAGTTCTAGCTTAATAAGTGCTCTTTAATACTCGGCAGTGTGTCCTTGACTAATTTCCTTAGCAAAATATGTCTCTCCAATGTGTGAGGTGGTACAAGACAACAACAACAAATTGATTGTATCGTAAGAAAGTACTATAATTTAAAATCGCAAGTAGGAAGAAATACACCTGACAAAAGAATTAGCAAATAGGAGGTGATTATAATGTGAAAACATAGCACCAATATACCTTTAGTGATCCATTAATCAGGAAATGATTCAGCGAGGGTGCAGAGCACTCAGTGGTGATGTGTGTTTTTCTTGCTCACGAATGAGCATCCTGAAGTTGATGTGGCGGGGAACACCTTTACCCTCTGTATTAACAATCCCCAGGAGTTCTGAGTTTCTATCAGTATTCCAGCGTTATTACCACCCATCATCCCTAGAGATGGGTCAGTTGGTGAACGTGTACTCTGTTATATTTCAAAAACGTTAAGCGCCAAACATTACATCCCAACAGTTTTAACTCAACCTTCCATCCCAATACATTGATGAGCTGTTCTAGTATGGAAACAATTCTAAAACAATTGGCCCTGGCAATTTTATTGCGTGGTGCAAGAGGGACATAACCTGGGTAATAAATATGGCCCACAATAGCTACTTCCGGGGCAATCCATTACCCTTTGTGCCTTGCGAGTGTTAGGAAGCACTATACAAACATCAATATAATACAGTCTTTACATATGAACACTCAACAATCATTTTAGCAATTTGAAACGAGACATCATAAATACATTGGTCAACCACGAAATAATAATGAGCGGAGACATCATAAATACATTGGTCAACCACGAAATAATAATGAGCGCTCAGTATCCCTCCTTCCCCCCCGACATAAATACCCGAGTATTCATGTCTACTTGTCCTGAAATTAAAAAGTCAAGAATTCAAACAGCAGGCATCAAATCAGAAATGAAATATCCTGGGGAAAAACAGAATACTATGAATCATATAGTATTGACTCCCTGGCTTTCATGTGTGCGCTGTATAGGTGTGTATTTTCAGGAGACAATCTATCACTGAACAAATATAGGCCCTGATTTAGGAAACGTGGCACTGCAGCCAATGCAGTGCCACTTTTCTTGTGCCCCTTAGCGCCCAACTACCACCACCATCTGTGCACTGTATTTAATATATGGCACACCATGGCGCAGTGTTTGGGCAATAGTGTCGACATTTTTGACACTATTAATGTACTGTGTAGGATTAGTGCCAAAATGTTGGCGCTAATCCTGCACAGTACATAGGGACCCATTGAAAGCAATATGTTCCACCTTTTAACGCCTTCTTTGTGCAGATGTTAAAAGTAGACGCAAAAAATTACGCAGTGCAATCTCTTAGATTTCAATGTGCCATTTTTCCAGCCCCCCCCATGGGGGAAACACCCTCCTTGAATGCATTATACCTGGTGCAGGCATAATGTGGGGCAAGGGGTTACAAAGTGGTGCAATTTATGCATTGCGCCACTTTGTAAATACGGCACCATGAATTTTGCCTCGTTGGGCCACATTAGCATCACAAAAATGATGCTAATGTGGCACATGGAGGCGCTAGGCCCTGTTAAATCAGGGCCATAGTTTTAAGGAAAAGTAGGGACTTTTTTACTACCATTAATTCAATGTTTGTAATTAAATTCTCCTTGAAATTCTGAGATTTCCATTTTGAATCCTAATGTTTTGACTGCTGGCTGCAGATGCTGTTAGACTGCATTCTAAGCTTAGTGAAAGTATGTTTAGGGTCTTTAAAATTCTCTTCTTGTGTTCATGTTCTTATGTTGTTAAAGATTTTTGTCCATGCATTGGTTTGGGCGATAGATGTAAGGCTGAAAGTAGGCCTTGTAGACAGGGATGGTTAACCTATTTTTCTCCCTGTGTTGAGTGCTAATTTAGGATGATCACTTCCCTCCAGGTCATTCTTGACACTGTTTCCATTCCAAAACATTTCAAGTACAAACTAGTCTAATTAGTTTAATAGAAGAAGACGTCTAAAACACCCGGAAAGTATACGGCTATCGCTCAAAGTCTAGGCCTGGAAATAAAGTCTGCAATGACCTAGATTGGGACTTATTGCCAACATGCGGTTGGGCACTAACAGCTCTTAATTGTCATTCCGGTAGTTATGTGCCTCTGCGTTTCCACTCGAGGCCCATAAAAGCTGAGTGCACAGATGACATCAGCAGGTGCATTAAACAGAGATGGCAGGACCACTTTATTCACCTAATATAACAAAGCAGTAACATATAACATCCACCCACCCTTTCATTTCTAATGTGGCACAATTTTCAAATGAAAGAGTCACACATAAAGGGGCCTGTTTCACAAACTGCACTTTTGAGTAGTTTACGTTTGAAGAAGTTTACTACTTTTCAGTATTCACAAACTGCACTTTTGTAGCAACTAACACTTCTGTAGTATGTCCAGCACCACACATGGTCAACTACTGGTATTGCAACACCCTCCCATAGGAAAATAATGGGTGTTGGGACTTTAAAAAAACTTATAGGAAATGTTAAATTAAATACAATTAGTTAGAATAGTTAAAATATAAATAAAAAGGAATGACTGTTAAAAAATATATACAAATAGTACTTATTTCATATTTAATTTTAAAATGTCCAACCACTTGTACTGCAACACCATCATATAGAAAATAATGACGGTAATAACTTAAAATAAAACCCAATGGGAAATAATATTACATTCAATTATTTAAAATAGTTACAAATGTAAATATAAATATAAATTAATGTTAAATATATAAAAAAATAGTAACATTTATTACTAAATAGGTACTATTGTTTACATATTTTTCATTATTTTATAAAGATCTTGATATTTATTTATATGTATAGTTTTCCCAGTGGTGCACCCTACACACCTTTCCAGGTTCACTACTGGGAATATTTAGTTGCAAAAGTAGTAGAGCAACACCCTTATGCAGGAGTACTATTACAGGTGCACATTTACTACTTTTCTTTGTGAATTGTGCTGATTGAGTCTCTGGACATTACAAATCGTGAAAACAATGCACATCACAAAAACACAGACATTGCAATTAACATAGAACTTGACCATATACATAAATATAACCCTACATAACTAATAGATGGCAAACCCAGAACTTGACGGAAAGGGAGTCTAGATTGAGAATCAAATCTTAATACTGTTCCTAGGTTCCAGAATTTTTTTATGAGTGGCAATCCCAGAGTTAATGTTTGAGTGGCGACTCGCAATGCGACTCTTCAGGACAGAACAAGCGTCTGAACTACCACCTCACATCTGAAAAAATCATTCCCCAAAATGAGACTACCACCATCCAGGATCACTTCCTTTGTTAATTAGGAAGGACTGATTAATCGTTGGTTATCATAAACAAGCATCCATTCTTCTGATGCATATCGTCTAACCTGTCTCTGCGCCAACCAGTCGCAGCTCCGGCATTCCCAACAGAGGTGCACACATGTTCAAAATGTGCCCTCATCCCGGAATACTGGGGAAAATAACTGGGGAAAATACTGGGGAAAATACTGGGGAAAATAACAACTTAGTTGTCCCAAGCAGTGGCCCAATGAACTTGACTGCCACGGGGGGGAAAGGCTGAACAGATGACAGTGCATCAACTGACGAAGAGTGGTGTGCAGTAGACCCTGGTGTTCTGGATGGCCTTCAACTGGAGGCAAAGATGACAAATAGCATCAATATGGGATGTACAAGCCTGAACAATTATGCCACCTGAAAACTTTGGAGTGGTTGCCATACCTAAGGTCACAGATTATGATGCAAAAAAGATCCAACAAACTTTGAAAAAGAGAGTTACGGCTCGACTGAGCACTAGCAAGGACCAGCAAGCCTGGTTCCCAACAATACTCAAAATATTTCAAGTACCAGTTTCCACATAACCTGGCGAATTGCAATGGGGATTGCTACTCACTAGTGTTAGTGGGATCTGTAAAGCTGATTGCATGGAAGATTATAGGGGACACTGGGCTGTCCTAGACCTTAAGGAGGATGCTGCAGGACTCGTCCAGTAAGCAACAGCCGAAAGCACTGTGAAGAGGTACTGATCCACCTGGAGGAGATGGCTATGTTGGTGCAGGGTGATCTGGTGGAAACAGTAGTTGTCCTTGTCCTTGTCCTAAATTTCTTATCCAAAGTGGAGGAGGCTGCTTGACATTGAATACATTTATATGAAGTGATTTCCTTAGGCCACTTCCAAGTGAATCTGTGGATCTGCAAGCTAATGAGAGGTATTCGGCTTTTGATAGCTTCTGGAACCTGGATATTTTAAGTATGGGAAGCTAACAAGGGGCATACATTTCTGTTCCCTTGGCAAAAAAAGTAATTCCTATCCAGGAAAGCGTAATCAGCCAAGTTAACTAAGTCGCTGTGCATAGTGTCATGCAGAAGAACATCTGATGTCAGACCTTTGATATATATGGTAGGATGTTTAGAGCATATGAGGTTACATTTACTATTGCTAGGTGAACAAAAACAAATACCGGATTGCTTTATCATCATGCTTTTTTTGTGAAACAAAAATTGTATGTGGTCAGGTGTCTGAAGGCCTATGGGGAAAGCAGACTTAAGACTGTTAGGAGAAAGAATTGTTCATTGCTTTTAAGAAAACCTTCAAAGCAGCATCATCTCCACCATTGCCAGTTGGATGAAATGGATTTTGAAGGAACCAGGATTTGATATACAGTTTTAGTGTTTATTCAGTGAGAGGAGCGATTGCCTCCAAAGTTTCTTCTTTTGTGGGAGTCAGATGGGAGATATAACTAATGCTGCAGAATGGTCATCTGAATCAACAGTCAGAAAGTTTTATTTCAAGGCAGTTATGTTGGTGGCATCATTGTGGTAAGTTGGCATGGAGTGTGAATAATCCCCACCTCTGGTCTTAACATGGATTGTAAAAAGTCCTAGCTATTGAGAAGGAAAGTTTCGATTCTATAAAGAACATGGACCCAAGGATTATCCCGTTATTTTTGTAAGAAACAATTATTTGACACAAATATTTATGAGACATGTGCAAACTAATAGTTATAAATGTTATAATGTATAGACCAACAGAATATGTTTCCTAAGGAACACAGTAACTGTATTACATTACCTCTGCTTAAGGGCAGATCAGACGAGTGAGCAATGAGACAAACGACGGAAGACTGAAGAAAGAGGAGGAGTCTACAGAGAGAATTAAATGTGACATTGGTGACTGAGCGATGGGCTCTATGGTTACTTGTTATTAACGTTTTCTGTTATTTGCTGGAACATTAAGTTTTGTTAATGTTAGAAGATTAAACCTGGAAAGGGCTGCCTAATAAAGCATAGAAGATATGCATACACTTCTCTTCTGTGCCTTACATATCCGAAATTAGGAAATGTTACATACATTAGCAAATTTGCAAATCTTGGGGAAAATAGAACATTTGGAGAGAGAAATAGACCTTTTGGATTGAAACAACTATGGTAACTTGGAAAGCAAATGAGTTTAAATAAACCCTTAATTGATTTATGGAAAATGCTGACTGTTGAAAATGGAATGACTCTAGATTTAGAAATGCCATGATTAAATAAATTGCCTTTTTTATTACGAGGTTCCTTTAAAAAATGCTAAAGCTGTTGAAACTACATCTGCAGTCGGATAAATAGGTTGTTGAAGAATTTATGACTGCCACAGTGTTGCTGATAGTAAATCTGTATAAACTGAAAAGGGGGTTAATATAGCATTTTTTTTCAGCTTAATGGAGATATAATAATCTTAGGAAAGAGGATAAAAGCTTTTGAATGCTCTTTGACAGAAAATGTGCTAAGCAATTTATTTCACAAAATAAGCTTTTTGGCTGATACTGATGAACGTGACTTACCTGTGGACAACTAATTTGTGATTCAGGTTTCAGAGACTATTTAGGAAAGTTACATTACGAAAATTAAATTACTACTCATGACTATACTACTTGTAACTCACGTTATTCCACTGACACATGTGACTGCCCAAGAACCGAAAGGTCAGGCATTCAATTCATAATCTGGAGAATTTGGAACTCGGATACTGTGTATACAAGTCATTACATTCAATACATTCAGGACCTAGTCAAAACAGTTTCCTTCCAATATTCTTTACATACAGGAAATATTGCTGTTAAAGTAATGAACAACGCAAAAGTACAGAAAGCCCATATGGTTCAAGTAACTTCTGGGGCCGAAATATGACCTCAAACACAATGGTAGTGCTTTATGCTATAACGTGCCAAAGTTCAAATTAGCTTCACAGAATGGTACAGTGTGTCAAACTGGCTATGATATTTCTGTCCTTTGCATTAGCATGCCTGGGTACAAGGAGAGACAGCCCAAGTGGCTGAAAATCAGATTACCGAATATCACATGTCGTGCTCTTGAAAACAGAGGGCCAAAATTCAGATTTTGGATTCAATGGACACCGAATAGACCCACTCCATCACCAGTTGGAGCTGAGAAACTGTGATTTTTCTCACAAGACGGGAGGCTTCAAATATGCTTTCTTTTCTTGTTTTGATTTGAATAGCAATCCAGTAAAACAACTGCATTTCCACGTGTGTCCCTCCTGCCAGAGGCAAGAGAAATAGTGACCAATAAAAACAAACGTACAAGGCCAATCAGAACACAGTTAGTCTTGTTTATAATGTAAATTGTGATTAACAAGTCCTCTTTTCTTGCAGCTTGGAGTCAAGGTAGGTATTAGCTTTCCCATGTTAAATTGTGCCATGTTGCAAAAGTATGTGAACGTTTCCATTATTTGATACAGTGCATAAATATTATTGAAGTTGACCACTTTTTTGGTCGGGGGGGAGTGAGCCTGCACATACCTCTTCTTCGTCCTTGCTGCCTCACGACTGTGTTGCAGCGCTCTAGTGTTTGAGCGCCTAGCTCTGTCAGTCATTGTGCTGATTGTTGCATGGCTACTTTTGAGCCCGCTGGTACCTGGGTACTAAATACCTAATTTAGTGTGAGATCCCACCTTGCTGAATGGTGAAACTTTGGACCACAGACGCTGGAAGTACTGGGTTGGGGAAGATGTAGCGCCACCAAAATAATCATGCTTCAGTTCGGAAGGTGAATGAGCTATAAGGATGCTGTTAAATTTTGCTTTTATCTTGTCACATTTTCTGTGTATTCGAAGAGAGTTGAAATGTGAAGTTGTGTCTTCTGACAAATTGCTAAGGTTAGATACCTTTATAAAGTGAACTACACAACTATCCTGCTGGGTAGTAAGTGTGAAAGGTAAGGCTGTGGGATGTTACATTTTTACTATCCCACAACAAATTTAAATACCTCTAAATCAACTATACAAAATTTCAGAATATGACAGTAGTTAGGAAAGTACAAATGAAGTGTGATGGGAAGGACGATTTTAATAGGCTCAAAACAAATCAATACACTTTGTGATGAGCAAATAAAATGTTCACTGAAACCTGATTTTGACACATTGAGGTTTGTATCCCATATTGTTTTATCAGTAAAGCTTTGTCTGTGCACATTTACTGTCTACAAATGACACTAATTACCATGCCATGCTTTAGAAACATCCTTGCAACAGTGTGCTCCAAAATGCACCACTAGCTACATATTACAAACTTACCACTCTCCTGCTAAATACGTTTGCTGCACTTGTGTTTTCTGTGATGCTTGCAGTTTTTACAGTCCATATGACTTCAGTGATGCAACATTTATGGAAGCACCACTCTCAAAAATATTCCAGTACTACTGCTTAGCAAACTTACGAAAGACAAGGTGAACAACACTGACACCACCCTCCTTGGTTGCCAGGCCAGTCTACTTGCCATCAAGGGAAGGTTTCAATCATATTGCTCTAAGTTGCCACTAACTCTTTCCACTCCACTATGTTTCTTGTGTAAGCCTTCTAACGATAGTTTGAAATGTGGTGCAAGTTTGCTTCAGCCTTTCATCCTTGACACTGTCTTTGATATTCTGACCTTTTCATTGCATTTATTGTTTTGCTGGTTATTTTATAATTTGTTAGTTACTTACTCCAGATATGTTTTTTGAGAAGTCTCCATTTTTCTACTCCCAGGAAGAAGATGGACAGATTTTTAGAGACAATCAGAAATGATTCCATTCTAACAGAATTCTAATCATCAAGCCATGACCTCCTCTTTGCAAAATATTATGAGAAATATTGGAGAGTCTATGAATAGGTTCTAAGTAAAAAATGTCTGCTATGGTTACACTTGTGATAGGCAAGAGGAAATGCTGACAGTGTTGATGTTCTATCAAATAACATAACAAATAAACACACTTTTTTTAAACAAAGCATCTACAGAATCCAGAGATCTTTTTAAAAGCAGACAAAGAATGCATCAGCTTCTTCTAGTACACATGGAGTTCTGAGGCTTTGGTGGGTATAAATCAATTGGATTTACCTAAGGATTTTGTTTACAAATGACTAGTAAGGGTTAGTCTTTGATGCAATACATCTGAATGAATCAGATGTGACAATGGCACTTACAATACATGATGCCTTCTGGGTTAGACATCTGGAAAACAGGTGTAAATTCACTTTGCGGACCAATTTCATAATGACTTCTTTGAATATCTAAAGCTTTAGTTACTGATGCCACTGACATTCCAAGGTTCAACACTACTTGACTCATCACCCTGTGTGGATACTATCTGATCACGAGACTTGCAATATCTCAAACATATTTACACTAGCCTTGGATAAGCAAACATGCAACACACTGCGTTCAAAATTTCCATGTTCATCCTTACTCACTAAGATTACATCCATTCGCGTCCACTGATTCACAGATGTTTTTTTTCTCTCTAAATTAATGAAGGATCCGAAGAAAAGGGTGGGCCATGCTATGACAAATTATCAGGATAAATTATTAGGTGTAATTATTCTACTAGAAAGAATATTTGATACTGCCAAGGAGGCAAGGCTAGAACAGCTTTGCCATTGACCTCACTGTCTTATCAAACTGGACACAGAGAGATGTTTGCATTCTTGAAATACCAATGCAGCAAGAGTCCATGAAAGAAGGTAACAACTCTTACTGAAGATTAATTAAAAACTGGGGAAATTGGCAGGGGAGGAATCAGCACCTCAAGCCAATAGGATGTTGTTTGGCAACAATTTAATTAAAGAATTGAGCAAACATGTTATTGTTATGTGTTTCCCTCGACAAGGCCCATTTCCTCCTCAGAGGATTTTGGCATGGTTGGCAGAAGACAGGATTGTTTTGGTGGCCATTAGTGCTCTAAGTTAAATCTCCAATCCCTAGGTTCCTTCTATCACAGCCAGGATTTTGAACCACAATTGGCAAGTAGTTTAGAATCCATCGCTCCCCCTCAGAAATAAAAAATCAGAGGCAAGTCTTCTTTTCTGGCCCTCTTCTCAAAGAGGAGCATTTAGTTCAAAGTATTCCAGCTTGGTAATATATCACTGCATACCTTTGGGTTCTGATCTGAGTACTATTCAGAGTATATAAAGAGCTTTATGCTCTTTTTTTTCAGGGTGTCCACCTAAACTCTATAAATGTTTCTATAGATCAACAGGCTCCAGTGTCTTAGGAGGTTCATGGTCTTGTACCAAACCAGGTATTAGAGCCACCTCACTTCAACACCTCAAGTTTTCTAAGCACAAACGACTTAGTTCACACAAAAAAAAACTACATCCAGTCATCAACCTCAAGTTTATCAATTAATTCACAGTTTACTAGAATTTCAAAATAGAAATCATAATTCATCTGAGGGACTTCCTCTTGCAAGGGGATTGAATGGCTCTCCCAGGCCTTCAAGTGACATACTCAACAGTCCCAATTTGTAAGTGTTGCAGAATGTTCCTTCAATTCTAATATAACGACAAAACATATATTTTCACATGTCTCCTGTTTGGCTTCTAACAGCCTGGTGGTTCTGTACAAAGGTCATGAAACCAGTTATACAAACCCCGAAAGCACAGGGCATCAAAGTAACAGTATATCTGGACAACAGCCTCATCCTGACTTATGATCAGATGCTTTTACAACAACACTTGTCAATCAAAAGTCAGCTAATTTAGAATCTTAGTGGTTTTCTCAATTCTTTACATTCTTCACATGTCCATGATATCCTTCAGACTCCATGCTCTGTTAGCGTGCTTGCTAGCGTCATTAGTCCAAACAGAATTTCTGGGCCCTTTGCATTATCAAGCTCCTCAGAGATTGCAGATTCGTCATATGTGTCTTACTCAGATGTTATTCCCATAGTTCATGAGGATGAGTCGGAGATTCAGTGGTGGTTAGCACAATTAGATGCCTTTCTTTCCACCCCAAATTTAGTATTAGAGTTTGATGCAAGCCTGTGTGTGTGGACAGAAGATGTCAATAGGTCTTGAGTTGGGACACATGTTCAAACAGGAGTCATCTCTATGTATAAAGTGTTTGGAGATTCATGTAGGCTCCTTTGCAATATGTGGCATTGAAATAAAAACAAGGTAACCTATTCCATTCCCCTGTGAATGGATGATCTGGCAGTTGCCAGATACATTTGCCATCTAGAGGGAACAAAATCCAGACCTTGTAGAGTTAGAAGTTTCTGAGAATTTTGCCTACCCAAAACTTTTTTTGTCAAGGCAGAAAGTCTTCCATGCAATCTTTAAACAATTGGTAATTGGTAATCATGTCACTGTCAAGATTACAGCAGTTGGCGACTGCAGCCTTCCATCTACAAAAAAACATTTTTCTAATTAGAATCCACTTTCAGTAGATTTGTTTATATCCCTTTTGTACTCTCACCTTTCTTTCTTTTTGAGTTGGGGACCAGATCACCAGAGTTTTTCCACAGATGCATTTTTACAAGATTGATTTTAAAGTTTTAATCATGCTCTTTGTCTATCTATCATGGTTTACAGGGTCCTAGACCTGGTCCATTAACAAAACACATCTCTAGTTTTAGTAACTTCGTTCTGGCAAACAGACATTTGATACCCCAATCTGTTAGAACTGGCCTTGATTGCCCGATTCATGTACTGCTCTATAACAGCCTACTTGGCATTCTTCAAGGCCAGTTTCATAACTTAATCCTCAATCCAACCCTAGTCCTAATATCATGGAAAATTCCAACCCTCCCTGAAGAACAATAGGCATTTTGTCAAGGGCTGCAATCCTCATCCACCAATGTTGGGCTCCCTGCACCTCAAGCAATACTGTTACGCATGCGTAGTTTGGAATAGCTGAAGTGTGGACAGGGGTTCAGACCTCTTTTCATAGGATATAGTTCTGGTTGTAAACATTTTGGCACCGTTCAGTCTAAAAAAGCATGTGGATGGAAGAATCATCCTTCAGCATCCTTTTATTTGTCACCTTTTGAGGGAAGTCTGCCTTTCTAATCTTCCAATTCCAAAATATAACCAAATAGGGAACGTTAATTTAGTCTTAAACTTTGTTAATTCTTGGCCTGATAATGCTCTTTTATCTTTGAAAGTGTTCCCTTCAAAACGTACAATATTATTATGTCTAGCCTCGCTAAAGGTGCCTCTCTGATGTTAAGTGCCTGGATGTTTCATCTCTTTCAATATTCACAGACCGGCGTTTGTTTCAATAATACAACGTAATACTAAAACTAATTTAATGACTGTTCTTTATCAATAGTTTCTTTTTTAAACCTTAATTATGTGTGCGCAATTTCCTTATAGCACTGTGAAGAGAGGACGAGACCGGGTGAGTGAACATACAGATCTTTATTTATACTCCGAAAAAACTCCTTCATCCGTCCCCTCCGACAACCTCCATAACCGCCCCTTCCAGAATGCCGAGTCTGCCGCGTTCCACATTCGCTCCGAATGTGGAACGCGTGCACTAGATAAACCCAACACACACCCCCCTTCCTTCACAATAAGCAGAAAGAAATGAAAAATAACTTAATTACCCAAACCATACATGCTACTTACTAAATTACCTAATGTACAACGTAATCTTTGAACTTCATGGGGCACAACCTCATTCTTCTGACACCCCTTTTTCTGCACTTTCCTCCATGCAGTCTTCATTTGCCTCCATTCCCAATCTTCCACTAACATACTCCCTTTTTAACTCCGGCACAATGGAAAGAAAAGATTTATTCCATCTCTTCCCATTCTCTAGCACAACAACATGATCCAGAACCTTCTCCACCTTGGCAGGAGCCGAAAACTTTGATAAACCCTTTTGCACAAAACCAGGTTTCTTAATTTTCACCCAATCTCCCTGACGAACAACAAGACCTTTATCCAGTTGTTTCCTTGTTTTATATTTTTCCTGCACAGCAGACCTCACGTCCACAAGCTTACCCAATCTCTCCATGTCAACATCCTTCTTCAACATCCAGTCCTTATTTAATTTTGTACCAGCTACCCTACCTCTTAACAACGTGAATGGGGAAATTCCTGTACTAATATGAGGTGTTGTCCTGTACCCCCATAGTACATCTTCACCAGATTCCTTCCAAGGTAAGCCATTGACTAGTGCCAATTGCAAACTTTCCTTTATCACACGGTTAAATCTTTCCACCAAACCATTGCTGCGAGGATGGTACAAAGATGTCAGGGTATGCTTTATACCCAAACTTGTTAGAAATTTTGCCATCTCCTAGGAGACCAATTGTGTCCCATTATCTGTGACTATTTCTTCAGGGAAACCCTCCCTCAAGAACACTTCTTTAAAAAAAAAATTAACAACACCGGTGCTCACGTGATCTACAAACTTTACTTCTGGCCATTTAGTCATGTAATCCATCATCACCAAAGCATACTTGGGTGCACTTCCACTCACCCCAAACGGTCAAATGCCAACTTTGACCAAGGTACATTCTTCACCTCGATGGGGTCCACTGGAGATGGATAAGTTACCTGCGACTTGTCACTCAACATGCACATACAACAATCGCGCACATAATGCTCAATCGCTCTGTCAACCCCTGGCAACCAAAAATCCTCTCTCACCCTACGCTTCATGGCACAAATTCCAAGATGTCCCTCATGTGCCAACTCTAAAATTCTCATACGTAGGCTGACAGGTACTATTAATAAATTACCTCTCCGCACAATATCACCAACAATGGACAATTCTTCCTCCACTCTTTTGTAAGGAATTAAATCTTCCTGTAAATTCTTTGCATTAGGCCATCCTCTACAAATATAACTTCTTAATTCTTGCAACACTCATCATTCAAACACGCACTCAACCACTCCTGTTCAGTTAATGCACCTTTTGAAACTTCAGCAATGGCATTAGCAGCACACACAATTTCCAAATCATCCACTGGATCAGTTTTTTCATCACACTCTGACATGGGTAACCTAGTCAAGCAATCCGCCACCTGATTCCTTACTCCCGGCATATACTCCAATTTATAGTTATATTCTTGAAGTCTATATTGCTATTTTGCAATACGAGGTGTGGCCCTACCCCCACTTTTGGTGCTAAACAAATCTACTAGTGGTTTATGATCAGTTCTTAGAACAAATTCCTTTCCCCACAAAAAACTTCTGAAATTTTCGACGCCCCACCACATGGCTAAAGCCTCCTTCTCAATTGTAGAATATGTGTATTCTGCCCCTCTCAAAGTCCTGGAAGCAAATGCAATAGTTTCCTCCTTCGCAGTCTTCCTCTTCTGGATAAGTACAGCACCAAGACCCACGTTGCTTGCGTCAGTAGCAACAATGCATGTATCATTAATGTCAAAAGCTTTGAGGGGATAAGCATCAGCTATGCTCTCCTTTATTAATTCAAATCTTTCTTCACATTCTTGATTCCATTGGAACTTGACACTCTTCTTTAAAAGATTGCGTAAACATGCAGTTATATCTGAAAAATTGGGAACAAACTTTGCGTAATACTCCACTAAACCTAAAAAGGAACGTAATTGTTCTTTATCCACTGGTTTTGGTGCATTCCGGATAGTATCCAAAATTTTCATCTCTGGTTCCACACCCTTCTCAGATACATGGTGCCCCAAATAGTCTACACCCTCTTGCATGAATTTGCACTTGACCTTCTTTAAAGTCATTCCACTTGATTTAATAACGTCCAACACACTCTTTAGACGTTCATCATGAACAGCAACTCTGTCCCCAAATACTAATATGTCGTCTTGAAAATACTGAACTCCCTCTATTCCTTGAAACAACGTATTCATTAACCGCTGAAATACAGCAGATGCAGATGCCAACCCAAACGGCATACGAATATATCTGTACGCTCCTTCAGGGGGTACAAATGATGTGTAATGCCTTGAATCCTTGCTCAACTCTACTTGATGGTACGCTGAAGAAATGTCAAGTG
This sequence comes from Pleurodeles waltl, assembly GCF_031143425.1. Classification (NCBI taxonomy): domain Eukaryota; kingdom Metazoa; phylum Chordata; class Amphibia; order Caudata; family Salamandridae; genus Pleurodeles; species Pleurodeles waltl. The sequence continues at coordinate 308,787,047 of NC_090449.1, read as the reverse complement.
ATGTAAAATACATTGCTCCCCTTAAATTTGTCAACATTTCATTGATGTTGGGTAGAGGTTGACGATCCACCCAGATATTTGCATTTACGTCTCTCAAATCCACACAAAGTCTAATCGATTTATCTGCCTTGCGCACTAAAACTATAGGTGACAACCATTCTGATCCCTCCATTGGTTCAATTATGCCCAACGAACATAATCTTTCCAATTCATGCTTCATCTCAGCCCGTAGTGCCAATGGCACCTTGCGTACTTTGTGAGCCACAGCTGTAGCACCATATTTCAAAATTATTCGATGCTGGAATCCCTTGAGCTTTCCCAAACTATCCACAAAAACCTCTGGATATTCACCTAACCAATCCTTGGTTGCTCCTGAACATATTTGATGGACATTCTTGTGTTTTGGCAATACCATATCAGGGTGATTCGGGTCCAGAATGATACCTAACTCTCTTTGTTCTTCCCAACCCAAAAGGTTTGCACCCTCCTTTACGACAAATACAGTTCCTGCAGCACATTTGCCTGCAAACCATAAATTCGCCTCAAACTTTCCCACCACCTCAATGCGTTTTCCTCCATACGCAAAGATTTTTATGTGAGAATCCTGCATCATAATATTGTAAAAAAAAATTAAATCCACCATGTTGATTAATGTGAAAGGAGAACCAGAATCAGCTAGAAATTTCACATTCATATTGTTCACCGAAACTATACTTGATGGTGGATTCCTCTTCCGTACTGCTACCATTGAAAATATTTCTACAATATCATTGTCTTTCCGATTTCTGGATGAGAGCATAAGAATTACATTCGAGTCTTCATCTGAAGTGCCACATGTGTCGTCAATCATTTTAACAGACTGTGCAGAATGTTTCATGTTCATATTACCCTTACACACTCTCGCGAAATGCCCTTTCTTTCCGCATTTGTAGCATGCTTGATTGACAGCTGCACAATTCTTTGAATTGCCCACATGCTTCCTACTTCCACACCTATAGAAAGACATATCGTTTTTAGTATTCCTACTGCTGGATGATAAAAGATCCTGCACTTCACAACCACTTCTTTTGTTACTCTTTACCAACGACTTATTTACTTGCTTTGCTTTTACATGTCTAATCTCAGATATTTTTGTACTTTCGTTCATCTCCCGCATACAATTCTGTGAGTGTTCTATACTTCTTGCTAACTTTAAAGCTGTTTCCAAATCTGAATCCTCGGTAGCTAACAATTTTTCCTGAATCTTTTTGTTACTTGTCCTCTCAATCAACTGATCTCGTATTATTTCATCTCTAAACTCCCTGTAGTTACACGTAGTCGCCAGTGAACGTAGTGCCGCCACAAAATCATCAATTGACTCTCCTGGAATCTGTGTATGCTGGAGAAACTTGTGTCTTTCAAGGACGATATTCCTCCTTGGATTAAATCTCTTGTTCATAGTACTAATTATAGAGGCATATTCGTCTACCGTTGATGTTGACTCTACGCCATCCTCGCCTACAGTTAAGCTGCTATCCATTTCTAATGGCAATGTCTTTAAGATTTTCCTTCCTTCAGTACCCAAATTATAAATCAACAGTGCCTTTTTCTTTTTAGCTGAAAACATATCATTTTCAATCGCCTCCAAGTAAGCCTCAAATGTCTCTTTACACGTTTGCCAATCCACAGGCGGCGTTCCTGCCGTCTGTAAAAATGGTGCAGGTGCTATTATTCTATCCATTGTTCAAGTTATTGTTAAAATTTACAATTTTTTTTTTTTTTTTAAACCTTTTTTTATTTTTTTTATTTAAATATATATGTATATATATATATATATATTGTTCTCAAAACGAATTAAAAGTTCAAATTTTACTTCCACTTCTCTTTAGTATTTTGTACTTCCAAGATGGCTGCCACAATTTCTGCTTTAAAACTCGTTTCTAGTACTGGTTGGGCTCGTAAATATGGTTTACCAACCAGCCAAAATGGCCGCCAGACATGCGTGTAGAGCAGTTTCAGCTTTGTAGTCTTACTTCCCTTTCACTCTTTGTTCCAGTAGGCTTCACTCGTCTCACCACGACTTTAAAATGCCTCCGGTGCCTATTTCCCTGAATTGTTCTTCATCCGCCGCTTCTCTGTTCACAATTCCTTATTTTTGCCTCTGCGCTGTTGCTCATCCGGATCAGCACTGCCCGACACTTGCTGGCACACCACTGCTTTCTTTATCAATGTGCCCGCGTTGGTTCACACCCGCTCATCACCACTGAAGAAAGGACGAGACCGGGTGAGTGAACATACAGATCTTTATTTATACTCAGAAAAAACTCCTTCATCCGTCCCCTCCGACAACCTCCATAACCGCCCCTTCCAGAATGCTTGAGTCTGCCGCGTTCCACATTCGCTCCGAATGTGGAACGCGTGCACTAGCTAAACCCAACACACTGGTACTCAGAGTACACGCCCGGCAGGCTTTGCCTAGTGGCCTGCAGATGTTTTTCTGGGGCTGCTGTTTACTAAGCCACTTGAGGCTTTCTCCAGGCACAAAATAGATACCGGGGAGCTTGCACATGCTCCTCTAGTACTCTGCAAGTGATGTCATGCTGCTGGTGGGAAGCAAAGGCTACTTAAAGGTCAGCTGTTGTACTGTTTTGCCAAGCTTCCTGCCAGCCCAGCTTTGCTGATGACGTCGCCACCTGCAGCCTGCTCTGTGATGCCAGCATGCCCTCATTGCTGCCTGACTGCTGCCCTCCTCGCCCTCTGGAGTCAGCCAAAAGTACTTCAAAAGCAACAAGCGGCCTCACAATGATCAGGCCAGCCCGCTCTCCTTGACTCTCTCCTCCCATGTGTACGTCTGCCTTTCTGTCTGTCTAAGAGGGTATGTACAACTGGCTCAGCATGTATGTGCATGTCTTTCTTATTGGTAATGTCACATCAGTGCTTTAACTGGAAATAAATAAGTGCATGTACTCAACCAAAGAAGCGGTTGACTTAGGCTGGAGTGTAGGGCGGTTATGAGGGTTGTGCCATGCATGGGGCATGGGATGGGCTATATTGTTAACCTTTCAAGTCCTTGTATGCAAGAAGTTTGCATGTATCGTAAGAAACTCAGAAGTATCTGTCCAATAGCTATGAAACAAACAACCATTTATACAGCATATGCTAATAAGTGTATAATACTACCTAAAGTAACCCTCTATTATAGCAACTTAAATTAACAAAAGATTGAGAAAAAACAGTGAGGTTCCAAATGTATGTCCTTTGCCTGCAGCTCCTTGATGCATGGTCATAACTCACTAAGCTATGTGAAAAGGGTTTTAAGTTGTGACCTGCAGGTAATACAAGGATCTCTGCATCAAAATCTGTAACCAACTCAGCTATCTACATCAAAACAAATCTGTTGATTGCTGTGCTTTCCAACATGCATGTTGGAACCTCAAGGCAATTTTATGGTGAGTTGAAACTTTGATTAGAATGGGCTGAGATCTTTCCAGCAAGTGCCTTAACCACCTCCTGCACAATGTTCCCACGTCTGACATTAGAAGGGCCTCTTGTGTGAAGGATTCATACTCTGCCAGGATGGACCTTATCCGTTATCTAAACAGATGCCAAGAGATATAATGATTCACTTCCAACCTAGATGAATGAATGGAGATTATTCCAGAAGCAATGTTCTGAAAAGATTTCTTATTCATTATAAAGAAGCAAAAACTATGGTCAATGTTATTTGGTTATATGGCTGCTGCATGTGTACACCCAAAAATGGACGGGGACTTGGAGCTCCATGTTATGGGACATGTATGTTCAACCAGTCTCTGATTTTTGCCATCAAAGCTTTGCATGACGGAATTTCTAAAAACTATTACTTCTAATGAGAAAATTAAACTATAAGTCTAAGAATGCAAAAGCACTGTCAGATAAAATCCAAAACTGTCTGAAAGTGTTATACATTCCAGTCGCATTTGGTTTATGCCTGGTGTTCCATACAAAACAAGAAGTTAAAACTACTGGCATACTAAAAAGCTGTACTGCCCTGAAAAATAGTCCATCACCCCTGCCCATTAAGTTTTGCAGTGACCTCTCAACCCCCACTGTGCAAGATCAAAGGGTAAGCCAAGCACCCTGCCACCACAGCATTGCTCTCACGACTTGCAGAGTAGCACATGCAGATTGCTGTGCCTTGGTGACAAGAGCTACTCTCTGGCCTCTTGTGCCAACTCAGCCCAGGCTTCCTCTGTTAATCAGTGTGGGACGTGTGGCAAGTGCTGCCGAGGTACGAGATAACGATAGCGGCACCACCCGCTTTAAGGCCTGGCCCCATGAGTACCGGTACTCAACAGGATGAAATTAAAAAGTGCCAGTACTCAGTACCAGCCTATTTAAAGCATTGGTCACGCTTCCATTCCCCATACCATGTGTCCAAAATCATCCTGTGCTGTTTTCTCCATCCAAATAAACATTTATTTTCAATGACGTGTATATTGTATCAAGCAACTCACTCACAAGACAAGATATCTTCTTTGCTGTACGTTTATATTTTTATAAATCTAAAAAACAGTAATACATTTTTCAAAGAATTAATCAACTGATGTTTCATGATCTGTGAGTGGATGAGACTCTCTCTCAAATGCCAGGGTTGTGGTAGCATAACCTACCGAGGGAGGTCCCCTGCTAATTCTATGTATACTGGCGTCGCTTGGGATGGGCTAGTGGGGCCGGTAGCCCATTTGTAATTGTCCTCGCCCGAAGATGTGCCCCGCCACAAAAGCAGACACTGGCCTCTGAGCCTGGGGAGAGCGATGTTGTTCTTGTTTACATTTCAGATTTTATTTTATTTTGAATTAACTAAGAGTGTTTGATTATTTTCAGAACGGTTTGTTTCTGTAGTTTTTTCTACACAACATACTACTTTTGTGGTGTACATTCTGTGAAAAAAGTAGCCTCTGTAACATCTGCATGAGTTCTGGTTTTGGGTGGGTTTTTATAATGGCCTTAATTGAGAGCTGTGGGGAATGTGAGCTCAGTCACGCGTGCCAGTTGTGCGCATGCAAAACGACGCTTGCCTGAACCATGCACATGCGCGGAGTCAGCCTTACCCTCGCACAGTGCCTAAATTGTGGAATAATAAGTGCTGGTGCTCAAAGTGCTGCTCAGAAACCAGCAGTGGCACCAGCATGCCAAGTACCACGCTGCATGGTCTTAAATCCACCTCAGGCAACTCTAATCCACCATCAGAAAAAGGGGGACACAGCAAACTGAAAGTGTTCTGACCGCACCATGAAATGCAGACAATGCCTGTTAGTTGAAGGAGGAGGACAGGACAGGTAGGTGTATAGATTTGTAATAATTTCTGGGCCCATCGCAGAAGGGAAAAAAATTGAATAGCCCCAGCTCTGTTAAATAAGTGCCGGTGCTAAGCACCAGAAACCACCAGCACAAATTAAGCACTGACCATGCATATGCCTTAACCATGCATATTTGTGGTTGAGGCAACGGTCTAGCTGTGAGAATGGGTGTGCATGAATCACGAGCAGGATGAAGAACTAATCGGAGAGGTAAGTGGGGCTGAGTCTGGGTTTGGAGTGGAGGGGGTGTTGTTTGAAGGGTGGAGGCGGTTTTAAGGCTCAGGACGGGGGGTTGGGGTGTTTTTTTCGGATTTAGGCCTCAGGGCTGGTAGTTTTAAGGACAGGAGCGGGGTGGATTGCAGGGTAGGGGTGTCTGGTGTTAGGGCGCAGAACAGGGGGAAGTTGTCAAGGCATGTGTGGTAAAGGCATGCATGGTAAAGACGCGGTTGTGGTTCCGACCTCTTTGTTCAGGCATGTGTGATTGTGTCATACAACCAAGCTGTGGAGTTCATGCCAAAGGCAGAACGATTTTCTCACAGTGCCCATTAGTGGGTCATAAAGGGGTTCAGAATAATTGCTCATCCAGTCGTTGTTCTCTCTGCGGAGCTCATAGCAAGCAATGGTTGTGCAAAGTGTAAGTCTGATTCTATGGAACATGTGTGAAGGAGTTCAAGGCCGGACTGGCTGTTCTGGGGGCATCAGGCATTTCTCTGGGGGGCTGGAAGGGTTGGGTGTGGGCAGTTTTGTTACTGCAGGCCAGTTTTGTAGCAGTGCAGCAGTGCTAATAGCGTCCTCAGAGTTCCTTGTTATCCAGCAGTTTTCAAATAACAATAAACATGTCAAGATAACTCTAGTGATTAATGTGCCTTCTGGAGAGAGATCAGAGTTTTGTCTAGTGGCAGTTTTGACTCAACTAAGGTGGCGCACAGTGTTAATATGCCTGCTGCAAAGAACATGTACCATGCAGCTCAGCAAACAGTATTTAATGTGGATAGCTCAATGAGTTACAGTTTTAGTCACAGACATCCTTTTGTTACTGTGCAGTTCATAAATTAGAATTGTAATCTAGCACAGTGAGCTCTGAGCTGCCATCAAACAGCTGCATAAAGACTGCATGGTACAGGCTGGAAGATTATGTTTTTCCCAGTCTTTCATTAGCCTGATGTTGCCAAACAGGCTTTTTTTGTAGAAATATATTCTCATTAGTAAACCCAACCGTCACCACTATGCTCCGTTCTGAATCCTCAGTTTGTGCTTCACCAGACCAAGCACTCTTACAAAATTCCTGTCAGTATGGATGACATGAGCATTCTGCACCTTGTAGTCTCCTTTTTCTTCTGTAACATTTTGTATTCACTGATTTGCACACCTATGATTCATTGTCTCTGTATATGTGTGTGATGTAAAGTTCTCCGACACACTACACTGGTATGAGAAGTTCTATTAAGCAAATGAAACACATGTGAGGAAGGAGCTATAGAGAGATGAGAAGCACTGTTGGAGGGTGATAGTGAAGGAATCATTGAAGAGCCCAAACAGAGATTGTGGTATCCTGGTGCAATGTAAGGTCATCATTTACTATGCTCTAAAAGCTCATTCAAATGAATATTGAATGAAAAATATGTTGTAGAATGTACTATTTTGCCATTATTTACCAAATTTACTTGACTGGACAATTCCCCAAGATCCCCTTGTAGTGGTTAGACTGGCTTGCTGCGCTGTCTCACTATGCACCCCGTAAGGGTGGGTGGTCTGACAAAATTTGATACGGCTGCTTTGGGTTCCCAATCCAGCCTTAAAAGAGGCATACAACTGCCAAAATATCACTAAAGTGAAAGATAAAAAAGCAATGCTTACAGGTCTCACTATGCACCCCCGTCTGGGGGGCAGGTCTGACAAAATTTGCTAGGGCTGCTTTGGGTTCCCAGTCCGTCCTTGAAGGAGGTATACGGCTGCCAAACTATTACTAGAGAGAAAGATAAAAAAGCAATCCTTACAGATTAGTGGGAGCATAGTGTGGCAGAGGTGACAGGAAGGAGATGCAATGAAGTATGTCCAGGAAAGATTGCAAAAAGTGTGCTGAAATGGAGAAATTAGAAATGCAGATGGAGGGTTCCAGAAAGCTATTAGGAGAAAAAAGAGTAGTCTAAATTGGAGAGTGCAGAAAAAGTGGTGTGTCCAGGAGAACTGGAGTGATTGACCTCTTGCACTAAACTTAGAAATGTTTCATTCATGACGTGCTTACAAGTTTACAATCTCCAAATGACTTTGTGTGTGTGTTTGCATACATATATATATATATGAATTCATTTCCCACTACTGTGAGGCCTGCTCCATTCATACAATGGAATTAGGGCTACCGTCATATGCTGTTTGAGTGGTAGATTCTGATCAGAAAGGGGTAACCAGGTCATATTTAGTATGGCCAGAATGGTAATAGAGTAATAGAAAATCCTCCTTTTTATTACTTTTTCAGAAATGCCACATTTAGAAAGTGAGCATTTCTATGCACTCAAAATCCATCTTTGCTTTACAGCCTGTCTCCAATCAATGTCTCGGCTGGGCTGGTTGACAGCTTCCTTGTGCAATTCACCAAGACAACCACAAACACAGGATACTCAATCACACCTGCACTCATCTGCATAATTAATTGGTCTTCCTGGGCTGGAAGGCTGGAGAGGCCTGCCCTGCCCTCACACAATGGACTGCCTAAACCCCTACTGGGACCCTGGCAGACAGACCTGTACTGAAATGGGAACTTGTGCACTTCAAAACCACTCTTTAGACTTCTTCCCCACTTTAAAGGCATTTTGGGGTATCTAAACTGGGTCCCAGCCCCACCAACTTAGACACGTCTGGACCTGAACCTGCAACCTGTCAAGAGGAACTGCCTGACTGCCCCAAGGACTAATCTGGACTGCGTTGCTGAGAAGGACTGCTGCCCTGCTGCCCTGCTGTTGCCCTGCTGCCCTCTGACTTTGCTGAGAAGTGCTCTCCAAGGGCTTGGATTGAGCTTGCCTCCTGTGTTCTGAAAAGACTTCATCTCTTCAGGAAGCTCCTACCGGATCGACACACAGGTGAACGGGAACGACGCAGCCCGACTTCCCAAGTGAAGAATCGCCGCAAGGCCTGCTGTGTGACAGAAAATTTGATGCCTGTGACTTCATCCTGCATGCCCAGGATTTCCCCACATCATCCCTGGCATCAAACAGATCCCTGTATCCCAGTGATGAACCAAGACTGCACGGCGGAAATCGACGCAAAGCCACTTGCAGCATGGATAGAAACAACGCATTATCTGTGCTGCGCAGGAAATTCCCTATTTTTCCACGCATCTCCTCCTCTGCAGTTTCCGTGCATGTTATTTTTTACGAAAACCAGGTACTCTGTGTGAACAAGAGACAACTATTGATTTCTATGATTGAACTCTTTTTTTAATCTTGCAATAGTGATATCTCAACTTCTACTTATTGAATCTTTATCGTTTTTACCTTAATTTAACCAGATAAATATCATATATTTTTCTAAACCTGTGTGGTGTATTTTTGTAGTGTTTTCACTGTGTTACTATATGATTTATTGCACAAATACTTTACACATTGCCTTCCAAGTAAAGCCTGACTGCTCAGTGCCAAGCTACTACAGGAGGAGCACAGGATCATTTGGATTGTGTGTGACTTACCCTGACTGGGATTGTGGTCCCTACTTGGACAAGGGTGTATACCTCTGCCAACTAGAGACCCCATTTCTAACAAGCACTTACTTCTGTAAAGTATAAATCATCCAAGCATGTTTTATCTGCAATTCAACCTTTCAGGTGTTATCTGATAAAGATACTTGAGGAACAATCACTATGACAAAGTTATAAACACACAAGGAAAGTGGAGACATTACCTTGGTATCTTTTACGCAGCTGTAGTGTAGGAGATTCATTATATATTTACCCAATGAGATAACACTTACTAATTAGCTAGAAGAAAGTACTCTAATATGGTAAACATTCTGCAGAAAATGATGGCCTCCTCTTTGATAAATATGCAGGGCAAGATTCATGCTGACAAGATGCTCATTTCACAGAAAATAAACCTCAAGGGCAACCATTTAGTAAATAAATATATATACACACACGCCCACTCTCTCCCCCCCACACACACTCATAGTACAATCCAATGATTGCCCATTGTTTGTAGGTGGCCTGTCACTTTCATCTGTTGCCGTTTGGGTGCATCCTTCTGAAAAACACTTCTAGATGCACCACTGCTTAAAATATGAGCAAATGGTTGGGATTTTTTCATGGGAAATCTGGGATTGCTAATTTTGGTACATTTAAGAAAGCAACATTTTGGGGGTTATTCCAACTTTGGAGGAGTGTTAATCCGTCCCAAAAGTGACGGTAAAGTGACGGATATACCACCAGCCGTATTACGAGTTCCATAGGATATAATGGACTCGTAATACGGCTGGTGGTAAATCCGTCACTTTTCCGTCACTTTTGGGACGGATTAACACCTCCTCCAAAGTTGGAATAACCCCCTTTGTGCCTTAAATCCTTATCTCGCTGTCATCCATAAAATATACTGCAGTACTGTATTTCTTTGGTTTGCTGATATTATTTTCTTCCATAGTTTATTTTTATAGTGTGACCTTCCTTTTATCATGGCAACCTTTTAATGGGAAATTACTTTTAAAAGATATGAATCGACCTAGGTATCACCTTTCTGCAGTCTCCATTTTACTGAGCTGCTGAGGTAGGTGAGCCGTGCTCCGCTAGATGGCAGGTTTGTCATGCGTTTGAATGCAACCATGCACTTCATGAACCGGAGTATTAGCAATTAAACTGCCTTGACTGCTCAATATTGCAACCTTTGGAAGGTCAGGTTAAAAAATGTATATCCCTAGTATCCAAATAGATTGCTTTAAAACAAACAGCAAAGGTAAATTTCAGTATCCATGGATACTGCCTAATAACTGTTACCGCAAAAGTACCCACAGAAAATGTAGTGAGTGCTATAAAAATGTTTCATAAACCTTTAATGAGGTGGGCAAGCTCCTGGGATGGACAGAAAATAAAACTAGATGTGGTCAAGTGGGGTGCCTTTTAGCCATCCAACTAGGCTACCTGACATATAATCTCAGTTTAACCACTTCAACTAAATATCGTAGAAGAAAACACTGCATTCTAAAGCTGGCCATTGCCCTCAAGGCAATTAACCAGGGAAGACCAGCCCCTTGCTACCAGAACCACTGCCACCACAGTTGTTGTCTAGTAGACTAATTGGAAACTTTGGATTCAGGAGATATTGTTTTTAATCCCAGTCTTCCAAATGGACAAATTGTGTGTCGTGGGCAATCGTTTTTTGAACTTTTTGGATTTATTCATCTGCTCCTTTTTGGCAACATTGGGAGTATAGAAACAATGTAAAACCTACTAGGCAGTGTGTGGGTGTAAAAATGGACTGCATTTTACTTGGGGAGATGGAAAGCTCAGTTTTTCGGGAGGAACACCTTTGAAGCAATTAACACATCTATGTATCTTTTAACTGAAAAAAAGGTTAAAGTAAGTTATAGTCAGGGCCACTGGAATTCTGCAGCAGAGAAGGGCCAACTTATGCTGCGGAGTTTAGTAAATTATGCAGCAAGAAAAGGCAGATTTCGCGGGGTAATGCAGCTCATTTCATGATAGCATTACCTTGTTACTTTGCACCCCTATCAAACATAGGGGGTCATTCTGACCTCGGCGGTAAAAGGCGCTTACCGCCGGTCAGAAGACCGCCATTACACCGCCGCGGCCGCGGTAAACCGCCACGGTCATTCTGACCCGCTGCCTGAAAACCTCCAAAAACCCGACAACCACAAAAGTCCGCCACAGCAAAGGTCAGCGAAAAAATGGCGATGACCAAACCTCCACCGCAACGCCAACAGAAATACGCCCATGCCATTACGACCCACGAATCCACGCGGCGGTCTTACAACTGCGGTATTCCATTGGCGGTACACACCGCCGCGCTCAAAATACACATACCCGTACAAAACACAACCACATTGGACAATTTGAAATACACACACCTGATACACATACACACACCACTCCCACACACCCAATTCAATATAAAACACACACCCACATCACCAACAAACCTCTACGACCACAATTGCGAATCAAGGACAGAGAGAGACAATACTGCTTAGAGTAGACCATCACACAGAGGCCAATCACAACATCACCCACACAATTACCACACACAAAACAACATACACCACCACACACAGTACACTCCACAACACATACAACTTCTCTCACCTCATCCACACCACCCCATGGCACCCCAAAGACACCCCAGGTTCTCTGACGCAGAACTCAGGGTCATGGTGGAGGAAATAGTACGTGTAGAGCCCCAGCTCTTCGGGGCACAGGTGCAGCACACCACAATTGCTAGGAAGATGGAGCTATGGCAAAGGATAGTCGACAGGGTCAACGCGGTGGGACAGCATCCACACAATCGGGAGGACATCAGGAAGCGCTGGAACGACCTACGGGGGAAGGTGCGTTCCATGGTATCAAGGCACAACATTGCGGTGCAGAAGACTGGCTGCGGACCCCCACCTACTCCCCCAGAATTCACAGCATGGGAGGAGGAAGTCTTGCACATCCTGCATCCTGAGGGCCTCGCAGGAGTACGCGGAGGAATGGACTCTGGTAAGTCAATTCCAACTACTACTTCCCACCCTCACCCCACCTGCATGCCAGCACATACCCCCACCCTCACCCCCACCCCCATCACACCAACTCCTAGCAAATGTCCCACCATCACAACCCACCCATGCCAACACCTAGACCTGCATGCGACCACAAAGCATGGTCACCCATCACCAAAGCATGCCCACCGCACACACACATCACCCCCACAAGCCACCCTCACAAAAGCCCCCACAAGGGAATGCCTGCACTTGGGTGCACGGACACCCACCCATCACACGAAATGCCACACACAGAAGCTATAACCATACCCTTATACCCCTGCAGGACCCGAACGCCACCACACCGCCACGGAGGGTACAGAGATGTCCATCCCACACCCAGAAGAGGCCCCCAGCGATGACAGCAGCTCTGTCTCCCTGGACCCAGATGACCAGCCCGGACCATCGGGGACCTCTGGACAGTCGGTTCCCCACACACAGCCACAGGCCACAGCAGACCTAACCCCCTCTGGGAATACCAGCACAGCTCCCACCCAGCGGGCCCATGCCTCTGTCTCCAGGACACGTCAATCAGCGGTGTGTCCGCCACTACAAGGCACCCAGGTTGACCCACCACCCCAACAACAACAGGGACCTGGGGGCAGTGGTAGTGGGCACACCGTCCAGGGGACAGAGGCCCAGGGAAACAGGGGAACTGGGAGGGCTGCTGTGCGACAGGGGGGGGACAGGCCCAGGGAACCCACTCTCCAAGAGGCCCTCACCACCATCATGGGAGCATACCACCACCCCCAGGAGACGATGGCGACAGTACTGGCCAGGTTCCAGGAGATCCAGGCACAGCAGGAGGAACGGTACATGGGGTTCAGAGAGGAACTGAGGAACATCGGTTCCGCAATGGGGACCATAGTCCTGGCCCTTAACCAGATAGTCACCACATTGCGGGACCATGTGGCACCCCAAAGGGCCCCTGTCACTAGCCTGGACCACGAACAGCCTACCACCTCCGCCGGCGCTAGTGGACAGGAGGCCCCCACACAACGACAGGCCACCAGAACCCCACCTCCTGCTGAAGAACAACCACCCCGCAAGCGGAACCTGAGATCACACAAGAAGACAGAGTAGGATTGCAAGACCCCCGCCAGCATAAGATACCCCCTGATGTCATCCCACTGTCCCACATTGTCACCCTGTCCAACCTTAAACTGCCCCTGCTTCATCCTTCCACAGGCATATGGACAATGCACCCGTGAAACTGAGAACTGGACTCTGCCATGGACATTACTCCACCCGAACCCATCACCGTTTTACTATCATGTACCTATATGTAGCACTTAAAATAAATCACTTATTGCACAAATAATAACATGAGTCTGCTTGTATGTACAAATATGTATTACACATAACGGTGCAATTATGTTCTGTTACATTGTGATGACAACATACCAATGACAATAAGCTGTAGTCCATGGGCAAACAAAGCTGAAGTCACGCAGTTGGTCATACAGTTCTGAAAAGGGAAGGGAAAGTCACAATTCAGTGAAAAGGAAATGGGGGGACACACAGAAAGTAGAGACGCAGGAGGCCTGAAGTAAATGTGAAATGGCGTGGGTGATTCTTACCTGTGTGCTACTGAAGATATTGTTGTATGACTGTATCCCTGTTGTCCGTGTCGTCCCCGTCGTCTTCCTCCTCTTCACTCTCCACAGGCTCCACAGCTGCTACAACACCACCATCTGGACCATCCTCCTGCAGAAAAGGCACCTGGCGTCGCAAAGCAAGATTGTGAAGCATACAGCAGGCCACGATGATATGACACACCTTCTTTGGTGAGTACATTAGGGATCCACCTGTAATATGCAGGCACCTAAACCTGGCCTTCAGGAGGCCGAAGGTCCTTTCTATGATCCTCCTAGTTCGCCCATGGGCCTCATTGTACCGTTCCTCTGCCCTGGTCCGGGGATTCCTCACTGGGGTCAGTAGCCATGACAGGTTGGGGTACCCAGAGTCACCTAATAACCACACACGGTGTCTCTGTAGCTGTTCCATCACATAAGGGATGCTGCTATTTCGCATAACATACGCGTCATGCACTGACCCAGGGAACTTGGCATTTACATGGGAGATGTATTGGTCAGCCAAACAGACCACCTGGATATTCATCGAATGATAACTTTTTCTGTTTCTTTACACCTGCTCACTGTCTTTGGGGGGAACCAAAGCCACATGGGTCCCATCAATGGCACCAATGATGTTGGGGATATGTCCAAGGGCATAGAAATCACCCTTCACTGTAGCCAAATCATCCTCCTCAGGGAAAAGAATGTAGCTCTGCATGTATTTCATCAGGGCAGACAACACTCTGGACAAAACCTTAGAAAACATAGGCTGAGACATCCCTGATGACATGGCCACTGTTGTCTGAAAAGACCCACTTGCTAAAAAATGGAGTACTGACAGAGCCTGCACCAGAGGGGGAATCCCTGTGGGTTGGCAGATGGGGGACATCAGGTCTGGCTCCAGCTGGGCATACAGTTCATGGATAGTGGCTCTGTCAAGTCTGTATCGAAGTATAATATGTCGTTCTTCCATTGTCGACAGGTCCACCAGCGGTCGGTACACGGGAGGATTCATCCTTCTCCTCGCAAGTCCCAGCGGACGGTGCCTAGGAAGGACAACATGGAGTACAGAGTCAAGCAACCCACAGGTACGTTCCCACAGCTTGCACAGTAAATGAATCGCAATGCAGTGAAAGGCATGTATGAGTGGCAATGCACGGCCTAGACCTGTGTGACGCAGTAGAAATTAAGCCATGTGGGCCTTTGAAATGGCGGCTGCCTGACCTGTGAAGTGTGACAATGGGATGTGAGGTCAATGCGCTGGCGTGGCACACCGTGGCGGTAGTCGGTCGAAGACCGCGGTGCGAAGCCGCATTGGTTAACATTGCACCCTATGGGTTTCAGGAGCCAATGACGATGTGCGCCATTTTCTATCAGCTTAATCACCCGAGACCTGATCATCCACAGGAGAGGACCTATACTGCAAGTGCTGCTGTGACCTCGGTCTGGGAGATACTATGGCTGCTGCGACTGGGGAAAGGGCCCCTGCCTTCACTTCAGAAGAGGTGGAGAAACTTGTTGATGGGGTCCTCCCCCAGTATGCGCTACTCTACGGTCCTCCAGACCAACAGGTAAGTACACTGGGTGCACGTTGAATGGGCTATGCCTGTGTTGAGTGGTGTGGATGTAAGATGGTGGGTAGGGGAGCGAATGAGGAGTGCAACGCACGACAGATGAGAACATGTGCCACATGGCAAGGTTGGGGAGGGGGGGCCACTCACATCTGCCATGCAGAAAAGTGATGATATTTCCTTTCCCACCCTGTACATGTCAAATAGGTCAGCGCCCATCAGAAGGTCGACATTTGGCGTGCCATCGCCAAGGACGTCCAGGCCCTGGGGGTCCACAACCGACGGGGCACCCACTGCTGAAAGAGGTGGGAGGACATCCGCCGCGGGACCAGGAAGACCGCCGAGTCACTGCTGGGGATGGCCTCCCAACGTAGGAGGGGTGCCAGTCGTACCTTGACCCCCCTGATGTCCCGGATCCTGGCGGTGGCCTACCCCGATTTGGATGGGCGCGTGAGGACATCACAGCAGACACAAGGGGGTGAGTATCAGCACATTCTGCTATCTTTGCGCGCAGTGGAGGTGTCTGGGTTGGGGAGGAGGGCTGTGGGTAACTCTAGGCCAGGGCGCTTTCTGTAGGCTAGTCCCCTCCATTAGGCATGGCCCTGTTCCCCTGCCCCCCTCCTCTGTAGGGTGCCAAGTACAGCTATCCATGGTCCTGCATCACCCATGTGTGCATATGTTGTCCATAGACCTGTAGGCCTAGTCACAAGTAGTGGACCCCGATTGTGCGGCATAGTGCAGAGGGCTTCTGTGTATGTCCTCTCCGACAACGTTGTTGCCAATGCATGCACTCAACCTGTCTTTATTTCTCCCCCCACCCATTTTCTTTTTCTTCCTGTGCATGTGTGCATTAGCATCATCAGGCGGAGGAGAATTGGCATCGGAGCACGAGGGAGCTGCAACTCACATGGCCCCGGAGGGCCATGCTACAGACACCGAGTACACCAGTGATATGGAGGGCGAGGGGAGCTCCACCACAGGGACCCGTGGAGACGTCAGCGACACCGACACGTCCTCGGAAGGGAGCTCCCTTGCGGTGGCGGCAACATCTGTGCCCACCGCCACAACAGGTACAGCCGCAACCCAGCGCACCAGCCCCGCCCTCCCAGCAGCCCCTCAGCCTACGCTCCGTGCCCGCTCGCCCAGGAAGGCGGGCATCTCCTTCGCCCCAGGCACCTCAGGCCCTGCCCCAGTTACCCCTGCTGCCCTCAGTGAGGAGGTCATTGACCTCCTCAGGACCATCATTGTTGGGCAGTCTACCCTTTTGAATGCCATCCAGGGTGTAGAAAGGGAGGTGCATCGGAGCAATGCATACCTGGAGGGCATTCATTCGGGTCAGGCTGCCCATCAGCGATCGTTCAACGCTCTGGCCTCAGCACTGACGGCAGCCATTGTCCCTGTTTCCAGCCTCCCTCTTCTAACTGCCTCCACCCAGTCCCAGTCTCCTGTTCCTCTGCCTATCCCATCCACACCATCAGACCAGCCTGCACACACCTCAACACCCAAGGGCAGCTCATCCAGACATAAGCACCACAGATCCCACAAGCATTCACCCAAACAACATCCAGATGCAGACATGCCAACAGTCACTACCACCTCTGTGTCCCCCACCTCCTCGTCTCCCTCCTCCCTCCCTGTGACGTCTCCACTCACACCTGCATGCACACCACCATCAGCCAGTACTTCCATCACCAGCACACCCTCCAGTACAGTCCGCACATGTGCAGTCACCACCCCCACTGCCATTTACATGTCCCCTGTGTCCTCTCCCAGTGTGTCTGTCACCCCCTCTTCCAAACCACACAAACGAAGGCAGCCACCCACCCAACAGCCATCCACCTCACGACAGCCTCCAGCACAAGCACCTGCACCCAAAGACAGCACACTTGACTCTCCTACAACCACATCCTCTTCCTCCACTCCCATACCCACTACACCTACCCGTCCCTGTCTTTCCAAAATGCTTTTCCTTTCCAACCTTGACCTCTTTCCAACCACTAACCCACCCCCTCCATCTGGTAAGAGTCCTAAGAGCACCTCAGCCACCACCAGCCCTGCATCAAGTATGACCATTGTGCACGGGTATTGGAGTCCACCTTTTACTGGGGCAGGAACATCGGACAGCAGCAAGGGGACAGCCAGCCCACCCCCTGGGAAGAGAACCAGAAAATATAAGGGCCGGCGCGAGAAGGCTGAGACGGCTGCCACCAAGGACCCTAGCCTTGGCCCGTCACCTGCCACAACATCAAAGGGAGGCAAGGGCCAGAGAGCTTCATCGAAGGAGGGCAAGGGCAGCAGGGCAGAGAAGTCAGGCATCAGGCGAGCGGAACAGGAGGGCCCCACCAGCCCCATACCGGGTGTGACGGATGACACCCACGGGCTCAAGACTCCATCACAGGAGGGGCCAGCACCCGCAAGGTCGGAGGGCGACTAAGCGGAGAGTCTTGGTCAGTCTGGCTCCCTAGATAGACAGGACAGGCACCGCTGAACATGGCCCCGCCGTGAAATGACACCGCTGAACAGGGCCCGCCGTGAAAGGACACCACTGAACAGGGCCCGCTGTGAAAAGACACCGCTGAACAGGGCCCCGCCGTGAAAAGACACCGCTGAACAGGGCCCGCTGTGAAAAGACACAGCTGAACAGGGCCCGCCGTGAAAGGACACAGCTGAACAGGGCCCCGCCGTCTCAAGCACCGCTCCGCTGGGCCCTTCATCTCAAGCACCGCTCCGCTGGGCCCTTCCTGTCAAGCACCCCTCCGCTGGGCCCCGCCGTCTCAAGCACCGCTCCGCTGGGCCCTTCCTGTCAAGCACCTCTCCGCTGGGCCCCGCCGTCTCAAGCACCGCTCTGCTGGGCCCTTCATCTCAAGCACCGCTCCGCTGGGCCCTTCCTGTCAAGCACCGCTCCGCTGGGACCTTCCTGTCAAGCACCGCTCCGCTGGGCCCCGCCGTCTCAAGCACCGCTCCGCTGGGCCCTTCATCTCAAGCACCGCTCCTCTGGGCCCTTCCTGTCAAGCACCGCTCCGCTGGGCCCCGCCGTCTCAAGCACCGCTCCGCTGGGCCCTTCCTGTCAAGCACCGCTTCGCTGGGCCCTTCCTGTCAAGCACCGCTGCGCTGGGCCCCGCCGTCTCAAGCACCGCTCTGCTGGGCCCTTCATCTCAAGCACCGCTCCGCTGGGCCCTTCCTGTCAAGCACCGCTCCGCTGGGCCCCGCCGTCTCAAGCACCGCTCCGCTGGGCCCTTCCTGTCAAGCACCGCTCCGCTGGGCCCTTCCTGTCAAGCACCGCTCCGCTGGGCCCCGCCGTCTCAAGCACCGCTCCGCTGGGCCCCGCCGTCTCAAGCACCGCTCGGCTGGGCCCTTCCTGTCAAGCACCGCTCCCCTGGGCCCCGCCGTCTCAAGCACCGCTGGCCCATTGACAGTGCCGGGTCTGTGTCGAGCTAGTGTTCACGCAGCACTCTGGGCACCATGCCTCCTCCAATACCAGTGGAGTTGGTTATCCATCTGATGGACTGTGGCTTTGCACTCCCCAGGATGGCACAGTGGGCAACCCTCCCACAGTAGAGACTTGAGAGACTGTGGCTTTGCACTCCCCAGGATGGCACAGTGGGCAACCCTTCCACTGTAGAGACTTGAGAGACTGTGGCTTTGCACTCCCCAGGATGGCACAGTGGGCAGGCCACCCACTGTAGAGACTTGAGAGACTGTGGCTTTGCACTCCCCAGGATGGCACAGTGGGCAGGCCACCCACTGTAGAGACTTGAGAGACTGTGGCTTTGCACTCCCCGGGATGGCACAGTGGGCAACCCTCCCACTGTAGAGACTTGTGAGACTGTGGCTTTGCACTCCCCAGGATGGTACGGTGGGCATGGAGGCCCCTTGTGGACCTGGCGTCGTGGACTCCTGTGGCTGAGGTACCCCCCCTTCCCTTCCCCCTGAGGTGCCTGTAGTTTTATCATCTGATGCCCCTGCAGTGTTCTCTCCGATGGTATCCGGTCTCCTGTGTGGGCTTTGCCCATGTGTTAGTACACATTGGCCCACGGACAATGGAAATTTAACTGACTGTGCAGGACTTATTGCCTATGTTTATAGGTTTCGCAATATTCATTCTTTATATTTTATATTTCGTATTGCTATTTTACCATGACTTCAATGAACCTATTTTATACATAAATTTTGCATCTCAATTTAATTATGTCTTTGCATTTTTCCGGGGGGTTTGGGTGGTGTCACTGTGACTTGTTGCTCTGCATTGGTGTGTAGATAGTTGGGGGGGGTGGGGGTGGGTGTGTCGCATATGTGTGTGCCCGTAACCTTTCCTCCTCCCCCCTCCTCCTGTGTCGTAGGTGCAGTACTCACCATTGTCGTCTGCGCCGGCGTTTGTACTCGTGGTAGATGAGCAGGTAGACAATAGCTGGTAGGATGTTTAATTCGGGTTCCATGCTGTCCAGATTCCTCGTGGAGTGTATAGAGGTGAGCGTTTTCCCGTTCATAGTCTGTTTCCACCGTGTTTTTATCGGCGGGGCTCCCGCCCCGGAAAAGGTGGCGGATTGGTGAGTTGTGATAGGGTGGGCGGTACATTGTCTGCCGCCTGCCTGTTGGCGGTGACCGCCGCGCTGTTTGTCTGCCCCGCCGTGGCGGTCGGAGTGTTAAAGTGGCGGGCTGTGTTGGCGGTTCCCGCCAGGGTCAGAATTGCATTTTTTTGACCGCCTGCCTGTTGGCGGGTTGGCCGCCGCTTTATCACCGACCGCCAGGGTTGGAATCACCCCCATAGTCTTTTCCTCAATAATTTTACTGCAAACATTGTAGCGATATTTATGATGTCATAGAGATGTCATGAGTGAAGTAATATGTGAGGTAATTAGCAGTGCATGGGGAGGACATGTTATATAGTTACGTCATGAGTTATAGTAACCAGAGCAAACTATAACTGGTGAATTTTAGTGGTGTTGTGTGTGTAAAATCTAAAGCTAACTGTAATGTCCTTGTAACCTTTGGTTTTTCAGTTAATGCCTATGCTTTTTTCATAATTCTAACGTCCCTGTAACCTTTTTTTGTGTGAATTTCACTGATTTTTCATATAAATTATGCCACAATGTGTAATTGGTGGTGTGAGTGGCTGCATGGGTGTTTAAAATATTATGATGTGACTGAACTTGTCACCTAACTATAACATTACCTTAACCTTTGTTTTTTTCTGTGAAAATCTAGGGATTTTAATGTAAATTAATATATTGGTACCATCCTTAACACCAGTCCCCACTGTGCAGGATCATTAGAGTTAGGAAATAGCATAGGCATTCACGGAAAAACTAAAGGTTTCAGGGTTGTAATAGTTATCTTCAGATTTTACACACACAAAACCACGGATTGTCACCAGTTTTAGTTGTTGTTGCCTCAGTAACTATAACCCCTGCCCAAAGGTTACTCTAAATCTCGCCCTCACCATGCCCTGCTAATTAGCTCACATATTAAATTACTCATGACATCTTCCATCACATCATTGATAATATCACTGTAAAGTTTGTAGTGAAATTATTGATGAAAAAACTGTGAATGGGGTGGTGGCGATAGCCACTCTGTAGTTATAGCTAGGATGACAGAGATAGGAATTTTTCAGATTTGTGTTCCTTTATAACTTTGCACTCCCTTTGATAAAATATGTGTGAAACTTTGCAGACTATCTGCCTCCATTTCATTTTGGGAAGACTGAAAGTTTTGTGGCGTTTAGTCAAGGGGGTACAAAGAAAATGGGGGGATATGGTGCAAAACTGGTTTTAAATGTAATGCATTTTCTATAGCCTTTTGTATGTAATGCATTTTCTATAGACTTTTGTATTTCATAGAGCACAAAAACCGTCAGCTGGAATTTTATGACATTTGGTAGTATTACATATTAGGTGGTGCAGATGATTCTGTGGAGTACTACAGGTAAGTAAAGTAAGTAAATGTTAAGTTATAAAGCAGTGTACATTAGACTATGTGGATGACACCTTTCCTGTTGTAAGTGATGTTATGAAATGATTATGAAGTTGTAAGTGCCAACAGCTTAGTGATGTCTTGTAGCACAATACTATTAAAAGTAGCACGGAAGCCCAGAAAATAAACTAGACTGCATATATGTCAAGTTTCAGATTTACTTCATGACCAATGGAAAGACCCATTTATGGTCACATGCTAGTGGAAACCTATAAACAAATACATAGCAAATAGAATACAACTTAATCCACATAAGGTTTTCTTTGCATGGATTCTGGCTCACAGAAAAAAAGTTTGCCCCACAAGCCAAACAAAACCCATCTTTCTTATGCACCTCTGTACTACAAAATAAAAAATTGACCTAGCAGTGAGCAACAAAAACTACTATTTGCATGGCATGATAATTGGCCACTTGGCAGCAATAATAATCTAAATGTGTATAACAATAACAATTATTGCCTTTCATTCACTTTTTGTCTTTATATGTTGCACAATCCTACTAAAAATCAAGGAAGCCAAAAGAATAAACTAAACTGGATATGTAAAGTTTCAGAATTACTTCATAAGAAACTAAAACACCCACTTATGGTCACATGCTAATGGAAACTTATAAACAACTATAAAACAAATAAAAGACATCTTAATCTTCCCACGTTTTCTTTGCATGCTCTCTGGATCACAAAAGAAAACTGGCTCAACAAGCCAAAAAAAAATCTTTCTTATGCACTCCTGTGCAACAAAATTAAATATTCCCCTAGCAGTGAGCCACACAATCTTCTATTTGGAGGACATGATAATTGGTCATCAGGGAAAAATAATAATCCTAATTAATATTACAAAAATAAATGTCTTTCATTCACTTCATATGTAGTATTTTTGGCAGGATTATACATTATGGAAAGAGAAATTATGCCTTTTGGGTATTCAATTAAGTAGGTTTAGTATTTTTTTCAAACTTAATGACATCTGCCACTGCGGTACTTTCATGGAATTTCACAAAAGTTTGTGAAGCTACTGTGGTACATTGCCGTAAACGTATTCAAAAATATATTTAAAGCATTAATACATTTCCCTAATTACCTATATCTAAAACCCTAACACTGAACACAGCCAAAGTGTAGTAAAAACAACATGGCTGCCTTTTCATTCCTGTAGTAAGTTGGCTCTGTGTATACTACCCTAAAGTGGGAGATAGTGTGCACACAGTCCAAGGGTTCCCCATAGAGGATGAAAAAGAGGTGGCAAAATTAGATAATACTAATGCTCTATTTTGTGATAGTGTGGCCGTGCAGTAGGCTTATCAGAGAGTAGTGTTAAGCATTTGTTGTACACCCACAGGCAATAAATGAGGAACAGACACTCAAAGACTTAACTCCAGGCCAATAGGTTACATATAGAAAAATATATTTTCTTAATTTATTTTAGAACCTCAAGATTTGAGTTAAGTACATAAAATGCAAGGTACTTCACACAGGTAAGTATAGAATGTTGATTCAAAGCAGTAGTACACACAGTTTTAGTTCAAATGACAATAAGTTATTTAAAAAGTGGACACAGTGCAAAAATCAACAGTTCCTGGGGGAGGTAAGTTTGGTTAGGTTTCTCAGGTAAGTAAAGCACTTAAACAGTCAGTCTCCTGGGCATAGGCAGCCTATCGTTGGGGGTTCAAGGCAACCCCAAAGTCACTGCACCAGCAACACAGGGCCGGTCAGGTGCAGAGGTCAAAGGAGGGCCAATAACACATAGGCACCTCTTGAGAACAGGGGTGCTCCGGTTCAAGTCTGCTGGCAGGTAAGTACCTGCGTCCTCGGGGAGCAGACCAGGGGG
Organism: Pleurodeles waltl; assembly: GCF_031143425.1. Classification (NCBI taxonomy): domain Eukaryota; kingdom Metazoa; phylum Chordata; class Amphibia; order Caudata; family Salamandridae; genus Pleurodeles; species Pleurodeles waltl. The sequence continues at coordinate 308,764,040 of NC_090449.1, read as the reverse complement.
GTTTTGTAGAGCACTTGGGGAGACACAACCAGGCACACAAAACACACCCTCAGTGGCACAGGGGCGGCCAGGTACAGTGTGCAAATTAGGAATCAGGTTTGCTTTAGGAAGCAATGGAGGGACCCGGGGGTCACTTAGGCGATGCAAGCAGGGCACAGGGGGGCTTCTCAGGCCAGCCACCGACTGGGATAGGAAGAGGGCCACCTGCTGGTCCCTCCTGCACTGGTAGGTGGTTCCTCTCGGTTCTGGGGGCTGCGGGTGCAGTGCTTGGTCCATGCGTCGGGTTCCTTTGTTACCAGGCAGTTGCGGTCACGGGGAGCCTCTGGATCCTCTCTGCAGGCGTCGCTGTGAGGGTGCAGGGGGGTCAGCTCTGGGTACTCACATCATCGTAGTCACCTGGGAGTCCTCTCTGCGGTTTTGGTTCTCCTGAACTCGAGCAGGAAGCATTGGGTGCAGAGTGTGAAGTCTTACGCTTCCAGCGGGAAGAGAGAGTTCTTTAAAAGTTGTTTCTTTGTTGCAAAGTTGTTGCAGGTTTTGAACAGTGCCACTGTTCTCGGGAGTTTCTTGTTACTTCAGGTTCAGGGCAGTCCTCTGAGTCCGTAGAGGTTGCTGTTCCCTGTTGGATGCGTCGCTGTGCAGGTTCTTTGAGTCTGGAGACAGGCCGGTAGGGCTAGGGCCAAGTCAGTTGTTGTCTCTGTTGTCTCTGCAGGGCTTTCAGGACAGCAGTCCTTCTTCTTTCTTCAGGTTGCAGGAATTTGATTTCCTGGGTCCAGGGTTGCCCCTAAATACGAAATTTAGGGGTGTGTTTAGATCAGGGGGGCGGTAGCCAATGGCTACTGTCCTGGAGGTTGGCTACACCCTCTTTGTGCCTCCTCCTTGAGGGGAGGGGGGCACATCCCTATTCCTATTGGGGGAATCCCCCAATCTCAAGATGGAGGATTTCTAAAGGCAGGAGTCACCTCAGCTCAGGGCACCTTAGGGGCTGTCCTGACTGGTTGGTGGCTCCTCCTTATTTTCCTCATTAGCTCCTCCAGCCTTGCTGCCAAAAGTGGGGCAGTGGCCGGAGGGGGGGGTGGCATCTCCACTAGTTGGGATGCCCTGGGGTGCTGTAACAAAAGGCATGAGCCTTTGAGGCTCACCGCCAGGTGTTACAGTTCCTGCAGGGGGAGGTGAGAAGCATCTCCACCCAGTACAGGCTTTGTTCCTGGCCACAGAGTGACAAAGGCACTCACCCCATTTGGCCAGATACTTGTCTGGTTGTGGAAGGCTTGCAGAAACTGGTCAGCCTAGCACTAGGAGTCGGACTGCTATTCAGGGGGCATCTCTAAGATGCCCTCTGGGTGTATTTTATAATAAATCTCACACTGGCATCAGTGTGCATTTATTGTGCTGAGAAGTTTGATACCAAACTTCCCAGATTTCAGTGTAGCCATTATGGAACTGTGGGGTTCATGTTTGACAAACTCCCAGACCATATACCCTTTATGGCTACCCTGCACTTACAATGTCTAAGGTTTTGCTTAGACACTGTAGGGGCATAGTGCTCATGCACGTATGCCCTCACCTGTGGTATAGTGCACCCTGCCTTAGGGCTGTAAGGCCTGCTAGAGGTGTGAATTACCTATGCCACAGGCAGTGAGATGTGGGCATGGCACTCTGAGGGGAGTGCCATGTCGACTTTGTCATTTTCTCCCCACCATCACACACAAGCTGTGAGGCAGTGTGCATGTGCTGTTTGAGGGGTCCCCAGGGTGGCATAAGACATTCTGCAGCCCTTAGAGCCCTTCCCTGGCAACAGGGCCCTTGGTGCCACAGGTACCATTTACAGGGGACTTATCTGTGTGCCAGGGCTGTGCCAATTGTGGGAACAAAGGTACAGTTTAGGGAAAGAACACTGGTGCTGGGGCCTGGTTAGCAGGGTCCCAGCACACTTTTAATCATAACTGGCATCAACAAAAGGCAAAAAGTCAGGGGGTAACCATGCCAAGGAAGGCATTTCCTTACAATTCCCCAAAACAGCCATTACTCAATTATGTACTGGTTTGTCATCACCATGTACCAAGGTATCCTGCAAAAGTATCACAGTATAGCATGGCTCTTAATATAAATAAGGCCAAGCTGTATTATTGGATTGTGGTACCCTTGCATCACTCACAGTGTTGCATGGGCAATGCAATACTTCAGTTAGATTAATAAAGAAAGCAAGGCCACCATGCATGTCTCTGCATTGATTGGTAAATCTGGAGAAACACTAGGCCGCACAATTCGATGTTTTACGTTACTCTGCACACCATCATTCAACGCATCAGCACTGCCTGCACAGGAATGTGGTTCCTGCTTGACGCTACGTCCATGGTTTTCAACGCAGGCCCCAGCTTTCCATTGCAGCACATCAGAAGAACCACTGCTGCTTGAGTTTTGGGTTCCACATCACTGGAGTCTGTGATGCATCACCCTGACTCTGCCTGCTTCAACGCTGTGAGATCGATGTATTGTGGCTTGACTTCCGACGCATCGCCGACTCATCGTCCATGGGCACCATTTTCTTCATCGACACCTCACTGCAGAAAGGAACAAATGTTTCATGACGCAAATGATGCATCACCTCCACTGTGGCAGTAAGGAGCCAGTGCAGCACCTCCACTGCCTAGCAGTAAGGAACCAAAGCATCTCCTCCATTACAACAGTACGGAACTGACGCATCTCCGGCTTTTTTGACACATCACTTCCATTGCGGCCTGCATCATCTTGGTTTTTGACGTATCTCAGGTTATTGCCTCAGTCAACCACTTCATTGATTTCAAGGAACTACAGATACATTTAGGCCCTCATTACGACTTCGACAGCCTTACTAAAAGACCACTGAAGCCGCGGACGCCACTATGCCGCCTGTGTGCTATTATGACTTTTCTGCTGGGCCAGGGGACGGAGAGCCGTGTTTCCATCTGCTGGCCCAGCGGAAAAGTCACGTAAACATTGCAGCCGGCTCATAATAGTGCCGGCGGCAATGTTGATGTGTAGCAGGTGCAGCAGCACCTGTCGTGCATTTCACTGCCCAGAAATTTGGGCAGTGAAATGCGCAATGGGGCTGTGCCTGGGGGTCCCTGCACTGCCCATGCAAAGTGCATGATCAGTGCAGGGGCCCCCAGGGGCACCCCATGTCCCCATCATCACCAGGTAAACACCACCATGGTCATGCTGGCGGTTGGGGACTGGGGATTAAGACCTCCTGGCGGAAGCCTGGTGGTCAGTTGGAGGGGCCGGCGGTATGGTCATAATAAACTGCTGGTTCACCGCCAGCCTGTTGGCGGTGTTACCGCCGGTGTACCGCCGGCCACCAGGGCCGTAATGAGGCCCTTAATCTTTTAAAAGTGATATCATGCTTGTGTGTATTGGATTTTTGTCATTTTGGTCTTGTTTTACTCAGATACATATATTGGCTATTTTTCTAAACTGGTGTGGAGTACTTTTGTGGTGTTCTCCCTTTATTACTGTGAGTGTGTACAAATACTTTGCCCATTGTCTCTGAGGTAAGCCTGATTGCTCATGCCAAGCTACCAAGGGGGTGAGCAAGGGTTATCTTAGCTGAGTGGCTACATTACCCTGAGTAGAGTGGGGGTCTCTACTTGGACAGGGTGTGAACCACTGCCAACTAGAGTCCCTGTTATTAACTCTCTATATATATACATAACCTACTGAGAGTCACCAGTAGGTAGGTATAGTTAGGCCTATATTTCCTATATTTCCATAGAAAAAGTGTTTTTTGACTTGCCTATATCTTTGGCATCGTTTGATGAATATTCACAAATAGAGTGGCCCATGATTCTTGTTGTGCATGAGAAGTTTCAGGGTGATCCGTCAAGTGGAGGTCAAGAAAAGGGGGCGGAACAATGCTGCATTTCCCATGTTAATTCCCATAGGACCTATAAACATGTCTACAGCCCGAACAACTAGACTGAATTATACTTATTTGGTCTAAATTCGTTCACTAGAATGGGAGATATTTATATTTAAGGGCAAATAAATTTGTATATCACAGGCCGCGATTAATCGTGAAATTAGTAAATGTTTGCGAATAGGCATGCAAAAAGAAATTGACTGACCACAACCTGACTCAAAAGTTGCGACCACCATTTTATTTCATGGTACATGGTCACGGGGTGAAAACTGAAATTGAAAGTGGCATAAAGGGTCAGGATGAAGGTATCCTGACCCTAGCGGTCTGATATAGGTGTGTTTTAAGGGCAAACTATAGGTTTAATATAATTTTGCGTCACAATACATGCTATTCCTGAAAATTTGTGAATTTTCACTATTTTCTGAGATTATTTGCAAAATATTCACAATTATGGAAAATTTTGAAAGAAAAACCACAGACTCATTCATACACTAATTCTTTTACAGATACATGCATTCAGAGGTTCATGCGCCCACTCACGCACCCACTCAGACACTCACGTCCCCACTCAGACCCACTCATAGACTTACACACCCACTCATCAGACACTCATGTACCCACTCACACCTCCACTGACAGAGACAGGCCCTATGGCCAACCTGTCTTGTGCACGGCCAAAGACCATGCCTGGTGTGGAGTTGGGTGGTTATAAGTTCCTAGCTGCATGGCCAGGCCTTGCGACCAACCCCGTTGGTAGGGGTTGGAATAACGTATGGTAATTAAAATTACTTTATGTTAATAAAACCATAGAAATTCACTGAAAAAACAAAGGTTAAAAGAGAAGTTATAGTTAGGTTCTGATTCTACAGTCAGTGATTCACAAAACCTACTATTTGGAGGACATGCTAATTGGCTACTAGAAAAAAAAAATCATTTTTATAACTGTAGCAATGATTATCTTTCATTCACTTTGGCATTCATATGTAGCACAATCCTGCTAAAAGAAGCAAAGAAACCATAAAATATATTAGACTGCTTATGTAAAGTTTCAGAATTACTACATGAACAACTAAAAGGCACATTTATAGTCACATGATTATGTAAACCAAGAAGCAAATACATTCCAAATTCAATAAATAAAAAGAAAGACATCAAATTAAATCTGATTGTCAGCCTGTAGTTATAGTTGGTCTTCCCAAAGATAGGATTTTGGCTCCCTAATAACTTTCCACCCGTTCGATGAATCACCCCAAAGTTAAAGGGTTAACAAGATGAAAGAGTGCTTCAAAACGTGTTTTTCCACCAATGTATTTTCCATAGACTATTTGATGTGATATAGCTTGAAACAAGCTGAATCGGTTTACATGAAATTTGGAGAGATTATACATTATGGTGCAGAGATGATGTTTTTTGGGTGCAACAGTTAAGTTGGGTAGTTTTTAAGATACAAGGTATTTCTCACGCATGCCTACATTCTCAAGTACGCCTACAAAGCCCTCCACAACACCGGACCAGAATACCTCAACCAAAGACTCCACTTTTACACGCCCACCAGGCAGCTCTGCTCCACCGACCTCGCACTCGCGGTTGTCCCATGCGTCCGAAAGGTCACAGCCAGAGGAAGATCCTTCTTCCACCACGCCGCTAAGAACTGGAACTCCCTTCCCATCCACCTTAGAAGATCTCCCACTCTATCACAATTCAGAAAGGACCTCAAAACATGGCTCTTCACCTGATCATCGATGGTCTCTCACTTACTGCCCCCCCCCTGTTCCCTGAGACCCTAGCGGGTGACTAGTCGTGATTTACAAGTATTATGATTGATTGATTGAGTGATGTCTGTTAGTGCAGTACTTTTGCGGAAGTTTGTGAAACCACTGCAGAACAGGGCCGTAATCTTATTTAAAATTTATAAAAAAATATAAATACATTTCCCTACCTATTACCACTTTAATAAAGTGATAATAAGTAGGGACCTACTGCTTTCCCATTTCTAAGGCCCTACCACTGAACACAGCTAAAATGTAGTACATAAAATATGGCTGCCTTTTCGTTCTTCAAAAAAAACCATTATCCGATTATATTCTGGCGTGTTATTGCCTTATACTACGGTATACTGCAATGTTATCAGGTATATCATGGACCAAAATAAAATTAAGGATTAGCTGTATTAATGGATTGCAATAATCTTGCATCAGGCATGGTGTTGAATGGGCAACACAATACTTTAGTCAGATTTACAAAGCAATGCAAGGCCCCATGTGTGGCCCTGCATTGATTGGAAAATCTGGAGAAACACAAGGCAATGCAATTCACGGTTTTGAGTTACTCTGCACACCATAAATTACATTGCTGATAAATTTCACATACATCCAAATGCCATGCCACTATAGCCACTCTCTATTTCTCTCTATAGCACTCTATTAACAACTCCTCACTGTACAAGTCTCCACTTTACACCACTCCACTCTGTGCTATTACAATCTACACAATGCCACTGTACGCCAATATATTCATGATTTTACACTGTATGCACCCCTATGCTATGCCACTCCAGCCAATGTCACTCCACTGCACTGGATGGTACTCCACTATATGCTAATCCACTCTATGCCATTATATTGTAAGGCTCTCTATTCTACTCTATTCAGGTGTATGCCACTCCACTCTACAGCATTCCACTGTACTCCATTCCACTGTATGTCACTCTACTGTAAGCTACTCCAATCTACGCCACTCTAGAGTATGGCATTCCACTCTAAGCCACTCCAATGTAAGCTTTTTTTTGGACGCCACTCCACTCTATTCTGTTACACTCTACTCCACACCATTGTCTGCCACACATGTCTATATCACTCTCATATATGCCACTCCAGTGTATGCTACTCCTCTATATACTATTACATTCTACACCACTCCACTGTACAATGCTCTCCACTATGCTACTCCGTTCTACACTATTGAACTGTCCACAATTCCACTCTGCGCTATTCCACCGTATGCAACTCCACTATACGTCTCTTCAGCAGCGGCCGCCTCATAACTGAAGGGGAGGGGTGGGAAACGGGTGGTTGGCACTGAGACAAGGTAAAATAAAAAATAAAAAAACACTTAAATTGCCTCTGTCCCTCCCGTCTCCTGCCGCCTCGCGCTCCTCTTCGTCTGGTGTCCCAGCATTCACTGCTGGGACACCAGCACAGGCTCCCCAGCCATCCTGGTGCTGCTTTCATGCAAAACCTTGCATAAAAGCAGCACCAGAATTGGTCTGAGCGGAAGTGACTGCTGCTCAGACACACCCCTGGAGTCTATGCAGTTTCTCCAGCCTGGTTGTTAAACACAGCCGGGCTGGAGAAACCTAAGTGTGCATGTGTGTTTAGCTGGCCTCAGGTGGCTGGCCAAACACACATGCGCACCTAGGTGCACTCTCCCCTCCCCCACCTACCTCCACCTGAGGCCCACCCCTGCCCCTCACTGCACTGCTGGCTGTGCCAGAAGTAGAAAAATAAAACAATAGTAAACTATTGTTTATTTTTCTGCTTCTGGCACAGCCAGCTGGGCGATGCTCTTTCGCCATCGCGAATGAGCCTCCCCTGCGCCTCTTCAGTGTACACCACTCCAGTGTATGTCACTCCGCTAAAACCAACTCCGGCATATGCTATTCCACTCTATGCCATTCCACTGTATACCACTCCATTCTGTGCTATTCCACTGTATGCCACTCCACTGTATGCTACTCTACTCTACCCCACTCCATTCTACCCTATTCCATTGGACACCACTCCACTGTATGCTACTGTATGCCACTCCACTGTACCCTATTCCAGTCTATGCAACTCCAGTAATTCACTGTACACACTGCACTGTATGCTACTCCACTAGTCGCTATTCCAGTCTATACCACTCTACTGTATACCACTCCACTCAACGCTATTCCACTGTATGCCACTCCATAATACGTTATCCCACTCTAAACCACTCCAATCTACACCACTCTGTTCTACCCTAGTCCATTGGATGCTACTCCACTTTATGCTATTTCACTCTACCCTACTCCACTGTACACCACTCCAGTCTACATCACTCCACTGCATGCCACTCCACTCAGTGCTACTCTACTCTATTCTACTCTATGCAGTTCCAGCACTACACTACTCCTCTCTGTGCTATTCCACTGCACACCACTCCCCTCTATTACAGTGTTCTCATTGGATACACTAAGGCCTGATTTAGAGTTTGGCAGAGGAGTTACCCCGTCATAAACATGAGGGATACCCCATACGCTGTATTACAAGTTCCATAGGCTATAATGGAACTTATAATACAGTAGATGGGATATTCAAAACGTTTGTGATGGAGTAGCCCCTCCGCCAAACCCTAAGTCTGGCCCTCAGTCATCACCCATTTACATTGTAAACTTTACCCTAAATCAATTATTTGGGTTTCACACCTCTCTGGAGACAGATTCAAAACCACTGCTTCATCGATTTTCTGTCTTTTCTTGAAAAGAAGGGATTTTCAAAGTTAAGATGTCTTCTGTTGAAGATAGAAGACAAGGGGAAGAGCAGGACAAAGAAGAAGACTTACCATCGCCAAAGAAATCCTCCAATGTTTGAAAATATTTGTCTCTCCCATCAGGAGAAAATAACTTTTTCCCTAATATGTGTTCGAATCAATACATGGAGCTGAAAACTGTCATGAGGTATGATAAAGAAGTATTCAGATGGCACTTCTTGACCAGACAATTACCATCCCTGTTGTTTCACCAAAATCGGAAGACGTGGTCACTCATTGTAGCATGTGCCATATCAGTTGCATTAAACAATCTGGCCATTTGTTGACCAATTTATGGATGCTATCAACAAGCATAATTCTTATTTTATTCACCTCACAGTCCCAACTTCCATTCCTTTTTAAACACAAGTAAATATCTGAAAAGCAAATATTGAATACATTTATCTTTACTTTACATGCTATTACATTACATTCTATAAGCAAATAAGTAGCTACATAGTGGTTATATTAGTGTGTAATAGCTGTGAACGTGTCTGAGTATGGGTGTATAAATGAGTATATGAGTGGCTGTAAGGGTATGTGACTTGATGTGTCAGTGGTTGGGTGGATACATGTGTATCTGTGCCTCTACAGATGTGTCACTGGATGTATAAGTAACTGTGTGGGTGTGTGACTGGGTGTGTTAGTGACTGCATAGGTGTCTAAAAGTGCATATCAGTAGCTGTATGTATTAGTAACTGGCTGTGATAGTTGGTGTTTGGGTGTGTAACTGTATGTAACTGTGTGTGCATGTGTCTTTGTTAGGGGGAAATACATACTTGCTATATTGGTGGGTGAGTGGATGTGTAAGTGTCTCTGTCTGACTTGTTTGTGAGTAGTTCTGTGCTTTTGTAAATAGGTATGTGAGTAGCTGTATGGGTGTGTAACTGGGTGTATAACTGGGTGTATTGGTGTGTAAGCGCATGTGTAACTGATTGAGTGCTGAGTACATGAATAGCTGCATAGATGTGTGAGTGGGTGTGACTGTGCCTGTGTGGGTGTGTGAATGACTATGTAATTGGGTGTATAGGTAAATAAATGGGTGTTTGAATGGTTTTATGGGTATTTGAGTGTGTCAGTGACTATCAGTGTATATGACAACTGGGTACATAAGTGCTTTTGTGGAAGTGTAACTGGTCGTGTGAGTGCCGGCATGACTGTGTGATTGGGTGCCAGTCACTTACTATTAAATTGCATACTATAAGCAAGCAGCCATGTCTAATTTTCATTCATTCAGACTGGCTTAAATAAAACAACTATATTTTCTGTATATCAATTACTCATATTTTCCTGTTCGCTACTTCTTTACTTAATGTTTACTTCTACACTCCCTTCTAATTTCCCCCTTACTGTAGTATCTAGCCACATATTCTTTCAGCTTATATACACTCCTAGTGTTTTTAAAATATACTTTTTATAGTACAACCTAAATCACATACCTGTAAAGTCTCTTCACTTTTGTACAACTTTTATGTTAATATCTCTTAATATATTTTTCCAGTGCAAACCTCAAGTCAGAAATATGGCAATTCTCTTCCACTCTCAGTAGAAAAGTAGCAATACTGGCTGCTCTTCCCACTGTGCTCGGACACATACTGCTGTGCTTAGCAAATCTCAGACTTCTTTTCATCTTACATTTTTGTTATACCACTTCTAAATGGTCACTATTTATTAACACTTTCCATGCATGTTTCCTGTAAAGAAGCCCAATTGGGGAGGTTTTTGTGCTGATCTGCTGGTCTACTGCGGAGCTCAGCACGGCTCCCCTTGTGCTCCACGGTGGATCTGCGGATCCAAACAAACACCCCTAAAAGCATTCATCGACCTGCTGTCATTGTTTTTCTTTTATATTTTATTTTGTAAAAAACTTGCCACTTAGAAGACATTCACTCCCTACTGAGGGACATTATATTTAGGAAACAGAATTAAGAAAAACATAGAAATTCCCTTAAAAAAACATATGTTACAGGGACGTTATAGTTAGGCTCATATTTTAAATGTACCAAACCATAGAAATTCATCAGTCATAGTTAGAGTTTTCTCAAGTAAGTATAAATTGTGCCCTAAGGCAACTATAACTCACACCCTCAGCATGCACTGCTAATTACCTCACATAATAAATCACTCATGACATCTTTGATAACATCATTGATAATATCAATGCAACATTTGTAGTAAAATTATTTAGCAGAAGACTGTGCATGGTGGGAGCACGAGTTATAGTGATTTGGAGGATAGAAGTGCTTATAGGTGGGAGAGGAATGGTTTTTCTCTTTTTTGTTGGCACCTAACAATTAACATTGGGGGCTTTAATTAATGATATTGTTTTTTCACTGACATCTTTATTGTTTATATTATTTTAACTTGTTGTGCCTGTAGACATATTTTTTTTTACGGAAGTGTGACATTACGGTATTTTCAACAAGCCCTCTTGGCCAGTCTTCTATGCTCTGTACATGTTTTGATTTAGAGGCCACTCTGCCATGATTTATGTTAAAAGCAGAACAACATTTCCATTATCTTGACTTCCTTGATGTCTTGTGTTTTTGACAGAAATAAAAGAATGATTAGGTTCTGCACAATCCCTGTATCATGTAAACAATTATGATATGTATCACTGCCCTGTGTTAATGATTTGGACCATAAAACTGCCAGATAAAATTGTTATTAATTTAGTTCTCAGGTTGTGAACAGAGCAATCATGTGGGCTATCACTTTGATGGCTATTGTTTGTGTGAATCTTTGTAAAGGTGATGGTGCACGTAAAAACACAGGCTGTGAGGAAGACCTTAAGGTTGAAACGTGTCAGCAATGAACTAATTTGGTAACAATTGCTGGAATCAAAGCTTTTTATGTCACACTGACTTTCGGATTTGGGAACAGGTACTTGCACCCGTTTCTCAGCACTGACCCCACTTTGGTGGATCTAACCGGATTAACACATTTGGTTCATAGTAACTGCATTTTTGGTTTGTTTATATATTTGGTGCCATTTGACGAATCTTCTCGAGCCTTTCTAAAAAAAAATAAAGTCTTCCACCGCAGCTCATTCCTGGAAAGTATTGGGGGTGATGCTTGAAGCGGACCGGAAAAAGGGGGAGTCCCAAAATTTTTTTTCCTATTCATTTTTTCCATAGAAACTTTAGACACTGCTACAGCCCAAATGGCTGAATTGATTTATACCAAATTTGGCATAAAGCTAGATCATGGTCAAGAGAGAGTGCTGTGTGTGATTTGGTTTAAATCTCTTCAGTGGTTTTTGAGCAGTTAAGGCTCAAATCATTTGTATATTTTACCCTTGGGAGGATCTGCCAGGCCAACAGATCTCATGGAGAGATCTGGATGGCTGGCATCACATCAACAAGGATAGGGCAGCAGTCTTCTTAGCTCTTGAGACCAAAGAACAAGGTTCAAAAAGGTTCACAAATAAGACATACTGAGGTAGGTAATGGGTACCTGGACACCATGGGGATGGCCTGGGGCCAAAACCACTTGTTTAAATGTTGCTGCAATTTGCAGAGGATCAGCAAATCCACTGTATAATTGAAACAAATATACAGCATATACTATACATTGCAAAATTATATATATATATATATATATATATATATATATATATATATATATATATATATATATATATATATATATATATATATTCACCACTCAGTAGTTATAGTTATGATTATGTATATGTAGGTAACAACTGGATTCTATAATTCATTCTTCTATTATTTAGGGGAATGTGGTGTGCAGTTTGCTCCACAAGCCTTTTTAAGCCCCAGGACCAAATGCAATTGTAAAGTTGTTACGAGATCTATTAAATTTCCTCCAATTTGTATGTAAGAGGTTTGCATGTCAAACATGCATTCTTCAAATATACCATTTCTTTAAGAGTGTTTTGGCACATATTTCTGTGATTAGGTGATGAAATGTCAATAAATTCCTTTCCGCCATCAGGGGAATGTTGGCATGGGGAAATACACAACAGGTCATCTATTTAATTGGAATGGTGTCTTCTCTTAAATTCCAAGATGAGGATTTGCACAACATAAATTAGCAAATTGCATAGATTAGTATGAGTTTAAGATGCACAGACAAGATGTATTGTAAGGTGTCAAAACTATTTTGGTGATGTCTAGACAGTGTGATGGTAAATTTGTCCTGTTTGTGCATCAAGGCAACGCATTTGACGCATATCCAAAGAGATAAGACAAGCTATGTTCTATTCAGACTTTGTATATAAGACTGGTGGGAATCTAAGGTAGGGAGAGAGAACTCTGTCAGTTCGAGCAAAGGTGTGAGACTGAGAAATTTAGGCACAGGCGATTTGCTCGACCAGGCTGCCATGCTGAGAGTTAAAAAATTTCTAGCTAACGCATCAAGAGTTTTAGATTCTATTAAGGACACGGAGGCAATAATTATGCTTTCTCTTTCTTTTACTGACAAAACAGCAGCCAATGAAAAACAATAAAACTTTAAACTACATATCCCATGAGTACACAACGTCATCCAATCATGATCCTTCACTTAATTTTATAAAAGGTTCCAACAACAAAGTTGGTCTCTTTGTTTGCCATAAAACCATGAGAACAGGAAGTCAACTTTAAAAGAACTTGCAGACAACTGTTCCGAACCATCCAATCCTGGGAGAACTGTCATCCACCAACTAAGCCAACCTCTTCTGCCGACCTCTGTGGAAGGCCAGGATTCTTGTACTTTAGCAAAACATCACAGCCGGACTGATTTCAAGAAGTAGTAGTATTCACCCCTCATGAAGATAAACAAAAACTAATATCCATGCTTATATAGGGACGGGTAATTCCACCAACAATCAACAACTGTTCGTAATAGAGAATATGCACAAGAAATGACATGCATATCATAATTGCCTAGGGTGGGATAATTCTCGCCTCTGTGTCCTTAACAGAATCTAAAATTCTTGATGCTTTAGCTAGAAAAAAAAATATTCTATGGCAGGACCGGAGGCTTTGGATTATGCTAGTTTAAAGTTTATTCACCACCTCTTACACCACATCCCACAATTTGTGTGTGATAAAACACCTTAAAAGTAGAATCACTTTTGTCGTGCGGGAAAGACAGATATGTAATACAACATGATTATGTTTTTGTACACCTTGTAATGGGAAAAGATACCCCCAAGGGAGTAAATACTCTACCCGCTAAATACAAGGCTCTGACATCAGAGACTCGTCTACAGGAAAGTAAACACAGCAACATTGTGAATTTTGCTGTAAGTTGTTTATGGGAAAGATACTCATTAAAGGCAATTTTTTATGAAAATGAACAACATTAACATCCCTTATTGAGGAATATTTCAGCTGAGGGGGTTTAACCATACAAATGCCCCTAAGAAGTTTACAGATTAATCACTGAAATTCTGAAGGAAATGAGAATTCCAATCCACTGTCATATTGGAATGACCCGGAATATATTCCGCTATCACTGAAGTTTGGTGTTGCAGACAATAATGCAAAAAATCCTTCGCGATCTCCTCCAACAGGCAAGATCTGGCACCTCCCAGGCGATTTACATACCTGATTGTGGACACATTGTCCATTCGGAGGAGAATACAACAATGAACCTTGCGTGGGGAAAGTGATCTGACCACAATCACCCCCCACCAAGAACTCTAGACAATCGATGTGATAATTCAACTCTCCCGGGAACCAACCACCTCCGTCTCCACCGAGCCGCAACGTGCTCCCCAGCCCCACCGGCTGGCCTATACCCGGGACTGAGGTAAAAATTGCTCTCCCATTCTATGCGTCCATGTGAGAGAGCCTACACAAGATCTTGGTCTTGGCTTCTTCTGAAAGCAAGACCAATTCTGAATACTGCAGACCCTTCTGAAGATGTAAGATTGTCAGTCTCTGAAGAGCTCTGAAATTTAGAGGCCCCAGATATATGGCTTGAATTGAGAATGCAAGTAGACCCACTAGTCTTCCCAATGTTCTCAATGATATAGTCGGAGAGACAAGGGCTCTCTTCAACTCTTTCTTGATTCATGCTTGTTTGGCTAGCGGAAGAAGTAACACTGCTTTGACTGAGTCTATCTTAAAACTTAAGAACGCGATCATTTGGGATGGCACCATGCTGGATTTCTCTGCGTTGATGATAAACCTGAGATCCTGTAATAATTGTACCACCTGCCTTTGGATGGGTGCAATATCTGTTTCTCTGTCTACAGGAGTGCAGGCACAGAAACACAAGTCTGCTCCCAGTCAGCGGGAGCATATTTGAATCTTCTGCTGGCTGGGAGCAGACATGCCTGCCCTCAATGCAGCAGGCAGGGAAGGCATGTTTACTCCCGCCTGGTGGTAGATCTAAAAGTGTTACCCCCAAGAGGGAGCAAACGTAAGTTTCCCTGCCATTTATCTGCTGAATTACAGATATTTTTGGGTGACCAGAGGCAATGTTTTTGCAAGATAGCACAGAGACATGTAGCATTAATGAATGTGTTTCTTTTTTTAAAATATTTTATTTAGGATTTTCACAAATATAACAACATAAAAGTGCGACAGTTACATGTCCTATCGCTTGTGGGCACCAAACCGATAAAGGTAGACGATACCCCACCTGCGGGTTCAGGAACATGCCACACACATTGCAATGCCTCCATCTGGAAATTATCTTAATCCCCTCAATACCACATTATGCATTGCTGTATCACATTGCGATAAAGATATGCAGCGTAATAGATAATATGAAAAGGATATATGCAAAGCGCACACAGAGTGCCGCCCACTTATTCACCCTCAGGTTCTCCTGTCACCTTCCCAACTAAAGCCCATATTTATACTTTTTTAGTGCAGCATTTGCATCATTTATTGATGCAAAAGCAGCGCAAACGTACAAAAACACAATAATAAATAATATAATAATAATATATAATATATAAGTAAATATGGGCCTAAGTATGTTTGATAGGGACCAAAGTAGTTTTGGGGGCAATTCTGTGGTGGAGTTAATTCATTATACCCATCTCTCTGGGTATTACAATATATCATATCCGAATGCCATTCTTTTATGGTAGGCAGAGGGTCACATCCCATCTCATGGCCACTCTGTATTTGGCCAGTAGCATGCCCATAGCCACCAGGCGACAAACACCGTCTTCTATCAAATTAAATCAAATCAAATCAGGATTTATGGAGCCCAACTACTCATCCATAAGGGTCTCAAGGTGATGAGGGAGTTTGTCCTCTACACTTCAATTGTTGAGTCAGGTTTTAAGGTCCTTCTTGAATTGAGGTAACACTGGTGACTGCCTGACGTACAGGGGCTGGGTGTTCAAGCTCTTTGCCGCGAGGTAGGCAAAGGATCTTACTCCAGCCTAGGTCTTTTGTATGCGGGGTACGATGGCTGGTGCTTGTTGAGCTGAGAGGTCTGGTGGGGGAGTAGAAAGTGATGCCGTGGTTGAGGTAGGCAGGTATAGCTCTGTCGTTTTTTAAAATTCTGTTTCCTAACTATAATGTCCCTTTCACCTTTGTTTTTTTCAGTGAATAAATATAAATGTATAACTTTTCAAACAGTAGAACAGAAAGGTTAACTTTCTAACATCAATTCACAGTATTGACACAGTCATCAATAAACAGCCATTGAGTGGGAGTGGTGCATAGCTATTACATCGATGGTCATATGTATACTAATTTGGCAGTGGCCTTTCACAGGATAAGGTGACATGCTAGTGCTGTGGTCCATTATTCAGCATTCCATCCCATCCACCCAATCATGGCATTTCTGAATCCTACTCTCTCTTTATCTCGTCTCCACCGATCTGACAAAGTGTGAGTGCTTTGAAACAGACTTAATGGAAGTAATAAACATCAACGGGGTACTACCAGGGTAAGGGTCCACCGTGGTCTCCATTCACACTTTCAGGCCAACCTATGTGCACCCATTTCGCTGAAAGTGCTCCTAAAGAAGCCCTGTGCAAGGCCCATGCTTGGCTGTGACTCCTTCCTCCCATGCCTCTAATCGGGATCTCTTTTACATCTCATAAAAGTTTTAGTAGTAATAGCTGTTTAGCTAGGCAGGTGATTAAAAGTGGAAAGACCTGGGAGACCAAAAAGTGAGGTAATTAATACAGTCCAATATCTCTCTCAGGGCACAGGAAATGAAGCACAATTACAGGATAAAGCTGCAATAGAAGACTGGATATCCACCTGATTTATGACATGACAATGATCTATCTGCTTGCTTTAAATAATCATTTAGAGATGACTGAGGCATCTCTTAAATATTTTAAGTGACCTTTTCATAGGTTTATTGTAATATCCTCTAGTATACTTTTCAGCATGGCAATACTGTTCAAAATACTTTTCATTCAGAATTGTTTAGATGGCTATAACACACTTTCGATTGTTTTCTTTATATATCGCAGTTTTAAATAAACATCGAAAAGGGTACCCTTGACTTCGACATAATAATACTGTCAAGGTGACACCGTAAATGCCTTTCCATCGTCATGACTCAATCGCTTTTCGGAAGCCATCTCTTTAACATTTTTAGTCTGCCCTAAGTATTTCCTAGGACTTTAGAGGTCTGGTAGTGAAAATTATGGATTTATTAACTGTCAAATTACAAGCATAACTGCACAGATAACTATTTATAATGTAATTTCCCGCTCTCTGGAAATGGGCCAAGGCCAACATATGTGTTAATGTTTGAATGTTTAAAATCAATGTGCATGCCTCACTTTTCAAACACCATTTTTATTTTTAAACACAAAGCATGTTGCAGCATTTGTTGCTTGCAAAGATCTGTGATGCAATGTTAGTCCATCTGTCATGAGATGTTGTTGGTCCACCAGTCATAAGACAATGTCTGTCTATCAATTGTGAGATGGAAATTCTGATTCCCCTAGTCTTTTTTTCATTATTGCATCGTAGTACATCAGTTAAAGATCCTCACAATTGCCCACAGTTCAGTGACTAAGGGCCTGATTACTATTTTGGCGGTCTTGGTACTGCCATCAAGGCGAAGTTGGAATCCCTGACTGCCGACTCGGCGGTCTGCCAGCCAAATTAAATGCTGGTGGTTTCATTGATGAAAGACCACTCGTGTATCACCACCAGTGCTGGTCTTTTTCTCCTGCAATGACGGCGGTTACAGGAAACAGCGGCTGATGACTGGAGTCCACCCCTTTTCCCGCAGGCAGGATTATGATGTGGCTCCCTACCAAGCCTACTCTTGTGGGAAAACCTCCATGCTTGACCTGGTGGGCAAGCAAGATATAAGGTAAGTAATCACCTTATATCCAGTTTCCACTCCTCTTCCCACAACAGTGCCCCTTGTCAAGGTCCTCCCTTTGCTGCATACACTTACTCCTGAAGTAAATACAGACCGTTGGCCTCAGCTCCTAAGGTAAGCCACTCGTACATTTCTTCACTTTTACAAGGGCTGTGGAACCGTGCTGTTGGACAAGGTATGTTTTCCATAAGTATGATACATATGTGTGGATTTTCAGACTTGCTTTGGGTGAAAATACAGATATGTCTTTGCACCTTTGAATAAGACCTACAAAAAGTGAGCTTTCTAGCACAATGGTCCACCACCGATGGGACACCACCACAGCGAGACCACTAGCACAACAGAAACATCATAATATGTGTGCGAAGACCGCTGGCTCATCGGTCTTCTTCGGACCGCTGCAGTACAGCAGTAAGACCGCCAAAGTTGTGATCAGGCCCTAAGTCTTGCAAATGACCCAGAAACATATAGAGTGAGCACAGGGTGTTCCAGGCCATGTGTGAAGAAGAATACATTTTTTTCATGTTTACAAAAGAGAAAGCTTTATGTTTGCCTTGCAAAGAGAAAGTGAATGTTCTTAAAATATATACCTTGAAGCAGCACTCTAAAAAAAAACACGTAGATTCCATTGAGTACTTCTCATTGAAGACATAACGGCGTCCTGCAAAAGTAGCATTGTTATAGCAATCTCTTTTTTTCCAGAAGAAGCTCTTCCTGTGTTAGATGAAAGATTCTGAGGCTCATAGAATAACATTGTTCAACGTATGCTACTTGGTCAAACATAAGAAAGCACTTACAGAGGCAGAGCTGGTAAAGAAATACTGTGTTTTGCTGCAGACATTTTATTTGAAAATATATTAATAAAGCCAACACTTTAAAGGAAATCGGTGCATTGCTGCCATCAGATTCCAGTTGTGCACAAACACCTCACCCCTGACATCATTGCAGCTCTTGGTCACAAGCTAGACCATATTATTGGCTCCTGAGCAATTGTTTGTGAGTACTAATGTCTTAAAGCTTATATTCAAAAGAGAGAACATTTGAGAATGTCTTCTGCTTCTCAGCTCCCAATATCTTTCAGTAAACTATGTAAACCTATTTCTTTGCTGATCTTAGTTCATTGGACTAGAGGGGTATGGACTTTGCAGGAATGGATACCTGTGCTTTCGGGGCCATTTCCCATAGAGGAGCAAAAGCTTTAAAAGGATATTAGGCTAGAGCTAGTCTTCCGTACATTCTCAGATCAGCCGGCAGGTTCAATATATCTACTTTTCACAGCTTCTTTTGGAAACCAGGTCCACATGCTGCTAATGCTGCCGTTAGTACATTTTAAACAAGTTTAATTTTTAATAAAATCTTTGTGCTTGAAAATAAAGTGTAGATTTGTTTAGGCTATTCAGTGAAAGAATGTCCTGAATTTATAAAAGACGTGTATTATCTCACCTCATTGTACCTTCTTGTTATCATACTGCTGCTTTCCTTTTTTATTTTCATGCCTTCCAGCTCACCCACTTCTGAATCTTAACATACTCTCAGAAGCATCCTGAGAACTTGTCCCTCTCCATAAAAGACAGATGCCTCTTTTTCTGTTGATCTGGTGCTCTCACTATCAATCAAGATTGCTTGGCCATTGCTGGCTTTCATAAAATTTCTTCAAGAATTCTTTCGGTTTCTGGTAGCTGTTTGTATTGACTTATTTATTGTTCCAGTGTTACATTATTCCTAACTAATCTGCTCCTTCAAGAAAGGAAGGTGTTTCACAGTTAATACTAGTATTGGACTATCTGTTTATCGGATTGGCTTACTATAGGTCTACTTTAATTGGACATTGTTCTCTTACCTATTGGAAATGCAGCTGTAGTTATTCTCTGCTGCTATTCATTTTAGCCCCTTATGTGTGGGTGCTGGCAATGGTCAACACCCGCATTATCTCCCCAGTGTGTTTGTCAGCCGTTGGCTGACACTAGGGAGGTATATAAAGGCCCCTTTGGCACTCTGCACCAAAGGGTGTTCTTTATATTATTTTTAGACCAGGCTGCTTCAGAATAGTTTCACAAGCAGCCTGAGTGTTTTTTTTTTTTTTACTGTAATGATGATTGCTGCATAGGGTGCACAGATGCCAATACAGTAAACGTGAAAGTTAAAAAGGCTAATGGACTTGTTTTACTTTCACTGAATGAGTGCTCTGGGTCATATCTCAGCCTGAGCACTTATTCTCTTGGGGGAGGTATTTTTGGAAAGTGGAGAAGTTCCCCTTTCCTTTTTAAAAAAAATTGTTTTTATTGCAGATCTTTTCATAATTTGCACAAGAAGAGCACAATAAAATGTATACATTCCAATTCAAATAATTACAGACCATAACATTATTGCTAAGGCACTCCCAATGCTTCCCTCGGGCAAGGTACTGAAGAATAAAACCCGCAAGCAGGCAGTCACAATCAGATGATTCCCCAAAACCACTATTCGTATCCAGCCTTACGAAACTCTATATTCGTATCCATCGATTCTTCAGGAATTACAAAAAGAGTGAACTATGTAGGGACAGATGGCACATAAACATACTAGGGTGCTGCACCCCGTGGTATGAATCAACCCGATCCCAGAAAGTGGCCCAGATCCTCCCCTTAACCTCCCTTTCTTGCCCTTACAGGAATATACCACCATTTCTAGACTAGATAGTGCCAACAATCATGACAACCAGTGCTGCTGTGTAGGAGGGTTCAAGTCCGGCTACGCCAAAGTGATGCAGAGTCTGAAAACTGCCATTGCTGCAAAAAGAAAACATTGGGTTGGCCTTGGGACCATGTTATAATGAAAGCCCAAAAGAACCAGTTGAGGAGTCAGAGCAATGCTCATCTACAGGGAAACCTCCAGATTCACATAGTGAGTGGCTAGGGAGTAGGGCAGGTACAGAATATATGCATTAGTTTGCCCGCATTTTCTTTGCAGCGGGGGGCAGCATGTACCCGTGTGACCTCCCCACTTAGTGTTTGTGACAAGGGTGTAATGGAGATCAAAAATAGTTTTATAGTGTTGGGCTTGTAGTTCCGTCGAGCATAAAACCGTATGTGATAGTTCCAAGGATTCAAGTAAGGACAGTCTGAAAAACCTAACCTTTCTCTCAATTTCCCCTGCTGCTTCTCTAAATCATCATTAGAGAGGAAGTTTAAGCCCTCATAGATCGGACAAATCAAACTTTCACCCTCCTGCTCTAAAAAACCCAGAAGGTCTGTTTCAGAGAAGTCAGTTGGACTCTCTGCTTTCCTGAATACAAAGTATCATATTTGTAAGTATTCAAAGAACTCCTGGGGAGTCAACTTGCACCTCACCCAAAGCTCCTCAAAGGAAGCTATATTTCCATTAGAAAATAAATCCCTCAGTATTTTGACCCTTGTCTTTTCCCAGCCCACTATATAGGTATCTTTAAAGATCACCGGGAGTATGCTATTTTTGACTAAAACTTTGCATTTCTTGAGAGCTCCCCCCTTAGACTTGGTCCAAGGGTGGTTTAAAGACCTCAGCAGACTGGTGGGAAGATTCTTATGGATATTTGGCAAAGTTAGGAGATCCCTAAAGTTTCTAAAGTTGCCCAGGGAAAGAGAGAGGTTGGTGTTCCCAAATTTTAAGCTTTATTTTTGGTCTTTAGGGATCTCCTAACTTTGCTATATGCCCATAAGGATCTTCCCACTAGTCTGTCAAATTCTTTAAACCACCCTTGAACAAATTCTAGGGGGGGTTTAGCTCTGATGCATTACAAAGTTTTAGGCAGAAATAGCATTTTGACTATGTAACCGTGGCCAACAATAGAAAATGCAAGTTGTTTATTCTCTGAAAGTCCAATTTATTGTTCAAAATAGCCAGAGACAGATTGACCTCTGACCCTATTGAGGTCCACCAAGACAGTGAAAACCAGGTATGTTGCCTTTTCCACTACACGTGGATCCAGAAACTGCTGGTGTTTGTTTATCACAACTTGGGTTTTAACCTGCTTAAGCGAATAGCCTGAGACCCTACCGGAGGTTGCTGCTTCTCGCTCAATCTTCTCTAATGCTGAGCCAGGTTCCCCTGGTGACAACAGTGACATTGTTGGCATATGCAAGAACTTTAGTTTCCCATCCCTGTGAACATGCTGGTTTTATAAGGTAGTTGGGTTCCAGCATCCTGAGCATGGAATCAGTATATAAAGCAAATAATAGCGCATAGCATAGGCATCCTTGTCTAGTGCCCCTCTGAATATGTATCAAACCAGATTGTCCCCCCATAATCTGAACCCTTTTGGTGGGTTTATGATATATGGATTTTACTGCATTAATAATACCCAAGCCCATATCTTCTCATTATCGCTCATAAAAAGCTTTGAATATTCCTTATCAAACGCCTTCTTGGTGTCCAATAAAATATGTGCAATATGGTCTCCTGTAACTCTCACTAGATCGAACAGCATAATGACCTGGCAAGTATGATCTGTAGTCCCTCACCCAGGTATAAACCCATGTTACCGGGGTGAGACCAGTTTACCTATGATTTGACTAAGCCACAAAGCCAGAACTTTCGAGTAAAGTTTTGCATTACTGTTAATTGACGTGATGGACCGATATGACCCCAGCTCCGTGGGCAGTTTACCCTTTTGGAGGAAGACTACAGTATTCGCCATGGATCATGACTCTGGAGCAAGATGTTTGCATTGTACCAAGAGAAACAGCTCAGCTTTGATTCTCCTGAGTAGGGGAAAAAAGGTTTTGTAAAACATCAGAGGAATTTTATCTTTGCCAGCTGCTTTCCCTGTAGCCAACTCACTTAGGGCAATTTCTATTTCCTACACTGATATAGGAGTGTCCACAAACATGCTGTTTTCTGCAGCTATTCTACTCAAGGGAGACACATTTATAAATTGCCATCTATCCCTGTTGCCTAGTTCATCATGTTCATTGTTGTATAGCTTCTCGTAATATTCTCGAAAGACCTTCCTGATTCAAGCTTGATCATGACCAACCTACTGCACATCCTTAATTTCATCAAACTCCCGCTATGTCTTCTTCTGCCTGGAGCAAATCGCTAATAGTTGCCCTACCTCCTCGCTGTACTCATAGCACTTATTCTTATTTTATTGGGAGATTTCATACAATATTTACAATAACACATGTTAATGCAAAAAAAACAAAAGACAAATTTAACACCTTTTTCGCATATCACCATACATATAGCTTGGAAGACGAGGATACATATCCTATGTATACATATACTATCCCAAAACACGATCTTTTCACAAATCCAATATTGAAGGCACCACTTTATCTATTGTCGACCCTTTTCAAACTCTGAAGCATGTTACATTCCCATTAACCAAAGGTTTCCCACAGACAGCAAAACTTCTTAAAAGACCTGGATCTGAGTGCATATTGATATTCCGATTCTTTGATTTTCTGCATTTTAAACAATATTGTGCATACTTAGGAATTAAATCGGATCACCAGTTTTTCAGAATAAAGGATAGGCTGTCAAAGCATATATAAATAGTCTTTTTTTCATCCAAGAGAAAACATTTACACGTGGAAAATATCCAGGAACAGCATTGTAATTATCAATGTCACAATTTGAGGTTAGAGTGCGGCAACAGTGCAGCTCGATTTCGGTCCAGAAAGAGGCGATGCGTGTACATCTCCACAAAATATGACTCTAATTGGACCCGCTCTCTACGACACATCTGTAGTATCTATCAGGAATCTGAGGGTTAATTTTGTGTAAGAATGTTGGAGTTCTGTAGCATAACCACTTTCCATAAAACTGCATTCTACGAAGATTAGCACCTTTTAACAAAGAGAAGTTAAACCTGTCTACCTTATTCCATGTATCCTCTGAGACTGCAAGACCTTCCTTAGACTACCATTTATCTTGTGCTTTTACATACAGTAAATTTGCCTTCTGGCCCCTCAAGATGACGACCCAGGAGCTGCTAGATCTGCGAGTAGTGGTCTCTATCCAATGTTAGACAAATTCTAGGCTATCCCTTATCTATGCTTGTCTTACCATGAGCTATTACCTTAGAAAAAACCCTATTAAAGCAGTGTGCAAAATAAGCAAAATGATATATAATCTGAGATCTGGCAAAGCCAGAGCCCTCTCTTTCGGGGCTTTACAGAGCTCCTCAATAGCGAGCCTCAGTGTTTTATTTGCCGAAATAAAAGTCGAAAATAAACCTTCAGCTCCCTTAAAAAACTTCATCTGAAGAGCACATGGAACTTCAGAAAAAAAATGCATAAGGGAAGAGCTGACATTTTGATCAATGCTACTGGTCCCATTATTGAGAATCGCAGGTCGGTCCAGAGGGAGAACAGTGCTTTTATCATGCGAATGAGAGGCACATAGTTCAGGGAAAATAAATCCTTTATATTTTCAGACACTTATATACCTAAATATATTTTAGGGCAAAATGGGTGGAACCCTATTGGCAAAGAGTTTTGTGTACAGTTACATAACAACATTTCAGTTTTCATACCTATTTATTTTATACCCAACCATTTCTATGAAGTCCTGAAATATTTTGAAAGCCTGGTCTAAAATTGCCTTTTACGGTTTTAGGAATAGAGCTATGTTGTCTACATATAATTTAATAGGGGTCATTCCCTTTATTGGGGGTTTAATTACTTTGCTTGTACCTGTAGCTATGGCTAAGTGCTCAATAAATAATACAAAAAGAATCGTCAACAGAGGGCATACCTGTTGTGTACCTCTTAAAATCGTGCAGTTCCCAGAATTAACTGAATTGAGAGCAATTTGCACTATAGCACCTTCATACAAATGTGATATGGTCTGAATAAGTTGCTCCGGGAACCTGAACTCATGGAAGATGGAAAGGGGACTATCCCTTGACACTAAATCAAATGGTTTTTCCTCCTCTAATAAATAGATATAAACCAGAGTCTGGGGCTGTGAGAAGTAATCCAGAGCCTGGATTAGAAAATTTGTGCTAAACAAAGTTGTCTCCCAGGAATAAATCCCCACTGATTCGGATGTATGAGAAAACCCAACATTTTACTCATCTGATTAGCCAGCACGTTCGCTATAATTTTGTAAGCTGTATTTAACAGACTGATAGGTCTGTGTGAATTGATATCCTCTTTATTTGTATCTTTTTTTTAAACTCACCACAACCGCGGTGCGAAAAAAAGGCCGAGAGGTCACCCCTTTCCAATATATAATTGCCACGTCTAACCAGTTCCGGGTTAAAAAATTATTCTAAATTCTTGAATAATTCAACTGGAAGCTTGTCTTTTCAACATGCTTTCCCGTTTGGTGATGACTTTACGACCCCTCGATTTCTTCTAAAGTTACTGTGGCTAATAAAGATTGTGTTTGAGTGCCTGAGGAATCTCTCCTGAACCTGGGCGGGCTCGTACAGCCTGACTTTACATTCATTTTCGAGTATGGCGGCGATCTTATTCTGTGTCTGCGCCCATGCGTCTGCCAAGCTAAAAAACATACTACATACTCGCTCTCCTCATACATCTTTTGCAAATAGACTACATTTTTTTGTGTAGCTGTCCTCATAATAGTACTCCTGCATATTCACTCTCGCTTGCATAAGTGCCGCCTTGTTAGTTATACTCTGGCACTCATTTCTCCATGCCCAAAAATGTTCTGCAGCTTGATGTGAAGAAATATCACAAACAGCTGCTTTAGCCACAGCGACCATTACCTGTGCGTCTTCTAAATCCCTGTCTGACTTTGCAAAGATTAGCTGAGTCTCAGCTCTTTCTAATTCCTTCTACTATTCCTTAACCCGCTAGTCCTGGGATTGGGGTTTTTCTGCTTAATACAACTAATCCTGATTGTCTCCCCCCTAACATCAGCATTTAATGCATCCCAAACCACCAATGGCTATGCACTTCCTTCATTGTTCTTGAAAAATTCTGGAATCCATTTATTCATGTGGTGGATATATTCTGCATTCAATAATAATGCTCTATCGAACATCCAGTTAAATGGTGGCAGTTCTAAGGCCCCTAAGGAGAACTCAAATACTAAGGGGTTATGATCGGACATAACCCTTGGAAATTTCTCAATATGATATTCTTGGAGCAAGCAGCTGGTGATCATAAAGTAGTTGGGTTGGACATGATTCTTATGCGGCGCTGAGAAGTACGGATAGCTGGGATCGGGCGAACAGATCTTATGCCAAGTGCTGATCAATCCGTTGTCAGTTACCAACTGAACCAGTGATCTGAAGACTTTAGGTTTACAGACTTCATATACACAAGCTGTGGACTCCAATGTCCCCCTGCCATGTTGATATTAAGGTTTCCAGCAATTATGATTGGATTCGGCCACTGTGTCAGCTTACCCGTCAACCAATCAAAATTTGATTTGTCATCAAGTATCGATCCATAGACAGAACGTAGCGTAAATGACCACCCAGAATTATTGAATTCAGTGATAAGCCACTGACTGTGTCTGTGTGCTAGGCTGTGCTTAGAGCAGGAGAACTGGTGTTGAGCCAAGATAGCTACACCCCGAGCTGTCACAGCTTGAGATGTTCCCACCACCAATGAGAACCCGAGGGAATCAAGTAAACTGGCACCTTAAATGAGAATATGTGCTCACAAGAACTTTAAGTCAAGGGCTACTTTTCATCTATTGTTACCGTTGTTCAGACCACAGATGTTAACATTTGCTATACCTAATCATGACATACAGGTGATAGCAGAAGAACAAACCATTGACCCTTGCCCAAACTCCTCTTCCTAAAAAAGTAAGAGCAAAAAAAGTACTTTATTTCATCCATATACGAAAAAATAGTTGGCTCCTCTTGTGCAATACCCCCCAAAATCCCTGTGGCCCCAACCCCACCCACCCCGTGCCTCTCCCAACCCCAACCCCTACCCTGCTCCCTAGAACCCCAGACCCTCTACCCCTGTCCCTACAGCCCACGCCTCCAACCTCCATTCCCCACACAAACTTCATAAGTAGTCAGGCCCACCATAACCACTCCATGGCCCGTTTCCAAACACCACTAGCAGTGCAGCCAACAATTTTACAATTGGCAAAACTGAACACTGTGCCCCCTTTTAAACTTGTAATATAGAGACTGAAAGAAGGACCCAAATAGAAAAGGAAATGTATGATAAAAAAGTAGAAAATAGAGAAGAAACCAAAAAAGCCACATAGGGCGCACATTTTACAGGGTGGCATAAAAAAGCTTTATTTGTGGAGGGAATTGGTTCATTCATTTAACATTGCCATCTTCACCCATGAAGAAAGCAGGAAGAAAGAGCTCTCAATTAGATCCTAGCCCCTATCTCCTTTAAGAAATCTTTAGCCCTAATTTCCGATGTCAAAGACCTAATTGTGCCATTGACATTGACTTTTAATCAGGCAGGGTTACTTACCAAAGCCTCCCCCAGCATCTTCAAAATGGTTTTATTAGATGCCTTAATCGCAACCACTTTTCAATCATGAACTGGCAAAAGTTGAGTCTTTAAAAACAGTCTGGCCATCGAAGGTGCACCTTGCATCAGGTCAGGTTTTTTCAAAAGTCACCTACCTAAACAGGTAGTTACCAAAGTACACTAAGATCACCTTAGGTTTTAAATTTGAGGTTCCATCTTGTCTCCTGAGCATCGGGGGAATCAGTGTACCCACTGGGCCTCTAAGTCCGAGTTCCAGGAGGACATCATATAGGCCCGAATGTCATTGCCCTCGGCCCCCTCCACAATCCCCAGAAATCTCAAGGTCTCTGGCTCTGCCTATTTTCAGTCTTCCAACTTCCACAAGACATCTGAGAGCTGGGTTTCATGAGCCTCTGTTTTCCCCATGAGTGCTTCCAGATTGATCTCCATAGCAGCTGTTCTGTCTTCGGTGACGGAGATCCATTCTCCAATCTCAGAGCATATCGTATTGACGTTGTGGATCATCCCTTGTAGTTGCTTTGTTCCAACTCATGCTCTTTGACTCTCCGTTACATGTTTCGTCCTGCAGTTGCTTAATTGAGTTATAAATAAGACTCAAGGAAAGCTTGTCCGAGGGAAAGTGTGGGCCCATCTGCCTGACCTCTGGTGGCTGTAATGTAGTCAGTTGCCCTTGGCATTCCGCATCCACCTGCTATGTAGCTGAATAGTCCCATTTCAGGGAGCCCGAGGGAAATGTACCTTTCATTTCGCCCTTGGTACTTGACTGATTCTTAACCTTCTTCTTTCCCTTGACCCACTTGACAGTCCACTCTGGCCCTTCAGGAGACCCCCTCACCAGCTCTTCGGATAGACTATTAGAGCTAAGCCGTGAGACGGATGGCCGCGAGCTGAGGACATCGCTTAAGGCAGCATCAGAGATTTCAGACTCCTCTGTAAGTGAAAAGAATTTATGCCTGACACCTGAGGGGTCAGCCCTCCATGTTCCCTTTCAAATACTTTAGTGTCCTGAATCACCTGGGATCGGATGTTTCCTTTGTTATTCTCTTCATCTGACCTGCAGCTGCAGCCGCCGTATTTTGCTCATGCAGGAGAGTAATTGGGCTAAGTTTTGCCCTGAGGCTCATTAAAGCAGCTGGCCCTTGGTCCAAGTGTACGCACCTTGTTGGGATCTTGCAGCGTGCCAGATGACAGCCTCTTAGTAACAGGGTCATGATGTGAAAGGGGCTTGTTTATGCAACTGGGTGTAAATCAAGAGTTATCTACAGAATTAGTTACAGAATCAGCCACACCAGGATGCAGCTAGCCTGCACTGGCCCACACTGTCTTGCATACAGCTGCTCAGTCTTCAGGCGGGGCCACATTAATAGACTCCATAGCTGGGGCGGGAGCTGTACTAAAAATCCCAGCAATAGATGGCTGGGGCTTACTTCTTCTCAGACCCATGGCAAGAGATTGCTTGGTATAATTGATTTCTTCAAATGGCACCCATGACCTCAAGTTGGCGCCCTTCCTTCATGTCTCCAAGAGAACCACTATTGCAGTCCTGGTTTGCGTGCTGCTGACCCACCTTACGCTGCTGCTGTAGGGTTGCCACCTCCACTCGGTACCTTACTGCTCGGATTCCCTTTGGTGGCATATTCAGAGAGAGCGCCAGTACACCGATGCACCCTACACCACTTTAGACTTCCTGGTTTTTCCTCATAGAAGGTGGAGCACTGACCTCTCGTCAGCTGGAAGGCAGTTTGAAGGGCAGTTCGAGGTGTTACAGTCACAGCCAGCTGCTGGATCTCCTCTTCGCCATCACTGCCATTGCGGATGAAGACCAAGAGCTGCGGGTATGTCCAGTTCTGCCCCATACCAGAGGGTAAGACACCATAATAACTTGAGCCTCCTTTGCCATACATGTAGATCAACCGCGTCACGCTAGCACTGGGAGCTGCGGAGGAGAGTGGCCACTGGAAAGCCTATGCAGTTGCCATCATGATTCTCACCAACATTTTTCACATCGAGGGAGGGGGCACAAAGCCCGCCAGACACCAGGAAATGTATTTTTTCAGTCTCTTTGCCCCCCCAGGTGGCAGATGGGGGTAATTATCACCGATCTGCCCCCTGGGGAGGCACAAAGCCCACTTGACACCAGGGTTAATAAAAAAATAAATATCGGAGCGAGGGCTGCTCACAATGGGCAGGACCATGCCCCCACTCCTAAAAATATATGGTGACAGTCTTTCTACACTTCCCAGGAGGGCAGGGAGGGTTGATTATGGTAGAATACTCCCAGGTACCAGTAAGCCTACTAGACACAATGGAAACAAAAACATAGCAGTGGGTTCTGCACACTGTGGGCCAGACAGTCTTTCTGCCCTGCTTGGGGACAGATTGGAACAAATACCCCAATTTGCCCTCTAGAGGCAGAAAGCCCACTAAACACCAGAGACTACATTTCTTCTGCATTTTTGTGCAGGAGGTAACCCCCTGGCATGGGCTCATGCTCTCCCCCACCCAGCAGCCCAGTCTATTTGCCACCCAGGGGGATGAAAAAGGGTATTCACCCCCAATCTGCCCCCCAAGGGAAGATTGCCCACTAAACAGTCAGCATTTCAAAACAAAGGGGAAACAAAAGTAGGGTGCATCCTGCCCTGACATCCTGCCATACTCCCTCCAAAGAAGGAGCAATAGTATCTTTCTCCCCCTCGAGGGGCAAGTCCTAGTTTTGTCTCAATTGGAGAGATTGTCCCAAATATGTACGCTGCCCCCCCCCCCCCTATTCCAGGGTAGAAAATCCACCTAACACCCTGACAACATGAATTTTGCCTTTGGGGCAAAAGAAAGTGGTTCAGGAGTTGCACCCGTGCATGGGCCACACACACCCTCTAAAAAAGGAACCAACCAATCTTTTTGCCACCCCCCCCGCCTCCTGGGCAAACAAGAGTTTTGCCCCAATTTGGCCCTGTGGACCAGAAAGCCCACTCTATGGCAGGAATATATTTTTTACATAAAATAATGGGGTAGTTCTAGCCCACCCTAATATATGCTCCACCTGCACCCCAAAAGTTTTAACAGTCTTTCTGCTCTGTTGTTCACTAAAATATCCCATTCCAATGGAAAATGAAAGAAGATTTTAATTCTTGGGGTGCTGTTTTTGCATATGGGCCAGGAGAGTGTGGCTAGCTCCCAATATTGTCCCACTAACTATGGTGAATGGCTGCTCTTGTTGGGCTTAGGTAGGCTGCCACATGGGAAAACCTACCACACTCAGACAGTTCTGAAAACTGGGTCCCCAGTGTAACGGGGTGCAGGGATCCGGGCCGGACTGGACGTACCCTGGGGTACTGCTCAGCGTGCAGGCGTGGAGGTCAAACCTCTATTTCACGCCAGCTCCACGGCACAGGATGTGGAGCCACAACAAGCAGGAAGACGCAGAGAGGAAGAAAAAGGATGTCGGCAGGGAAACAAAAAGGAGGAGGATGAGGTCGGAAACGAGGAGGAGATTGGAGACGCGAACAAGGAGGAGGACGGAAACATGAACGAGGAGGACGAAGGCAGCTGGAGAAAGATGGCGAGAATGGAGGAAATTGTGTTCGGACAGCAGGGAACATCAAAGTGGAGCTCGCATCCAGAAGGCTGAGAGGGAGACCACGCGAAGGAGCCGGCCTTGTTCCAGGTGGAACGTGACCCCTCCAGGTACGTGCCACGAGCTGAGGAAGTGAAGACCAACAAAAGGCACAAAAGTGGGGGGCACTAATTTTTGTATTTATTAAAAGAAAACTATGAAAAATCACTGGGTGAAAGGAAAAACTATTGAAAAGGCACTGTGTGAAAGGAAATGGGATACTAATTTTAAGAGAAAGATAGGATACTAAACAAAAAGAAGGTATCTAAAAGGTCAGAAAGATAGAGTGGTAGAGCCAATAGTGTAGATTCACCTACAAAACTAACAGAATCACGGAAGAAGAGGGGACAGGAAAACACAAGAAAAAAGACAGAAAAAGAGAAAGAATAAATCAGAGAGGAAAGAGCAATACCTACCATAGAGACAAACATACCTTTTAAAATGGGCTTCTTGTTTTTCTCTCCCTCTCCCAGTGGACGATCTTCTGGATCCCCGAGGCGTCAACCTGCAACCGGAAAACAAATGGAAAATATGGAACAGGGAAGAACAAAAGGAAGAACACAATCTACAGACATACAGACACGTAGAAATAGAAATATAATAAAAAAGAAGAAACATTATTTGGAGAAGATAAATAAACAGTGAAAACTGTAAACCTAACTTGTGTACTCGTGTATCCATTTGTACTTACTTTGGGGTAGTCCAGGGTGGTGTGCTTCATGTGGATCCCACAACACTTTCTTACCCAAAATGTCCAGCAAACTGCAAACTTTGTCTAAAAACACACACTTTCCTTACATGTCTGTGAGGATAACGTCTGGAATCTGCAGGGAGACACAACTTTCTTACCACCTAGCATTCTCACAAGTCTCCCAATAACAATGTCCTTGCTTGTGCTGGTCGGCCAAGAAACCTTGACACAAAAGGCCCTGAAACGCTACCTGGAGAGATTAGTGATAAAG
The DNA here is from genome assembly GCF_031143425.1 of Pleurodeles waltl. NCBI lineage: Eukaryota > Metazoa > Chordata > Amphibia > Caudata > Salamandridae > Pleurodeles > Pleurodeles waltl. Next base: position 308,732,333 of record NC_090449.1, on the reverse strand, counting down.
GCAGCTGTGGGATATGGGCAGTGCTCAGCCGACATTCATTGAAACCTACCAACTGCAGACATTTTTGAAAACTATACACCTAGAGGATTCCTGGGTAGAGTGTCTTCTGTGGATCCCACAAGGTTTTCTTACCCACACTGGGTAAGAAAACCTCCAGGGTGCCATAGTGAGAGGCACACAAGTCAGGTGTCTAGTTTTAAAAAATGTGCAAGTTTGCTAGGTTTACCTAGGTGCCGGCTGAGCTAGGGCCCGAAGACAATAGCTACCTGCTTTGTAAGACAGGGGTCACTTTTGAGCTGATAAATGTGCTGTACTCATGCTGAGTTTTGGGTGGTTTTATGTTGCAGGCACCACTCCTACCTACGCAAGTGAGATACCATTTTAATCAAGAGACTTGGGGTAATGCTAGATGGAAGTAAGTTTGCAGCTCCTTACAGTTTCAAGAACTTTCCATCAAATACATGTGAGGAAAATGTGCTTTTGTCAAAGTTTGAGATTTGCAAGGGATCCTGGGTAAAAAACTCAGTGAGAGCCACGCAAGTCACCCCACCCTGAATTCCCCCGGGTATCTAGTTTTCAAAAATGTGCAAGCTTTCTAGGTTTCCCTATGTGCCGGCTGAGCTAGGGCCCAAAATCCACAGCTACCCACTTTGCGACAAAACAGGTCAGTATTGAGTGGAACAATGTGGCTTATCCATGTTGCATTTTGGGCCATTTTTTTGTGGCGGGGACTAGGACAACCCACACAAGTGAGGTACCATTTTAATCGCAAGACCGATGGGACCACAGAATAGCAGAATGTTTGTTATTTCCAATTGGATTTCGTTGCGTGTGGCCTTCCAAATGAAAGCCAGTGTGTGAGAAAATAGACATTTTGACATAACACCCTCTAAATCCCATGTTAAAACGGGTTCCCACAAATTCTGAGATGTACAAATAACCTGTGTGCCTTACCTCCACATCTTGTACCCATTTCAGATATACATAGGTTTCCTTGATACTCATTTTTCACTCTACATATTTAACCAAATAAATTGTAATATACTCTGTACATAATGAAAAACAATTGCACCATGCAGCTCGGTTTTTGACTCTGGGTATCTTGGGTTCTTAGACAACCTACAAACTTCATGTATCCTCTCAACCTGAAGAGTCTAGCGGATGTAATGGTATATTGCTTTTGTAATGCAGACATTGTGACAAAAAAGTTACAGAGGAAAATGTCAGAGATAGGTCTTTATTTCTCACTCATTTCAATAGTTCTTTACTTCAACAGTTAGTTTCTTTGGGAAAACCTTGGGGGATCAGCACATATGAATGACCCTTGCTGCATTCTGAATTGTATCTATCTTTCAATAATGTGCTTTCCTAGGTCACCCATGAGTTTCACAATATTTTCCCCCACAAACTGGAAGTAGGTTCAGACCGCAGAAACAGGAAAAATTGGATACCTCTGGGAAAAATGGCAACACTGTGGAAAAAAATAGGCTTTTTTATTCAGCTCTGCATGCTCCTGAAAGCTGGCAAGAAGGTGACTTTAGCACAACAAACTGTTCGTTCATGCCCTTTTTAGGGGAAAAAAACTGACACTTTCATCCAGAGCACTTTTTTATTATTTTTCCAAACAACTGTAAACACAGCTCTATTTTGCCTATTTTCTCCAGCAGAATCCACAAACCCAGAGTACCTTTAGAATCTCCAAGATGTTGGAAAAAGATGTCACACATTTGGCATGGGTATCATATGTTGAAAAAAAAGTTATGAAGTCCTAAGAGCAAAGTACCCCAAATAACCAAAAAAGAGCTCACTACTAGGAGGGGGTGGACAGCAGTTAATTAGTTAAAGCACGAAAAAGGCATAATGGAAGTATCAGTTCCTTTAATACAATCAAGGCTTTCGCTTACTGAAAAGCTAGGAAAATCAGCATTTAGGCTTATCGTCCAAAAATGTCTTTAAACAGTTTTGGAATCATGGTAACGACCAAAGACAGTATGATACTTCTTGACAGACTCTCTACGTACATTTCTGGAAGTCTCTGTGCATAGTTTTGATCCTCACAAAGTAGTAGAGGCAGTGTAAATCCTTATTGTGAAGTTCATGCGGGCATTAACCCACTGACCCATACTTTTTGTCTGCTTGGCCAGGATCCTACCCTTATTCAAACAGGGCAATTCCACTCCACACCAGGCCACAACGGCAGGGCGTCTTCTAGATTCTTAGGAGTGATCCTAAATATGAGGGTCATTTCCGCTCTCACTTGGTCATGAAAGCTTCTTCTTAAAGTCCGTAAGTAGGACTAGTTACTGACTCAAAGGTACATTTATTTATCATACGTTGGGATTACTGACGGGGAGCATGGGCTTACCAAAGTAAAGTATTAACCTTTGAGATTTGAAGTCTTCGCTGACCCTTTCTAAATGCATCTTTATGCATCTCTTTTTTGTGGCTTTTCCCAGGCTGTGAATAGGCAGACATCAATTGGTCAGTCTATGGATTACAGAAAGAGGAGAGTCCAACATTGCAGCCCAGGCCTCTTCATTGCTTGTTGATGCCCAGTGAAATTCAGAGATGGAAAGGAGAAGTTCCGATGCAGTTGCTGGGCTGATGAATTAAGCATGGCAGGAAAGAAAGCATATTCACTGGTGCACGCAAACATCTATAGTGGTGATGCGTGAAACCTTGCAGTGGTTGCAATATGTAGGCTGTTTGGTCCACACAGAGGACATGGAAAGTGGATGGAGAACCTACTTTTCGCATGCCTTCCACTCTATAAGTTGGTTCCCTCAAACACAAAACACACAAGTAACATGATACCAGCAAATAGAATGTAGTATGAGGTGCAGTACGTCATGGCCCTAGGTTTACTGGAGAACATCAGATTTTTACGAGGGGAATTTGGTAGGCTTCCTCCCTACCAGGGTTACAGGCCCTTTCCCTAGAACCTGGAATCAGCTGTCATTTATCATCATTATCCCCCAAGTCTTGTTTGTGACTATAGGTGGGGGCACACTTTGGGTGTACCCTGTTGGCGATCTGAAGCTGTTACTATGCTGGGGAACATCCAACATGAGATACCTCTAGCTGACTAAGAGCTTGCCAGGCAAAAAAATAAACAAACAGGGCAGGCTGTTACACCTCTCATTGCTCCTCAGGAATGTACACCATTTAATCATCCTTCGGAGTTTAGTTCAATAATCTAGCACCTCTTGGGCTCATGTGCAGATGTGTTACCCATACTTTCCGCAATATTTTGTTATATGTAAAATATACATAGTTCTTAAAAAGGAAGACTACTACTTAGACATTATAACAAATGACTTTTTATAGGAATCACCATAATATGAGCTCGTAGATACCTTATATGAAACCTTCCAGGAGCCTGAGCACTCGGGAATTCTGACCACTCTCTCAAATAGAGCCATAGTTGCAGCGATTCCAAAACTTGGGAAAGACCTGTTGCACTGTGAATGCTATCATTCAATATTGACAGATTCAAATATCTGGGATATACATCACCAGTGGTCAAGAAAACAAGATCTCTAAAAATCTAGACCCATTCAGCATTAAGAACCAGAAGGACTATGCAAAATGGGCACAACTAAATATATAATTTTGGGGCAGACTACAAATGTTTAAAATTGTAGTGATGCCCCAGTTCACCTATGACTAGGCATGCTTAATTTGCATGTCCATACTCCCTTACTGCAACTGACAGACAAATGTATAGAGGATTTCAAATGGGGCACTGTGAGACCATGGTTTAGGTTTGCCAAATGAATAACCCATAAGATGTGTGGGGCCTCGGATTGCCTTGTGTCTAACACTACTACACAGTGCTTCACCTGTCACAATTGGAGTACCTGTGGCCCAGGACAAGAGATGCTCCTTTGCGTGTCCTCTTTGAATGTGAATTCTCAGAGTGGTTCCGGCATTCAACTGCTATACAAATATAAAGCACCCACCCTATCTACACTGAACCCCTTAATTCAAACCATGCTACAAAACTGGACATATGCTCCCAAATTACTATGGACTAACGAACAACCAAACACCAGAGCACCTCTATGGAACAGTGCCAGCATAAATATAGGATGGAGTCCCACTCAGTGGCCCAAGAGGCAGATGGTGGGCAATAACACCTTGAATCAATTTTTGGTGAAAAAGACATGAAAAACTTTGATGCATTACGGATAAAAATATAATCTATCCTAAGATCAGAGGTGGAAATACATGAAGTCAGTTCACTGTCTTATTACTATCTGAAGTGCACCTCCTTGGAACATCTCTGAAACCCACTGTTCAACACTATTTGAAACACTGGGGTCTTTCAAGAGGAGTAGTGTCAGGTTTCTAAAATCTCCTAGTCCATCACCTGCACTCAAAACGTCTCCTCTCGAGTGTACGTACTAAATGGCGACAGAGTTTATCGATAGACTATGTGGAGGATGAATTTGAGTAGTTGATGGAAAATCTAGAAGTGGGGCTGGTGCAGGATTCCAGGATAAAGTTTTGTATTTAAAATTACTACCAGATTGGTACTGGATGCCCCCTGAAATTGTCATCAGCAGGGATGCTTCACCATTTGTACTGCTGATAATAAAGTTGATCCAGTAGTGACACAACCCATGTCCTTTTCCTGGATGTGCAATGCTTTTTGGTCCTTAGTTGGGAATACCCTACACAGTACATGAGAAATACTAGCACCATTCTCCAAGAGGATGGTATTCCTACATGATATGGCAACCAAGATCTTTAACTGTAACACATGCGGATTTCCACATCTCCCTAAGCATGAGGAATAGCTCTTCAAGGTGTTTAACATAGCATCATAAGAAAAACATATATATCAGGTGCATAGCGCTAAGGAGACTTTTCAGTATATCTGGTTCCCCCCTTCCTTGGTACCTCCATGAACAAAAGGATGACGTTTTCTGTGCATGCTCCCCTCTCCCCCTTCATAATGATGTTCGCACTCATACTCTTTCATTTTCCATGACCTCTACAATCAGCTATATGATTCTTCCAAATGACTGATGTATTATCACTTCTAAGGGGGACACACCTGTTGCTAAACCCAGTACTAGCTAATCTACTATAGTATAATGGTGCCATTGACCTAATGTTAGTTGTATGTTCACCAAGTTCACATAACTACTGCCTGTATTTGACCATTTCTGTTATATTTGTTTTTTTATTTGATGAATGTGCTCTGTTGCAAGCACACATAGGAGGAAGCTATGTAAAGTTATGTAGTCACTGCTTATTGATGATATATGTATGTGTATATCTATTAATCAATGTATCACCGCTGATCTATACTGCTATCTTCTTGTGTAGCTGATATATTCTAATGTACCTCTTGTACTGTTGAAAAGTCTACAAATACATACTACAAAAACAGAATGATCATATTATGAGACGATAACTGCCACAGAAGGAAATAACATTATGGTCCCTCATTCAAACCAGTGTTGCATCCACAATTGGTACCAGGTTGATACAACAATACCAAAACAAACCAAACTTCTAATTCTGCTTCACAGGTCACAATGTAACCTTTGACATAGTGAAGTTGATCCTATGTGGCACAAAATGAGGTAATGAGGGTTGAATCAATCACTACAAGTGGGCAAATCTGTGTACTCGATTTCATGGTTCTCTACACGGACGTGATCAAAAGGTAATGCTATATACCATAACTTTTAGCACTAAAAAAATTAACTCCAATCCGAGGATACTAGTGGAGTTATATAAATGCTCTCAGTGTAATTTACTTCACACGAAGCACAATGAAAATATATAGTGGAATTATATAAATACTCTGTAATTTACTTCAGACGAAACACAATGATACTAAACATATGATTTTTTGTTTGTGCAGATGGAAACTTAAAGGCATGAAAGCACAACATGCCCCTCGTGCTTAATTACTCTAAGGTGGCCGAATACCAAGGCTATCCTACTTGATTCCACCTCATGAGTCATCCTTTCACCACGGTACACTTCATATCTCTTAATCTCAATCTTGCTGGTTCTTTTTCAAATCTGCTTTCTGCCTCCGTCATTTTTTTCCTATTTTTCGACTCATGTTCCTTTCTCCCCTTTCAGCTTTTCGCTCTTTTGCTGTGAGGCGATGTGTCATGATATAAAATATTTACCAGAATATTAAGCACTGCCAGCCAGCCTCCTTAAATTTTTTGCGTTGTTTTCTTTCTGTTTCCGCCCACAAGAGCCAACAAGCACACTACAAGCAAGCCTGCAGCCATTAACGAGGAAGGACAGACAGAAAGGACAAAGACTGTCTTTTTTTATGAGGCTATAAAATCCGGCCTCAGAATGTTGTTTGTTTTTCCGGCCTCTCTGTGGCAGACGGAGTTTTGCTGAAATAATGATGTGCAGATAAGATACTTTCTTTTGACCAGTGCTGTAGCTTCGAGTGACCTTTGACTGGAGAGGAAGGCTTCTCCTCATTTTGCCCTCATATTTAGTCAATAAATGCCGGATTATGCTGTGCCCAAGAAAATAAGCAACTAGTATAAAACATTTCTGAGTAAAGTTCACGTTGGCTCAGCATTTCAATGCTAGCTGGGCTTCTTACTTTGGCCGGAGGAGAGGCGAGCTCGCGCCCACCTCCACTGAACAGAAATGATACGCATTTGCTTTCTCTTTGAATGGAAAGCGTACGATTTTAAAAGCTCTGGTGACAAAAAAACATAAAGAAAAACATGATAAAGGAGAGTGCAGCCAGTCCAAAACTGTTACCCCTGCAATACAATTGTTTTCAAGATTAATTTTTTTTATTATTATTATTATCATTATTATTTCTTATTATTTTCTAAATCGCACTTTCGCCGGGGACGTCGTGAACCTAGGACTACAGACCTCTGTACAAAAAACTAAAGAGGACAACAAAGACCAGCGGGCATTAGCAAAATAGAAACGCCTTTAAATGTTTTCTAAAAGAAGGGTCCTTTAGTTGGATGTAGCAGCTTTTAATTTTAAGACAGGTATTTTATGTCAGCAGAAGAATTAATTCCTGACTTGGATGAGTTACAAAAGAATGAATATCTAAGTTGTAGAAGAATGGATGTATGGATGACAGCAGTTTATTGAGTGCAGGTAATGGCCACGTGGCGAGGTTCTGATGGCAGCAGGGGAAGGAAGGTCTGAAAGGTAATTCAGAAATGGACGTTTGAACAGCAACAGACGTATGGGTGTGATTGACAGCAGAAATATGAAGAATGAATTGCAGTGGACGAACGGGATTGGATGATGCAGAAAAATATTTTTTTAGACAGAATTAGAACCATGTTGATGAGAGTTGATGGTTGGGTATCTGGATGCAGTGCTTCATTTGAACCGGTTGTTGCATGTGGGGTCCACCGGCACTCATTTCAGGACACCAGCCCTTACTTTTCCTCCTCATACATTTACCCAGAGCTAGAGAGAGAAAGACATAGAAGGAAGACGGGAGGAGGAAGAGAACGATGGAAAAACAGTGACAAAGGGAAATAAGGGATGAAAAAGAACTTGCAAGAGTGAAATAAAGTTGCACAGAGAGTATGGTGGTGCAGGAATGAGCCATGAGATAGAATCAAGACTATGCAGGTTTGGTATTTGGCAATCCCAACATTAGCCAGAAAGGGCTGGGGGTGTTTATGAAAAACCTTGGGCACAGGCATTTAATATTTTACAAATTAAGCACTATCTGGATATCAGAACAATAATTAATACCCATATGAGAGAAAATGAATGGGGCTGTCAGCCAAAGGAGTTTCTTTGACGATAAGGTGAAAGAATGTGCGGAAGGCTGGCAGGAAATGAGTGGATTTTAGGGTGGCAAAAGAATCTGTGTATGAATACAGAATGAAATAAGTGTGGATAGTGTTAAAAGAATATTCATCAGGGGGAGCAAAACAACGAATGTCTTCATAGTAGAGGATGAGTAAGTGTGGGTGGCAACTCATGAATGATGGGTTAGGGGTAACTGATGGGTGACTGGGGGAGCCAACTCAAGAATATAAATGGCATTAAAGAATGTGCTCCTGGTAGAGGAGAACAGTGAAAGTCATCTTGGCAGAATATGAAAAAGTGTGTGTGCGGCAGCTCATCAATGACAGTGTGTCAGCTCATTAATGAGTGTTGGTGCAGCACATGAATCAGTGTGTTAGCTTATTATAGTGTGTACGGGGCAGCTTAAGGATGAGTGTAACTCGTGGGCAGGTGTGAGTGCCAGTTCTATAATGCAGTGGTGCAAAATCTTTGGACTTCTGTGGACCCCCACTTTATCCATACTTGAACCTGGGGACCCCCACTGAATCATTATTGGAATCCAGGGACCTCCCCCCAATGAGTCATTACTGAAAGCTGGGGACCTAATCTGTTACTATTATCTAATTTACTAAGCAGTCGCTGAGCCCCTGAGGTGGATTTGTGGACCCCCAGGGTTCTCTGGACCACACATTTGGAACGCAGTAATAAATGCTTAGACTTAAAATAATATGCTGTTTGGGCTAACAGAACAATGAATCTCTTCATAGTAGATAAATATTAAGAATGGTGTCAGCTGATGAATGAGTGTGGGTGGGATTCATTGCTTAATCTTAGTTGGTATTTGCATGTGGGTCCATTCGTCACTCATTTGTGGGAGCTAGATGTTATTTTCATCAGACTTTGATCTAAGACAACAGAGAGAAAGAATGGAGAAGAGAAAGACTAATAATCCCACTTCTTCCTAGCAAACCTTCCTATGACTCCCACCAATGTCTTTTATCTGTTTTAATACAGGCCATATGTTTTCCTGCACTTCTGCCTCTTCTTTGCCTCCAAATGTATCCTCTCTTTCTTCTTTTTCACCTTGCTCGTGTAAACCAATCCTTGCCTTTTAAAAATTCAACATCCTTTGTCAGGTTAGACATCTGCCCCAGCACAAAGGCCTTGCCATACTTTACATCATATTTCCACTAGTTCCAGCTTCTCACTTCCCTCGCCTTTTTTATTGCATGTGTCACTCTCAACTTCAAACACATTCCAAATCCTCCACAACTGTTTCCCCATGTCCCAACTAACATACAATTAGGCATCGCCTTTCACTCTTCTATGGAACCGTGCCCTCACCAACACCCTGTAAGATTTGTCTTCCTTTCCTTGATAATGTGAGTGGCTGCACAGAACGGATATCTCTTTCTCTCTTCATACCAGTGTCTAAGTGAAACACAAATCTCTAGTGGTTTCTGAAATGCCTTGAGGGCCTTGATTGCCAGCACTGCGCGCCGGTCTGCTATCTGGCAGCCCAAACCAGACAGGGATAAACTTGTGGAGCCTCGAGAGGATGCACCTGATCCTCATTCACCCACTCTTGTCACCTCTTCTACCAATACCCATCTAGCTGACATTTTCAGATCTTGCATAGACAGCACATGTGCTGTCTGTTTGACTCATTTTATTTACAGTTAGTTGGTTTACAGCCCACCCATAGCTTACCATTGGCTAGCTTCAGCGCCCCTCTCATTTGCTTTTTTCTTGTTTGTCCCAGCATGCCTGCGTTTGCCTGCACCATGTCCTTTGGCCCTCCCCTGGAGCATGGACTAAGTACTTGTGTCCTTTCACTGCTCCTGTTTGGACCTACTTTTTTGTTTGTGTTCAAGCATTCCATATGAGTGCTTGTGTTTTTAGGCTATTAACCATACATTGCTTCTTTTCTTTCCCAAACCCCTGCCCACATCCATTACTTTTACCTCCCACCTGCCTATCCACATTTCATCTTGCTCCCCCACTCATCCATTTCATCTCCCTCCACCAGCCTGTGCCTGAAGATATCTGGTGTCACTCACTTCTGAATACATTATAAAACATTTGCTTCAGCACTAAGTTTGAACAAAGTACAATCCATGTGCAGGCACTTTAAATATATTTCAATCAACGGGCACCAAATGCCAGGCATTGAATTACAAATTATTTATTCATAGTGAAGTGTTCTTCACGCTGTTTTAAAAAGAATAGCATGTTTCTAAAATCTGAGTGTGATTTACAGGTTTCCGATTATATAATTCTCCCTTTACAAACCATACGGTTGCATAAACCTCTTGTCCCATAGTCTTCCTATAGCCTAGAGCGTGGTCAGGTGACAGTATCAGCAATGGAATAACATCAAAGATGTGTGTGAATGTGGTGGACATCTTGGAATAACACTTTTTTCTTTACTAGAGGGCGAACTGGACCCGAAGGTCACGAGTGCATTACACGAGCACCAGTTATATTGCACACATTCACTTTTTGTAGGCACAGGGAGCTTAAGTGATTTGCCCAGAATCACAGAATGTTGGACCAATGCTGAGACTTGAACCTAGTTCCCCAATTCCAAAGTTGGCAGCCCTGGCCATTACACCACATCCTCTCCCTTTCAGTTGGAAATAAAAATGATCTTCTGGTTCAATGCACTAACTTGTATTTGCATGGTAAATACAGACGTTTTTCTATTGATCTAGTTATTCTAGTTATTCTAGTTATTGATTATACTCTAAACAGTAAGATAATTTCTAATGGTTTTGTGGTTTTAGTTCACCCATACTTAGTTAATTAACTAAGTGTTGTGCGGTTTCAGTTTAAAAACACTTTAAATCTTTTTCCATAAAAAGGAGCACTGCAGAAAAACTATTTGCAGCAATTATGTTTTCTCATCTTGTAAACACGTTAACAAGATACATAAACTGTCTCATTAGATATAGTTATATGTTTTCCAAAATCAATGTAATCTAAACTTGATTTACACTTTACAGAATGACATCCTGTTCTTCAAACACACCTGCCCTCCCATTCATCACTACCACCCATCTTCTCATCCACCACCCCCAGCCAATTGACAAAGCCATTAGCCCGCCCATATGCGAGACCTATTGGCACTGTCAATGCTTGTTTCTGTCTATCCACATTGCTTCCCAGAGGATCCTCCACGGAGTCCCCCAATGCCAACATGACTCCCAGATTCCCAACCCTTACTCCCAGAGGATTCTCCCTTCAGGTGTGAAGCTTCACCCAAACTGTTGCCAAACTTCCTTCGCATTCACATTGCTGCAATATGGAGTCCACTTCATGGATACAGCTGTTCTCCTCCGGCCCTCTGACATGTCTCCCAGCTCACTGTTCTCCCATTGCAACTCCTGGATTACTCTTCTCTTAATCTCATTTCTCATACTGTGCAGAGGTGACATTGGCAAGGTCCCTCTGCTTATTTCCCTGGCAGGCTACTCCGACCTACCATCCAAGCCTGATCTAGTATCATGGCAGCTTGCAAGCCCCCCCCCCCACCCTGCCTCATGAAGCATCATAAGGGCTTCACCTTCCAATACCTACCTTGCACCTGCTTCATTATCTATCTGAATGGCTACAGTCTCTGGTCACTAAATACTCAGGCAGGCAAAGTTCTCTTCAGACCTCCCACGATGCAGGAAAAGGGAAAAAAATAAGATCTCCCTTGAGCCCTGGGTATTACCCTTCAAACACCCCCCTGAACCCAAACATCCAGTCCATTCCTACAAGTGTCACCAGGTCTGTACCACTCACAGGTGAAGCCCAGGGTGAGACCTCAGTAGCCTCCCTTCTCCCCATGATACAGCTTGAAGTCAGAGTCTACTCTCTGCTGTGTCCAGAGAGGGGCCACTCCTCAGTAAGGACAGCACAGGGTTATCTTGTTTCCTGTCATCATTTCTGGTTTTCGTCATCCATCTTAGCAACAAGAAGAGTCAAGATGGATTGTGACGGGACATAGTATGATTGGTGCAATGGCGAGGAGTGGGAGCAAGAGTATCATTAATCAGCACTCCTCCTTACCATACGTTCAGTGTAGCTCTTGTATATCTCTTTCCTCACCTTGTACTTTCCCCACACACAATATCCAACAGCCGGGGGCATAAGGCCCTACAGCCCTGTGGCAGAGAGGTACCCCACTTTCTAAGGGGCCCCATATTCAGACCAAGTCCTCCAAATCTGTGCGAGATTTTGGAGTCTGGGCAGTCCCTCATCACATTCTGCAGGGTTAGAGTGGGTGTAGCCACCATTTTGTATTATGCCACTGCCCATAGCCATGGACGTCGTTTAGGAGTCGTCAGGGGTCGTAGCTATGGCCACTGGCTTCCCCTAGCAAACGCTGGCTCTGCCTTTGCGACCCCTGGCCTCAAGGGTATCAAAATCAGTGCCAAAATGCACTGGGAACTCCACATTCCTTATTGTCTACCGGTTTTTCATTATACTAATAGTGAATAATATTCTATTTTTCAGTATTAGTGCAATAAAGTGGAGCATACTTAGGACCTATGGTCAGTGCTTAATTTGTGCTTGTGTTTTCAGGTGCTCAGCACCAAACACCAGCACCAATTTTATGGGATTGCACTACTTGGTGGCGTTGTGTTTCTGTTCTTCAGCTGAGTTTTTCAGCAAAGTGTTTATTTAAAAATGGTAAATTTAGCTCATATGTGATGCTGGCACTTGCATTTGGCAGCAGGAGCAGGGTAGATATGGTGTCAGCTGGAGTGGAATCCTTTGAAGTGCCTTGGGCTCTGGCACTTAATTGTTTTTTTACAAATTAACCACTGCCTATGGTGGCAGCTGTATTAAGTACAAATTATTTTAAATGTATGTTGTATGCATGGTTGCAGGTGAGAGCGTGTTTAAGTGAGAGAGAGCATCCGTATGTGAGACAAAATGTTTCTGTAGATATTAGCGCGTGTGTGTATGTGAAAGTTAATAAGGGTCAAGTGACAGGTAGTGACTGAGATTGAGGCTCACATTTACTATTGATTGATGCAAGGCAATGTGGCACCAAATTTGCTGTGCAGCCTTGCTTCAAAAGGGGAAAGGCAAAATTTTGGTAGCCAGGTGCCAATGCACATACCCTTATGCCAGAGTGCAAGGTGTGTGCATTCTCTGAAGCATAGGTTTTGTACGGGAAACGGCCCCTTCCAGTATAAAGCCTATGCTTTAAGGCGTTTCCCACTTTGCATGTGTGCTGTGCAATACAGCACACTTGCAACAGTTGGAAAAACAAGAAGAAATTAAAAAAATTCTTCTTGTTATGCCTGCCTCCAGGAGTCATAAGACTTTGGCTCAAATTCCAGTCTGCCAATGTTTGTAGATAGGGGTTTGCGTCAAAACCCGTGGGTTTTTGCATGGGAACCCTCATGCAGAATCCTTGGACCCTCCCCCCGTCCAAATAATGCAAGGCAAAGCAAATTGCACACTATCCGATGTTTATCCTCAATTGTTGTGATATTAGATCACCTGATAGGCCTTCCTGGGAAAAAAAACAGGGTCATGGTTCATATGATGTCACTTCCTGTGATGTAATTGACGTTTAAAGGTATGTTATGTCACTTCCGCTACCCCTAGCATTTTGGTGAATCAATGCTCATACCCATAGCTTTAGTTTCTTCATAGTTAGAGCTGGAGGCAAAGAAAAGCATATTTAATGGCATACACTTTTAATGTGCTCTTTTACCAACAAGAGCATTTAATGAAATCGTAGCAATTTCCCTTGTAAGACGATAGCAAGCAGAGATTTAAAATGAATTCCCCCGCACAAAGGTGTTTGAATGTGTGCCAATTAACTTTATCTATTGCTAAGCAACAGGTAACCTAAACCTAAACGTCTTTTCAAATATTGACAAATGTAATGCCATACGTGACAGTATGGCTAAACTCTGAATTAAAATACACTCATCAGCGAAAATGTCATAGATTTATAGCCTTCCTTTCCTGGAATTTCTGCCCATCCTCAGCCATTCTAAGAATTAGTTTCTAAAATAAAATCCTTGTCACTACCCATCAAAGGGAACTTGAAATGTGAATGGTGAGTCAGGCGGCAGATAAGAAAATATCAGCTGCCATCCGTATAGATAAGGGTTTGCGGCTACTGAGGCAGGCGAGTGCAGCAGGAAGTGATCGGCTGGGCTGTAAAGGACCTGAGAGAAAAGGGTTGGACAGACGAGGCTTTGTCAGATGGAAAGAGACAGTGAGAGAGCAGAGAGGAAGACAGGCAAAGAAAGTGAGGGGAGACAGAGCTAAAGTGAGATATCCAGGGAGAGAGAGACAGAAACGAGAGATAAAGGAATTTAATTACGATCAATATGAATTTATATGTACCCTGTGTTAGAATGTAACATTAACGGATCATCCCACTGAGTAAAATCAGACGCATTTTCTTTTTTTAATAAACCTCTGAAAATTGGAAGTAAATCCTCTTTCCTCCACTCTTTGTGCTCACATCTCACCATTTTTCTCTCATGACCTGTATCACACAGGGATAGTAAAAGTCTTTAGGTTTCGTCTCATGATTTGAGTAACAACCTTCATTACACGTACACACATTCTACAGCACAGCCACCTAAAGCTACGAAAATCGCAAAATCGGCACGATAAACTCCAATGTGGATGGTTTTCCGCTGGGAGAACAAACCAATACATGGTTATTCATTAGATTGCTTAACTTACTTTCCTGTTTTAATCGCAGGGAGAATGCATTTCCCTGTGGAGGAAACCCCTCACTACAATCTCTGTAAATCAGCAAGTGGTTATGTATCTTTTAGATCCCATTTTCTCAATGAGGCCAATACTTGTTTGCAGTAGTTATTTGTGTGCAATTGGTGTGGAACAACACACTGGAAATATTTGTGAATACCCACAGAGGAACCCATACACGGTTTGGCAGGATTGGAGAACCGCTGTAAAATGGAGGTTTCCTGCCTTACCAAACCTGTGGTTTCACACTCATTATGGTCATTGGGGAGCTCCGGGTTTACATCAGTGGAGTCTCAACTGGCTCCAACACTGTAAACCTTTGACATACCAGCACGCCAATCATTGAGCCACAAAGCCACAGTGATGATCATTCTGCCCTACTTAGGGTACGCCACCTGTCACTACATTTCCATGCCATGATGGCCATTTTAGACTTTGATGGACAGAATACAGTCCGTCAGGGTGGTGTAGAGCATTACCTCTGCTACCCTAATGGACTACTGTTCTCCAAATTTAAAGATGACCACTAGCCTAAATGTCGTCTCTGCACTTGAAATGGATCACCAAAACAGTGGTTTCCTTCATGGTACAAAAAGTTTGTTGGACGAATGCCATCGGTTTTGATTGTGTCCACCAACCTTCGCATTTTTTGTTTTTCAAAGTGAGTGTTTGTTTTTGAAAATGAAAACTAATAAACCCTATAACCTGGAACTTTTCTCCCAGTAAGGGCCATTATTTTTTCTGTTCTCTCAGTACCAGGGTTTTGCTGGATGTGATGGAAAGAAAAACAAAGACATTACACCGTTCACCTTAAATAGGGTGGGGTTGTAATGCTCTTCCTCGGATCGCCCCTTCTACTTTGAGCCATCTGAGGAAGATTTCCATCAACATAGCTCAGTCAACCGAAAGCTGACTACCTTCCCAACATTAAATATAGCAGACAGGCCATAGATTTGGTGGAGAGGGAACTCCATCACATTTGCGAAGGAGTACCCTGTCTGCCAAATTTTAAATCAGCCCCATTGTCTTCTAGTGAAATGATGGCCCTCCAGGCCACCCACCAAATGCTGGATCTAGTTTATAGTTAGGTATTTTTTGTATGCCATGGCCCTAATCCCCAGAACACCAATGTTACCAACACTAACCCTAAACCTATGATGTCAAAACATCTGAAACACTGGAATTCTTTTTGCAGTTTTTAGAATTTGGGTTGGTGGTTGACTAGGGTATGAGCCCTGGTCAAGCAGCAACCACAATCCTAGTCAGGGTAAGTGTCAAGCAAACCCCAAATTAACCTGTGCTCGCCATCTAGTAGCTTGGCCCAGAGCAGACAGGGTTCACTTAGAGGCAATGTGTAAAGTATTTGTGCAACACTGTCTTGAGGACCTTTTAGATCTCAGTTGGTCTGCACCCCCTATTTTTAGCTTAATTTTTGTATTTCATATTCATTGCGTTTTAGATGCACTGCTTTTAGCATTCACATTTTCCATGCATTTCATGTATGAAATTCTTCTAGGAATATGTGGTATGAGTTGCTTTTTTAGTTAGCCTTTGTGCAACATGTTATCAGTACTTTCTGTTCAAGGCTAGGAACATTGTCCACAATATCCTAGTTCTTGTGTTGCCCATGTGAGAGACAGCTTCTAACATCTAAACACAGCATTGCATTAGAGCTGTGCTTCCAAAGCAGTATAGCTTTATTATTTAAATGGTGCACTGACCCAGAAGGGGCAGAGGGCACTTCAGCGATGACTGTCCTGGGAAGATTGCTGTGTTCGATATGCAGCTCTGCTGGCACTAACCTACCAGCTCCCAAAAAGATTTCCATCTATACTGCAGGCCAACTCCTGACCCTATCTCCTGGTATGGAGCTAAGGCTAATCCTTTAGATCGGGCCAGGGATAAGGGTACACCCGCTATGCTCTCAGCATAGTCTTAGAGTTAGGTAGGAACCCCTAGAACCTCTAGAACGTCTAGAATGTATTTACCATGGTTGGAATTTTAACTGTCTTCACCATGTTTATCATACTGGTTACTTTGCTTTGTTTCATCTCCTTAATTATTGCAGCACATTTGCTTTATGCAAGATTATCTGTGTTTCAATAAATAGATTGAAAACTCTGTTCATATAGCTTTTGTGTCTTCGCCTGGGGATGCATGAGTAATACAACAAAAGGGTGCAATCTGTTTCCATGACTTCCCTGGGAGTCAGAGTGTCATGTTGAGGTTGCCATAATCACCTTCTACCCATGTAGGTTTGGGGGTTCAGGTAAGGCATTGTGAGCTAGTCAGAAATTGAGCTGGCAGTTTCTGATGGTGTAAACGGACTCAGGTGGTCATTCCGACCCACCTGGCGGTGAAGACTGCCAGATTACGAGTGTGGCGGCTTGGCCTGTGCCAAACTACCACTTACTAGTTTCTACCACCAGGGCAGTTGGACCTGTCGGGCCGGAGATGACCATCTCCGATCCAGCGGTCCACCCAATACCGCTGGCGGTATCACGAGTCCCCTTTCCACCAGGGATTTAGTGCGAGTATCACCTCCATGTAATCCCTGGTGGAAAGGCTACCAGTGACAGTAATTTGCATTTCTGACGCTGGTAGACGACACTCCCAGCCCCCCACCATCTACCCAAGAGCCCCCCACCCCCTTCCCTTAAAACATTCCCACCCCCCCACGTCCCGAACTCCCAGTAACTCCCCACCACCGATCCCCATACTTACCCCACCCTGATCCCCGTACTTAACCCCCACATACATGCACGCACCCACAGACACGCTCACCCTGCACTCACTCACTCGTACTCACAACACCCTTCACTCACTCACACACGTAACACCCTCCTGTCTACATGCATGCACACACGCACCCCGACCAAGCATTCACATTTACCCACAGATACATCACCACATTTACACACAGACACACAAATACACGCACAAACACTTCCCTCGCATCCCCCCATTCATTACCCGCATAAACACACTCACACACATCCATTCACACACCCCGCCCCCCTCCCTTTGTGGAGGACACTTACCTCATCTGACGAGGTGCTCCTCCCTGAGGGGACGGGACCTGGCACTCCCACAGCAGGCAGTTCCCTGCCATCAGGACATCGTATTACAGGTTTTAATATGGCGGTCGGTGTCCTACTGGCAGGGCAGAGGTGGTGATGGAACTGCCCCTGCGCCTCCGAACACAAGCATGAATACTGGAGGATTTCCACCCAAACCGTGGTGGAAATCCTTCAGTACTTGTAATTTGTCAGTTGGAAGACTGCCAGCACTGGTGGTCTTCTGGCACACACGACTACGGCGGTTTACCAAAAAGGCAGCCGAATTCAGAATGACCACCTCAGTCTCCCACATTCTGAAGTTCTGCCATCCAAAATATCTACTCCAATTATCTTAGCAGAAACCGTATAACAACACTTCAATCAGAAAACATAACCCCAAAAAACTCCACAGTAGGTTAGAAAAACAGAAGACCAAAACAACAAAATCCAATAAGTAGAACTTGGGTTATGAATTTTTAATGAATGAATTGTAAAATAGCGCTTACCAGCAAGAAATGTCAAACGTGGATATCTGGTTACACAAGACTGGGGCAAACTAAAAAGTTCAGGGGGGCCGCGATAGTGCACAGGCCAGCTACAGAGAGCAATTAGGCCCACTGAACCAAATAAACTTAAATCCGGGTTGCAGAGCAGTGTGTAGATCCAAGGCAAAGATGAGTCGCACAACTGATGTGATGCGCTGATTCCGAGATGTTGCGAGGCTGCAGTGTGAGGTCCAGTTGCATCATTCCCATTGACGGGGCTTGAGATGAGAAGGCAATTGTCAGTGATGTGTTGCGTTGCTGAGGCGATGCATCTGATCCGATGAGCACTGAGGCTGCGATGTGGAGCTGTAGCATCGTCATTGAGGCTGCTGTTGGCAAGGGATGCAAGGAGCTGGTGCCAGGGAACCCATTGTGTAGTGGCGGTTCCAAAGCTGATGCACCGGTCCCAAGATGCAACGATGCAAGTCTATTGCATCGGTTCCGACCCATGCAGTAGGGGTGATGCGCTGGTTCAGCTCCACAAATTAGCAGTGATGCACTGGTTGTGTTCCACACAGCAGCAGTGATGCGTCTGTACTGATCCTGCAGCAGAAGATGCATCACTTCTGTTGGAGCAAACACCGTAGGCCCATTTTCAAGTGTCCAGAACTGGGGTGGCACCACTTAACAGGACAGACTCTCAGAGACACAATCCAGGTGTAGGAAGAGGGTGGTTGGAAGTCTTTTATGCCCCAAGACTTCAGATCAGGAGGCCAGCCAGCTAGCCCTTGGAGTCACTTTGGGTTCAAGTGCTGCAGCTCCAGTCCTTCTCACCCAGGCAACAGAGAACAGTAGGCAGCAGGGCATCACAGCAAGGCAGGTGTCCATCAAAGCAGCAGTCCAGCAGAGTGGCAGTACTTCAGCAGCCCAGCAGTCCTTATTCCTGGCAGAATGTTCACAGGCCCTGAAGTGAACTGAAGTGGTGGTGTCAGAGGTCTAATACATATACACATTTGGGCCTTTGAAGTGGTGGACACTTCAAAGACAGGCTTTTGAAGTGCACAAAGGTCTGGCCCTTTGTGCCCTGGCTCCAGGCTCACTACATGGGATTACACAGCCTTCTGTGTGTGGACAGGACACATCTCCTTCCCATCCTTCCAGGATGGCCCATCAAGTCACACCTAAGCTCCTATTGTTTGTGGCCGTCTAGGGAAATACACAACAGCCAGCAGTCATCCACCCCAGACAAGTTATCAGAGGCAGACAGCAGGCACCAAATGGCTAAAGTCAGAAAATGCCAACTTTCTAAAGGTGGCATTTTCATAATTGCAATTTAGAATCTGACTTCACCATAAATTGTGACATTAAATTTTGATTTCAAGGATACCAAACTCAAAGGGTTTTTCTCTTCCAGATTGTGAATTACACTGATAAGATGTAATAAGGTAATCCCAATGTTTTCCTATGTGAGAGATAGGCCATGGCGTTTATGTAATGAAAAATGCCTTTGGGAGCTTTCCACTACCAGGACATGTAAAACTGAAAAGTACACGTCCTGCCTTTAAAATACATTTCACCCTGTTCTCTGGGTTGTCCGGGGCCTACCCTAAGTGTGACATATGCATGAAAAGGAAAGACTTGGGCCTGGCAAATAGGTTATTTTGCCAGGTTGACATTGTAGGGTAAAACTGCACTTACAGGTTCTGCAATGGCGGCCCTGAGACATGGCTGAGGGCCTACTTAAGTTGGTGGCACAATCAGTGCGGCAGGTCTATTAGTAGCATTTAATTTACAGGCCCTGGGCACATTTAGTGCACTTTACCAGGGCTTATAAGTAAATTAAGTATGCCAGTTTGGTATAACCCAATATTACCCAATGTTACCATGTTTAGGGTAGAGAGCGTACAAGCACTTTAGCACTGGTTAGCAGCAGTAAAGTGCACAGAGTCCTAATAGCAGCAAAAATTAGCTCAGAAAAATGGAGGAGGTAGGCAGAAATGTGGAGGGAAGACCACCCTGAGGCTGTCAAGTCTAACAGCGGTCACAAGTGTATTTTGCTTTAGTAAAGTTCAACTGATCCAAGTTCTGTGAATCCAAAGCAATCAACAAAATAATTAAATGAATAAGGATGTGGTATTTATGAAAATGAAGTTAAAAACAAAAGAACATTTATGACTGTTATTCCTAACAGTGTTTGTTAATCAGGCTGCCATAATCTATTTTTCTGAGCTTCGAACATCCAATGAGAATCCAGTGTACTGCAAATCAACTATCACTGATTGCTTTAGTGTGTCCAAAAAACTCTGCTACATACAACATTGAAAAGATGTTCCCGTACCTCAGTACTGATATTCAAGGATGCAAACATGAAGTGGACTCACCACAGTCTGGAATGTTAGGGAGATGCAGACTGAACACTAAAATTCCGAGGCCTCTACATAAACCTGAAGCATTTAAACCATTTACCTAGGGGTGCCAGAACATGCGAAGACCAATGTGTAATTGTTATATTTGATGCCACATTTCCCTGCTAGTGACTCCTGCCAAGCTTGGAGTTTCTCAAGAGGCAGCCCCTTCTCCCCATATGAATTACATTGAATGACTATATTATCCCATGCATTATACCCACTGTCCATTACAAGTATATAACTTACATTCTTAACCTCTTGTATACTTAGCCAGATAGGTAAGTACTTGTGGAGTTATGAATAATAATGACATGCTAACTAAATATTATAGTAGTAGGCAGGGTAGGGAATAAGATATTGTCAACCTCACGATAGGCATACACAACTGAGGAAAACTATTCATCCTTAAAGCAAATGTTATTAATTCCATAACTCATTACAACACAGCAAATTGCTGTGAATAAGTTTCCATTGAACAGCAATCAAACTTAATTGAGTGTTCATTCAAAATCAGAGTCGACTCCCTTACCTCAGACACATTGCACTGAGATGAATTAAGTCAACAGTTCAATGCCTGTCAGACAATCGGCAAAACCTAATTATGATTGCACGCCACATACTTTACCTGTCATACTCCATAACAATTACCATCTCATCAGTTTCAACTAAGGTTCTTAAAATGTACAACACAATTCTATGTCTGCATAATTTGAACTGAGCTGCTTTAAATAGCTTCATCGAGGCAATTAATAGCTCATCAGTTCACAATGAGAATCAGGTATTTATGCAATATTCTTCTGTAGTCATGCCTGATAGTTTGAGATCAAACGCAATCAGTAAACAGAATTATGACAATAATATAAAGTATGCAAGTGTGCTGCAGACCTGCCAACTACAAGAAAATCTGCACCGTTTGAGAAGGTAGTGGGGCCTTGAAGAGGTTGAGGGCCCCTTGCAGAGAAGTATATAGGAGGCACATTTGCTCCCTCCTCACCTCCAAACTGTCCCCCCCAAAAATGCTAGCTGAGGGTGGTGCCGATGACCCCTTAATAGACTTCAGCAGTTCAAAGCCTCTAAAAACAAGCTGAAAATCCACTTTTTGCGTGGTTTTCAGCTTGCTTTCCTTACACCATGGTGTCCGCTCCTCACTGGGGGACTATGTGGAGGATGTGAATTTCATGTGTTGTGTGGCACCGTGTGATTTGGCAGGTCTGGAGATGCAAGATATTATCAGTCATGGATAATGTCTTACTGATGTCCAGTGAAGTGCAATGCAGTTGCTCCTGGTGTCCTGTATGTCAGCAGTGAGGCATGATTGGTTTACAGCCATGCATTTACAGGCTACTCCATAAGACTTGTGTAAGGGCTGCCCCACATGACGAGTAAAAAGGCCACTCAAATGACATGTATTTTGGCTTCCATGAATAGTCCTTGAGCCTAATGTGCAAGGCCCTCCAATGATCACCCTTACTGCGATTCACAATACTACAAGGTTTGCAACCGCAAAATGGCTTTCTACATTATACAAAATCCCACAAGAAAGAAAGGTCTTTCTGACTCTTACAGGGACCTTTATGATCCTTTCTGTATCTCAGACAGACGGGGTGTTAATGGGGTATCCCTTACCTATTTGGATTTGAAAAGGAATTTATTAATGGTTTGTTGTGGTAGCAAACCAGTGATCATTTATTGACCCAAAATAAGTGGCATTTCTGCGGCGAGGGAGCAGGTGCCACCAGTGGACCATCTGTAACTGTCCTGGCCCCCCTTGTACCACAGCACCAGGTAACGGCTGTAGCCTGAATACGAGAAACTATTTTTTCAGCTAGGGAGGATGAATGTTTTTCCTATTTACATTTCAGTTTTTGCTTACTCATGCTTTACCTAAGAGTATTTTCTTTTTCCAGGATGTTGTATTTCTGTATTCTTTTCATGCCACGTTACTCCTGTATAGTGCATACAGTGAAAAGAGCCCCATCTAGTTGACTGTATGGGTTCATGTTTTGAGTTGGTGTTAGTAACAGGCCAAAATGCAGTGCGAATTGCTCACAGTGCCCATCTTTGGAAAATAAAGCGGTTAAGAATACATGCACATTCAGTCATTGGGCTCTGAGTAGAGCACAGAAAGTAATGGTCAGGTGAGCCCCTTGTAATTGTGTAGTCTTTGCAAACGTGTGTGAAGCATTTTTTTGGTTTGCTTATAACTTTGGTGCCATTCTACTGAATCTTCACAAAACTTTCCCAAAAAAGACTCATCAACCTCAGCTCCTTCCTGGGAAGCTTTAGGGTGATGCATCAATCAGGGGCCTAGAAAAAAGGTGAGTCCCAAAAAGTTTTTTAGCAGAATTCTAGATATTG
This sequence comes from Pleurodeles waltl, assembly GCF_031143425.1. Lineage (NCBI taxonomy): Eukaryota > Metazoa > Chordata > Amphibia > Caudata > Salamandridae > Pleurodeles > Pleurodeles waltl. The sequence continues at coordinate 308,709,512 of NC_090449.1, read as the reverse complement.
GTCTAGAAAGAATGCTTTTTGTGATTTGGTGTAATTCTGTTCATTATTTTGTGAGAAATTAAAGTAAAAAAAATATAGATATATCATACAGTGAAGGATCTGTGAAGCTGACAGATCTAAGGATAAGATCTGATTGGCTGCCACCACATCAACAAAGATGTGGCGGCTTATATTTTAGGACTTGGAGGTTTAATACTTTGTCCAACATAAAAATTAAAAAAAGATATAAAGGGGCAGGGTAGGGATAACCTGCCCCAAGACCTCTCGCCAAAATATATATTTTAAAATATTTTGCTGCAAGTTCAAAGTGTATACACAGTAAAATTTAAAAGAAAAGCAGAGACAGCCATGCTTCAAAAATACAGGCTTCCTGGGTGGGCCCGGATCTGTGGGGCAGCACAATACAATTCATATGGGAGGGGGGACTTGTGTCACTCCTCCACGATCCTTCCTGAAGCATTGGGGACCCCATCCCCTGAAGCAATAAATAATTAAACAGAAGTGAAACAGTCTAGGGGACCTCACCCCTGGGGTCCATATCTTAAATGAAAGGGAGGGGGCCATGGCCCCCACCCCGAGCCTGCTTGAGGCCCAGGGATCCCATCCCCCGGGGCCTTTTGAAATTATTGGGGGGGGTGCAGCCGCCTCCCCTAGCCATTCTATGGCCTAGGTACCTCATCTTCCAGGGTCTGTGCAGTGTCCCGGGGACTTCAACCTCCTGAACACTGTAGATTCCTTGTCCGCAGGAGCGCAGGCAGGAAATCTACTGCCTGTGAGAAGTGGAAAGCTTTTCCCGGTGGGTGGGAGCACATTTGTTTCTCCCTTCCCATTCTTTTATGGCTAGGTAAACTCAGAATTGCTCCCCTTCCCCACCAGGATCATGATAAAACGGATCCCATAGTGTGGAAGCAATGGTGGCTCACACCGCACCCGGGATGGGTGCAGGCAGGGAAGCATGTGGTTTTGAGGGGGCCTAGGTGCTTCCTTTACCGCCCCCAACATGACCAATGCTGTGTGGTGCTCCGGGTGAGCACTGAGCTCCCCACTATTAAAAAAAAAAGGCAAAAAGTTACAGGTTCTTGTGCGGCCCATGCAGCCACTTGCAGAGGGCCATGGGAGCTCCTCCTGTAGCCCCCAACAAACATAATGTTGTGGGGTGCTATGGGTGGGTACCAGGGCACACCACTTTTTTTTTTAATAAAGATGCTGGCAATAAATAAATGAATAATAAATGAGTGGCATTAGACACTTATTTATTATTCACTGCTCCTTCCAAGGAGTGCCCCATAATGCCCTGCAAGATCTTTTTAAGTATACTTTTGCAGCCTGCTAGGAGTAGAACGGGCACCACAAACCATTTTTTAATGCTGTGGAGAGCTTCAGGGAGCACAGCAGACCCCTAACAACATTAAGACAAAATATTCAATGAGCCTCTTAGGTCATTAAATCCATGACCATAGGAGAGCTTACCTTATATTTGTAAAGCACTCCTGGTTGTAGCTCTGTGCTCTTCACTGAAGTAAAGCTCCCTCTTGTGGTTGGTTCTATGGCTGGACTTTGTAGCTTGGAATCTTTTACAAAACACTCAGACATTTGTGTGAATTAATGAAATTTACATTTGATATAATTATTGTTTATTTTTTGACAAATGCAGTATGTTGATATAATGGCCCCTTCATAAAGCTAACAGATCCACCTTTTGTGTATTTTAATGTTCTGTCCTTTTGACAAAGTTAGTAGGCCTTCCTTGCTTAAAATGACACTTTAAATATTGTAACATCACATAACTTTGTGCCCCCGCCGGGGTTTGGTGCCTGGCATTCTGCCCAACAATCTGGGTTTGGTGCAGGGCCTGTGGCCAACCACATGCCTGGCACGGCCAAAGGGTTTGCAGGGCATAAGGTTGACTGCCATTGAGAGACTGGACACAGGGCATGGCCACAAATTATGCCCTGCTGTCAACCCAGCCTAACTTTGAACATGGGTAGATGTTGTGTGTGCCTTGGGTTGGCTTCCCATGAGGGTAGGCAGTACATATGGTAATAAAATATTAGACCTGGTGAAACTAATTTGTCAGCCCTGAACAACAACCTGGACTCCACAGACAATTCAGTCTAGCCTTTACTAAATTACTGCAATTCCATTTTTGAAGTACTCCATGACCTTCCCAAAACAACATCATGCTCAAGTGCATTCTTCCATCCCTGCTCACTAACACACTTATCTTCATCCCAATTAACACCTGTAACCAATCAACATCTCATTGATAATTCAAGACATCACCTGTCTCATCACTTGAATACATAAGCTGAGGCAGACAATCTGCATTTCTATTCTTGCCACCAGGTATGATTTCTACCAAAAAATGATACTCCAAAAGTTTCACACTTAATCTAGCCAACCTAGCAGTAGTTTTTGCTGAATGAACATTACAACCATTGACGTTGAGCTCTAATGGCTTATGATCGGTAGGCGCTTTGATTGTGCTGCTTCAGGGGACAGATCTTTCTTACAAACTAAATTAGGAGGACACAGCTAAAAGCCTTTCAAAGTGATAGGAACTGTATGTCAGTGAGAGCTGGAAGAAATCATCATGATATTCAAATGTATCTAATGTATCTAAAATGAGTTTGCTTGGAAATATAGGTGTTGCTTAGTAAATTCCAAGACATTGTCAATAATATGCACCTATGTGATGCTAGTAATATTTGTATTTATGTATTGGTTTCCTAAAGTGGGAACAAGACCCTAGGGCAGAGCACTTTTCAATTAAAAGAAGCTGAACAAAAGTTCAACAAAATTTGACATATATACATTAAACTCAAATAAAATGTGGTAAACATCTTGAGGTTCCAAACAGAGAAAAAGTTGGAAAAAATACTCCAGGAATTCATAAATTGAAGGTCAAAGTGGGGCAGAGGTAATGCAGTGGGGCCACAAGGGGTGGTGTCATGAAAACAGGAGCTCAGAAGTTAATATAAGTATATTTTTTAAAATCCTGCCACAAAGAGATTGGCAACAAGGACAAATGTGACAGTTAATCTGTTTTAGTTTACTTAACTGGTCTCATAGAGTTTGATTTAAAACATCTTATAGGGTTGCAACACCTGTTGCACAGTGGTCGAAACTGTAGTACTCCCTGTTTCAGAATAACTGTTTGCTGCTGAGAAGTGTCAGTACATTCACATTAAAAGCACTGGTGCAGTGCTGAGAAGTGCCAGTAATGTCCCTTCCAAATTAAAGTGAATTAAGTACTGAGTACCTGGTAGCTCCTGCCTATTTGAAGCACTGCTGTTGCAGAGATCTTTGTGTGGCCAGGCATTTTCAGGGAATTATGATAACAGTAAGATAACTTTGGGGATTAATGCAGTTCCAGGAGAGTTCTATGTTATGGCCAGTCACAGTTTTGACTCAAAAAGTAGCATAAAAGGGCTAATGTGCACACTGCAGAATATATAGTGTAACTTGTAGATCAGAGATTTATTTTCATTCTGGTAGATTTGTAAGCTACTGCTTTTGAAACAGAGATGATTTTGTTTTTTCCAGTTTATAAATTGCAGTCCTACTACAACAAAGTGAGCTATGAACCAGCATCACTTGAGCTGCATCCAAACTGCAGGTCATGAGTGTAGTTCCCTGTTCTTTTCCATTCAATATGTTGTTCTTCTAAGTTCACAAAGAATGGATTATTTGAGTAGTAGTAGAGTCTTATTAGTACATACAAACTCAATCACTGTGTTACAATTTAAATGTTGACTTTGTGTTTCTCTCGACTGCTGATCAGTACGCAATAAAAATGTTGTACCCAAAACATAAGCTCCAAAACACAACTGACAGACTTCAAGTGAGCATTTTGCATTTGAATACTAAATAAACCCTCTCCTGAGGTCTCAAATTGTGACACATACAGCCCCAAGACCAAAACTGATTGCATCAATCGTGATCACCAAAGGTTTACCCAGTTGATAAGGACTGAGAAGTGCAGAGTTGGACAATTCTTTAGTTAGTTTTTTTTTAACGCTGCATCCTGACTATGACCCCACTAAAAATTTGCATTTTCTCTAACAAGGCATGAAGGGGCTCAACTGTAGAAGCAAAATCCTGCATACATTTGGTGTAGTAATCACACATACCAAAGAGAGCTTCGGGTTATTCTATATTCCTTGAGATAGCTACCCCTTTAATTGCTTTAATCAAACCTGGGCATGGACCAATTCCCTTCTCAGAAACCACATGCCCAAGATATTCCACTTCCGGTACACAAAACTCAAACTTATCTTTTCTCAGTCTTAAACCATTCTTACTCAATGCACCCCTGCACAGCATCCAATCTAATCATGTGTTCCTCAAAATTGTTGCTAAAGACAAAACTATTGTCCTAAAATATACAAGACACCTTCCAGTCCTTTCAAAGCTTTTCCCATAGCTTGTTGAAAGATTGCATCAGCATGCACCAGTCCAAAAGGCATTCTGCAAAATTGAAAAACTACACAGGGAGTGATAAAAGCTGTAAGATGTCCTGATTCTTTGGCCAGAATAACTTGATGGTACACTGATCTCATATCAAGCTTGGAAAAATCTTGCCACCATCATCTTGTGACCATCATCTCTTTAGTTTCAGTTAAGGATGCCCATCAACCAAGATGGCCTCACTCAGGATCCTGGGATCAACGCACATCTTTAATTCACTCTATTCTTTTTCTCAACCACAACTGGTGATACCCATAACAAAGAATCCACAGGTTATATCACACAATCAAAACAAAGTTGAGAAAGAAGCTTCTCCAGACTTTCTCTGGTACTTAAGGGAGCACACCTTAATTTGGGTTTGACAAACACACAGCTTTCCTTAAGTTTGATAACATGGTCAAACCCTTACAACCGTCCAAGTTTATTTTCAAAAACAACTTCATGTATCTTCAACTGACTTTTCACATACCTCACACCATTCACTTTGTTTTCTTCAACACACACAACTTCTTGATCACATCCTGGTTTAAGGAGAATCCCTAGACATCGCTGGGGATGCTGTGTGACCAAAAACGTTGGTGCCCTTCTGTGAGATATACACAGAAGGAAACAAGGTTTTAACAGCAAATATATTATTAAATGTGTTCTTTGAAATAATGGTGATCCCGTATCCTGAGTCACAAACATCTCCTATATCAAAATAATATACAGGATTTTTAGATTTGGGAACATCATCTTCATGAACCCTGACAGAGAGAAGTCAATTATCAATATTGTCTGTTAAATTTGATCTGATTCATCGCATACTACACACACTGTGTTTTTCGTAGTAATCATATGACACACTCTTGCGAAATAACCAGTGGCACCACATTTGTTAAAGTCCTTCCCAAAAGCCGGACATTGCTTGGACAAAGCAGTATGAAATTTAGAACCACAACAATAGCACAGGTTACTTCCTTGATTATATGTCCTTCTTTCTGCAGACATTGATTTATTAAGTGTGGTCTTGTTCCCTTTCACAACTACAACATTTTAATTTGTGTTCTTGTTCAGTTATTCAACTGGGTAGTTTGGAGTTATGGATACTATTGGCAATATCCAAAGCCTCTTCAAAAGAAGGATTTTTGCAAGACAATAATCTTTCCTGAATTTTTTTCTTATAATGTCAGGTAACTACCTGATTCCTCATAAACCACTCAGTAAACACTACTATTTCACATTGGGCCACTAAGCCTCACAGTGAAGCAACATACATATTTACTGAATTTGTAGAAAAATGCTACCTTGAAAAAAATTGTGTCTCCTAACTATCGAGTTAGGTGGTTTACAGAAATGTGTTTTCAGTCTGCTACACCATAATCATCAAATTCTTCTTCTTCATCTTCAGGTACAAATGGAGGCAAATGTATGAACATCTCTTAACTCTCTGGACCAGGGAATGCTCCAACAACTATCTGTTTCTTTCAGGTTTGAACTTCAAACCATCAGTCGCACACAGGAAAGCATTAAATTCCCTGAACTACTCTTTCCAAATTATAGGTACCTCACCAGGTGACTGCATAGAAGGAAGAGGAAGACTAATAGCCTGCATGTTGGCCAGGAAATGACACAATAACTCTACCAACATAATGGATCTTATGTTGAGCGCAGTAAAATATTCACATGTTCAAATGCTCACCAGAAAAGATACAAAGACGGCAATAACAAAATTACTTCTTGTAAACAAAATGACTGACCTTCATGATGAGACAGAGACAGGCAACAAACATGGCCACCAATGCACAAATTAGCGTGTAACAATGCAATAACATTTCCATGAACCTCCCTGGGTGCAGATAACAGTGTTGATAATGGTTCCCACATACCCTGACAGTAGCAGGCAAATGTAGCAGGAAGAAGTGAAAACTGGCAATGGCTCACCTTCATGAACAGATAGAGTCAGGCAACAAGGATGGCCACCAGAGCAGATACTTGTGTGTAGTAATGCTATGTCCTCACTTTGAATCTCTCTGGTTGCAGAAAATAGTATAGGTAAATGTTTTCCAAAAACTGTAAATCAAGCAGGCAACTGTGGCAGGAAGAAGGCGATCCAGCAATGCCACCTGGCAATGGCAATCCTCACTGGAAACAATGCAGGAGAGGCAACAGGATGCATATATGAGTCACAGATGGCACTCACCCTTGCCTCAAAACAGCCTTACTGGGTAGTGCCACACTTGTCGCCAGTGTTGTAATGAGGCAAACACACTGATGCAGATAAGGAGACTTTATGCAGGTTTATTGTAGGTTAATATACTCATCTGAAAGAGAGGAGGTAGTAATCATCCCCCAAGCACCACAACACTGCCTCTTGTGTGTGAAACCCTGGAGCCGCTGCATTCCACTTTCCAAAACAGAATGAAGGCACAAGCTTGCATACAACATGGCAAAGGTACAACACTTGCTTACGTTAGGGTCTATTGCCCTATGGCATGGGCCCTACTACCAGGGAAGGCGTGGCATGTGTTGCATTACCTGAAGGTTGCCTGTATAGTGTGCATTCACATAATTCATAACCCAGCTGACATGCCAAACGCTGGCAAACCATCATCGGGACAGCCTGATGGAGAAAATATCAGAAAACAAAGAATACTTTCACTTAGAGTTGATGTATGTAAACATGCATTTATGTGGTCAAAAAACTGTTCTGAGGATTATGGTATGTTATGTGGTGTGATTATGTGAGTTCATCATGCAGTACACTCACTAAACCTTTTTGGGTCCAGTCAGGCTTGTTTGTAAAACCCCCAGCTCAACAGTGGGTAAATAAGTCTTTGAGCAGCAATGATTAAGCAAAGGAACTAGTGGTTGGTACAATCTCTCTTGCAGGTCCAGGCTCAGCAGGGAAGTCCTCTATCCATCCCTCTATCTGAGGTTTGGGTGACTCAGGGGATGAAGCAGTGACTCGCCAATGGGCTGCCAGCTTCCCACGCCTTTTGTAGCTTTCCCGCTAAGCGTGGCATCTTATCCAACCAAGAGTGCACTATTGTTCCCACTCCCAACATGTATGAACCCTTTTGTTGGTATGAGGAGCTTGGTAGCCCATCCCCGATGTGTGGCTACCTATGGACTACATTCTCACAGGAAAAACAGTTTGGCCACTGTTTTTTTTCCTTTGTGTTTCTGCTGCCAGCTCATCTACCTGAAAAGGATCAGTGCCTTTGGAGTGTGTTCATGATTTGTGCACCTAAGGTGTCTTTTCCTTTGAAACTCTCCTTTTGTGCCAACAACCTGAGTGGTTTGGTGCGAGGAGGACATAACACCTCTCTCTCCGGCAGGCCTTTATTTTTCTTCTGCGTGGGAGTCCTTCACACTCCTTACTGGGAGGGCAGAAGGCTGTCTGGTGGCTATCTTCTGTGATTGGCCACTGGAAAACTGGGTCCAAAGAGTGGCAACATTTGAAAAGTTGTTTTCCTTAAAGGGGGACTTTAAACCAGTCTTGGGCATCAAGTCGGATTTAATGCCACAATTAAATGATAATTTCAAATGGCAACTTTAGTAGTATCATTCAGAAGTTAGCGGGGGGGCTGGGATGTCAGGCTGTAACTCTGTTCTTGCCAGTGGGGCTACTAGCCTTTCCACAGTTTAAATGTCAAAATCGAACTAGATCTTCCAGTCTGCAGTGACTGGCTGGGAGCTATGTTGTGCGTTATCACACTTAGGGTGGCAAAATCAGTGCTGCAGCCCTGGGTGGACACTAACCTATATGCCCTGGGTAACTCTGGTACCCTTTACTAGGGTCTGATAAGTAAGTTTATGTATGTCAATTGGGGGAGGCCAATCCAACATATACTTTGAAAGGGTTAGAACACTGTTTCTGAGGGCTGGTTAGCAGTCCTTAGTGCACTCTCAGAGTCGAAAACCAGCAACATCAGTCCATACATTTGGGGTGATCATGCAAAAGGAGACATTTCATTACATCAGTTTTTTAATAATGCTGCTGACTCCTTTCTGTAAGCATAGAATGATGGTCAATGCCAAGTAAACATAAAAGCTTTTAAAACTGTGGGAATTATATAATAGAAACCAGACTCTTGAGCGATTTCACTGAAGATTAATGTACGAGTCTGTGTATTTTGTGGCAAGACCTACTGCCTCTGGAGACCCTAATTGTTGTTCACTTGGGGCATGATGAGGGTGTCATAACCAGGGCCGGCTTTAGGGCGCTGTGATGGGTGTGGTTTGTTTAGCAGAAACTTACCATGTAAAAGCACCTGCTGAAAAGTTCTTTGTGCATCCAGCTTTCAAGCAGCAATAAAAATGTCAAGATAACTCTTGTGGTTAAGGTTCCTGCTAGAGAGAGAGAGAGAGACCAGACGTTTTGTCTAGTGGCAGTTTTGACTTGCCATTAAGCAGTATACCTGCTGCAAAGAACAGATCTGTATTTAACGTGGATAACTGAGTGGATTAGTAAAGCCAACCTTTACCAGTGCTTTAATAACAATTAAATGTATATGAAAGAGGGGCAATGGAGAGCTGAGGGGCACTTTTGCCAGGTGGGAGTGAGGGAATCATAGGAAGTCATCAGTGCGGAGGAACGAAAAAAAGATTGTCAGACTGGGAGCCACCAGTGATAAAGCCGGCCCTAGTCATTACTGTCACAGGATTTGTAATTTTAGCCCTGAACGTCTAATCAGGGCCACTGATTAACTAAATGTGGCCCTGGCATAACTTCTCAAACCAGCCCTGTTCTATTCCTTTCCTCTTGCAGACTCTCTCTTTGCATTCACCTATTCTCTCTCTCTTCCACCGCTCTGATTGCTTTCTCTCTACCTTCCTCCTCTTCCCTCTCTTTCTCTCTCTCTCTCTTGAAGCCTCCTTGTCCTGCTGTGATTAACCTCAGCAATTTGAGGAAAGTGACAGAGGTATGAGGGGAGGAGCTGGGCTTTTAAAACTGGCCTCCTAAAGCACTTGCCCACCAGAGAAATGCCGGTGGAATAAAACCCTGTCCAGCCCAGCTTGAAATCCTAGCAAAGGAAGCACAACATTCTGTACAAGTTGGTGGAAACAACACACTGGTCTAGCGTGCTCAAACGTAAGGAATTGATCAGAAAACAGTTAGAGACTGACGGCCCTAATTACTTTAAAGTGTGGCGTGCATCTACAAGAACTGAATCACTGCACACAGAAGACCAGTAGAGGAACCCAAGAATCATCAGGTTTGTGATTCTTCCAAACTAGACGAAATAGTGAATAAAATCAGGCATACATTTCTGAGAACATCCTTAAACATTCTCACCTATAACAAGAGCTAGGTATAACACATTCGAGACCAGGGTGAAAACTGATAAATAAGACAGACAAGCAGCATTTTCCATAACCCCAGACAACACCACTTCAATTGGAACTGGTTCTATTCCAAACTGTGAGGTGCAATCTATCAATGACGACATTTTATACAGTGATCCAGCGCACACAGGTAGTAGGTTCCTTGGGGACTGAGAAATACCATCTGTGGTACTAGTCCTTGTCTCTGTTAGGTACCACTGCTTACCGGAGTGATTACGGACAAAATATAGAGCTGCTGTGTCATAAATCCACAGCCTCAGGCCACCTTCTACCTTTTTTATTTTCTGCAGTGCTTTAAATTTAAATATGGAGGTGCAGGGCAGGTACTCACTATTTCGAGTACCTTTTGCTCATCAGAAGTGCCGGTACCCTCCCATTAAATGCATTTACCCTCCCATTAAATGTATAGCAGCAATGCTGAGATGTGCAGGTACATTCCCTTTCAAATTAAAGAAGTGCAGGTACTCAGTACTGAGCACTTCCTGACGATTTCAAGCGCTGATTCTGTGTGATTGTAATAAAAACAACTTAACTCTCATCGTGGTCATAGTTTCACAGCAAGGCCCACACTGCTGCCCTAAGGTGCGCTTTATCTATAGGCAAGGGAGAGGAAGTGGAGCCAGTACACAGCACTCTTAACTCTTAACATGTACCGCAGTCCATACACATCCAGCTTCCAGTTTAAAATGGGCACTCAGGATGTTGTGGATGGCAGGCATGTGCCACAACATGTCCTGGTGATGTGCAGTGGGAGGAAATGTTCCACCGGTTATCTTTCGGTAGCCAATAACAGGCTGTTGAGGTGCTTGTTGAGGGCTAAGGGACAAGGAGGCTCCATCACTCATCTCATCCCTAGAACTGTAGTAGCCAGCTATTTGCTGCCATCCGGCGTACAATTGATGGAAGCTATAGAATGTAACCAGGGCTCTTAGAAAGCTGCTTTTGCTTCCTATACTTTGCACTGCTCTGCGCTCGCTCACCTAGAAGTTACAAGGACAGTGTCAGAAGTCACAAACGGCACAATGGCCGTCCGTGGGAGAGGGCTTTATTCATCATTCTGGAGTTAGAATTTAGCCATGAATTTGTAATCAGAGCCAATGAAGCACAAATGTCTGTAGAAGTTGGTAGAAATGATGAAGCAGAAAATGAAGGTTTTGATTTATTAACGCATAAACGTAGTGCTGAAATAATCATGTGTGACATTAACCGAATTAATAAAGATTGTACGGGGACAAAATGTGCCCTCAGAGTAGTTTGCCATCATTTATACGCGTGCTTTATATAACGTGGTGTATTAGGAATGCACTAATTCGACATAATCTTAAACGTGTGCTACGATTTGCTTATTTGAAATGCCTTAGCTTAGCATTACTTTAGCGGAGGCTTTGGCCTAGTTGCCTGGTCTCAAGGTTTAAACGTTCGTATTTTTCCACTGTGCTATTAAACGTGTATTTCTGCTTGAAGCTGTACTTTTCCACAGAGACTGCTCGCATGCTTATCTTAAAGTTGGTGCCAGCATGGCATATTTTCTCTTAAATTCAAGGTCGGCTTGCAGGTGCGGACAATGGAGCCTCTGAGAGTAAGCTAATCGAGAAACAATGTTCCAAATTGCGTACCCATCTCCAAGGATAATGTATGCTTAAGTAAAAGCTTGAGAACTGTCGTTTTTGATTGGTCAATTTGAAGCTAACCTATGAACCCACCAATGGAGACCCTACAGGACTTGAATTGTTGTCTATAAAACCCAGGTGCACGAGAGGGAAGCTCTCTCTCTCTATCTTCGGACATCCCGCCATTTTGACTTCGTAGCTACTATGACCCATTTTGCTGCGACGCCATTTTGAGAGACTTTGATGCTTTCTCTAGTCGAGAGAAAGAGACTTTAATGATTCTTGCCCTAGAGACTTTAACTTTGATTTGTCCCTTTGCATGAAGTAGTAGCCTTAACTTGCCGCCGTGAGGCAATTGCCCCGTTCACCCCTGCCTCTTTGTCCCGTCCCATGCTGATCGAGAAACGGTACCTGTGAGACGAAGACTTCATTGATTGCTGATTGGAATTGGTAAATATGAAAGGAAATTGTAAAATTGCATTGTGTTTCCTTTAGGTAACCAACTGCTGATTTTGATAAGGGCCCTAGCTAGGAGTTTTCTAAATTGATGTTGCCAAATTGTTTTTGCATGAAGTCCCACATGCTGATGCTAATTTGAGGTTAGACGAGGATTCCATATGTCACACGATGCAATTGGAGATCTTGTTATGCTGACTAAATGTACGCAATTAGCCCATTACAGATTATCGTATTAGTGCTTTGCATTGCCACTATCGAATGCCTTGTGATTCAAATGCTACATAGATTACACTTGTTTCGACGATATGGACAGCTATTAATGTTCATTTATGTTTATCATTTGGTGTTGAGACACATTTATATTGTGCTAGCTTTGTTAATATAGGGAAATAAATTCACTAACTTTGCAATAAACTGGTGTGGTTATTCCTGGCTGAAAGGTCAGGGTTCGCCGAAATGTATTCTGGATTAATTGTTAAGTGTTATGTTGTTCAAGGTGTTGCTTACGTTCGTTATTGATTATCGATAAGAGGTGATTGATCAATTAAGAGTACAGAGAGTTCCCACTTAGCCAAAAGATTCATCGACCTAAAGAGCATCCGAACGCAGGTAAATTGTTACCACGTTCCGCTCTATCAGTAGATGGTAGCAGAGGACGGTTTCGTCTTTTGGGACCCTGTACCATTAGAGTACATGGTGTCGAATTAACGGTTACGCATTTTGAGACCCCATTCGAAAAGTTGAATTAGATTTTCCTGGATAAAAACTGATTGACAAGATGATGATGGGCTAGGTCCACCGCGACTTTCCCGGGATCTCGGAACTTGCGAATGGAGAGAAAGGAGATGTGGAAACAGCGTTGGCGGTACTAGTGATGGTATGAGTGAAGTTAGGGTTTTGCGCTTGCACAGCTTATTGCCGCAGGGTGTGTGAAAGGGTTGCGAGGATTTTCTTTTTAAGGATAGCGGAGGTGCGACTCCGAGTGTAGAAGTAAAGAGGTCGTCGAACTTCATAGAGTAACGGAGGTGCGGCTCCGAGTGTGAGAGTAGGGAAGTCGTCGAACTTCATGTGCGTCTGGCGCTTTGTGCATAAAAAGGTCCACGTGGTTGTTGTTGTTGAGGCGGGCCCTGCGAGGTCAAGAGACTCCGGAGTATGTTGATCCATGTTGTGGTCTGGGCGGTTTAGTAGGTTGATCGGGCGTGGTCAACGAGTGGGTACGTGTGTTAGGGAGTGATAGAAACTTCGACTTCGGGCTTTGACAAGATTCTAAGTGCACTAGAACAGATCATTGACAAGTTGAGAGTAGGTCTGCGGGTCAGATTTGCTTGCGAATGTGGGGATTGAGAAAGACGGAATAGCGGCCGAGGCTGGTGAAACAGATCGAATAGTGGTCGAGGTTAGTGAAAAGTCCCTAAGGTCCTGAAGCGATTGTGTTACCCTTCCTGTAGTAAACCGACAGATCTGTCTTAGTTTTTGGTAGCTCGCGATACATGCAAAAGCTGTTACGGGAGGAACTGAGTGAAGGAGGATTAGCCGCGAGGCTTTGTCAGCCGCAGTGTGTGTGAGTGTGACGTCACTAAGAGCCGCGCTGGGATAGGTTGGTTGGAAAGAAGGGTCGCGCACGGATTGGACGCAGTCCGTGGCACTCGATTGGAAGGGGAAAGGCAGGTGAAGAGTATTCCGGGAATTAAAGTCACCTATTGATTACAAATTTTGTGGAATAACAGTAAACTTTGTGAATTAAAAGACGAGAAAATGAAATTCCTTAAAGCATTTAGGAGTGCGATGAAGGGGGAGACTTACATTAAAGCGAGCGTAGGAGAGGAAACGCCGCCCGAGGGTACACCAGCTTACATTGTAATGGAGGAAAAAGGGGTAGCTCCGTGCCTTTGGCTAAAACAATGGCACAAGTGGACAGAGAAACATGGGAGCGTAGCATTCCCGATACATGGGACATTCAATATAAGGGTCCTAGAGAATTTGAGATTCACGATGTATGACATGAAAGTACCTCCAAGGCCAGCACAGTTTGAGGCTCTAGCAATATGGGAACTCATGGCTAGGCAGCAACAGAAAAACAAGTTTGAAACAAGGATGAGGAAGGTAGAAAAGACACTAGCGGATGCTAGGTGGGATAATGCACAGAAGGTGTGGAGGTCAGACGTATTGCAGGGAATAAAATTGTTCCCCGCAATTACTAAAGATGAAGAGGAGACAGGTAAGAAAGCTACCTGTAAGACAGACAGGAAGTGTTCCAAGGACAGAGAGGACGAGGAAAAGTTGAGAAAAGAAGAGGAGCTAGAGGATGAGGAAATGATAATGGAGTTGCTGAACGACCGTCCACCACCTTATGCAGAGAATGGACAAGGTCCAAGTACCAGTTCTGCCCCTCCGGCATCGGTACAGAACGGGGAAACGCAGAATACAGGAGTACCATCGGGATCTAAGGATCCGAGCTTACTGCTCACTCCACAGATACCGCAGATCAGGAGAATGTATCCAGATGTGCCCGTGTTGAAACCAGCAGAACACTATCAGCCGCAGATGTCAGGGTACTACAGCAGTGATAACAGTGGAGGAATGATTCTAGATCCAACCGTAAGGGGCGTACAGAATGGTTACAACCCAACAATGGCACAGGCTGAATCAACTCAGTTTATGATGCCTCAAAAGCAGATGCAGGGAGGAAGTGTTCATACTCAAATGACGGGGAGTCAGATGGGCATGCCGGCAATGATGGCCCATAATATGGGGATGAACATGCCTCAGAATATGGGAAATGGACAAAATCCAGATGCGATATCACTGCCCATTACTGTAGGTCCAGTGGTACCTTTGTATAGTCAGCCTAACTTAGGTATGAGCAGTCAGGGACAAATGCTGCAGAATGGGACAGAAAGAAGGTGCATAGAAAACACTCCAGGGATAACCCCGATAGTGGCTCAGCCAACTGGGTCTGGGTCCTTGATGGAGTTTAGTCCCGTATGCGCTCCATCAACACTGGTGAGGTCGAGCCCCCCACTGATAATACCTTTAACATCGAATACTGAAAAGTTGCCACAACCATCGATGGCAGTCGATGTGAATGCTACACTGATGGGGGTAAATGCGCAACAGCTGACACAGTGGTTCAACAGTCTAAATTCAACACAAAGTTCAGACAGTGGGAAAGGAGACGATTACTTGAGCAGGATGAGGCTGAACATGGAAGCACAAGAATTGGTGGAAGGGAATATGGGTGTGAACAGGTTAGAATCCTACACGGAAGAGGAGTTGAGGTATCTATGTCCAAAGATCACGAAAGAGGTAAACAAGGTACATAAAAGTTTGCAGGAAGTAGCAGACAGGAACGGGATTGACATAGGCAAGACGAAACACTTGAGCAGGAGCTATAGGTTGGATTTTGGAACCACAGATTTTGAACACATGAGATCAGCAGGCATGAAGGCACACCTTAGAGAATTGTTGCAGAGTGCCCAAGTGTGGAGGTGCTTAGACAAGTGGGAAAGCAGATGGGTAAAGAGGAAGGACAAGAGGAGGGACAGTGTTACAGAACACAATGAGAAAAGACCACAGAGCAGTGATACAGTAACTATGTTACCAATGAGGGAGACAGCAGGGGGAAAGTTAGTACATGTACCATGGCACAGGAGTGATATTCAGTCCTTTACGAATGATTTTCCCAAACTGAGAGAGAAGCCGATCGAATGGTATCAACAGACTGATAGGTTTGTAAAGCTTGCCAAATGTCTCTGGGAAGACCTGAACACTCTATTCGAGATTGTGGTTCCGGCAGATTTGTGGGAGGATTGCAAAAGAGCTGTAGGTTGGCCGACAAGTGAACCAGAGAGAGACAGAGAGACGGGTGCACCATCACCTATGGTGATGTGTCTGTACTATAAGGTGATTGAACATTTGAAGACGAAGGTTGCCGCCAAAAATGTGGATTGGCAGAAAATTGATCGAACTGCCCAAGAGGCTAAAGAATCGATTCATAGTTACTATGAGAGGTTGTTGAAGGCGTTCAAGAATTACAGTGGCACAGAAGCAATCGAGGCGAAAGATATGCTTCACTTTGTGTTCAGATTTGTGGAAGGGCTGAGACCAGATATAAGCCAGATGATAAAATCGCATTTGATCTGCTGGCAGTCGAAACCGATTGATGAAGTCTTGACTTATGCGAAATACTGTAGCGACGAAATTGAGGTGAAACAGAAAAAGCTGAAAGAGAAGGTGATGATGATGCAGCTTAAAGCGGCTCAGACAGGCTTACAAGGTCTGCAAGGACTGCAAGGGTTGCCAGGGATGCAAGGGTTCCAACAGCAGGTACCGCAACAGCAGCCGCAGTTGCAGGGAGGCATGGTGTTTCAGCAACAGCAGCCGCAGTTGCAAGGAAACATGGCGTTTCAGCCACAAGGCAGAGGCAGAGGCAGAGGAGGTTTTGTGAATAATGGTCCGGATTTGAACACTGTTGTGACAGGTGTGCAGGCAATGAAGAAAGTGATGCCGTGTCACGCGTGCGGAAACGTAGGTCATTGGAAACGCGAGTGCCCAATGGTGGTGCAGGAAGGTGCAGGTGCAGGTGTAGGTGTTGGTCAGCAAAACAATGATGTCAATGCATTTCAGACAATGAGAGGACCGAAAATGAGGGGTCCAAACCCAAATTTTCAGACCATGAATCAATTGCAGGGATTACAACTTATGCAGCCGCAGCAGATGCAGATGCCCCGTGTGCAGATGACGCAAATGCAGCCGATGCAACAGCAGTTACCTATGGTACCTAATCAGCAAATGCAAATACCTTTGGCACCAATGAGTCAGCAGCAAATGATGGTTCCTCCACAGGTAACGGGTCAGGTAATGAGCACAAACGGCACAGTACAACAGTTCCCATTACACAGTGAGAGTGGAATAAACAATGTATGGGAGAGTGAAAGCTCAGAAGAGGAAGGAGATTGTGTGCTTGCGGCATCCCTAGAAGTTGATCAAAAGGGTCCGTACGTAGAAGGAAGAGTAATGGGTCATCGTGTTTCATTCTTGGTTGACACGGGAGCCACACGTTCAACTGTTAAGAGCAGTGAAGTACCAAATTTGCCACTCTCAGGGAGGACAGTTCAAGTGGTGGGAGTAGCAAACAGGCATCTGACGAACCCAATAACAGATCCGATACCAGTCAACATTGGTAACTATCAAGGGGTACATCAGTTTGTGGTGTGTGACTCAAGCCCGATAGCACTGTTAGGAAGAGACCTATTGTGTAAATTGGGTTGCTCGATCATGTGTTCAAACGAAGGAATAACAATAGAGACGAGCAATGATGGGGAAGACGAGGACAGTGTAGAGGGGGATGAGATAGAAACAGTTGACGAAGAGTATCCTCTGATTTGTCTTTTACCAATGATAACTGAAGAAGATATCCCAGCAGAACTACGGGAAACAGTCGGAGAGAAAGTGTGGGACATGACAGGGAAAGAGGTGGGATTGATGAAAGGAGTAGAACCAGTAAAAGTGATGGTAAAACCCAATGCGATCTTTCCCCAGACCCCACAATACCACATGCCACAAGATACCCTCATGAAAGTTGCCCAACTTATTGACGAATTCGTGAAGCAGGGAGTACTGAAAGAAGTATTAAGCAGCCCATGTAATTCACCGATAATGGGACTAATAAAGCCAAGTGGGAAAGTCCGACTTGTACAGGATTTGAGAAAAATAAATGACATCATAATCAAGTGCTGCCC
The DNA here is from genome assembly GCF_031143425.1 of Pleurodeles waltl. NCBI lineage: Eukaryota > Metazoa > Chordata > Amphibia > Caudata > Salamandridae > Pleurodeles > Pleurodeles waltl. The sequence continues at coordinate 308,691,901 of NC_090449.1, read as the reverse complement.
TGTCGTACCGAATCCAGCTGTGATAATGTTTCAGATCCCTTGCGAGGCTGAGTGGTTCTCAGTCATCGATTTGTCACAAGCATTCTTTTCTGTGCCTCTTCATGAGGACAGCCAATTCCTCTTTTGTTTCAAATTCCTAGACAGAGTGTACAGTTGGTGCCGAATTCCTCAAGGGTTTTCTGAGTCACCGTCGATATTCAATCAGGTTCTAAAGAGAGACTTGGAAGAGTTAGAGTTGCCATTCGAGTCAACCCTAGTACAGTACATTGATGACTTACTGGTTGCATCAAAGACAGAAAGTGGCTGCACAGCCGATACCATTGCTCTGTTGAACCATTTGGGAGAGAATGGACATAAAGTGTCTCCTTCCAAACTGCAGTTCTGTCAGAAGAAAGTGAAATACTTGGGTCACCAGATAGAGAAAGGGTCACGGAAAATAATGAAGGAAAGAATTACCAGTGTACTTCAAATGAGTCCACCAAAGACAAGGAAGGAGGTGAGGAAGTTTTTGGGAATGGTGGGATACTGTCGCCAGTGGATTCCCAACTTCTCGTCTCTAGCAAAGCCTTTACTGAAATTGACCCAGAAGGATGCTTTGGATCAGATCGAACTGAAAGGGGATGAGATGGAGGCTTTTGTTGAATTAAAGGAATGCATGTGCAGGGCTCCAGCTTTAGGTATGCCTGATTACACAAAGCCTTTCACATTGTTTTGCCATGAACGTGATGCATGTTCTTTGTCTGTCTTGACTCAAGCCCATGGTGGCGTAAACAGACCAGTAGCGTATTTTTCAGCTACTCTGGATCCGGTTGCAGCAGCACTCCCAGGGTGTTTGCGCGCCGTAGCAGCAGTTGGTATCAGCCTCACTCAGAGTGAAGGAATAGTGATGGGACACCCAGTAACAGTCATGGTCCCTCACTCAGTTGAGATACTTTTGACCCGCTCCCGAACGCAACACATGACTGGAGCAAGACTCACAAGGTATGAAACGACTATTCTGGGCTCACCGAATGTGCAGCTGAAAAGGTGCACTACGTTGAATCCAGCTACCTTGCTTCCTGGAGAAAATGCTGAAATTGAGAACGCTGAAGACGTCGAGCATGACTGCCTTCAGGTGACTGAATTTTGCACAAAACCCCGACCGGACATCAAGGATATAAAACTTGATGAAAATGACCAAATTCTTTTTGTTGATGGTTCATGTCTAAGAGATGGGGTGGGAATTTTGAAAGCAGGATATGCTGTATGTACTGTAACAGGGGTCTTGGAAGCGGGATGGCTCCAAGGAGTCTATTCTGCACAAGTAGCAGAACTTGTAGCCCTTACTAGAGCATGTCAATTGTCTGCATTGATGAAAGTCACCATTTACACTGATAGCCAATACGGGTTTGGGATTGTGCATGACTTTGGACAACTGTGGTCACAGAGAGGTTTCCTGACTTCTTCAGGATCCCCAGTGAAAAATGGGGAGAGAATAAGGGAATTGTTACATGCCATTCAAGTACCAGCTGAAGTTGCAGTGGTAAAGTGCAGTGCTCATACGAAAGGACAGGACTATGTGTCTTTGGGAAACGCCTATGCAGATCAAGTCGCAAGATTTTGTGCCTTGAACTGTATATTGTTAAGGGATGATTGGAATACAATAAGTGAACCAGAACTCGAACCAGCTGAAGCATTTGCCTTGAAGGTCGTAGATACAATAGAAGAACTAAAAGCACTACAAAGTAATGTCAGGGAGGATGAAAGAGATTCCTGGATTAAATCACAATGCATAAAAAGACGAGCTATGGGTTTCACATGAGGGAAAATTTGTTTTGCCAAATAGTCTCTTATCACAGCTTGCGCGGTTCTATCATGGGCAAGCTCACCTAGGGAGAGATGCCATGATAAGATTGTTCAAAACTGATTGGTTTAACCCCAGATTTCGCCAAGCTGCGGAAGCAGTTTGCCATCGATGTGTCACTTGCCAACAGATGAACCCAGGAAAGGGAACAGTTGTGAACGCGAGCCACATTGGTAGGGCAAGCGGTCCTTTTAGCCGAATGCAGATGGACTTCATTGAGATGCCTGTGCATGGAGGTTTAAGATATGTGTTGGTGATTGTGTGCATTTTTAGTCATTGGATTGAGGCATACCCCACACGTAGAAATGACAGTCTTACAGTTGCCAAGCTATTATTGAGGGAGTTAATACCACGTTTCGGATTCCCGATCTCTTTAGAATCAGATAGGGGAAGTCACTTCAATAACGAGGTGATGAAGTTACTTTGCGAAGCATTGAACATTGAGCAAAAGCTGCACTGTAGCTATCGTCCTGAGGCATCAGGACTGGTGGAGCAGATGAATGGTACGCTGAAATCGAGAATGGCAAAAATATGTGCATCAACAAATTTGAAATGGCCTGACGCATTGCCCTTAGTGCTGATGTCAATGAGGAACACTCCGGATAGAAAAACCGGATTGTCTCCGCACGAAATTCTCATGGGCAGGGCTATGAGACTTCCTACAGTTCCCGCAAACATGCTTTTGAATATTACAGATGATATGGTGTTAGACTACTGCAAAGGTCTGGCTGACGTGGTTCGCTCTTTCTCTCACCAGGTGGAGGCGACCACCTTGCCACCGATTCAAGGTCCAGGACACGCACTGAAAGCAGGTGACTGGGTCGTGATAAAGAAGCACGTGAGGAAGTCGTGCCTGGAACCCCGTTGGAAAGGCCCTTTCCAAGTGATCCTGACGACAACTACCGCTGTGAAGTGCGCGGGGGTTCCCAACTGGATTCACGCCAGTCATACAAAGAAGGTGTTGTGTCCCACAGATGAGGAAGTTGAAGCGCTGAAACTACCAGTGCCTGATAAAACGGTGCCGAGTGCTGAGACAGAACAAAAGCGAACTGAAAGCGAACAAGCAACAGCAGGAGAAAAAGAGATATTATTGGAGAACGAAGAGTCCGACTCACTTGGGGAAGACCAAGGAGAAAGTTCGGACAGCGACGACGAAGCTGCAGGTGACAAAGAACCTGAAGCAGCTGAAAGTGATACAGAGCCTGAAGAAGGTAACGGTGACGAAGGGCTCGAAGAGAGTGAGAAAGCAGGAGGGCCTGAGCAGAAGGGGGCTTTCCCAGAAATAGACGATACAGAAAAAGAAAAAGAAAACGTGACTGATTACCCTGAAGGTGGGGACAAAGAAGAGCAGAACGAAAGAGCTCAAACATCTACAGAAAAGATCGCAGGTCCATCAAACGGACACGGTGCAAAAAGAAGACTAAGTATCTCACCGATAAAAGAAAAGGGTAAAGAAGGTTTGAACGAAGGAGGAAGGCCAAAAGTGAAAGAGAAAAGAAAGGAAGTGACTGTCGTGGAACAATCGTCAAGTGAAGAAAAGGACTTGGCAAAGGAGGAGAGTGCCAGCGAAGCAGAATCAAAGAGAGAAGCAAAATTGAAAAGGAAAAGGATACCAAACAAGAGGTATTCCGGTCCTGAATGGGCATATGCAGTCAATGATGATTGGACTGATGAGTTTGTATCTCTAAGCATCGAGAACGAAGAAGAAGAAGAGATACAAATAGAAAAGAAAAGTTTCATAGACTCTGTTGATTGAAACGGAAGTAAATGGCATTGCTTGCTGCAATCTAACGTGAGATAAACAACCAGCTGAGACATTGCTAAACCGAATTGAGACAAATGCTGCTAACCGAAAAGTGACTGGCCTTTTGAAGAAGACGGTGTGAACATTGTGCTCGTTCAGCTTTGTAACTGAATCGCTAGGTAGTTTCATTATAGGTGCTTCTAGCTCTCTGATTCTATACAGATCATGCCTGGGTACGCTATGCAAAACAATAGAAAGAAGTATTGTAAATACGTGTGTATAGGCTTAGTACTAACATGTGTACTAATAATAATGGCAATTGTGTTTGGAATGCATGGAAAGGGTGAGAATGAGACTATTACTGCTTCTACTATTGTTCCTGTTACTGTCACTGAACTAACACCATTGAAAAGACTAGCAATGGATGAGAGGCTCTTGCATGATAAGAAAGAGCTTTCGTATAACGTTTTCTATCGCTTACTAACAGAGTATGTTGAGACTATGGATGCAAAAGATTGTTATGTGTGTACCCAGATACCGACATCAGTAAAGGAAGGGGTGACTTATCACCACATGCCTCTTACATATGGGATTACATGTAGTATAGTAATGTCTAGGTTTTATGGTCAATCTAACATACAGTATTTTTTCTCAAATTATGATGTTACCTTTGCTTATGTTCCTATAATAGCTCAGCTAAGCGAGACTGCAAAATATTGGGATTACAAAATTATGAGGGATTTTTTCGAGCCAATGCAACCTTTTGAAACGGCTCATGCTCATAGGGAGAACCTTACTTGCTCCGTTTCTGCTGTAGAAATAAGTTTTTTAGATCGCACAGATGATAGAAGGGCTCAAATGAAGGCGAAATTAGAAAAAGAACTGCATAAGAGGACTTCAGTAGATAATTATGATTTTGCTGCTATAAAGACACAAGGGAAAATAGCTTTAGATGCTTGGCATGTAGGGAAGTTTTGTATATATCGAGGTGAATCTTACTATGACAATATTTTTGTAGGAGCGAGTGAATGCAAACATACGTTTATTTTTAAGGCCAAATGGACATTCATGATGGACGGACTTGACCCTGTCATTCCAGGGGTGTATTACATTTGTGGGCATAATGCCTATTATCGTCTTCCAAAGGGATGGTGGGGAAGATGTTATTTGGGTATAGTGTTTCCGAAGGTTTATCAACTGGATGACATATCGATGATTAAAAAGACACCTGGATCCCACCGTATCCAGAAAAGAGAGACCACAGCTGCTGTGGTAGGTGATATATTTGGAGCCATGATTCCTTCATTGGGAGTTGTGCTGAATTCCATCAAAATAAGGAAGTTGTCTACTATAGTGGATAACATGTTGACAAAGTTTTCAGGTGCTATAATCCTGATGGATGCTGAACTTGCAGCGGAAAGAGCTATGACTCTTCAAAATAGGCTTGCTTTAGACATTCTTTTAGCAAAGGATGGAGGCGTTTGCAAAATGATTGGTGCACGTCACTGCTGCACCTATATACCCGATAATAGTGTGAAAATTAAAACTATGCTTGCTAATCTAACAAAAGAAAGTGCAGATTTGAAGGAACTGAAAGAACCAGGAGTGTGGGAGAAGGTTGGAAAGGGACTTGCTTCAGTGGGACATTGGATTGGGGGAATTTGGAATGGAATATTATTGAAAATAATAGAAGGGATATTAATAGTGATAATTTGTGTATTTGGAATTTGGGGAATAAAAAGGGGAATAATAATGATTATGGAGAGAATTAAAAGAAGAAAGGAGGAGAAAATAATGAAAAGAATGGCAGAAGAATACAAAGAGCAAACTAGGGGAACTAAAAGGAAAAGGGAGCTGACAGAATTTTAATGAGATAAAATTTGTGGGCTAAATTTGTGTGATGACAAGTAGTCATCAGAGGAGGGATTGATGAAGCAGAAAATGAAGGTTTTGATTTATTAACGCATAAACGTAGTGCTGAAATAATCATGTGTGACATTAACCGAATTAATAAAGATTGTACGGGGACAAAATGTGCCCTCAGAGTAGTTTGCCATCATTTATACGCGTGCTTTATATAACGTGGTGTATTAGGAATGCACTAATTCGACATAATCTTAAACGTGTGCTACGATTTGCTTATTTGAAATGCCTTAGCTTAGCATTACTTTAGCGGAGGCTTTGGCCTAGTTGCCTGGTCTCACGGTTTAAACGTTCGTATTTTTCCACTGTGCTATTAAACGTGTATTTCTGCTTGAAGCTGTACTTTTCCTCAGAGACTGCTCGCATGCTTATCTTAAAGTTGGTGCCAGCATGGCATATTTTCTCTTAAATTCAAGGTCGGCTTGCAGGTGCGGACAATGGAGCCTCTGAGAGTAAGCTAATCGAGAAACAATGTTGCAAATTGCGTACCCATCTCCAAGGATAATGTATGCTTAAGTAAAAGCTTGAGAACTGTCGTTTTTGATTGGTCAATTTGAAGCTAACCTATGAACCCACCAATGGAGACCCTACAGGACTTGAATTGTTGTCTATAAAACCCAGGTGCACGAGAGGGAAGCTCTCTCTCTCTATCTTCGGACATCCCGCCATTTTGACTTCGTAGCTACTATGACCCATTTTGCTGCGACGCCATTTTGAGAGACTTTGATGCTTTCTCTAGTCGAGAGAAAGAGACTTTAATGATTCTTGCCCTAGAGACTTTAACTTTGATTTGTCCCTTTGCATGAAGTAGTAGCCTTAACTTGCCGCCGTGAGGCAATTGCCCCGTTCACCCCTGCCCCTTTGTCCCGTCCCATGCTGATCGAGAAACGGTACCTGTGAGACGAAGACTTCATTGATTGCTGATTGGAATTGGTAAATATGAAAGGAAATTGTAAAATTGCATTGTGTTTCCTTTAGGTAACCAACTGCTGATTTTGATAAGGGCCCTAGCTAGGAGTTTTCTAAATTGATGTTGCCAAATTGTTTTTGCATGAAGTCCCACATGCTGATGCTAATTTGAGGTTAGACGAGGATTCCATATGTCACACGATGCAATTGGAGATCTTGTTATGCTGACTAAATGTACGCAATTAGCCCATTACAGATTATCGTATTAGTGCTTTGCATTGCCACTATCGAATGCCTTGTGATTCAAATGCTACATAGATTACACTTGTTTCGACGATATGGACAGCTATTAATGTTCATTTATGTTTATCATTTGGTGTTGAGACACATTTATATTGTGCTAGCTTTGTTAATATAGGGAAATAAATTCACTAACTTTGCAATAAACTGGTGTGGTTATTCCTGGCTGAAAGGTCAGGGTTCGCCGAAATGTATTCTGGATTAATTGTTAAGTGTTATGTTGTTCAAGGTGTTGCTTACGTTCGTTATTGATTATCGATAAGAGGTGATTGATCAATTAAGAGTACAGAGAGTTCCCACTTAGCCAAAAGATTCATCGACCTAAAGAGCATCCGAACGCAGGTAAATTGTTACCACGTTCCGCTCTATCAGAAACATCACAGTGTATTTGAAAGATCAAACGGAAGGAATTTAATAGACAAACATTAGAGAAGGATGTGTGAAAAATTAAGTCAAAGTATAGCGCGCACTTACAGGCACTGAATCAGTGCACTAAGCGAACCAGTATTAGAGTTCAAGAATCAAGAGGTCTGTGATTCTTCCAAACTAGGCTAAACTGTGCATATAATTCAGGTATAGATTTCTGAGAAACCTCTCACATATACTCAACGCAAGGTCAGAACGATTAGCTAAAAGTCATAAACTGAAGCCAGGAAGTTGAAAATAGGAGGTTAAAGGAATGTGTCCTCAGTTGTGAATTCTGGATGTGAAGTGAAAAATAAAAAGAGGAAACCAATAGTCAGCAATATGGCAAAAGGCAACAATTACATAGCACTAAAAAAGTAACATACATGGGACAAATTCGGCCGACTACAAACCGGGTAGTCAATAATTTAAGGGTAGATGTGAGAACACTAGCCAGGTTCCTACTTGATGTACAGAGAACTGTTTCAGTGTTTGCTTAGAGCTGAATGGCTGGATTGGAGCTGGATATTGTGGCACAGAGATCTTGCAACTGGCATGAATTGTCACCCTGAACCTTCAGGCCAGGCCCAATCATCTTATTAAGCAGCGCCCGGAAAAACCCAAGAAATGTTGGAGACTTGTGTTGCTTGCACCCCACCCCTTGAGATTGCTACAAACCCAGCACCGTAGTGTCTTGCAAGTTTTATGATGGAACCCTTTTGGCTCCAAATGGACCCCGTAGAAGCTTGATGTAATCGCTAGACTAGAATGTAATTAAAGCTTGGTTTAGAATGTGGGAGTTCACAGATACACACAGTAGAATACAGATGTGTGATTTACAGCTCCATGTGTGGCGTAGTCTTTGGGCGGTACCCAGGCTGGGGAAGATGCTACAACTGGCAATGAGTCAGAGGATAACTAACCCGAAGAAAGACAGCGCTCTCCCAGAGAGTTTGCAGTGGTACAAGCAAACTGCTCATGCGTACCACATGTGCTTTTGTTGAAGAGCCGAGTCGACGGCTGGCGTATCTGGTGTCAAAGTGCAACTCCAATAGGTGTGAAGCATTTGAAGATGAAGAAAGCTTTACAAAGAAGTCTATGCATCATGGCTCAAGAAACTATGACCAAGGCCATACTAAAAGATAAAATCATCCATAATATGCAGCATAAACACTAAAGGCAGCTACAACCAGCTTTACAAGATAATTGTAACTCTCCAAAGAAAGTTGCTAACAGAACCGCTGGCTGACAAAACAAGTAAAAAGGAAACATCCTGTTGGTTCACGTACCAGAGTATTGATAAGTGGAGCGTTACAACCTCAGCACCAGGTGGGTAGACCCAAGAAGAAGCAAGGGGATTGTGCTTACTGAGCTGTATGATCCCTGAAGCACCACACCACCAAGGCTGCCAGGCGACAGCTCAGAACAACTCCAGAGTTCTCCACAAGTGACAGGGCTCTGATAGAGACCAAGAAGAAGGTAAAAAGCCCCAAGACTGTCCTGGATAAACTGGAGACCCATTCGTTACTGGGCCTCACTGATGATGCAGATTCTAATGGACAGCCCAAAGCATTTCAAAGAGCTCCATCCTCAATGCCAGCTACTCCCATGAACAGTTACAATGCTGCTGCCATCCTGAAACCACCACCACCACCTTTTGATACCGCTAAAAAGCAAAGTATTGGCAATGGCTAGACTGCTTGGAGAGAGACTTTTGAGGTTTTCGTTGATGCACTTGAAGAGACCGTATCTTGATGATGGTGTGAAAGAAATTATAAAATGCAGAGAACTGACAAAGAAGCCACATACCATCAGATTAAAGATGCTATGATCTCAAATTCAATTCAATACCAAACGATCACAAATGATACATTTTCAGGCAAGAACATCAAAGAGTAGGTGAAACCATTGATGAATTTGTGGAAAGACTAGATGCACTCACCAAACACTGTACATTCACTGAATTTAATGACAGAGAAGCTATGCCTATTAGAATTATTGAAAGATGCTTGTCAGATTAATTCAGAAGACGAATGCTGAGAGAAACTCTTAGGGGCATATTCGCAAGAAAGTGGCACATTATTGATGATCCACCACTTCTCTTGCGTCCCCCCTACCGGTGCCTAACAAAACCATAGTTGCCCCGTATTTACAATACAGTGCACCGTGATTGTCGTTAGCCGAACAGCATCAACATTTTTGATGCTATTGTGGCGCTTTGCTACACTAGCGTCAAACATTTTAACTCTAGTTCAGCATCGTACAGGAAGGACCATTGAACTTAATGGTTGCGTCATTTAAACAGTTGCTCTGAGCAGGCATTTAAAATGATGCAAAAAAATGGTGCAGTGAAATCTTGTAAATTTCACTCCATCATTTTTTTGTGCCTCCCAGCACCAGAACAGCCCTAGCATACATTATGCCTGGGACAGGCATAACGTGGCGCGAGGGATTACAAAGTGGCACAATGCAAGCATTGTGCAACTTTGCAAATATGGCCCATTGGAAATGCCTACATAAAGCCACATTAGCGTTTACAAAATTACGCTAATGTGGTGCAAAGAAGCGCAAGGGTCTTGTAAATATGCCCCCTAGTCTGGAGCGAGTGTTGATGGCTGCCAGAGCTGGGGAGCATGTTAAAAGACAAGCTGCTAACATGGAATCCAGAGGTGCTCAGAGTGAATCAGTCATTAGTGTGAAAAGTATGCTGAGGCAAAAGACTGAAGGACACACATACACATAAAAGGAAGTTATGTTTCAGATGTGGATTTTTGTTTCCAAATAAAGGTAAATGTTCCGCCATTGGACAGATATGTAAAGGCTGCGGTAAAGAGAATCATTTTGTGATGGTGTGTAAAGCAAAGGAAAAAGTAATTGCGTCATGGGGTGAAGACAAAATGGCCACCAGAACGTTCCAGAAGCAATGTTTGATGCATGTCCACAAGGCCTAGCAGCACCATCACTTGAGCCAAATTGATACTAAACTAACGCCCATATTTATACTTTTTTAGCACCGCATTTGCGTCATTTGTTTGACGCAGAAACGGTGCAAACTTGCAAAATACAACTGAATTTTGTAAGTTTGCACCAGTTTTGCCTCAAAAAGTGGTGCAAATGCAGTGCTAAAAAGGTATAAATATGGGCCTAAGTCTAATGTCATCTAACTCATCATCAAACAGTTCTTCCATCTCAATGTCAAGTGAAAGTGAAGAAAATGATTGTGCCATTTTGATGTTTACCTCAGGGAAATGTGCACATGGTGGACTGGCTTCCTGTCAAGAAAAATGTCAGTCAAAGAAAAGTCGACATGCCAAAGCAATGAAATCATACAAACACTGAATAAAGATTATATTTAAAATAAATAGTTGCTTGATACCTTTCATTATCAACAGTGGTGCATCGATAAACATAATGGATGAAGAAAAATACAATTAACTATCTCCATATACATGGGCTGCATTGAGGCCCATAAAGAGTCATGGTTAATTTGTAGTGACAGTGAAACACAATAAAACGAAGGTACAAGCACCGATCCATGTGCTTCAAGGTACAGCGTCAAGTGCTTGTTTACTCAGCTTCAATACAGCTGCTGATATGGGACTGATCTCTGTGGATTACAACATGAATGCTCATTATAAAACAATAAGTCAATTCCCTTTGTTGTTTCATGGTTTAGGAAACCTTAAGACTATGAAAGTAAAACTGCATATTAATGAGGATGCCAGTCCTCTTCTCACTCAGAGACATTGATGGTTGCTCTTCATTTAGAAGAAGCGGTTGAAAAAGAACTTGAATCATTACTAAAGCATGACATTATTGAGCGTTCCACTGATCAAAAACATCTGCATTGACATACATCAGGTAAACAAGACAATTGAATGAGAAAGACATCCTAGTCCACACATTGCTGAGGTCTTTTCTTGTCTTGTTTAAATAAAGGTTATCCTCAGTTGGAACTCCAAGATAGTTGCAGGTACATTACAACCTTTCCAACAGATGTTGGTTTGTTGCGGTAGAAAAGACTACGTTTTGTTGTGTCATTAGCTGCTGAACTTTTCCAAGACGTCCTTCAGGTATCATACAGCCTGTTCAAGGTACATACAAGACTTTGCCACTGTTAGTGCTCCATTATGAGAGCTAATGTAGAAAAATGTTTAATTTCAATGGTCACAAGAATGAGCGGGAAGTTCCCAGAGAAGTAAACTTGCCATTGAAAGTGCTTCTGAACCAGCCTGCTTCAATCCAAAGCTTTTATGCAGAGGTTGTCGCGTTGACGCTAGCCTGGTTGAGTTAGGTGCTATCCCTGCACAGCACAGTGGACATCCAAATGCTTGTCCGCCTATTGTGATTTTGTGGCCTATGCTAGTAGAAGCTTGTTCCAAACAGAATGTGCTTACTCACAACCTGAGAAAGAAACTTTAGCTGCTGTGTAGGCTTGTGAATTTTCCATGGATTCCTGTACAGAAAGCCTTTCAGGCTGGTAACTGATCATGAAACTTTACTGAACATCTATGGCAATCCAAAAGCCAAGCTCGCATTGAACAATGGGGACTCCGATTGCAAGAATACGATTATATAATTGTGCATCATCCAGGAAAGGATCAGAATCCAGCTGACTACCTTTCGAGAGTGCCTATACAAGGTCATGATACTCCATCCAACATGGCTGAAGCCTTGTGGCGGCATGTCAATGGACTTGTTGAGCTTTTTATGAGTACGCTAGAGAAAGCAGTACAGCATGCATCTCTTGAGAAGCTAAGTTTAAAAACAGTACTAAATTCTACTTTAATAACTTATGTTCAGAACCCCACGCAACCACAGGCGAAAGTCCTGCAACTTTGACATTCGGGAGAGCAATGACAACCAAGTTACCTCAGTGGGCAACCAAGAGAGACAAAAGCTAGAACATGATTCATACAAGGGACTTGGTTAACAAGCAGAAGATGAAAGCTTATGCAGACAAGAGGCGACACGCAAAGGACACCATGTTTACAAGGAGTGATTTGGTGATCTACTGACAGATGCACAAAAGAAAATCTGATGCTCCTTATGATGCTGAACCTTTCAAAGTAGTGTCTACCAGGGACACATGGAGACTACTCATCCCTAGGAAGTCTGATACCAGCGACTCGTCTTACTTTAGGCCTGTGTGATACATCGGGCTTCAGCTAGAAATGGTGAAAGGAAGACTGACTGAAAACTCAGTGACTGCTGCCGCCTCTTCTCCGTCGGAATTTCTGACACTGAAGAAGATGGCAGCTTCCAGTAACCAGATTTAGTTGAATGATCAAAGTGCCAATATATATATATATATATATATATATATATATATATATATATATATATATATATATATACACAAAAACAGGCACCGCAATCCTTGTGCGGACACCAAAATCGCACTCCAGGATGGTGATTCACAAGAAAATGTTTATTAGCAAAGCGTTTCGATCTGATGATCTGCCTCACAGCAAACACTAAAAAACAAATGCCCAATCAACTTTAAAACAGATTTTTCACGTCCTCATGGGTAATCATAGACATAGAAAAAATAACCTCTGTTAATAATCTCTATGAGCGCAAGCTCATTCTATACTTCTCATATGAGCATACAAACTTAATACGAAATAGTGAATATTTTTAGAATCACATTAAGTACAATTAAATTGCAGAGAAAATAAATATATAAACAAACATATTAAATAATTAAATTAAATTGAATCATAAATTATAAATTATACATTTTAAATCACAAATCATTAAATTGCGAGTATTTCACCGACCCAGTGAGGTGGAAGTGATAAGTATCAGCCGGACAAATTTTATATATCTATATATATATATATATATATACATATATATATATATATATATATATATATATATGTCTGCTGATTTTTTTCAAAAATTGTCATTTTGCATTTAACAAATGGGGAGATGTAGCGTCTTGCAAGTTTTATGATAAAACCTTTTTGGCTCCAAACGGACTCCGTAGCAGCGTGATGTAATTGCCAGAACAGAATGTAATGAAAGCTTTGTTTAGAACGTGGGAGTTCACAAATACACGCTGCAGAATACAGACGTGTGATTTACAACTCCATGTGTAGCATAGTCATTTGTGCGTACGCAGGCTGAGGAGGACGCTGCAAGCGCCTTGTATGCTTTCTCTGCTGAATTCGTGCTTAGGAGTCTGCCTATTCGCATTGCATTCGACTTCAAAATGGCTGTCTCTGTACAGGTGTCTCTCAGTCAAAGGTAAAGTATCACTATGACTGTGCTGCATTGTTTATTCAGCTACATTTCCCTGCTAGGAGACCCCATAATATTTGCAGCACTCCTAAGTCTTCTTTGGGTTAATATTTTGAATATTAATGAGGTTTGATACTTTGGTCTGCTCTTGATTATTTTTTATTTATTGCTTAATAAATAATTTCTTTTTAAACTACAGTATATCTGGACCTTAAAGCTCATGGTCCATTTTATTTGCATTCTTCAGAGAACTGTGATCTACTGCAGGCAGATTTTCTCCCGGACAGGCATTCCTGGAGTTTTTCCACTGCCTGGATTAACAAACCGGAAAGGGGCCCTTCATAGGATGAGAATCTGATTCGAAATGAAAAAAGCATGCAAGCAGAACAATTGATGTTAGCAGCGTGAGCAGTCTCTTCATTAATACATTGTGCAGCTTTGATTTGAAATGTATAAATAAATGTGACAGCATGAGTGCGGATCCTGAAAAAGTATGTTCCTGGGGAATAATTGTCCCATCTGCCCCATCCTTCCGAAGGGCCTGCCACTGGGTATAGCCGTGCTCCCAAGAAATACATTTTGCAATAACCTACTTGTCAAAGTGTAGAACATAACCCCAACGTTCGGTTTCTGAAAGTTGGTTGCAAGGTTAATGTAAGTCAGATTTGTTTCCACACATAAGCACCCTTGTATGCATTGTAGCTGATTGACGTATTATTTGGAACATTTAATTAAAGAAGTGACTTTTGATGAAATGCTGAGCTGTCTACCAGAGAAAGGGCAAGCATGGAAGGATAGCCTCGGAAGCTGATAATAGGTAGCTATTGCTTATATTTTGAAATAAATGAGACATTTAACCTTAACATTGCGTCCAACAGGTGAAAGTGTATGCCCATGATTTAACAAATGTTAATAGAAAGACATTCAAAGAGATGAGCTCAGCCAAACAGATGAGCAACAAACGAAAAGGGGGCGCATTTTAGCGAAGAAGGTTAGAAAAATCCCGAAGGACATAAAGTTCATCTTGGAGAAGATATGGACTCCAGACAAATGCACAGTGAAAGACAAGAGTAAAACATGTTCAACTTTAAATAAACGAGAAATAATTCTGGTCTTTAACTGAATTTAACAGTGTGTACTCAGAGAGGGTCCAATAGCCAGAAAAGAGTGAGACAGAAGGAGACTAAGGAATAAATGGCAGAGACTGACTGTCTGAAGAGCAGGTAAAGTGAGTTTGTTGGAGTTCCCGGAGAGAGAGAGCGATGACTATAGCAACACCGGATGGTTTACTTTTCAGTACTGCCTCCAATCGGGATTGGTGAAGCCCCCCTCACAAAATCATCTGTGGTCCTAGAAGGATCATTCATGCTGTCCCTCTTCGGGTTTTGGTCGATGGTGCAGACTGACTCTGAAATCAGGGGTGTTGGCCTTGATAGCATCTAAGGGATGGACATCATTTATAAGTAGCCTGGGATAGCAGCCAATCCCCTGACCTGCTCTTTACTTTCCCATGCAAAGTCCCCGAAAACCCTGGCAGCAGGAGTCATGAAAGCAGACGTAAGAACAGAATTTACACTGAATTTTAAGATGCTTGCTTACTGTCTATCATTTCAACTCCTTGAACCTTTCCCAGGCAGCAATGAGAAGAGTGTATGAGGGGCTAGGGTTTGACAAATGGCAATCCTGTTATGTCATCTAGGTCAAACTTGTCATGATGTCACAACCATTACCACGGACATTTTGATGAACAGATGTCCATGCCCGCGGTCGGCGCTGCTGGCGTGTTGTACTAGGGGCTGCAGACTGTGAGCTGCGATCGGTGAATGGTTTTATCTCAGTCTGGATTCCTGTCAGAATCTGAACAATGTTACACTAAGGTCCTCATTAAGTGTGGCCCATTAATTGTAATGGACCTGCTAATGTGATCTATAAGTTATGGTGTTTTAAACTGAGATTTCAGCAGTTCCAGGGAGCTGAAATCTCCACGTGAAAGAGTGGGGCAAAATACGCTGGGTTCATGGTGGAAATCTGTTTCAGCCCTCTGAAATACTTGCGCCCTCAGTAATAGTAACTATGAATGGGGAACATTTTCGGCATTTTAATGGGTCACTTGTAATGAGGCTTATAGAGTGCAAAGGCTGCATGAATAAAAGCTACTGTAAAACTTGAGCTGAAAAGAACTGCATCACCTCATGGTCAGAATTCAGTTACTTTCATCATTAATCACAATCGGGGGTGAAGTGTTGTTTTAAGCAAACAATGAATTACCCTACGTATAGGATTTGCGTTGCGATGGGCTATAAATCAAGTGGCGGTTTCATTGCAATTTTTCCTAATTGAATAGCATTTTCTCCTTTCATGTTGAAATGTGGTTAATACAGAATGCTTATTAAATACTTGTTTAGGTTCCTGGAGGAGGAGATTATGTGCACAATGGTGTCAATGGTGGGATTATTGGCATTAGACAGTAGTAAAATGAAGGAACCGTGAAATGTTCCCTGGTTTCCTGCATATGCATCTGAGCAGAGTGTTAGATCACATGGTATCCAATATAAGAGTATACATGTTAAGTCTTAAAACTGATATACTGCTAGTAGAGAGCACCTACTTTAGAATTTAAGTGGGGGTCTATAAAGGAAACGATTAGTTTCCTTGGAGAACAGCATGTAAGCATTTTATGCAAATGAATGAGGAATTTATTGATAAACGAGTTTCCTCTCATATCCTCATTAGGGATCTCCTATCCTCCCCAATGTTTATAATTACAAGACTGGATTACTAACTTGGGAGATTTCAATGAGGCACATGTTTGTGAGTTTTGAAATTGGAGTGATCACCTTCAAAGGGTTTGCAGCACACTTTATATTGGCAAGAACATTGGGCATGAAGTATCTATATTAACAACAACTGGGAGGACCAAGTTTTAGGGAGTCCTTTAAATGCTGTTACAGGCATAACATGGTTCCCTGCAGTCTTTGGATACCACCCACTTTTGTTTACCAAACACACAACTCCTGGAAATGCATGGTGTTGTAAACGTGTGCTCTGTTGCATCTACGGTGATTTAATTACTACTAAAAACAAAATTGCCACAAAAAATACACAATTCCTAACTTCAAACATGGCAGGTTATGCGTGATAAAAATTGCCACATGGCAAAGGTTAACAAACCTTTTTAACGCACTCAAAGGAGGAATCAGTAGAACATGAATTTAAATTAAGAAAATAAAAAGGTAATTTAATTGAAAAGTCACACCGTGGTGCAGCGTGGCTTTGTGATAGTCTGATGCTACATGTTGAGTGCTTTTCATTGCATAAGTAACATGTGCAAAAGTTACATAATCACAGGCGGACATTTACAAAAGTTGATGGAGAACGACAAGCATGCAGGTAGAAAATACAATAGGATAATGTGTACATAGAGAGGGAATGGCAGGTTTTGGGAATTTAGGTTTCTTAGGGCCAGATGTTCAAAACTTTTTGCATGTCGCAAACAGCAAATTTTGCTGTTTGCGATGTGCAAAAAGCACATTGCGATGCTCAATCCCCGTTCTGCGATTCGGTAACCTGGTTACCGATTCGCAAAACGGGACTGCGAGTTGCAATTAGGAAGGGGTGTCCCCCTTCCTAATTGCGAGTCACAGCGCACTGCTGTATTGTTTTGTGACCGCGGTCGCAAAACAATCGCAGTTTGCACCCCTTGCAAATGGGTGCTAGCCATTCGCAAAGGGGAAGGGGTCCCCATAGGACCCATTCCCCTTTGTGAATGGCACTGAAAACATTTTTTCAGAGCAGGCAGTGGTTCTATGGACCCCTGCCTGCTCTGAAAAAATGAAATGAAAACGTTCATTTTTTAGGATTGTACGACGAAACAATGACTTCAAAAACAACTACTGCCTTAACAACGAGGTCGGAACACCGACCTCGTTGCTACTACTAATGATTTTACCACGAATGCCTTAACAACGATATTTTGTTGTAAAGGCATTCCTGATAAAATCATTAGCAATAGGCACCATTCACCCTACATCCCTCACCCCACCCCCCCAACCCCACCCCAAAACCTAAAACCTCCTGACCCCCCACCCACTCCCCAAAACCAAAAACGCCCCACCCCCCCAACCCCACCCCAAAACCTAAAACCCCCTGACCCCCCACCCACTCCCCAAAACCAAAAACGCCCCACCCCCCAACCCCACCCCAAAACCTAAAACCCCCTGACCCCCCCACCCACTCCCCAAAACCAAAAACGCCCCACCCCCCAACCCCACCCTAAAACCTAAAACCCCCTGACCCCCCACCCACTCCCCAATACCAAAAGCGCCCCACCCCCCCAACCCCACCCCAAAACCTAAAACCCCTTGACCCCCCACCCCCTCCCCAAAACCTAAACCCACCACTTACCTTTGCCAACTCCCTTCTTTGTACCTTAACCACGCATGTTCGTTGTTCAGAACATACGTAGTTAAGGCACAAAAAACCGGAGTCGTGGTTAAAAAAAGCATTGTTGCGCTTTCGTTAACCACGACTTTCGGAAAAAAAAAGTCGTAAAAAAGGATGTTTCCTTTAAGAAAAACGGCCTGCATTACAAAAAAAAAAAACTGCTTTATTTAAAAGCAGTCACAGACATGGTGGTCTGCTGTCTCCAGCAGGCCACCATCCCTGTGAGTGCTGCGAGTCTCAAGGGGGTCGCAAATTGCAACCCACCTGATTAATATTAATGAGTTGGGCCTTTGCGACCCCCTTGCGAGTGGCAGATGGTGTCAGGGACACCATCCTACATTCTGAATTGCGACTCACAAATTGCAAGTCTATCTGGCTTGCATTTTGCGATTCGCAATTCAGAAACTACTTACATCTGGCCCTTAATTCTCTCCTGAAGAGCAGATGTATGAGGGAGTAAAGATGCTTCCATACACAGCTCTCGGTTGAAAAGTTATTTATTGAAGTAGATTCTGACCCCGGCAGGAAAGGGTGTGGCAGACACTATACAGCAGAACAGCTTCCCTTGATCTGCCCCAACATTCCGTGCACAGTCCTTAAATACCCATTCCATGGTGACCCCATACCCATTAACATTCCAAGCTATCCGCATCACGACAGAGGGCCAGCCTGATTCTATGTGTTGGGGTTATATGAGGGGTTGTTTCTCTCTTTATTTGAAGCTTTCCAGTTATGTTAGGTTTGTCCTTCTGCGTGTAGTATGGTCGCACCAGAGAAGCATATTTTTCAGATAACTAGTCCACTTCTCTACAGTAGTTGGTCCTGTGAATGATGCAAAATGATTTGAACTTGAAGTATTTCATATTGTGGAGCTATTGATGATTCTTAGGGTGGGGGTGTTCAAAGTGCGGAGGTAGTGACAGTTCTCAGGGAGTGGGGGTTGTTCAATTGAGGAGGTAGTGAGGACTCTCAGGGTATTGGGGGGTATTCAAATGAGGAAATAGTGATGATTCAAAAGGTTGGTGGGTGTCCAAAAGATGAGATAGAGATGATTCTCAGGGATGTAGGGGCTGTTCTAATGAGGAAATGGTGATGATTCTGGGGGTGAGGGTTTTGATTCTTATTTTATCTGGTAGAGAGCCAGGCTGCTGTTTGAGCAGTCTTCAGGGGTGAGGGTGGAGTCTCAGAGACCGGTGCGCATTGCATTGTCCTCTGCAATATGTGAGGAGAAGAGAATTTGCACAGTGAAGCAGAAGACCATGTTGGTTGGGAGAAATGGTGTGATCCTTTGCAGGGCATAACTGGTTCCGAGTTGCCTGGACTTTCCTCTTTGTGTGCTTTTTTAATGAAAGGCAGAAATTTCTATGCGAGTCCAGGGTGCTATTGTTAACGTTGTTTTTGGGGTTATAGCATGCACTGTGCATACGAATAAATCCCCGTTTTATTAAAATTAAAGATTGACTGTTGACCTTAAGGGTTGTAAATGGTATAGATAGCATTCTATCTAGATGATGTGAGATGCTAACAACAGCTGCATTTAATCAGCATATTGATGAATGATGATGTCTTATTTGGCCAGCTGGCCTCCTTGTTTAGACAGTAGAGATCAAATGGGACCTTAGGGTTCATCATACTATAAGAAATTGTTTTTTTCCTCAAAAAGTCTATACTACAGTATGACTTTCCTAAAAACGTCTATACTACAGTATGAGCGCAACCTCCTATGAAAGATACTACAGTGGATGTCTGACACCTTAAATTCAATAAATATTTATAGAGATAACCGTTTTGTGCAACAAAACCATTTTTGGGTTCACACATACGCTCATGTGGAGAGCCATGACAAAGACAATGCCACTGCACCACCAGAGAGGACAGAATTCTAGTCATGGCCGTGATTATTTGTGGAAGTGGTAACCCGGAAAGTGAGATTAGATGAGGAGAAATGTACCAGGCAGGATTTCTAGTGGATTTAATATTGGAAGAAGTGGGAGATGATGACACAAAGGAAGGCATAGTTGATGGTAGAGATGGACATTGAGAAGGTGAAGAAGACATCAGGAAGGTTTTATCATAATTAGTATGTGGTAGATCACAACGTCTGAGACAGTGGGTGAGAGAAAAAGGTGGGTAGAGAAGCATTCAAAAGAAAGGGGTGTGGGGACTATTAAGGTAGTGGCAGAAAGAGTGGATGTGCACATAATAATGGTGCGACTGACACCAGTTTTATAGAATCAGGTTAGTGGATAATGGATGTCAAGTGTTGTGTTGGGGGGAGAGCATTGCAGAGCCTATCTACTAAGATGTGGTACTTTTGTTCTCGTCCCCACTCCAGTGCACCATTAAGTTGCCGTGTGCCACATGCACACCTTTACACCATAGCGTAAAAGTGTGAGTGTGCTGCCTAGTTTAGGTTTTGTATTGGAGGATACCCTTCCAGTACAAACACTATACCTAGAATGAGTTTTAAACATTTCCCACAATGGATGTGTGCTGTGCTGTGCAGTGCAGCACAAATGCAATGATTTAGACGTTCGGATATATTAAAACATTTCTCCTTGTAACACTTGCCTCGAGGAGTCATGTCTACCACTTTTAATAGATAGGACCTCTCTTCAGAAACCATGGGTGGTAGCAGGGGAATGTCCATGTACCACCTATGAGAGACACCCTTGATGCAAAGTAACACAAATCAGTGCAATGTCCTATTTGCTTTACTTTTAGGGCTATTTTTTGGTGTAAAAATGATTTGCACTGGAAAGTAAATATTTTAGCAACCATTTACGGCAGTTTTTAACACTTTTGACACTTTGCACCGGTGCAGTG
The DNA here is from genome assembly GCF_031143425.1 of Pleurodeles waltl. Classification (NCBI taxonomy): domain Eukaryota; kingdom Metazoa; phylum Chordata; class Amphibia; order Caudata; family Salamandridae; genus Pleurodeles; species Pleurodeles waltl. The sequence goes on along the minus strand of NC_090449.1, from coordinate 308,671,259 downwards.
TATTGATGAAGCGGACCCAGAATGGCTTATTTTGAGTTTGGAGGGTGCTGCTAAAATGCTCCAGCTGTATACCTTAGAATTTATTAAAGACACACAGGCCCTCATTATAACCCTGGTGGTCGGTGTTAAAGTGGCAGTAATACCACCAACAGGCTGGCGGTAAAAAAAGTGGGATTTAGACCATGGCGGTTACCACCATCGAAAACTGTCACTTTAACACACCAACCGCCATGGTGGTAACGGCCGCTGGGCTGGAGACTATGGTCTCCAGGCCGGCGGCCACCACAATCCTACCCTCGTGATTATGACCCGGCCTACCACCATGGTTTTCGTGCCAAACTTACCACCATGAAAACCATGGCGGTAGGCACTATCAGTGCCAGGAAAGCCCTTACCTGGCACTGAAAGCGGCCTCTCCCGGCCCCTTCCCCAGAGTCTTCCCCCACACTCCCCCTCCTGCTCCTGCCCCCGCACATATACACACCCACACGCGCACCCATATACACACACGCACACACGCATACCCACCACCACCCATGCATCCACATATGCATACCCACACACCGCAACACATACCAACATACCTTGTCACACACATGCATTCACAACACCCAACACTCACAATCACTCATTCACACATGCATCCTACGTGAATCACACCCACATGCACGCATACCAGTACATACATACACACACACACACCCACCCGCATACACACAACACGCCCCAACCCCCTCTACGGTGCTTGCAGGGGGTCCTCCGGCTAGAGACGGTCCGCAGCACTGCTGTCAGGAGCAGGGTCCGCCGGCAAAACACCGCCAGGCTGTATCATTGCTCCTGATACGGTCGGAGGTGTTTTGCTGGCGTGGCGGTGCTGCTGTCAGCATTCTGGTGGAATACCGTCAGTGGTCATGATACCGGTAGACAGCTGGTAGCCACGGTGGCGGTAAGTTGGCAGTCGTCGCCGTGGCGGTAGGCGGTCAATACCGCCAATGTTGAAATGAGGGCCACAGTGTCGGAGGGGCCTATAGGGCAATTTGGCAGTGACCCATGGGTTTGTCTTCCATGTGTGTGGGCCTTTTTTTTACTGATTTGTGGGCTTATTTTATGGTCTTTTGTGCCGGTTTTTACTGTTGGTTGCTTTGATAATAAAACAAACATTGCCTGCAGCAAGTTCAAATCCATGCACTACCATGCTAAACACTTACACGTTCAAAACTGCCCCAGTTTTCAAATATGGTCATTTTTTAAACCTATCTAATTCACTAATGTGAGCCACTTTTATTTTGGGGCACAGGCCTGAAGAGACATCAAAACTTTGTCAAAAATATTTTCCAATTCACTTACGTAAAACATTTAGATGCAATGAAAGAAACGGTAGAGCACTGTGTCCACACGAGGGCGCAGCTTGCAAGCGTCGAATACAAACTGGTACATCATCATAACCAATCTCTCTTTTTATAGTTCAAGCGGCGAACCGACTGTAAACGATCAACCGGAAAGGACCAATTATTTTCGAAGGCAGGGCATTCTAAATTGTGATTACTAAAGATTGCAGTAAGCCTCTGAAGTATATTTCTGCCCCCAACAACTGTAGCTCATTAAACTTTCTGATTTTTTTTAGAGGTCTTGGTGGTATTCTTGGGCTGTACTTTTTGTGGGCCCAAACTCCAAAATTCCGTTGGGTTCTTTCTATGGTAAAAAAAGGTACAAATAAACACCAATCAAATTCAACACGTTCGTGTTCCTGTCATTCAAAGAAGTCACGAGAAAGCCTGACTGGATGTTACGGCCCATGATTTTCCCCTTGGCAGTGTTCATGAAAAATATTTTAGGACGTAGAATTATCAAGACTGACGGACTGGAAGCACAAGTAAGGAGTTCTGGTAGTGATCTTTGGGCGGAACGCAGAGCCTTCTCAAAGCCTGAGTAAAATTGCGGGTGCGCTTGATGCTTTCTGCACACGCCAACAGGTGGGAAAAGGATGTGATGAAGCAGAAAATGAAGGTTTTGATTTATTAACGCATAAACGTAGTGTGAAATAATCATGTGTGACATTAACCGAACTAATAAAGATTGTACGGGGACAAAATGTGCCCTTAGAGTAGTTTGCCAACATTTATACGCGTGCTTCATATAACGTGGTGTATTAGAATTGCACTAATCCGACATAATCATAAACGTGTGCTACGATTTGCTTGTTTGAAATGCGTTAGCTTAGCATTACCTTAGCGGAGGCTTTGGCCTAGTGGCCTGGTCTCACGGTTTAGATGCTCGTATTTTTTCCAATGTGCTATTAAACGTGTATTTCTGCTTGAAGCTGTACTTTTCCACAGAAACTGTTCACATGCTTATCTTAAAAGTTTCGTGCCAGCCTGGCATATTTTCTCTTTAATTCAAGGTCGACTTGCAGGTGCGGACAATGGAGGCTCTGAAAGTGAGCTAATTGGTAGACAATGTTGCGATTTGCGTACCCATCTCCAAAGATAATGTATGCTTAAGTAAAAGCTTGAGAACTGTCGTTTTTGATTGGACAATTTGAAGCTAACCTATGAACCCTCCAATGGAGACCCTACTGGATTCGAACTGTTGTCTATAAAACCCAGGTGCACGAGAAGAAGGTAGCCATTGCGCTACTATCAGCCATTACCAGCTCGATACCCGCCATTTTGCAGACTTCGTAGCTATTATGGCCCACTTTGCTGCGACGCCATTTTGAGAGACTTTGATGCTTTCTCTAATCGAGAGAAAGAGACTTTAATGATTCTTGCCCTAGAGACTTTAACTTTGATTTGTCCCTTTGCATGAAGTAGTAGTTTTACTTTGCCGCCGTGAGGCAATTGCCCGTCCACCCCTGCCCCTTTGCCCCGTCCCATGCTGATCGAGAAACGGTACCTGTGAGACGAAGACTTCCTTGTATGCTGATCGTAATTGGTAAATATGAAAGGAAATTGTAAAATTGCATTGTGTTTCTTTTAGGTAACCAACTGCTGATTTTGATAAGAGCCCTAGCTAGGAGTTTTCTAAATTTATGTTGCTAAATTGTTTTTGCATGAAGACCCACATGCCGATGCTAATTTGAGGCTAGATGAGGATTCCATATGTCGCACGATGCAATTTGAGATCTTGTTATGCTGACTAAATGTACGCAATTAGCCCATTACAGATTATCGTATTAGTGCTTTGCATTGCCATTATCGAATGCCTTGTGATTCAAATGCTACATAGATTACATTTGTTTCGACGTTATGGACAGCTATTAATGTTCATTTATGTTTATCATTTGGTGTTGAGACACATATATATTGTGCTAGCTTTGTTAATATAGGGAAATAAATTCACTAACTTTGCAATAAACTGGTGTGGTTATTCCTGACTGAAAGGTCAGGGTTCGCCGAAATGTATTCTGGATTAATCATTAAGTGTTATGTTGATCAAGGTATTGCTTATGTTCGTTATTGATTATTGATTTGATGCGATTGATCGATTAAGAGTACAGAGAGTTCCCACTTAGTCAAAAGATTCATCGGCCTAAAGAGCGTCCGAACACAGGTAAATTGTTACTACGGTTCGCTCTATCAGTAGATGGTAGCAGAGGACGGTTCCGTCTTTTGGGACCCTGTACTATTAAAATACATGGTGTTGAATTAAGGGTTACGCATTTTGAGGCCTCATTCGAGAAGTTGAATTAGATTTTTTCTTGGATAAAACTGATTGACAGAATGATGATGGGCTAGGTCCACCGCGACTTTCCCGGGATCTCGGAGCTTGCGAATGGAGAGAACGGAGGTGTGGAATCAGCGTTGGCGGTACTAGTGATGGTATGAGTGAAGTTAGGGTTTTGCGCTTGCACAGCTTATTGCCGCAGGGTGTGTGAAAAGGTTGCGAGGATTTTTTTCTTTTAAAGGATAGCGGAGGTGCGACTCCGAGTGTAGAAGTAGAGAAGTCGTCGAACTTCATAGAGATAGCGGAGGTGCGGCTCCGAGTGTGGGAGTAGGGAAGTCGTCGAACTTCATGTGCGTGTGGCGCTTTGTGCATAAAAAGGTCCACGTGGTTGTTGTTGTTGAGACGGGCCCTGCGAGGTCAAGAGACTCCGGAGTATGTTGATCCATGTTGTGGTGTGGGCGGTTTAGTAGGTTGATCGGGCGTGGTCAACGAGTCGGTACGTGTGTTAGGGAGTGAAAGAAACTTCGACTTTGGGCTTTGACAAGATTCTAAGTGCACTAGAACAGATCATTGACAAGTTGAGAGTAGGTCTGCAGGTCAGATTTGCTTGCGAATGTGGGGACTGAGAAAGACGGAATAGCGGCCGAGGCTAGTGAAAGGTCCCTAAGGTCCTGAAGCGACTGTGTTACCCTTCCTGTAGTAAACCGACAGATCTGTTTTATTTTTGGTAGCTCGCAATATATGCAAGAAGTTGTTACGAAAAGAGGTGAGTGAAGGAAGACTAGCCGCGAGGCTTTGTCAGCCGCAGTGTGTGTGAGTGTGACGTCACTAGGAGCCGTGCTGGGATAGGTTGGTTGCAGAGACGGGTTGCGCACGGATTGGACGCAGTCCGTGGGGCTCGATTGGAAGGGGAAAGGCAAGCGAAGAGTATTCCGGGAATTAAAGTCACCTATTGATTACAAATTTTGTGGAATAAAAAGTGACCTATTGATTATAAACTTTGTGAAATAAAAGGCGAGAAAATGAAATTCCTTAAAGCATTTAGGAGTGCGATGAAGGGGGAGTCTTACATCAAAGCGAGCGTAGGAGAGGAGACGCCGCCCGAGGGCACACCAGCTTATATTGTAATGGAGGAAAAAGGGGTAACTGCGTGTCTTTGGCTAAAGCAATGGCACAAACTGACAGAGAAACATGGGAGCGTAGCGTTCCCGATACATGGGACATTCAATATAAGGATCCTAGAGAATTTGAGATTCACAATGTACGACATGAAGGTGCCTCCAAGGCCGGCACAGTTTGAGGCTCTAGCAATCTGGGAATTAATGGCTAGACAGCAACAGAAAAATAAGTTTGAAACAAGGATGAGGAAGGTAGAAAAGACACTAGCGGATGCTAGGTGGGATAATGCGCAGAAGGTGTGGAGGTCAGATATATTGCAGGGGATAAAATTGTTTCCAGCAATTACTAAAGAAGAAGAGGAGACAGGTAAGAAAGCTACCTGTAAGACAGACAGGAAGTGTTCCAAGGATAGAGAGGACGAGGAAAAATTGAGAAGAGAAGAGGAGTTAGAGGATGAGGAGTTAATAATGCAATTGCTGAACGACCGTCCACCACCTTATGCGGAGAATGGACAAGGTCCAAGTACCAGTTCTGCCCCTCCGGCATCGGTACAGAACAGTGAAACCCAGAGTTCAGGAGCGCCATCGGGATCTAAGGACCCGAGTTTACTGTTCACCCCGCAGATACCGCAGGTTAGGAGAATATATCCAGATGTGCCCATAATGAAACCAGCAGAAAATTATCAACCGCAGATGCCAGGGTACTACAGCAGTGACAATAGTGGAGGAATGGTTCTAGGACAAACAGTAAGGGGAGTACAGAATGGTCACAATCCAACAATGGCACAGGCTGAATCAACTCAGTTTATGATGCCTCAAAAGCAGATGCAGGGAGGAAACGCACATGCTCAGATGACGGGGAGTCAGATGGGCATGCCGACAATGATGACCCATAGTATGGGGGTGAACATGCCTCAGAACATGGGATATGGACAGAACCCAGACGCGATATCACTACCCATTACTGTAGGTCCACCGGTACCTCTGTATAGCCAGCCTAACTTAGGCATGAACAGTCAGGGATCAATGCTGCAGAATGGGACAGAGAGGAGGTGCATAGAGAACACTCCAGGGATAACTCCGATAGCGGCTCAGCCAAGTGGATCTGGATCCTTGATGGAGTTTAGTCCCATATGTGCTCAGTCTACACTGGTGAGGTCGAGCCCCCCACTGATAATACCTTTAACCTCGAATACTGAAAAGTTGCCGCAACCATCAATGGCAGTCGATGTGAATGCTACACTGATGGGGGTAAATGCGCAACAGCTGACACAGTGGTTCAACAGCTTGAATTCCACACAAAGTTCAGACAGTGGGAAAGGAGAAGATTACTTGAATAGGATGAGGCTGAACATGGAAGCACAAGAATTGGTGTAAGGGAATATGGGTGTGAATAGGTTAGAGTCCTACACAGAAGAGGAGCTGAGGTATCTATGTCCAAAGATCACGAAAGAAGTGAACAAGGTACATAAAAGTTTGCAGGAAGTAGCGGACAGAAACGGGATTGATATAGGCAAGACGAAACACTTGAGCAGGAGCTATAGGTTGGATTTTGGGACCACAGATTTTGAACACATGAGGTCAGCAGGTATGAAGGCACACCTTAGAGAATTGTTGCAGAGTGCCCAAGTGTGGAGGTGCTTAGACAAGTGGGAAAGCAGGTGGGTAAAGAGGAAGGATAAGAGGAGGGACAGTGCTACAGAGCACAACGAGAAAAGACCGCAGAGCAGCGAGACAGTAACCATGTTACCAATGAGGGAGACAGCAGGGGGAAAGTTAATACATGTACCGTGGCACAGAAGCGACATTCAGTCATTTACGGATGATTTTCCCAAACTGAGAGAGAAGCCGATTGAATGGTATCAACAGACTGATAGGTTTGTGAAGCTTGCAAAATGTCTCTGGGAAGACCTGAACACTCTCTTTGAGATCGTGGTTCCGGCAGATTTGTGGGAGGATTGCAAAAGAGCTGTAGGTTGGCCGACAAGTGAACCAGAGAGAGATAGGGAGATGGGTGCACCATCACCTATGGTGATGAGTTTGTACTATAAGGTGATTGAGCATTTGAAGACGAAGGTTGCAGCGAAAAATGTGGATTGGCAGAAGATTGATCGAACGGCCCAAGAGGCAAAAGAATCGATTCATAGTTACTATGAGAGGTTGTTGAAGGCGTTCAAGAATTACAGTGGCACGGAAACAATTGAGGCGAAAGATATGCTTCATTTCGTGTTCAGATTTGTGGAAGGGCTGAGACCAGAAATAAGTCAAATGATAAAGTCGCATTTGATTTGTTGGCAGTCTAAACCGATTGATGAGGTCTTGACTTATGCGAAATACTGTAGCGACGAAATTGAGGTAAAACAGAAAAAGCTGAAAGAGAAGGTGATGATGATGCAACTTAAAGCAGCTCAGACAGGTCTGCAAGGTTTGCAAGGGATGCAAGGGTTCCAACAGCAGGTACCGCAACCGCAGCCGCAGTTGCAGGGAAACATGGCGTTTCAGCCACAGGCCAGAGGCAGAGGCAGAGGAGGTTTTGTGAATAATGGTCCGGATCTGAACACTGTTGTGACGGGTGTGCAGGCAATGAAGAAGGTGATGCCGTGTCACGCGTGCGGAATTGTAGGTCATTGGAAACGCGAGTGCCCGATGGTGGTGCAGGAAGGTACAGGTGCAGGTGTTGGTCAGCAAAACAATGATGTCAATGCATTTCAGACAATGAGGGGACCGAAAATGAGAGGTCCAAACCCAAATTTTCAGACCATAAATCAATTGCAGGGATTACAACCTATGCAGCCGCAGCAGATGCAGATGCCTCGTATGCAGATGACGCAGATGCAGCCGATGCAACAGCAGTTACCCATGGTACCTAATCAGCAAATGCAAATACCTTTGGCACCAATGAGTCAGCAGCAAGTGATGGTTCCTTCACAGGTCTCGGGTCAGGTAATGAGTACAAATGGCACCGTACAACAGTTCCCATTACACAGTGAGAGTGGAATAAACAATGTATGGGAGAGTGAGAGCTCAGAAGAGGAAGGAGATTGTGTGCTTGCAGCATCCTTAGAAGTTGATCAAAAGGGTCCGTACGTAGAGGGAAGAGTAATGGGTCATCGTGTTTCATTCTTGGTGGACACGGGAGCCACACGTTCAACTGTTAAGAGCAGTGAAGTACCAAATTTGCCACTCTCAGGGAGGACAGTTCAAGTGGTGGGAGTAGCGAACAGGCACCTGACGAACCCAATAACGGATCCGGTACCAGTCAGCATCGGTAACTATCAAGGGGTACATCAGTTTGTGATATGTGACTCAAGCCCAATAGCGCTGTTAGGGAGAGACCTATTGTGCAAGCTGGGATGTTCGATCATGTGTTCGAACGAAGGAATAACGATACAGACGAGCAGTGATGGGGAGGAAGAGGATAGTGTAGAGGGGGATGAAATGGAAACGGTCGATGAAGAGTATCCTCTGATTTGCCTTTTCCCGATGATAACTGAAGAAGATATTCCAGCCGAATTACGGGAGACAGTCGGAAAGGAAGTGTGGGACATGACAGGGAAAGAGGTGGGATTGATGAAAGGAGTGGAACCAGTGAAAGTGACTGTAAAGCCCAATGCGATCTTTCCCCAGACCCCACAATACCACATGCCACAAGATACCCTTATGAAAGTTGCTCAACTTATTGACAAATTTGTAAAACAAGGAGTACTAAAAGAAGTGTTAAGTAGTCCATGTAATTCACCAATAATGGGACTAATAAAGCCAAGTGGAAAGGTCCGACTTGTGCAAGACTTGAGGAAAATAAATGACATCATAGTCAAATGCTGCCCTGTTGTACCGAATCCAGCTGTGATAATGTTTCAAATTCCTTGCGATGCCGAATGGTTCTCGGTCATCGATTTGTCACAAGCATTCTTTTCTGTGCCTCTTCATGAGGACAGCCAATTTCTCTTTTGTTTCAAATTCCTAGACAGAGTGTACAGTTGGTGTCGAATTCCTCAAGGGTTTTCTGAGTCACCGTCAATATTCAATCAGGTTCTAAAGAAAGACTTGGAAGAGTTAGAGTTGCCATTCGAGTCAACCCTAGTACAGTACATTGACGACTTACTGGTTGCATCAAAGACAGAAAGTGGCTGCACAGCCGATACCATTGCTCTGTTGAACCATTTGGGAGGGAATGGACACAAGGTGTCTCCTTCCAAATTACAGTTCTGTCAGAAGAAAGTGAAATATTTGGGTCACCAGATAGAGAAAGGGTCACGGAGAATAATGAAGGAAAGAATTACAAGTGTACTTCAAATGAGTCCGCCCAAAACGAGAAAGGAGGTGAGGAAGTTTTTGGGAATGGTGGGCTACTGTCGCCAGTGGATTCCCAACTTCTCCACTCTAGCGAAGCCTTTACTGAAACTGACCCAGAAGGATGCTTTGGATCAAATTGAGCTGAAAGGAGATGAGATAGATGCTTTTGTCGAATTGAAAGAGTGCATGTGCAGGGCTCCAGCTTTAGGTATGCCTGATTACACAAAGCCTTTCACATTGTTTTGCCATGAACGTGATGCATGTTCTTTGTCTGTCTTGACTCAAGCCCATGGTGGCGTAAACAGACCAGTAGCGTATTTTTCAGCTACTTTGGATCCGGTCGCAGCAGCACTCCCAGGGTGTTTGCGCGCCGTAGCAGCAGTTGGTATCAGCCTCACTCAGAGTGAAGGAATAGTGATGGGACACCCAGTAACAGTCATGGTCCCTCACTCAGTTGAGATACTTTTGACCCGCTCCCGAACGCAACACATGACCGGAGCAAGACTCACAAGGTATGAAACGATTATTCTGGGCTCACCGAATGTGCAGCTGAAAAGGTGCACTACGTTGAATCCAGCAACCTTGCTTCCTGGAGAAAATGTCGAAATTGAGAACGCTGAAGACGTCGAGCATGACTGCCTTCAGGTGACTGAATTTTGCACAAAACCCCGACCGGACATTAAAGATACTAAACTTGATGAAAATGACCAAATTCTTTTTGTTGATGGTTCATGTCTAAGAGATGGGATGGGGATTTTGAAAGCAGGATACGCTGTATGCACTGTAACAGGGGTCTTGGAAGCGGGATGGCTCCAAGGAGTCTATTCTGCACAAGTAGCAGAACTTGTAGCCCTTACCAGAGCATGTCAACTGTCTGCATTGATGAAAGTCACCATTTACACTGATAGCCAATATGGGTTTGGGATTGTGCATGACTTTGGACAACTATGGTCACAGAGAGGTTTCCTGACTTCTTCAGGATCCCCAGTGAAAAACGGGGAAAGAATAAGGGAATTGTTACATGCCATTCAAGTGCCAGCTGAAGTTGCAGTGGTAAAGTGCAGTGCTCACACGAAAGGACAGGACTATGTTTCTCTGGGAAATGCATATGCGGATCAAGTCGCAAGATTTTGTGCCTTGAACTGTATATTACTGAGAGATGAATGGAATTCAATAAGTGAGCCAGAACTCGAACCAACTGAAGCATTTGCCTTGAAGGTCGTAGATACAATAGAGGAATTAAAAGCATTACAAAATAATGTCAGGGAGGATGAAAGAGATTCCTGGATTAAATCACAATGTATAAAGAGACAAGACGAGTTATGGGTTTCACATGAGGGAAAATTTGTTTTGCCAAATAGTCTCCTATCACAGCTTGCGCGGTTCTATCATGGGCAAGCTCACCTAGGGAGAGATGCCATGATAAGATTGTTCAAAACTGATTGGTTTAACCCCAGATTTCGTCAAGCTGCAGAAGCAGTTTGCCATCGATGTGTCACTTGCCAGCAGATGAACCCAGGAAAGGGAACAGTTGTGAACGCGAGCCACATTGGTAGGGCAAGCGGTCCTTTTAGTCGTATGCAGATGGACTTCATTGAGATGCCTGTGCATGGAGGTCTGAAATATGTGTTGGTGATTGTGTGCATTTTTAGTCACTGGATTGAGGCATACCCCACACGTAGAAATGACAGCCTTACAGTTGCCAAGCTACTATTGAGAGAGTTGATACCACGTTTCGGATTCCCGATCTCTTTAGAATCAGATAGGGGAAGTCACTTCAACAACGAGGTGATAAAGTTACTCTGCGAAGCGCTGAACATTGAGCAGAAACTGCATTGTAGCTATCGCCCTGAAGCATCAGGACTGGTGGAGCAGATGAATGGTACACTGAAATCAAGAATGGCGAAAATATGTGCATCAACAAATTTGAAATGGCCTGACGCATTGCCCTTAGTGCTAATGTCAATGAGAAACACTCCTGATAGAAAAACTGGATTGTCGCCGCACGAAATTCTCATGGGCAGGGCTATGAGACTTCCTGCAGTTCCCGCAAATGCGCTTTTGAATATTACAGAGGATATGGTGTTAGACTACTGCAAAGGACTGGCTGACGTGGTTCGCTCTTTCTCTCACCAGGTGGAAGCAACCACCTTGCCACCGATCCAAGGTCCAGGACACGCACTGAAAGCAGGTGACTGGGTCGTGGTGAAGAAGCACGTGAGGAAGTCGTGCCTGGAACCCCGTTGGAAAGGCCCTTTCCAAGTGATCCTGACAACAACTACCGCTGTGAAGTGTGCGGGGGTTCCCAACTGGATTCACGCCAGTCACACAAAGAAGGTGCTGTGTCCCACAGATGAGGAAGTTGAAGCGTTGAAATTGCCAGTGCCTGATAAAACAGTGCCGAGTGCTGAGACAGAACAAAAGCGAATTGAAAGCGAACAAGTAGCAGCAGGAGAAAAAGAGATATTATTGGAGAACGAAGAGTCTGACTCACTTGGGGAAGACCAAGGAGAAAGTTCAGACAGCGACGAAGAAGCTGAAGGTGACAAAGAACCTGAAGCAGCTGAAAGTGATACAGAGCCTGACGAAAGAAACGGTGACGAAGGGCTCGAAAAAGGTGAAAAGGCAGGAGAGCCTGATCAGAAGGGGGCTTTCCCAGAAACAGACGATACAGAAAAAGAAAAAGAGAACGTGATCGATTCCCCTGAAGGAGGGGACAAGTCAGAGCAGAACGAAAAAGTTCAAACCTCTACAGAAAAGGTCGCAGGTCCATCAAATGGACACGGTGCAAAGAGGAGACTAAGTATATCACCAGTAAAACAAAGGTCTGGAGAAGGATTGAACGACGGAGAAAGGCCAAAAGTAAACGAGAAAAGAAAAGAAGTGTCTGTCGTGGTACCAACCTCGAGTGAAGAAAAAGACTTGACAAAAGAGGAAAGTACCAGCGAGGCAGAATCGAAAAGAGAAGCAAAATTGAAAAGGAAAAGGATACCAAACAGGAGATATTCTGGTCCTGAATGGGCATATGCAGTCAATGACGATTGGACTGACGAGTTTGTATCTCTAAGCATCGAGAACGAAGAAGAGGAAGAGATACCAATAGAAAAGAAAAGCTTTATGGACAGTGTTGATTGAAAGGGTGATAAATGATATTGCTTGCTACAATCTAACGTGAAACAAAACAACCAGCTGAGATATTGCTAAACCGGATGAGACATTTGCTAAACCGATAAAGACTGAGTTATTGCTGAATTGAGACAAATGCTGCTAACCGATAAGTGACTGGCCTCTTGAAGAAGACGGTGTGAACATTGCGCTCGCTCAGCTTCGTAACTGAATTGCTAAATAAGTTTCATTTATAAGTGCTTCTAACTCTCTGATTCTATACAGATCATGACGCAAAACAATAGAAAGAAATATTGTAAATATGTGTGTATAGGCTTGGTAGTTACACGTGTACTAATAATAATGGCAATTGTGCTTGGAATGCATGGAAAGGGTGAGAATGAGACTATTGCTGCTTCTACTTTTGCTCCTGTTACTGTCACTGAACTAACCGCATTGAAAAGGCTAGCACTGGATGAGAGACTCTTGCATGAAAGGAAAGAGCTTTCGTATAATGTTTTCTATCGCTTACTAACAGAATATGTTGAGACAATGGATGCGAAAGATTGTTATGTATGTACCCAGATACCGACATCAGTGAAGGAGGGGGTGACATATCACCACATGCCTCTTACATATGGGATTACATGTAGTATAGTAATGTCTAGGTTTTATGGTCAAACTAACATACAGTATTTTTACTCAAATTATGATGTTACCTTTGCTTATGTTCCTATAATAGCACAGCTAAGCCAGACTGCAAAAGATTGGGATGCAAAAATTATGAGGGAATTTTTCGAGCCAATGCTACCTTTTGAAACGGCTCACGCACATAGGGAAAACCTTACCTGCTCACTCTCTGCAGTAGAAATAAGCTTTTTAGATCGCACAGATGATAGAAGAGCTCAAATGAAGGCGAAATTAGAAAAGGAATTACATAAGAGGACTTCAGTAGATAATTATGATTTTGCTGCAATAAAGACACAAGGGAAAATTGCTTTAGATGCTTGGCATGTAGGGAAGTTTTGTATATATCGAGGTGAATCTTATTATGACAACATTTTTGTAGGAGCGAGTGAGTGTAAACATACGTTTATCTTTAAGGCCAAATGGACATTCATGATGGACGGACTTGACCCTGTCATTCCAGGTGTATATTACATTTGTGGGTATAATGCCTATTATCGTCTTCCAAAGGGATGGTGGGGAAGATGTTATTTGGGTATAGTGTTCCCAAAGGTTTATCAACTGGATGACCTATCGATGATTCAAAAGACATCTGGATCCCATCGTATCCAGAAAAGAGAGACCGCAGCTGCTGTGGTAGGTGATATATTTGGAGCCATGATTCCTTCATTGGGAGTTGTGCTGAATTCCATCAAGATACGAAAGTTGTCTACTATAGTGGATAATATGTTGACAAAGTTTTCAGGTGCTGTAATCCTGATAGATGCTGAACTTGCAGCGGAAAGAGCTATGACTCTTCAAAATAGGCTTGCTTTAGACATTCTTTTAGCAAAGGATGGAGGTGTTTGCAAAATGCTTGGTGCAAGACACTGTTGTACCTATATACCTGACAATAGTGTGAAAATTAAAACTATGCTTGCTAATCTAACAAAAGAAAGTGCAGATTTGAAGGAACTGAAAGAACCAGGAGTGTGGGAGAAGGTTGGAAAAGGACTTGCTTCAGTGGGACATTGGATTGGGGGAATTTGGAATGGAATATTGCTAAAAATAATAGAGGGAATTTTAATAGTGATAATTTGTGTATTTGGAATTTGGGGAATAAAAAGGGGAATAATAATGATTATGGAAAGAATTAAAAGAAGAAAGGAGGAGAAAATTATGAAAAGAATGGCAGAAGAATACAAAGCGCAAACTAGGGGAACTAAAAGGAAAAGGGAACTGACAGAATTTTAATGGAATAAAATTTGTGGGCTAAATTTGTGTGATGACAAGTAGTCATCAGAGGAGGGATTGATGAAGCAGAAAATGAAGGTTTTGATTTATTAACGCATAAACGTAGTGTGAAATAATCATGTGTGACATTAACCGAACTAATAAAGATTGTACGGGGACAAAATGTGCCCTTAGAGTAGTTTGCCAACATTTATACGCGTGCTTCATATAACGTGGTGTATTAGAATTGCACTAATCCGACATAATCATAAACGTGTGCTACGATTTGCTTGTTTGAAATGCGCTAGCTTAGCATTACCTTAGCGGAGGCTTTGGCCTAGTGGCCTGGTCTCACGGTTTAGATGCTCGTATTTTTTCCAATGTGCTATTAAACGTGTATTTCTGCTTGAAGCTGTACTTTTCCACAGAAACTGTTCACATGCTTATCTTAAAAGTTTCGTGCCAGCCTGGCATATTTTCTCTTTAATTCAAGGTCGACTTGCAGGTGCGGACAATGGAGGCTCTGAAAGTGAGCTAATTGGTAGACAATGTTGCGATTTGCGTACCCATCTCCAAGGATAATGTATGCTTAAGTAAAAGCTTGAGAACTGTCGTTTTTGATTGGACAATTTGAAGCTAACCTATGAACCCTCCAATGGAGACCCTACTGGATTCGAACTGTTGTCTATAAAACCCAGGTGCACGAGAAGAAGGTAGCCATTGCGCTACTATCAGCCATTACCAGCTCGATACCCGCCATTTTGCAGACTTCGTAGCTATTATGGCCCACTTTGCTGCGATGCCATTTTGAGAGACTTTGATGCTTTCTCTAATCGAGAGAAAGAGACTTTAATGATTCTTGCCCTAGAGACTTTAACTTTGATTTGTCCCTTTGCATGAAGTAGTAGTTTTACTTTGCCGCCGTGAGGCAATTGCCCGTCCACCCCTGCCCCTTTGCCCCGTCCCATGCTGATCGAGAAACGGTACCTGTGAGACGAAGACTTCCTTGTATGCTGATCGTAATTGGTAAATATGAAAGGAAATTGTAAAATTGCATTGTGTTTCTTTTAGGTAACCAACTGCTGATTTTGATAAGAGCCCTAGCTAGGAGTTTTCTAAATTTATGTTGCTAAATTGTTTTTGCATGAAGACCCACATGCCGATGCTAATTTGAGGCTAGATGAGGATTCCATATGTCGCACGATGCAATTTGAGATCTTGTTATGCTGACTAAATGTACGCAATTAGCCCATTACAGATTATCGTATTAGTGCTTTGCATTGCCATTATCGAATGCCTTGTGATTCAAATGCTACATAGATTACATTTGTTTCAACGTTATGGACAGCTATTAATGTTCATTTATGTTTATCATTTGGTGTTGAGACACATATATATTGTGCTAGCTTTGTTAATATAGGGAAATAAATTCACTAACTTTGCAATAAACTGGTGTGGTTATTCCTGACTGAAAGGTCAGGGTTCGCCGAAATGTATTCTGGATTAATCATTAAGTGTTATGTTGATCAAGGTATTGCTTATGTTCGTTATTGATTATTGATTTGATGCGATTGATCGATTAAGAGTACAGAGAGTTCCCACTTAGTCAAAAGATTCATCGGCCTAAAGAGCGTCCGAACACAGGTAAATTGTTACTACGGTTCGCTCTATCAGATGGAAGTGTCCAGGTCAAATTCTAAATATTGGCAAAACAAATAGGTATCACCTTTGGGACCTGTTGTCTTCGCCAATGGTTTCTGGTGTTGCTACACATTATCCCCGATGTTATGTAGCATGGCTAAATAGGAGAGCAACAAAACGAAGCATGTAAAGTGGCTGGCCACGCTATTTTGCAGTTGCACGCACCTACATTTTTCTTTTTATTTACCAATCCGAGTTGTTAAAAAAGTAGTGGAAAGTGTTATTTTCAGTCTGGGAGAGGGGAGGCAGCACGCACGGCCAGCTTTTGCGCTGGTGGCGCCTTTGGGACAGTCTTTTTGGGGCCCATTACCATCTCCTCGGATTCACTCACTACCACCTGGCAAATGTGCCCCTCATTTCTCCATAGCCCCACTTTCACATACATGTATTTGTTTTAAAGCACTGGTAAAAGCTGGCTTTACTAACTTAAACTATCCACATAAAATATAGTTCTGTTCTTTTCGCAGGCATATTAACACTCTACACTACTTTATGGCGAGTCAAAGCTGCCAAACTCCCATCTCTCTCTCTAGCAGCAACCTTAATCACAGGAGTTATCTTGACATTTTAATTGTTTCCTGAAGGCTGGAAACACAAGGAACTTTGAGTCAGTTGCTTTTAAATCACAAGTTTTGTAAGTTTATTGCTAAACACAGGCCCCCCTGAGGTCAGCGCCCCCCCAATCCAGGTCAGCATCTGGTGCGGCTGCATCACTCACACCGCCCTAAAGCCGGCCCTGTTATCACTGAAGGTACAAGTGAAGGGGAGGAACAAGGAGGAAGGTGGAAGCAACTGGAGTTCAGGGGACGCAATACGGATGGGCAAGCGGCAAAAGCAACATCGGGTCGGGGAGCGGAAGAAACATGGAGGGGGGTGGTGGGTGAAGCAACATGGAGGATGGAGGAAGCAACGTAGAGGGCAGGGGGGAGATGGACAACACATGGGCAAAAGAGAACACAGTGAAGCTCACGGGTGAAGCACATAGGCAAAGAAGCAACTTGAGGAGAAGCACACAAGAGCAAGCACAGCACTGATGGTGGTGTGGGAGAAGCACCCAGATGAGAAAGAGTAACAGTGCAGGGTGGAGGGAAAAAAGAAAGTATAGCTGGAAAATACTTGCACTCTCATTGAGTGCTAAACCAAAAAGAAAGAAAAAAACTAGTGCTGAAAGGTAAGCAGTGGAAGGACACAAGTAATGAAGCCATGACCAAGAGCAGGAACAAACACACGAAGAGGAAGGCATGTCATGCAAGCTAATGAATATAACACAAGTAAAGGAGAGTGACAATAGAGGCCACCATTGGTAAGCAATGGGCGAAATCTAAGTCCACTGTAAGCTGACAATAGATCTTTTTTTAATCAAACAGTTCATGCTGTTTGGTGGGCAAAATCTAAAAAGGAACACATATGTTCAAACAAACTGATAGGTTAAGAAGCTGCTATCATCCGGACACTGATTTTCCCGTTTGGATTCCTCTCTATAACACCTTCACTTCTAAACTGTTAGCACTACTGAACTCTGCGTGTGGTCTGCAAGCAACAGCTTTGAATAATGGCAAGGTCCCTTTAGCCTTTCATCCTTACAAGCCAAGACAATGACTACCATTTTCAATTCAGTAATAATTATATATATATATATATATATTTATATATATATATATATATATATATATATATAGAATGTGTTAGGTAAACCACTTTGGCAAAATTGCTATTTTTATTGTAAGTAATAATCTTTATTGCATGATTAATAAAAACGATTGCAGTATGACACATAAAATCTCATTAAAAGCACATAAAAGCACAAAACACATACCAATTAATCATCACAATAATACACTGAGAGATTCTCAAACAATTTCCAATAAAAAGTTACATAGACACTTATGCTCCTCATATCTATAGCAGTCTCTGCACCCTAAAACGATTTTAGGAGTCAGGCAGGCACTAGCAAGTTTAAGTGCTACTAAGGTGGTTTGGGGTGGAAGGGACAATCTACAGATACAGACAGGCGGACTCTAAAAATGTAAAGTGCTGATCTGAAAATTAAAGTGCAGGGGGCAAACTGCACATTCATGCAGGCAGGCTCTAGCATTTCAAGTGCAAGTGTAATGGGTTAAAATGCAAGGGTTGAGCTTCAGACACACAGCAGGCAGGCTCTGAGAATTTCAAGTGTAAATGAGATGAATTAAAGTGCAAGAGTCTATCTATGAGTACTGTTAGGGAGTCTTTGATGCTTCGGACCGGGCATCCAAGTGTCCTTCCCAAGAGCCAAATAAGGTACTGTGCGTATGAGGCAGCATGAGGCAGTCTTAAATCTGGAAACAAGTGTTAGTATTTCAACCTTAAGTGTAAAGATGATAAATGCAGGAGCATAAGCATAGAAATGCAAAGGACAGAGTTAAAGAATAAAAGCCTTAGGTGGCCACCACACTCTGGTAGCTTCTCACAGTTGCCTCTGCCCGTTTCTCAAATCTCTGTTGAAGTTTTACAGTGGCACAGCTTAATCTGAAGTCTCTGACGTAAAAGCAGGCCAAAAATGCCTCCCTACAGGATCTGATGCCTCTTGCGTCTCATCTTCTTTGTAGGAGCAGGTGCTAGTCCTGTAGTAAAGCCAGTCAAATGCACAGAATATGGACAATGTCCTCTGGTCCATGTTGGCATAAACGGCCCCACCCTCAATTTCAGCATCCCTTCCAGGCTGGTAAATGATAGCTAATAGGTAAAAACCCCAACCTGTATCTCATTAGCTGAGACTTATTTTTCCTTAAAGGGCTCACTGAGATAACTCTGGAGTTTCAGCAGCTCGTATGTTGAGATTGTCAGCCTACCGTGTTTTCGGCATGCTAGAGTGGCCTTATCTTCAAGCAGAGAGAGCATTTTACTGCTTATATTTATTAACCTTTTGAACTTCTGATGACTTAATGATAAGTCCTGAGCAGGCTGCAAATTCAAGGCATTCAAAGACTGATGCAAATAAGTTCCCGCTTGGGTGCTAAGTGTGGAATTCAGTTCAACCCATATGTGATGGGCCAGTTGAATTCTGATTGCTCTGTAGATCTTAATTAGCATCTTGTCCAATAGAGCGCAGCCTTTCCCCTTGAGGACCTCACTCCCATAGCCCAGTGTAGGCATAACCTTTACCTGAGCTACCTGCAGGATAAGGGTCAAGGTAGAGCTTTTTAAGCCTAATGGCAAGAGATCTAAGGCCAAAACACACCACATTTCCTTTTCTTCTAATTTCTTCCAACTAATCTGCATAGTTTCCATTTGCATTGAAATAGACGCCCAAATATTCAGAGCTGGTGGTGGACTCAAGCCGGTCTTTCTCCAGGAACCAGGTTTGCTATTTTGAGCGGTTGCCTTTGAGAACCAGGATCTTTGTTTTGCTTTTGTTGATTACCAGGCCGTTCTTGGTCGAATAAGCCCATGTTGCATCAAAAAGGTGTTGCAAGCCAATCTTCGTGCTGCTTATTAGGACCAAGTCATCACCACGTAACAACTTTGAGAGTCGAGGTCCCCCAGCCTTGGAGGGTGAGAGCCTATTGTATTCAATGAGGCCGTTAAGTCTGATATGAATAAATTAAATAAGGTAGGGGTGAGAATACAATCATGCCTAAGGCCATGCATAGTTTTAATTGGTCTAGATAATCAAGACCCATCACTGAGTTTAACTCAGACCCGTAGACCCCTATATCCTTAGGCAAGAGCTCCAAAGCTCTGAGAAGGTTGGCCAGGATACTAAGATTGGCTAATTTAGGCCATAGCTTCTTTCTGTCGACTTTGTCAAATGGTACTTTAAAGTCAATGAACCCTAGATAGATTCTGTGGCCATTTACTCTAGCCTGGTTCGATAAGGATCTGGACATAATTTGACTAGAAATTGAGACATAAGTAGTGAAGCCTCCCATGCTACGGCTGTATTTTTGTGTTTTGATTGCTGGAGAAAAATGGGTAGTGTGGCCATGCAGGTGCTGGGCCTCCTGTCACCTTGTCTCTTGTAAAAGGATGATGTGGAAGGTACAGAAGTAGCCTATAGTGTCTGTATCTCCTAGCTTGCTTGCCAGCCCATTGATATTGCAGGAGAAGATCTTCAGGGGCCAGTTGGTGGAGACCACTTGTTTTGATTTTTGTCAGCGCAGCAGTCTAGTTGTGTTAAGGGCCACTGCAGCCAGTTCCAGCTATCCCTGGCCGGCGAGCCCGACCTCCATTCCTCCCCTTGGATGCAATTCAACTGAGAGATTGGTCTAGGCCAGAGGTCTCCAAACTTTTTAATGCCACGCCCCCCCAGTTAAAAAATAAAATTCATTGGGCCCCCCCATATAATTTTTCACAATTAATTTATAAAGGTGGCAATGTTTAAATATGTCTAGACCTATTTAAACATTGCAGTTAAGTACTGTTACCTTTTTAAAAATCCAATAACATGCTTCTGCTTAAAACAAAGGCCTGTTATCTGTATGATTCTGGTTTTGGCCAGAGTTTGGCGCCCCCCCCTGGGATCACTTGAGGCCCCCCTAGGGGGGCCTGCCCCCCAGTTTGTAGACCTCTGGTCTAGGCATTTTGTTCATGGCCTTTCTTAAGACAGAGTAGACAGGTTTGCTTCTCCTTGGGGTAGCAGGCTCCTTCCGTTTGTGATCTAATATATTCCGGTAGACATGTTCCCTAAAAGGAGTTAAAAGGATACCCCGCTGCCTAAAAGTATCCACACAGACCAGACCCTTCCCCACCCATTCCTTGGAGTTCCAGGTAACCTTAGTTGTTTAATTCAAATGGCCAGGGTATGGAGCAATAAATTATACAGAGGCAATATCATGCGATGTTAAATTGCTTTTTTGGTTAGTAGAGTCCACCAGCCTGAGGATGTTTCCGCGTTTCAGAATGTCAAACAAGCCTCTTGATGAATACTCTAGGCAGAAAAGTGTTCTGGCTATGACCAATTGTAACCTATTTTGGGGCCCCTTGCCATCCTCACTAGCCCGACATTTCCCCAAGACTGTGTGAAGAGTGGTTAAATCTCAGCTGGCCACCGAGTATAGCGACATGATATGGTTAGTTAAACCTGAGGCCTCAACCTTTTTGCTAGTGATGGTAGTTGGGGGAACTACATTCTCCTCAAGCTGGGTGGTAACTCTAGGCATCTGCGCTATGCCGGTACAGAGTGCTTTCCAATGCAGGGCCCATATTGTTGTTTCAGTTGGTTGACCCAAAAGTAGGCACAGCAGCCTCATTCTACTGGCCTGACGAACCGTGCCACTCGAGTCACTTTTGTTAGCGAGGCAGGGGGCTCTTGGTACTGGGGAGAATTGTGCCCAACTTTCGCCTGTATGAGTGGCTATTTTAAAGGTTTGGTGACCTCTCATCAATGTCCCGCTTGCGTCCGGTACTGTACAAATGGTATGAGGAGCTTCCTAGGGCCCAGGGTGAGCCTCATCTGGGGGCCCTAAGGTCATCCGCCTGGATTGATTCAAGCCCATGTGGGCCTTCTCTGGGCACCCTGGAGAGACCCTACAGCTTGCACCTGGATGCTGTGGGCTGATTAATGGTTGGAAGATTGGGTTAATTGGCAGATTTTGAGCCCAAACTACTCTTTTATTCCACCCTTTCCTTTTCTTAGATCTCTTCATCAATTGCTCATTCAAGGGAGTGGGTCCTTCTGTAGCCAGTGCCTGCAAAGAGAGGCTAGTGGGGCCTAGATTACAGTCCTTCAGGGACCTTTATTGACTGGAGGGATTGGCAGGAGAAGGACACCCACACTTTCCCAATGCTAGCCCCTCCCCCTGGTCCCTCGATGAGGCAGAATCGGTGGTGAAGGCATCCTGGGTTCCTAAAGCTAATGTTACTTCTATTTCCAAGGGACCCAGTGTGTTTTTTTGGGGTTTGACATTGGCCACTTCTTTCAGGTCACCAACTAGCCCTGCCATTACCTCTGGTAACATCCCTAGCTTGTCTAGAATCGGGGAACAGTTACATCTCTGAACAGGCCCGTATTCATTGGCCTGGGCCCTGTTTATCAGATCATTCAGGTTTGAGATGTTTTCGTTGATACTTTCAATATACATAGCTAGAGTGTTTGGCTGGCTAATCTGCATGTCCATTTTATTAGCTTGAAAGTTCATAGCCTCCATTGAGTTCTGTAAAATCCAGAGTGCTCTAACCCATAAAGATTCCTGAGACCCCTGCGGATCAGTGGTTCTCATTCTAAAAGGGCTAGAGTTCTTTGGGCCATCAGTAGCATGAGAAACCAGCATGTTCTCCCATTTCTTAGAGTGTAGATATGAAAGATCTTCACCAGGAGTTGATAAGGCCTCATCACAAGCCTGTTTGCTTAACTCAGATTCCTCTAATTGTTTACGTTTGCTGCTGCTGATTTCCTCAGGTGCTTGAGGTGGAGCCGTTGGAGCGCTTTGTGTGAGCTGTATCTTGCCTCCTGCACTGTCATGGTGCATGGAGAACCGTCTAGATTAGGTGGGGCTCACTTAGGTTCCTCTGCATCTAGCTGAGACAGTAACTGGGACAGGTCTTCGCCGCCTAGTGATGAGGTAAGGGAAAGTGGGGCTGAGGTCAAAATACCCCCGGTTGTAGCATTGAGGACCAAAGCCCCGTGTTCCCAAGGAGTGTGTTCAAACTGCCAAAGGTCTCCTTCATATGTAGCGTTACAGATAGAGCTCCTGTAATTGCTCGTTGATGGAGTGTTAGGCAAGGTGACCCCTGTGTGCCGTACCTTGCTTTGGAGGGGCGAGCACCTGGAGTCAGTAGGGGTGTACCCAGTGTGAGAAGTGGAGCAGCTGGTCGAACCCTTTTTGCCACTTGAGGAGGGGGACTGAGTCCTTTTATTGATAATCCCAATAGGGTCTAGGGGGACAGGCAGGCACTTTATGTTGTTGTCAGAGGAAAACATGGCGTCTCCGGACATCTTTTAAATAGTTACATTTTTAGGTGATTTTAGGTTGAGCTAGCCTTGTGGAACGACCTCCAGGTCCTTTAACATCCACCCATTGTAGGACAGCCTCCCTTGCTGGCCCCTGAGAGGTGGCGTCCAGATGCCGTGATGGTGATGTAATAGCCGTGGTTGGTATTAGTGGTGAAATGAAGTCTGTGGTGGTCATGGTTGCTACTTTTATTTCCTTCTTTTTTATTCCATTTTGAATTTCCCACTGGCCATCTGAGTTTTCCAGATCTCATCCTGTGGAGGCTCCCACTGCAGTCAACCAAGGTAGTAAAATTAGTTGTGCCGCCTCGCCCCTCCACAAGACTCGCAGGTGGGCATGAGCATGCAGGAGGGGTTCTCACCGCCCTCTAGTTCCCCTTCCCCTTCTTGGCCCCCTTCTTCCAAGGGGCCTTTCAATTCTTCCCTCTTAAATTCGGGCCACTTGCTTCTGGCTGTGGAGCTAGGGTATTATTTCGCCTCTTATCACTACTTTCCCTGATTTAGTGCCTCCACACCCGCATTCCTTACCCTTGTGTTGGAAGGATGGCACAAGCAAGCAGACACCCCGTCAGCTTCACTTCACAGCGTCCTCCAAGGTCCTTAGTTTGCGCCGTCACTCCCACCTTCCTATACTTTATGTGGGACCCCTGGCTTGGAAGGGGGGGCACGAGCACGCAAACCTTACAGAGCGTGAAACATAGTTCTCCTCAAACAGGTTTCCTGGCTGTTTGTTAAATGAGGCCTTAGAAGCACGCTTTTGGGGATGCGTTGAATTGACGATGGATCATTCGTGCAAGTACAAAACAGTACAGTGCAGATGATATAAAGATGTTCCAGTCAATTTAAAATTAGGGCAGCTGAACACTCGCAAAAAGCAAGACCCCCACATTGGGCAAGCTGTGCCGAACCAATGCCGTCCGCTTCTGCCCTCTCCGAGGGGGGATCCGCAGCTCTGAGCCTTTTCACCTTACCTCCTTGCAGCTCTTCCACTCCTCCAAGTATCAAAGGACAGTGCCTCCAGCACCACCCAGCCCACACTGGGAGCTCCAGATACAGATACTAGGGACCCCTGCCAGGCCAAGGCAAAAGCGGTGTGACGCGCTAAACGGAGCTGGATGAAGCTACACCGTTCGCAGATGTCCACAAATTCCCACCACTATTTTGGGCGCTTCTAGGTCCTTCTTGGGCCTCCTGACCACTGCCCTCCCTTCTGCGCCCATACCAGTGCCCCATTCCGCCAGCGCCCTCGCCCGCTCCAGTCAAAGTTATGGCGGAGCTGGAGCAGCAGCGGGAACGCAGCAGGGGCGGAAGGCAGAGGAGGACGGTGGCCAGTCAGAGAGGGCAGACAGAGAGGTAGTCGGCAGGGCAAGATGGAGTGGGGAGGCAAGAAGGCAGAGATCTGCAGATAATCGGACAGCCCCACACTGCTGTCCGCCGCTATCCACTGGTATGTGCCGCAGTCTTCCTTGCAACTGCGTCCAACTCTGTCATTAGCTCCTCCTCCAACATTACACATCAGACTCTACATCAAATTGCTATTTGAACAACAGATTATTTTCCTGGATATAAATATTTATCTTTCTGGTACTGAAAATTATGAGACTTCTCATATTTTATTTATTTGGTTATTTTCGAGGATGGCAGCCTCACTGTTAGAAATAAAAGTATTTCGTATGTTTTACTAGGCTGCTGCCCTGCAGTGTCTGAGTACAGGACAACAATATATGGCACCATGGACGTCATTCAGGAGTAGCCAGAGGCCCCCTCTGCGACCCCTAGTTTGCCCTTTGCGACCCCTGGCTGCTGGTTTCAGTTCATTGCTTACTGAGTAATGTTGCTGATAAGGAAATGTATTAGACAGCTTGTTATAAAATTATTTATTAAAGAGCAGTGCCGTGTTCACTTATTTCCTGCGGTCTACGGGAGCCTATTTGTAGGCAGATGAGGAGTACAAGGTGGAATATCTTCCCCGTGCCTTTCCTATCAGGTGAGAGGTTCGGGCACTTATGGTTATCACATTGCCACTGGGGCTGGTAGTGCCAGGTGCTACCCTCTGAGTGCCTATCTCATCCCAGGCATCTTGAGACAGGGCCAGAAGTCCACCTCATGATGCAAGGATGTGTTGTTTTTGTAGTAGCACTTAGTGCCGCAGTGTGGTTGTAAAGCGCTGTAAATGATGAGCGTTTCTAGTGTCCACTGGTGCGTAACTTGGAGGGTTAATGCACCTAGTCCAGGCAGAGTATTGCATACAAGATTGAGCCACAATTTTGTTTTTTTACTTTGTTTTTATTGTGTTAACAAACATGACATTATTATAAACGCAGACAGAGTTTTAAACTCAGTGCCCGACTTTATTTCATTGCACCTCTAACGCAATGTATATCCTCTCTCTGTACTCCTCCAGTTGATTGCCCATCCTAGGTGCAGTCTTGGAACGTGAGTGCCCCAGTAGTGCAGCCATCCTTTCACTTCAACCTACTTGTATGCTGTACTGGGTCACCAGAGAGGCCTAGACTTCGAAGGGGGCAATTTTGAGAAAGTAGCCTCTTTCTAGCCTTGTTACCCCCACTTTTGGCCTGGTTGTGAGTGTATGTCAGGGTGTTTTCACTGTCTCACTGGGATCCTGCTAGCCAGGGCCCAGTGCTCATAGTGAAAACCCTATGTTTTCAGTATGTTTGTTATGTGTCACTGGGACCCTGCTAGTCAGGACCCCAGTGCTCATAAGGTTGTGGCCTATATGTATGTGTTCTCTGTGTGGTGCCTAACTGTCTCACTGAGGCTCTGCTAACCAGAACCTCAGTGGTTATGCTCTCTCATTTCTTTCAAATTGTCACTAACAGGCTAGTGACCGATTTTACCAATTTACATTGGCTTACTGGAACACCCTTATAATTCCCTAGTATATGGTACTGAGGTACCCAGGGTATTGGGGTTCCAGGAGATCCCTATGGGCTGCAGCATTTCTTTTGCCACCCATAGGGAGTTCTGACAATTCTTACACAGGCCTGCCACTGCAGCCTGAGTGAAATAACGTCCACGTTATTTCACAGCCATTTTACACTGCACTTAAGTAACTTATAAGTCACCCATATGTCTAACCTTTACCTAGGTAAAGGTTAGGTGCAAAGTTACTTAGTGTGAGGGCACCCTGGCACTAGCCAAGGTGCCCCCACATTGTTCAGGGCCAATTCCCCGGACTTTGTGAGTGCGAGGACACCATTACACGCGTGCACTACATATAGGTCACTACCTAGATGTAGATTCACAATGGTAACTCCGAATATGGCATGTAACATGTCTATGATCATGGAATTGCCCCCTCTATGCCATCCTGGCATAGTTGGCACAATTCCATGATCCCAGTGGTCTGTAGCACAGACCCTGGTACTGCCAAACTGCCTTTCCTGGGGTTTCACTGCAGCCGGTTCAGGGACACCTTAGCCCTGCTCTGGCGCGAAACTGGACAAAGGAAAGAGGAGTGACCACTCCCCTGACCTGCACCTCCCCTGGGAGGTGTCCAGAGCTCCTCCAGTGTGCTCCAAACCTCTGCCATCTTGGAAACAGAGGTGCTGCTGGCACACTGGACTGCTCTGAGTGGCCAGTGCCACTAGGTGACGTCAGAGACTCCTTCTGATAGGCTCCTTCAGGTGTTGCTAGCCTATCCTCTCTCCTAGGTAGCCAAACCCTCTTTTCTGGCTATTTAGGGTCTCTGTCTCTGGGGAAACTTTAGATAACGAATGCCAGAGCTCATCCGAGTTCCTCTGCATCTCTCTCTTCACCTTCTGCCAAGAAATCGACTGCTGACCACGTTGGAAGCCTGCAAAACTGCAACATAGTAGCAAAGACGACTACTGCAACTCTGTAACGCTGATCCTGCTGCCTTCTCGACTGTTTTCCTGGTGGTGCATGCTGTGGGGGTAGTCTGCCTCCTCTCTGCACTAGAAGCTCCGAAGAAATCTCCCGTGGGTCGACGGAATCTTCCCCCTGCAACCGCAGGCACCAAAGAACTGCATCACCGGTCCCTTGGGTCTCCTCTCAGCACAACGAGCGAGGTCCCTCGAATCCAGCAACTGTGTCCAAGTGACCCCCACAGTCCAGTGACTCTTCAGTCCAAGTTTGGTGGAGGTAAGTCCTTGCCTCCCCATGCCAATCTGCATTGCTGGGAACCGCGACTTTTGCAGCTACTCCGGCCTCTGTGCACTTCCGGCGGAAATCCTTTGTGCACAGCCAAGCCTGCGTCCACGGCACTCTAACCTGCATTGCACGACTTTCTAAGTTGGTCTCCGGCGACGTGGGACTCCTTTGTGTAACTTCGGGTGAGCACTGTTTCACGCATCCTCGTAGTGCCTGTTTCTGGCACTTCTCTGGGTGCTACCTGCTGCTGAGAGGGTTTCTTGTCTTGCTCGACGTCCCTTCTGTCTCCTGACGCAATTTGCAACATCCTGGTCCCTCCTGGGCCACAGCAGCATCCAAAAACCCTTACCACACGATTTGCAGCTAGCAAGGCTTGTTGGCGGTCTTTCGGCGGGAAAACACATCTGCACAACTCTCCACGGCGTGTGGGATCCGTCCTCCAAAGGGGAAGTCTCTAGCCCTTGTCGTTCCTGCAGAAACCTAAGCTTCTTCTGTCCAGTAGAAGCTTCTTTGCACCCACAGCTGGCATTTCCTGGGCATCTGCCCATCTCCGACTTGCTTGTGACTTTTGGACTTGGTCCCCTTGTTCCACAGGTACCCTCGACTGGAAATCCATTGTTGTTGCATTGCTGGTTTGTGTCTTTCCTGCAGAATTCCCCTATCACGACTTCTATGTCCTTTGGGGAACTTTAGTGCACTTTGCACTAACTTTTCAGGGTCTTGGGGTGGGCTATTTTTCTAACCCTCACTATTTTCTAATAGTCCCAGCGACTCTACAAGGTCACATAGGTTTGGGGTCCATTCGTGGTTCGCATTCCACTTTTGGAGTATATGGTTTGTGTTGCCCCTATCCCTATGTGTCCCCATTGCATCCTATTGTAACTATACATTGTTTGCACTGTTTTCTAAGACTATACTGCATATTTTTGGTATTGTGTACATATATCTTGTGTATATTTCCTATCCTCTCACTGAGGGTACACTCTGAGATACTTTGGCATATTGTCATAAAAATAAAGTACCTTTATTTTTAGTATAACTGTGTATTGTGTTTTCTTATGATATTGTGCAAGTGACACTTGTGGTACTGTAGGAGCTTCACTCGTCTCCTAGTTCAGCCTAAGCTGCTCTGCTAAGCTACCATTATCTATCAGCCTATGCTGCCAGACACCCTATACACTAATAAGGGATAACTGGGCCTGGTGCAAGGTGCAAGTACCCCTTGGTACTCACTACAAGCCAGTCCAGCCTCCTACATTGGTTGTGCAGCGGTGGGATAAGTGCTTTGAGACTACTTACCACTCTTGTCATTGTACTTTTCATAAGAGAAAAATATACAAAACAAGTTCAGTGTGTGTACACATAACTAAAAAGTTTTGCATTTCCTCTTTTCACTCTTTTCTAAAGTGCTGAAAAGTACTTCTAAACTTTCAAAAAGTTCTAAAAAGTTTTAAAAGTTTTTTTCTCTGTCTTTCTAAAAGCTCTGACAAACTTTTTTCTCTTTTTCTATCACTTTAACTCTCTCTAAAAATGTCTGGCACAGGCCAAAATGTTGATCTGTCCAAAATTGCATATGATCACCTTAGCTGGAAAGGAGCAAGGAGTCTCTGCATAGAGAGAGGTTTGAGTGTAGGGAAGAATCCTTCCTTGGAATTGTTACTTAGCATGCTTAGAGAACAAGATAAGGCTAAAAGTGCCCCATCTGTTGAAAAAGTAGCTAATGGTTCCCAATCTGATCCAGGGACTCCCCCAGGAAAAGATTCAGGAAAGAAACTTCTTAGCCTGCCCATTACTAGACAATCTAGCATAGTTGGTACTGAGGTGGAGTCACATCATACAGATGGTGTGCTCTCACATTACACTGTCAGCCAAGCTGTTAGGGTGCCCTCTGTAAGGGACAGGTCTACTTCTGTTCATTCTCATCATACTTCTGTGTCTAGGAATGTCCCTCCCACCAACCCTGATGACAGATTGTTAGAAAGGGAACTCAATAAGTTGAGGGTGGAACAAACCAGACTGAAGCTTAAAAAGCAACAGCTGGATTTGGATAGACAGTCTTTAGAACTAGAGAAGGAAAGACAGAAGTTGGGTTTTGAAACCCATGGTGGCAGCAGCAGTATTCCCCATAGTCATCCTGCAAAAGAGCATGATTCCAGGAATCTGCATAAGATAGTTCCCCCTTATAAGGAGGGGGATGACATTAACAAGTGGTTTGCTGCACTTGAGAGGGCCTGTGTTGTACAGGATGTCCCTCAAAGGCAGTGGGCTGCTATCCTATGGCTATCATTTAGTGGAAAAGGTAGGGATAGGCTCCTTACTGTGAAAGAAAGTGATGCCAATAATTTTACAGTTCTTAAGAATGCACTCCTGGATGGTTATGGCTTAACCACTAAACAATACAGGATAAAGTTCAGAGAGACCAAAAAGGAGTCTTCACAAGACTGGATTGATTTCATTGACCATTCAGTGAAGGCCTTGGAGGGGTGGTTACATGGCAGTAAAGTTACTGATTATGACAGCCTGTATAACTTAATCCTGAGAGAGCATATTCTTAATAATTGTGTGTCTGATTTGTTGCACCAGTACTTGGTGGACTCTGATCTGACCTCTCCCCAAGAATTGGGAAAGAAGGCAGACAAATGGGTCAGAACAAGGGTGAACAGAAAAGTTCATACAGGAGGTGACAAAGAGAATAATAAGAAGAAAGATGGTGAAAAATCTCAAGATAAGCATGGGGATAAGGGTAAAACCAAAGATCCCACTTCAAATCTTAAACACTCTTCAGGGGGTGGGGATAAAACAAATTCTTCCTCTTCTTCTCAACCTACACAATTTACAAAGCCTTGGTGCTTTGTGTGTAAAAATAGAGGCCATAGGCCAGGGGATAAGTCCTGTCCAGGTAAACCCCCTGAGCCTACCACCACTAATACAGCAAGCTATAGTGCCCCTAGCAGTAGTGGTACTAGTGGTGGGACTACTGGCAACAGTCAAGTTAAGGGTGTAGTTGGGTTCACTTATGGGTCCATAGTAGAAACTGGGGTAGTCAGTCCCAAGACAGTTTCTGTCACACCTAGTGGCATTGGCCTTGCCACACTGGCTGCTTGTCCCCTTACAATGGATAAGTACAAGCAGACAGTTTCAATAAATGGTGTTGAGGCCTTGGCCTACAGAGACACAGGTGCCAGTATCACTTTGGTGACTGAAAACCTAGTGCACCCTGATCAACACATCATTGGACAACAGTATAAGATTATTGATGTCCATAACTCCACTAAGTTTCTTCCCTTAGCTATAATTCAGTTTAGTTGGGGTGGAGTTACTGGCCCTAAGCAGGTGGTGGTATCACCTAGCTTACCTGTAGACTGTCTCTTAGGTAATGATCTAGAGGCCTCAGGTTGGGCTGATGTAGAGTTTTATGCCCATGCAGCCATGCTGGGCATCCCAGAGGAATTGTTCCCTCTCATTTCTACTGAAATGAAAAAGCAAAGGAGAGAAGGCCTGAAAACTCAGGATCCCTCTCCAACAACAGGTAAAAGGGGTATCACAGTATCCCCTAACCACCCTACCATTCAGGATACCATTCCTGTGGTGGGAGAAACCTTTCCTGGGGTGGCACCTGTTCCAAGGGAATCATCAGTTGGCAAAACTGTACTCCCTGAGGTAGAAGTACCTCTCTGTGGGATAACTAAAATTGGTGAGAAAAAGAGCACCATTTTAGTTAACATGGAGCATCCCTCCAACCCTCCCAGAGAAACTTTAATGCAGAAAACCTGCACTGCCTCACAACACTTAGGACAGCATCCCTGCCCTAGTGTGGAGCTCAGAGGACAGCATCCCTGCCCTGCTCCAACTCAAGAGAAACAGCATCCCTGTTCTCTCTTCCAGCCATATGGACAAAGTTTTTGCCCAGCTATGGCTTTATTGAGACAGCATCCCTGTCTGGCATTTCCATCATTACAAATAGGTTCAGTGGACAATTCCCACTGCTCTAAACTAAAACTTACTGATAGAAACTCTGAAAATACATCTTCACATTGTTGCTTAGCTAAAAAACTTCAAACAGGGTGGTTTACATCCCCAAAGGGTAGTAACCATATAGTGGATGATAAAGGGAGTAACCAGTCTATTGCAGAGCTACTCTCTACTTATCACCACTTAGACAATAAAGTCTCAACTGGCCAAGGTTAGCCTTATTGTCCTTCGTTTGGGGGGGGGGGGGGGGGTTGTGTGAGAAAGTAGCCTCTTTCTAGCCTTGTTACCCCCACTTTTGGACTGGTTGTGAGTGTATGTCAGGGTGTTTTCACTGTCTCACTGGGATCCTGCTAGCCAGGGCCCAGTGCTCATAGTGAAAACCCTATGTTTTCAGTATGTTTGTTATGTGTCACTGGGACCCTGCTAGTCAGGACCCCAGTGCTCATAAGGTTGTGGCCTATATGTATGTGTTCCCTGTGTGGTGCCTAACTGTCTCACTGAGGCTCTGCTAACCAGAACCTCAGTGGTTATGCTCTCTCATTTCTTTCAAATTGTCACTAACAGGCTAGTGACCAATTTTACCAATTTACATTGGCTTACTTGAACACCCTTATAATTCCCTAGTATATGGTACTGAGGTACCCAGGGTATTGGGGTTCCAGGAGATCCCTATGGGCTGCAGCATTTCTTTTGCCACCCATAGGGAGCTCTGACAATTCTTACACAGGCCTGCCACTGCAGCCTGAGTGAAATAACGTCCACGTTATTTCACAGCCATTTTACACTGCACTTAAGTAACTTATAAGTCACATATATATGTCTAACCTTTACCTGGTAAAGGTTAGGTGCAAAGCTACTTAGTGTGAGGGCACCCTGGCACTAGCCAAGGTGCCCCCACATTGTTCAGGGCCAATTCCCCGGACTTTGTGAGTGCGAGGACACCATTACACGCGTGCACTACATATAGGTCACTACCTAGATGTAGCTTCACAATGGTAACTCCGAATATGGCCATGTAACATGTCTATGATCATGGAATTGCCCCCTCTATGCCATCCTGGCATAGTTGGCACAATCCCATGATCCCAGTGGTCTGTAGCACAGACCCTGGTACTGCCAAACTGCCTTTCTTGGGGTTTCACTGCAGCTGCTGCTGCTGCCAACCCCTCAAACAGGTTTCTGCCCCCCTGGGGTCCAGCCAGGCTTGTCCCAGGATGGCAGAACAAAGGACTTCCTCTGAGAGAGGGTGTTACACCCTCTCCCTTTGGAAAATGGTGTGAAGGCAGGGGAGGAGTAGCCTCCCCCAGCCTCTGGAAATGCTTTCATGGGCACATTTGGTGCCCATTTCTGCATAAGCCAGTCTACACCGGTTCAGGGACCCCTTAGCCCTGCTCTGGCGCGAAACTGGACAAAGGAAAGAGGAGTGACCACTCCCCTGACCTGCACCTCCCCTGGGAGGTGTCCAGAGCTCCTCCAGTGTGCTCCAGACCTCTGCCATCTTGGAAACAGAGGTGCTGCTGGCACACTGGACTGCTCTGAGTGGCCAGTGCCACCAGGTGACGTCAGAGACTCCTTCTGATAGGCTCCTTCAGGTGTTGCTAGCCTATCCTCTCTCCTAGGTAGCCAAACCCTCCTTTCTGGCTATTTAGGGTCTCTGTCTCTGGGGAAACTTTAGATAACGAATGCAAGAGCTCATCCGAGTTCCTCTGCATCTCTCTCTTCACCTTCTGCCAAGGAATCGACTGCTGACCGCGCTGGAAGCCTGCAAAACTGCAACATAGTAGCAAAGACGACTACTGCAACTCTGTAACGCTGATCCTGCCGCCTTCTCAACTGTTTTCCTGGTGGTGCATGCTGTGGGGGTAGTCTGCCTCCTCTCTGCACTAGAAGCTCCGAAGAAATATCCAGTGGGTCGACGGAATCTTCCCCCTGCAACCGCAGGCACCAAAGAACTGCATCACCGGTCCCTTAGGTCTCCTCTCAGCACAACGAGCGAGGTCCCTCGAATCCAGGAACTATGTCCAAGTGACCCCCACAGTCCAGTGACTCTTCAGTCCAAGTTTGGTGGAGGTAAGTCCTTGCCTTCCCACGCCAGACTGCATTGCTGGGAACCGCGACTTTTGCAGCTACTCCGGCCTCTGTGCACTTCCGGTAGAAATCCTTTGTGCACAGCCAAGCCTGGGTCCACGGCACTCTAACCTGCATTGCACGACTTTCTAAGTTGGTCTCCGGCGACGTGGGACTCCTTTGTGTAACTTCCGGTGAGCACCGTTTCAAGCATCCTTGTAGTGCCTGTTTCTGGCACTTCTACGGGTGCTACCTGCTGCTGAGAGGGCTCCTTGTCTTGCTCGACGTCCCCTCTGTCTCCTGACGCAATTTGCGACATCCTGGTCCCTCCTGGGCCACAGCAGCATCCAAAAACGCTTACCGCACGATTTGCAGCTAGCAAGGCTTGTTGGGGGTATTTTGGCGGGAAAACACTTTTGCACGACTCTCCACGGCGTGAGGGATTCGTCCTCCAAAGGGAAAGTCTCTAGCCCTTGTCGTTCCTGCAGAAACCTAAGCTTCTTCTGTCCAGTAGAAGCTTCTTTGCACCCACAGCTGGCATTTCCTTGGCATCTGCCCATCTCCGACTTGCTTGTGGCTTTTGGACTTGGTCCCCTTGTTCCACAGGTACCCTCGACTGGAAATCCATTGTTGTTGCATTGCTGGTTTGTGTCTTTCCTGCAGAATTCCCCTATCACGACTTCTATGTCCTTTGGGGAACTTTAGTGCACTTTGTACTCACTTTTCAGGGTCTTGGGGTGGGCTATTTTTCTAACCCTCACTATTTTCTAATAGTCCCAGCGACCCTCTACAAGGTCACATAGGTTTGGGGTCCATTCGTGGTTCGCATTCCACTTTTGGAGTATATGGTTTGTGTTGCCCCTATCCCTATGTGTCCCCTTTGCATCCTATTGTAACTATACATTGTTTGCACTGTTTTCTAAGATTATACTGCATATTTTTGGTATTGTGTACATATATCTTGTGTATATTTCCTATCCTCTCACTAAGGGTACACTCTGAGATACTTTGGCATATTGTCATAAAAATAAAGTACCTTTATTTTTAGTATAACTGTGTATTGTGTTTTCTTATGATATTGTGCAAGTGACACTTGTGGTACTGTAGGAGCTTCATTCGTCTCTTAGTTCAGCCTAAGCTGCTCTGCTAAGCTACCATTATCTATCAGCCTATGCTGCTAGACACCCTATACACTAATAAGGGATAACTGGGCCTGGTGCAAGGTGCAAGTACCCCTTGGTACTCACTACAAGCCAGTCCAGCCTCCTACAGCAATCATCAGCTAAAATGTGGGGGATGCGGGGAAAAAGGAGTAACAAAGATGAAAGGAGGGAAGTAATGTTTAGCTAAGGAAGGGGTTTAGGAGGGAGGTTGAAGAAAGTGGATGTGGTGCTTATACTATCATCCTAAATGGAGAAATAGGAATGGGAAAGGTGTGCTGGCTGGGTGAGTCAGTGGTACATGTGGAAGAAACTGCTAAGGAGGGTCCACAGTATTTTCCTTCCTGTAGATCACACCTGGATCCTTACAATTCAGGTGTTGGACCTCCATAATTGGTCCTTTTTAAGAGTTGGTTGATGCAGGGAATAAAAAAATTACTGGGGACATAAATCAGTCAATCTGATAAAGAACCCTCATGTTTTAATTTACCTATGGAAAATGGCAGCTTTGGATTTGATCCTATGGGAAAATCCATCTTTATGTCTGAATCCAAGAGGCTGTATTTCTAGAAGAAAATGGTTCAAGTGTGTGTTCCTAGTGCGTCTATATCCTAGAGTCCTAAATCACTGCATAAGGCAGTGACCCACTGCTTATTGCTGTTGCCAGGGACAAGGTCAAAACAATCTATTATTCTTTCCACTGTGCTCATGTAGTTGTTGCTGATGATTCAATGGTGAAAAAGTGAAGTTGAACATGAATTTGAGGATTTACCTTTGTAAATGAAAGCTCAATTGGGCAGTTAGCATTTGAGACTATATCTGAGCATAGTGAAGATATACGTCGGCATGGGTTGGTCTTAATTGGCATGGGCTCACAATGCCTGTAACTAGGAATATAGCCATGTATCTGACACATATTGCTTTTATCCTGATGTTTGCTTTGTTCCCTGAGAATGCTGTACCTGAGCATCTTCTGCTGTGCTCGGGCGTATCTGGCCTGCCGCCTGTTCATTAGTACTGTGTCTGAGCAGTCAAAGCCTTGTCTGGATACCTGGTGCTGTGCTTTTGTAAATGGTGCTTGTGCTTTGGTATTTGACCTGTACAGTGAATAACTGAGCTAGTCTTGGACAATTCAGGCAATGCCAGGGAATCTGATTGCTATACCCTGGCACCTTATTTGGAATTATATCTGTAAATTTAGTGCTGTGCTTGGTGCTATGCATTACATAACTTAACATGCATTTGTAAAGCACATGTTCAACTTTTGTGCATCTTGCACTGAATATCAGATGTTTTTAGTATCTAATTCCATGGTTCTCATTTCATTGACATCAGAAGAATGTAAGCCTGAGTGGACCATCAGGATCAGGGCTGTTCATGAGAACTGATAACTGGCACATGCATTTAAGGGCTATACATTGGTAGCTAATGTCTGCACTTCTGGTATTCATTACTATGGCCCTCATTATAACAATGGCGGTATAGACCGCCAACCGCTGCAGCGACGGCCACCAAAATACCATTGCCGTGGCTACCAGCCATCCGCCATAATATGACCGTCGCTGGAATTCCGCCAGAAGAATGGCGGAATTCTGGCTGTGGCCATGGCGATGGATGGCGGTAAGGTGGCACTGCTGCTAGCAACAGCGCAATGCCACTAGACCGCCGCAGACCGTATCATGACACATGATATGGCCTGGCGGTGTTCTGTCGGCGGACGCAGCTGCTGGCAGCAGTGCTGTGTCCCGTCTCCTGCCGGAGGACCCCCTGAAATCAGGTAAGTCGGGTGCTCGGACAGGGGAGGGGGTGTGCGGTGTTGTGTGTGTGTGTATGTTGGTGCATGTGTGAATGTGGATGTGTGGCGTGTGGAATGCGTGTGTGCATGTATGGTTGTGAGTGTGCATGTATGTTGTGTTGTGTGAATGCGTGTGTGCCTGAATGTATGTCAGTGTGTGTGGATGTGTGTGTGAATGGGTGTGTTCGATGGTGCATGAATGTGCGTGTATGTTGTGGAGGGTCTGGAGTGGGAGGGGTGGGGTGGGGGGAAACCAGGGGCAGGTGTGGGGGCGGGTAAGACAGAAAGAAAGAATCCTTACCCTGTCACCGATAGTGCCTACCGCCATGATTTTCGTGGCGGTAAGATTGCCACAAAAACATGGCGGTAGGCGGGGTCATAATCCCGTGGGTGGGCTAGTGACTGAAGTCTCCAGCCCTGCGGCTGTTACCGCCGTGGCGGACGGGGTGGTACATTGGCAGTTTGGCTTGAGCCAAACCTCCAATGTCATATTTTGGGGAAAGGTACCGCCAGCCTGTTGGCAGTATTTTTCTCCAAAATACCACAGTCCGCCAGGGTCATAATGAGTGCCTATATGTGTTACCCTCACTGATGTAACTTTCTGTGATGCTTCTGAGGCCAATGGTCATGGAACATAACTTCCTGTGATATCATCACTGTCAACATTAGTGTGACATCACTCCCTGTGATGTCATCAGGAGTCACATGATCTGTGATGCAACTTCTGGTACCCCTGGCATTTTGCTGAATTGATGGTCATGCATGTCACTCCATTTAACTGTGATTTTATGTCAGTAGCAAGTGCTAAGTATGAGAGTCGCAAGCAGCAGAATTGATTTAATGCAGATTCCCAGTCTTGATCTAAGACTCACAAAGTTGTCCAATGAACGAAACGAGGTACGCAGTGATATTGTGATCCCACAGGATAAGATAATTTTGGCTACAGGAGGCATCAGAATCAAGTTTCCTTGTTCCAAGGCCACATCTTTTTCCTGAGTAGGCAACGTTTTTACAGCATGACATTTTGCAAAGTCATTCATGAGGGTGGGTGGCTGGTGAAGATCAGAGAACTGTCTCTGATTAATTCTGAAAGATTTTTTGTGATTTACTCCAATGTTGTTCTTGGGGCCTGAAAAGACTGGTGTATTAGTAGGTGTGGCTTACTCTAGTAAGCTTCAATTTACTCATGAATTTCAGGAGTAAGCTAGAAGCACTCCCAGTTTACTCATTGATTACTCCTCAGATTCGGAAGCAACCCATGAGTAAATCACAGGGAAATCTTTTAAAATAGGGTGCTTGTCATTCAACAATAAACCATGAGAACTGCAAGAGTAAGTCTCCCACATTCACAGCAAAATCTTGGTGAACCAGATCCTCTGTATTCATGTTAAAGCAAGAGTGATCTATCTAGTACTCAAATGCAGAGATCATACATTAAAACTGTTTTAACCACTGGGAGAAGAACCTGCTGAAATTTCCAATTTAACATTGAACTCTGATTAAAGAGCAAGCTTTGACAAAGCCAATAGCTCTTGCCTATGCAAGAGCTATTGGCCTTGCCAATGTGTTTTAGCCATGTTGTACCCCAGCATGGTTGCTGTTCAGCATGGCTAAAAGTTAGTGGCGTAGAGGAGAGTCGGCTAGAGTGGAGTGGTGTGGAGTGGTGTAGAGCGGCCAAGAATGACGTGGAGTGCCGTAGACTGGAATGGAATGTCGTAGAGTGTTGTGGAGTAAATTGAAGGGGCAGAGAGTGGAGTGGCTTAGAGTGCAATAAAGTGTCGTGGAGTGTCCCAGAGTGGATTGTTGTAGAGTGATGTACAGTAGAGTGTTGTGGAGTGGCGTAGAGTACTACATTAAATTGACTGGTGTAGAAGCATTGGCAAATGTCACAAGTTAGGCATTTTAAAGTAGCCACCCAAAAAGTCTGTAACTTAGCGTTGCCACTGGGAGAAGGACCAGC
This sequence comes from Pleurodeles waltl, assembly GCF_031143425.1. Lineage (NCBI taxonomy): Eukaryota > Metazoa > Chordata > Amphibia > Caudata > Salamandridae > Pleurodeles > Pleurodeles waltl. The sequence goes on along the minus strand of NC_090449.1, from coordinate 308,633,455 downwards.
AGAAATTTCCAATCTAACATAAAACTAACATTGAAGTGCAAACTTTGACAAAGCCAATCGCTCTGCCTATGCAAGAGCTATTGCCTTTGCCAATGAGTTTTAGCCATGTTGTATCCCAGCGCGGTTGCTATTCAGGATGGCTAAAAGTTAGTTGCATAGAGGAGAGTCGTGTAGAGTGTCGTAGAGTGTCTTAGAGTGGAATGGAGTGTTGTAGACTGTTGTGGAGTAATGTGAAAGGAGCATAGAGTGGAGGGGCATAGAGTGAAATAAAGTGTTTTAGCGAGGAGTGTCGTAGATTGGATTGTCATAGAGTGGCGTACAGTAGAGTGTTGTGTAGTGGCATAGAGTGGAGTAAAGTCATAGAGGGGAGAATAGTGTCAGAGTGTTGTAGAGTGGAGTAGAGTGTCAGAATGGAGTGGCGTAAGCTGGAGTAGAGTGAAGTAGAGTGAAGTAGTGTGAAGTGGTGTCTTAGAGTGATGGGGAGTAGAGTTGAGGGGCATAGAGTGGAGTAAAGTGCCATAGAATGGAGTAGAGTGGCGTTAAATGGAGCAGAGTGGGGTGGTGTAGTGCAGAGCGGAGTAAAGTGTCATGGCGTGGCATAGAGTTGAGTGTCATAGAGCGGAGTGTTGTAGAGTGGAGTGGCATGGAGTTTCATAGAGTGGAATATCATAGAATGGAGTACAGTGTTGTGTTGTGAAGTAGCGTGGCATACAGTGGAGTAGCTTAGGATGGAGAGACATAGGGGGTCATTACAACTCTGCCGGACAGTGTTAAAGCGGCGGTAAGACCGCCAACAGGCTGGAGGTCTTTTTTTTTGTATTATGACCATGGCGGTTACCGCCATGGTCATCTGCCGCTTTCCCGTTCCGCCCGCCAGGGTGGAGACGACCGCTGGGCTGAAGACCTGGGTCTCGAGCCCGCGGCCGTAACAATACCGCCGCCGGTATTGCGACCCGGCTTACCGCCGTGGATTTCCAGCGGTAGGACCCGCCATGAAATCCATGGCGGTAAGCACTATCAGTGCCAGGGAATTCCTTCCCTGGCACTGATAGGGGTCTCCAGAACCCCCCACCCCCAAACCCACCCCGACTCCCTCCCCTACACCCCCCACCACCCCTGCCACCCCCCAAAGGTGGCAGGGCCCCCCTCCCCACCCTGACCCCCAACATAACATTACTGACACACACCTGACACGCACGCAGGCACCACCAACACACATACACGCACACACACCGACATACATGATAACATACACACTCAGACACGTACACCCACATTCACGCACACATCCATACATACATACAGACACGCACACATTTCCGAAACACGCATCACCCCCGCAAGCATACACGCACTCACACCCCCCCTACATACACAGACGCACACCACCATGCATCCACACAACACACAACACCCCCACCCCACTCCCCTAACGGACGATCGACTTACCTGTTCCGTCAATCCTCCGGGAGGGGACGGGAGCCATGGGGGCAGCTCCGCCAACACCACACCGCCAAAAGAACACCGCCGCGCAGAATCACAGGATGTGATTAGCTCGGCGGTGTTCTGTTGGCGTGGCAGTGGAGGTGGAGCAAACTCCACTTCCCCGCCGCCCACAAGTATGGCTGTTGGCGGCTCTCCGTCGGAAAAACGACGGAGGGCAGCCAACGTCATAATACGGCGCGCAGCAAACCGCCACTACTGGCGGTCTTCCGCACGGCGGTCCCTCGGCGGTCTTCTTAAAAGACCGCTGAGGTTGTAATGACCACCTTAGAGTGGACGAGAGTGTTTTAGAGTAGAGTGGTGTAGAATGGAATAGAGTAGTGTAGTGTGGAGAATGCATGATGTGGAAGTGAACTGCCATTACAGACAACACGTTTCCAATGGAAATGACTAATATCCGAAAATACAATTTTACTGATAAAACTATACAGCACACAAACAATAATATGAGGAAATGACATCACCTAGTGTATTGATTTGTTTTTATCGTATTCAAATATTTGTTTCCACCATGCTTTCGAATTACAAAAATATTTGCTTCATTTGTTCTTTCGTAATTCTTATATATTCTGAAATATTTGCACAGTTCATTTACAATTTGTTGTGTGCTAGAAAAATCCCTTTTCCTTCTGACAAGATTGTCACATAAATCCTCTCACTTTCAAGTCAGAGGAAGAAAAGCAAACACCAAGCTCCCTCAGAAGACAGAGCATGATTCAAATAAAGCCAGCAAATTGAAAGCCAAAAATGTGAATTACAGAGTGCAAAGCCACTGATACACAATGGGCGGAATGCATTCCCAGGAAAACGTTCAGAAAGCCCAATAGAAGTATTTTTTCAACCGGACAGCAATGCTGCTTGTAGGCTTCAACCTATAAACCTTGAAACCTGCCCGCCCCCTCCCTGTGGCAATGGCTTGTAGCATGCACTTGCCCTTTGCCTTTGGGAGATGTGAGTGGGCGAGGGCTGGAATATATAGTGGATTTAATAGGAACTTAGGCAAGGGGAATGTTTCATTCATCTCTGCTGAGTACACTCTGCCTGTGCGCCTCGGCTAGTGTGTCATTAAGTGTCTGCTTTTGAATGTTCATATCATGGCTTCATTTTTGACAGCGGGTATTCTTTAAGGCCTCACAGCTGATGACAAGTAATCATCTGCATTCTATTTTTTTGAACAATGCTGCCTCCTTTACTTGAGGGCCTGATGATTATATTGACATTCTGACATGGGAGAGATTTCACAAACCTCTTCAAATGCTTACTCATATGATTTAAGTAGTATCCTGGATTTCATGCGATATTACTGAAAGCCCAATGAGTATTTCTGGGAATCTGAGCAAATAGTAGATTTCCCCAAGTGCTTGTGTTATCCTATACTTACTGCTGCTCTGTACAGATAGATTTTTCTCTTGCGGTAAGCTTTGTTTGCGTGCATAAACGTCCACCGATCTTGCAAATAAAATTACCAAATGCTATTTTTCTGTGCATCAAAGTTCCAAATCGTGAATGAAAAAGAGAGATACTACTGTAACTGCCGTTGTACAACACAGCACTGAAAGAATATTGTACAGATCTTTTAAGGCACTGTCCTCTCTGTCATCAACATCTATTTCCAAGACATATACCTTGTTTATATAGAGTGCCACCTTCTGGCGATCACTGGATAGTGTTTGCATTGGTGTTGGAGAAGCTGGAGATAAAGATGCCAAAGATAACTTCCCACCAGACTCAGAGTAGGTTAAAGCTGTGATTGCATGATGCTATGGGCAGGGGATGGGGGTAATCATTCTAAAGGCTCTGACCATGCCCATGATGGTAACTTTGTTGGTATTCTTAGATCATCCTAATCATGTCCGATCCTTAACAGACAAATCGAAATTTAGGGGCAGATTCACTAAACCTAGCATTATGTAGCCCATCAGCCAAAGCTGAGAGCAGGACAGTTCCATATCTACTTGAAAGCGGCGTTGCTGCTCTCTTCCGCTGTGCTGTTGCTTTTTAGGCTGTCTAACAGCATGCGCACCATTGCAACATAGTGCATAGTGTGCGTGTTATGTCTAACATCAGTTTTACATTGGAAGGGTAACTATTCATTGCATAATACTGTGCCAAGGCATACCTTAAAACCTTTAAAACATTGTGTGTATGTGTGCTGCACAGGGCACCACACATGCAAATTGGAAAAAAGTTTTTAGAAGAATAGAAGTGTCTCCTGCTTTGCACCTGCCTCAAAGAGGTACTTTTTCATACAAAGCCCTGACTACAAATGTTGGTAGATAGGGTTTATGACAAAAGTCATAGGTGGTAGTGGGGGAACGTCCATGCACCACTAATGCGACCCCCCTTGATGCAAAGAAGGACTAAGTAGAGCAAAGCGAAATGTTCAGCACAAAAACTGAGATTTGTGCTAGAAAGTAAAAAAATAAATAAATCTATGCCTTTCTCCAGTTTACTTCACTCTAGGTGACTTTGCACCATCCGAAAATCTTGCCAAATCTGCCCATTAGTATCAATACATTTTGACAAACTACAGTACATGGAGTGTGACAGAAACCCTAAAGCTTCGCATTTAAGGGAGCTGGAGGAGAACGTGTTTGTCAAACTGGACGAGCAGTATTACAAACCTTTTAAGTTCTGCTCATTTTATCCTCACAAGACCTACATGTTTTGCTGTGAAACGGGAAATATAAGTTATAAAAAGGTACTTATTGGGGTGCTATCAGTTTTTAATGCAATAAAACAAATGATTTCGGATCAAGTCCTTGAAAACAATGCATAAAATCACTTATAAGAAACCTAACAGAAAAAAGCAAAATCGTTGTTCTAAAAAATAACTCATTGTAAAACCACAATGCAACACAAGAATCTACTTTATGATCTCCCCGAAGACCTCATGTATGAAGAATGCATTAGTTATAAGTGGTCGCAATTAAAATTGCACTGACTTTTACCAAATGTGTTCTTGTTTTGAGAACCAACATAAGTATCAATAGGTCAGTTCTTGAAATACAGTATCATAGTGGGTCACAATTTGACCTACCTCATAAATGTTAATGAGGTAGGTTACAAATTGCAACAAACTTGATTAGTTACAATTACAGGCATGGTGGCATGCTATTGTCGGCAGACCAACCTGTCTGTGATTGCTTTCAAATAAAGTAATCTGTTTTTTAAATGTTGCCCTTCTTCTTAAAAGGAAAGGGAGGTGCATTTAAAAAAAGAAAATAAACTGCCTTCTTTAAAAAAATGTTTTTAGCATTTACAAAGGGGAAGGGGTCCCTTAGGGACCCCTTCCTGTTTGTGAATGGTTTACCACCTCCTTTGAGTTGGCGGTAAAATATGAATGTTTAGTGACCATATTTGGGTGCCACACATTACTACATACCTTAAGAAATTGGTATTTGGTAGGAACACCCTTAAAACACTGATTCCAAATAGTGGTTCCTTAATGTTTCCTAAGCCCATCTCAAAATTCAGAAAAACATTTGTAAATTGTTAAATAGGTTAAGTCCATTTAAAATGGTGTCTTAGCAGTGATTTACCAAATCTGAGGGTTTGGAACCATTAAAACACTTTGTACATGAAGCCCTGAATCCCTGTTCCCTATCTTTGACCCATTGTCCCTGAAAACCAATTTGTTTTCTGTAAATATATTTTGTGAAGCAATAATAATAATTTAGCAAAACATAATGTCAAAATCAATTAAAAACTAAAAAAAAATGATATTCGAAAATGCAGAAAGTAGAATACTCGTGAAATGTTATTTGTGCCAATATGCCATAATTGCCTTGGCTGTACCAAACTAACGCGGTAGTATTTGAATCTGACACTTAGTAGAGTGATGCAGCAAGAAATCTAGTTTACAAATTATTCGTAATAGATCTCAACCATTTTTGTTGTAAGGTTTTAAATGGACATGGAAGGCAAAGTGTGTCATTATTTTTTCTCAGTAGCAAAAGACACGTTTATTACATGCATTACGGCCAATCAGCTATTTTCTAGTTAAAGAAGCCAAAGGGAAAATCTCAATCCTGAATCTAATATAAGGGGACATGCCTTTTCTGGTTTAATTTTGTCTAAATATAATTTCGTACCTGAAATAATCGTCATCTCCAGTTGATGTTTGCTATTATTTGTAGTTGGTCAGCCCACCCACAGCAAATTAATCACATGACTTTTTATGTCTTGTTAAATACAGCTTTAGCTAAATGTTACAACAGCTCTTGTCATCAAAGCATCAAAAATGAAAATGAAGAAGTCGGAGAGTCGTCTTTAGATCAGCCCTATTCAGTTGTTGTCCTCGTGTTTTTAGGTCGAGTGTAGCGTTTGACGTGTTGTATACTTTTAAGTATACTTATAACATGGGTTCAAGCAAATTCAAGTGATTTCATTTGTTGGTTCTAGTGTCCTTCAAAAATCCTTGCTTGCTAGTTGTCAGTTATGCCTCTTTGTCCTGCCTTTTTACCTTTGGGAGCATCACAAAGTACTGTCTTATTACGCTATGTCCTGTTTATTTCTTCTGTAGGGGCCTTTTTTTCTTTAGAAATTTGCTTGTTGGTCTTACACTGTGGGTGTGTCTTCAGTCCCTCCTCCCCACCAGCTCCTTCTGCAAATAAAACAAACAGCGGAGAGGGGTTTTTCCAGTCCCCCTTGTTTATCTTAGCTCGCATATTTGGCTTGTAATGGAGAGCTTTAATTTCATCGTTGGCTTGGACATAGCCATAAAAGACAGTTGCTGTGCTCCGATGGATGCTGCTTCAAGGGAGTGCCCTGCTGATTAGTGACTGAAACTGCAATGTTTGTATGAGTATGATCCCACAAGCATGCATTTGAATTCAACAAAAATGCAACTCACAATTTATTTACAGAAACTAAATACACTGTACAAAAATGAGAAACAGGCACAAAAACGTACAGAAAACACTGCAAGAGCAGCTCTGGCCCCCACAAGGCTATACATGGCATTGCCTCTTTAAGGGGTCCCTTGAAATGGCCCTTGCTCTCTACCTGTTATTACAAAAAGCACGGTGAGGGCAGCCCTGTGCCCCACTAGGCTATAACTGGCATTGCCTCTTTAAGGGGTCCCTTGAAACTGCCCTCACTCTCGTGTTGCCCATCCTTTCCTCCCTTCAGTCGAATGCTTTTTTTGAATGATCTCTATCTGTACAGTCCTAGTCCTTTCCTCACCCCTATGCGCACCCCGAGTCTCCGCCTTTACTCTTGCAGCAAGCTGTAGCCATGGCCCCACAGCAGTCCCAATGCACTCCTGTTTTGAGTGGATGGTCAGTAACTTGTTTCACAGTTGTGTGGAAGGGATGTGTTAGTAGACACTGGCTCATTTTCATGGAGTTTCATTAACAGAAGGAAAGGGGATCTCTGTCCTGCAGTCGCCTCCCGGCTCTTTCTCTCTCCTCCAAATGGGGTTTTAGAGCCAGTGTTTCTCTTTCCTTCCTCACTGTGAGTTGGCCTGGCAACAGGACAGGGAGGAATGCTAGGGCTTTTGTCGGAGTTGACACCTTGGCAGGCTGCAGCAGGACTTGCCCGGACTGTGGGACTGTGTGACCTAAAGAGGATTAATTCACGCTCCTGTGTCCCAGGTGCTCTTTTCCTTCCAAAATATTTTAGCGATAGGAAACAAAGAAGTGGGTAGCATCTAATATTTAGCTTTTTAATTCTTTCCTTTACAATCCAGTCAGTTGGAAAACATCTGCACTAACTGCTTTCTATTAGAAAGTTAAAACATTTTTGAGAAGCTGGAAAAAAGATTGGTTTTTCACACTTGCTGGACGAAGTATTATTAGGCATTATTATAGTATGGATCGCCCAATTCCTCCACGTATGTTTGGGACAGTGGTTATGGTTTGGACGGTAAATGGTGTGTGAGTTGTCAAAGGAATCGAAAAAGAATCATATGGGCCTGTCTTTACAATCTATTTTTGTAGTGAAGAAATTATGTAGATGAACGTTTACGTTTCAAGTAGTCTAGCTTTATCAGTTTTATTTTTCGTAAGTACATTTCTAAATGCAAGTGATTTTCCGTGAGGGGAGCAGATCGAACACAAGCGTTTCAGCCCCAGGCGATGAGATTGGTCGTAGTGTTTTTATTGGTCTGAGAGGAGGGAAAAGTTTACTGGTGTACTCAGCATTCTTAAACCCTTTTTCTTTTCATTCTTTTCCATAGCAGCTCGTGTGCGAGCATTCCCAAACAGATAATTCAGCACGCTCTTCATGTGGCCTTTAAGGAGCATTTTGACAACAGACTCAGTGTAAAGTACACATTTTATTTTTTAGCCCACAATTTTCCTGCTGTTTTCCTATCCAAAACGTTTCCTATATTGTTTTTTTCTGCACCACTTCAGCAAAGTTTCTTTTTCCACACTTGCTGTTCAAGTGAGTTAATTTTCTTCCTCACGCAAAGTACCCTTCATGCTGTTTCCTCATTTGCACCACAATGGTAAATCAGTTTTTCAGTTTTATATATTCTTTTTATTTTATTAAAGTGAGCATATAGTGCTCTGAATTATATGTCTTTAGACCGATGATAAAATGTGCAAGGAATTGACTATGTGCATGTGGCAACATTTTCATTTTTGGCCGCAGATAAAGAAAGAAGGTAAATGGTTTAGTTATATGCAGGGCCACTGGAATTATGTGGCGGAAAAATAACAAATTATGAGGTAGGGTTGACAAGTTTATGAGGTAGGGTTGACATGTGGCGAGAAAAGTCTGGTTATGAATTTACAAACACCAATAGCTCTAACTCAAGAAAATGCGAGACCTAATGCATTGCACATGCTTGTTATGGTTTGCCATTGTTTAGGTGGCTTTTAGGGCACCGCCATTGCATTTAGAGGATGTTTAATTGTTCAAAGTGTGATCCCCTTAGATTTGGTGATGGAATTAACTAGTTACTTTGTTAAACTTCACTTGCAATTTTCCATGTAGTCTTAAACTAAAAAAATACATGCTCTGATGTATTTGCTTTTCTATGCTAGCACAATGAATTTTGAGTGGCTACTGTTTAAATGTCGATCATAAAATTAAGGCACATTGCTTTTCAGTAAGTATTCTTGAGCATTCATTTGACTGACTTTGTTGTCATGATAGCATTTCATTGGGGTTGCAGCTTTTTAGTTAACTAAGTAAAGATGCGCAGGTAGCCTTTTTCAAAAATACAAAAAATAAATGTTGCCCTTTGTCAAAAGTAGCTACTTTGGAACTTTTTGCTGTACAAGTCTTGCAAGTTCACCACTTTTCTGTCTCGATTTCATTGCATTCTCCTATAAGATTACACCTGCGCCCTGCTAATGTAGTCTGTCCAACAGGGCTGGCCATTTTTTAAAGCAGAGGGATTATTACTAGTAGTGGTAGCAACAAATATAATTATAGTAATAGGAACAGCAGCAAAGATAATAATGAGTGGTAGAATTATTATTAGTAGTAACAATAACGATAATAATAGTGATAGCAAATACAACAAAAACAACAACAATCATCATCACCATAAAAGAATACAGCTGCAAATAATTACAATAATAAACCATTATTTTTCTTCTCCTACAGGAATGAATTTTTTGAATTCCTTGCTGGAGAAGTGTGGTACAATGGTTAGAGCAGCAGACCTTGCTGCAGAGATCTGGCCTGGGACCAGGGTTCAATTCCTTCCTCAGTGGGTCTGGGGCCCAGATAATTCTTACCTCGGTGCCTAATCTAATTAATGGGTCCTACTCTGTAAATCTGGGCAGTAGCTTGCTTAATTTCCACAACGTCCCTGCCAGCGCTTGGATGCCTGGCTTCACCCTGGGGGTAGCCCAGTGGTGGGTGCCTCACAGGGAAAAGCCAGGAGGGGTTCCACAGCGGTATGCGTACAGCGCCTTGAGACCCTAACGGGTGAGTAGTGCGCTATACACGTGTGAAGTGTTTACATTTTGCTGTGATTTGTAAGCAGCAAGCATATTTGATTTGCATCAGGAAATATAGTGAACCACTCACTCCACATCAAACAGTGTTCTCTGTTAATAATAGTCCATATTTGCTTTTATTATTATCAATGCTATGATTTGTAGACAGGGAGTTAATAAAATGCTTTACCAGCCCCTACTTTTAAATGTCAAGCAAAAACGATATGTTCTATACTCCCTAATCTACCACACCTAAATTACAATACCTACCCACCATCTATAACATGCCTATGTTATTTTATTTACTTACCATATTTACCGGCCATTCCAACCATACCTATGAACAATACCTGCCATATGCAATCCATATGCAACCTACTTTACCTAACCCACCATACTTGTCATAGTAAGTCTACTTGTTACTAATAAGTCTTGTTAATAACCACAATACCTGATATATCTCTAATACCAAACATAACTTACCTATCATATTTAACTTAGCATTCTCAACTTACCAAACCTATCTACAACAGCTACCAAACCTACCTATCATAGCTTTCATTTGTACTTACCTACCATACCTAATCAGCCATAAGTACCATATTTACAATACATTTCTACCATACTCAACTTACCTAAAATAACTAGCCTACCATACCTCCATGTTTCCCTATCATCCCTAACCTACCTATCATAACTAACCAGTCATGCCATTATACCATATCTACTTACCTACCATGCCTATTTACATACTGCACTCACCTACCATAAGTAACCTATTACGCCAAACTAATATACCCATAAACCAAAACAACCATACCAACATTCCAAACATACCTCACATTCCACACCACAAATAACCTACCTACCATACTTAATCTAATCTACCATATCTGCGGGCCTTCCCAAACATCCAAAACCTACCCTTCCTACCTGTCTACATTAAATAGTATTCCATACCTAACCTGCCAGATCTAACCTACCATAAACAAACTACTAAACCTAACCTATCTCTACATCTGCAGTTTGTTTTTGAGATGGCAGTTCTGCTGCAGTAAGCACTTGTCTTTAAATTGAAGGAGGTGAAATTATGGCCTAAGGTACTGCAGCCTTCTGGGAAAATGCTGATTACAGCTACCGAAGGGCATAGAAATGTGATTGACAGTGTGTGTTTTTAACATAGTGAGACCTATTGGCTTTGCTAATGCTTCTTTTTTCCACATTGAGGCAAGTATTATTGTATTGTGAAAACTCACATAGCTACGTAGTTGTATTTTCTTTATTATGGTGTTTCATATGCATGTGTGCTTGGCGAAGATTTCTGGATTCCCACTGCTACCTTTTGAAGAGCTCATGATTTCTATAGTATATTTAAACAATAATTGCCACGTTAGCATTATTCAGTTCTCGTTACTATTACCAATTTAAAGTTACTCCTGTTGGAGTCAGTACCAGCAGTTACTGCCGACATAGGGATTATGAAACCTGCAGTAACGCTCGAGATTAACAGTATTTCAATGGGAGACGTTATGTGCTGCAAGCAGGCAAAGTCTCCAGGTGAAATACTAGGTAAAACACCCTAGAATTAGTGTGCAAACTCCAGTTTCCATGTTACACCACAAAATATCGCAATCAAGAGTATTCTTGTCATCCTGGATTTACCCTTGCCATAAGTATTGGTTACCCTGGAATGATGAGATATACTATTGAGAAAACTATCCAACTTGTGATGGACCCACTAGCGTACTGTTTTTGTCAGCCTAAACCTTGACAGCTATATTTCTGTTTTTCACTCAAAACGGGTGTAATTTAAGCCTGATTGAGCATTAACTCTTCTGATGCAGACACTTTGCCCATGCCGATTTTGGAGGTGCTCCAAGTGAGGAAGAAGTAGCTGCTTCTCACCCCTAGGCTGTACAAGTCATGAGACTCAAGCTAGACGCTTGTCATATTATTTATGTGAAAACAGTCAGGGCTCCTAAACTTGACATAAGAGGACTGGAAGCAGTATGCTAAGAGCCAATTTAAATTGTTGTCATGAGATAGCACAGTAGATCCATATACCTGGTGCACAGATCCGTAAGGACTTGAAACTCTTAGGGCCAGATGTAGCAAAGTAGCAAATTGCTACTTGCAATTTGCGAGTCCGTGCGACTCACAAATTGCAAGTCGCAATATGCTATGCAGAAAGGTGTCTCAGACACCTTCTGCGAGTAGCTATGGGGTCGCAAAGACCCATCTCATTAATATTAATGAGGTGGATCACAATTTGCGACCCCATAGCGACTCAGGGCACTCACAGGGTTGGAGGCCTGCTGGGAACAGCAGACCTCCATGTCCGTGACTGCTTTTCAATAAAGCAGTTTTTTTTTTCAAAGTGTAGCCCGTTTTCTTTAAAGGAAAACGAGCTGCACTTAGAAAAAAAAAAAGAAACCTTTTGTTCGGATTTTTTCAGGGCAGGTAGTGGTCCCTTGGACCGCTGCCTGCTCTGAAAAAATAATTTTGGGTCCAGTCACAAAGGGGAAGGGGTCCCATGCGGACCCCTTCCCGTTTGCGAGTGGGTTACCATCCACTTCAAGTGGATGGTAACTGCGAGTCCATTTGCGACTGCGTAATGGAGTTGCATACCACTGCGACTCGCAAATAGGAAGGGAACACCCCTTCCTATTTGCGACTCGGAAATGCATTTTGCGAGTCGGTTCCGACTCGCAAAATGCATTTCTGCATAGCAAACACGCATTTGCGAGTCGCAAACGGCGATTTTCGCCGTTTGCAAGTCGCAAACTGTTTGCTACATCTGGCCTTTAGTACTTAACACATACATGAACTTCTCAAAAGTATTTTTTGGTCCTGATAGTGTTCTCTCTTCTGGAAATGGGTGTGTGTTGGTGGGGGGAATGCAGCACTGTGCACTGACCTTGGGAGAGTGGTGCCTTTGCTGCTAAGGATGCGTCCATGCAGATCACAGATCTGGATTGCTGCTTTTGTGACAGAGATACTTTTGTTGTCGCAGTTCATAAGATACAACACAATTATAGAACAGTGACTGTTACGAACTGTCATCAAAGAGTTGCATGCAAACTGCATAAACTAGGGTAGGACTTTATGTTTTTTCCCCAGTCTTTCATTATCTATCCATAATGTTGCTACAACGAGTTTGGGTGCTTTAAAACAAATTAAATAAATGTGAGAAAGAGGCTATTGAGATATGAGCTGCACTTTTGCTAGGTGGTAGTGAGGGAATCTGAGGAGGAGGTCATGGTGGGGGTGCCAAAAATGACTGTCACATAGGGGGACACTAGCACTAAAGTAGGCCCTGTGTGTGTGTCCTGTTGCTGCCTGTGCTGTACCATTGAACTATAATGAAAGGTTAAACTGATGCTAGCCGTACCGTATCCTTTATTCTGTGGGCTCGGTTCCGAACGCCTCCTTAAATTTTAACAGCAGTGCAAATCCTCTTTGCACAGATTTTGGAATTGTATGTTCGTTTAAAAAAATCTGAAACCTGAATTTCCCCTGACATGTTTTGCATGCCCAAGTTTAACAATGTGAATAACGACGGTCTTGCAACTACTACTAACGCAGTATCCGAATACAATACATGGGATTCTGTATCCCTGTATAAATGCCAGTATCTAGGTTTTTTTAAATAATCGGTGAATTGGGACTCACCCACCTGCTGACTATAAAGAAAAGATGTCATGACTTGACAATTATAAGTTATTACAGTTGAGTTCTAGCGTCACAATGTCTGCTGCCAGACCCAGCAGCTGAGGTGAAAGGAACTTCCGGTCATGGAGCATAATTGAAGCAGCTGTTTAAAGTAATGAAAAGAACATAATTGAAACAGTTGTTTAAAGTAACAAGAAGAGCATAATTGAAACAGCTGCTTAAAGCCATGAAAAGGAATCATTGTTTTTCTGACTTCTGCCCTATTATTTAGCTTGTGACGACAGAACGTTTGTATTTTGCACTCAGTTCGTTAGGGAAAAGCTAGAGACTTTCTGCATGTTTATACACATTCCAAGCTAGTGTAGCGTTTTTGGTTTCCAATTTTTTTTTTTAAGTTCTACTGAATTGTTGGCAACAGATAACTAACAGGTTTTTGATGTGTTTACTTTTGCACTAGAGGTTTTATTTTTAATCTTCATGTTTGCAAACATTCTCGCTCTTTCATATGAAAGAGCTACACACCAAGGTTTTAAGTGGTTTGTGGGAAACGTGATGGTGTGACCATACATTTTATGGGAAAAAAGTAGCACCTGGCGTACATGATAAGGATATTGCAAGTCACTTTTGAGTTCTATAACCTTATAAAGAACTTGGCCTTAGGCATCTGTCCACTATTTGGCTATGAAAATTCTTGGTGACTTGCAGTTTCCTTAAAATATTTGGTGGGGGTACTTTATCCCTTATATTATGCCCCATTTTCAAAGGGCAGCTAGTGTGACCGTTGTGCTCTAGGTCAAGAAGGATCTGTTTCCAGTCCTCAAATTTTGACAGATAAATCATTGATTTCAGGTGGTTTAGTCTAATAATCACTACGCAAGCAAGATTACTAGAAGCTAGATCTTTTTGTGACATTAGGTTATGTCACAAAAATCCAGAAATGCTAACAGAGTTGTAATGACCTGGATGGAGGAGGGTAACCTAGGAGAAGGTAATAATTGGCATTGTCTATTGCATCAGAGAAATTATGATTCCCAGAGTTTTTATATTTATCGGGTGTGATAAATAATGCACCAATAGCAAATGGCTTGTACCTGAGGCCTGTCTACTATTATAGCTGCTACTTATACCACATTTGTTTGTATGAAAGATGCTTGCACTGCTGTTCTGTGTGTGTGTGTGTCTGTATGTGAGCGTGCATGTGCATGCAGGGCCCCTTTTGTGTTTGACGCTTGCACTACCACTGCTTTTGTGTTGGCACCCCTTGAAAGGAAGGAAATGGAGCTGCAGGCCATTCTGTGCCCGTTCTCTTCATGCGCTCTAAACTGTATGTTGCGGTTCTGTGTGAGGGAAGCTTGCATTGCTGCTTGCACAGTATTTGTCAATCATGGGGAAAGCTTTCACTGCTGCTGGCCTCTTCTCTTTGGGTTAGTGAATCTTCAAAACCATTTCCACTACCAAAAATTCTGAAAAAAACTATTGGTGTTGTCAACACTCTTCTGTGTTTGGAAATTGTATTTGTTTGCTTATTTTTAAATGCTATATGAACAATTCAGTTGTGAATACCTTTTTGAATCGGCTAAGCTGTATTCATTGTTATTTTACAGTAAGTTGAGTGGCTGTTAAATTTAGCTTTTTTAAATGTTATTTTATTTGTTACCTGTTAATTTCATAAACTGCTTGATGAGTGATTTATGAATTATATGATATTGAGAAAATAAATATTAAAATAACCAGCCGCGGACCGTTATTTAGGGCGGAGGGGCCACCCCCCCACCTTTTGCCCCTCATGAAGAGTGCCTGTCAGGCTGAGCAAAGGTCTCCTGGCTGTCTGAGCTGAACTTTGCTGGGCTGAAGAGGTCACAGCTCCTATGGGCGTGACCTCCTCAGCTCAGCAAAGGTGCCTCGAGGCCCTTCTCCTAAGTGACGAGGGGAAGCGTCACCCATTGACTTCGACCATCAGGTATAAGCCCTGAAGCGCACAGGGCAAGTGTCAATCAGTGACACCTTGTCACAGAGTGGGGAGGGGTCAACAGTCTCACTGACCCCACCCCACTCTGTGACGAAGTTGGGACTGCTGCCAGTGAGAGAAGGCAGCAGTCCCAACCCTCGTACGACCTCCGAGTTGAAGATAAGTGTGTGTGTGTATGTGTTTTTTAAATGAATGTTTGGTGAGTGCATGTATGTTTGAATGTTGATGAGTGTTGTGAATGGATGTGCATGCGTATGTGAATGAATGAGTGTGATTGTGCTGCCCGCCACCCTGCCTCCTAAAATTACTGGCCGCCACTGAAAACACAGTTATTGAAAGTTAGTTTTCATAGAGTAAGGCGTGCTAGGCTGCACCTCACAGCATTTTAGCCATATATAACCTGCTCGATCGATGTTGAAATTTACCCTTTAGAAAGCGCAGACAGACTAATTGGCCAATTTGGCTCAGTCCGCGTCTCCTGTCAGCAAGCAGATGCGTGGTGAAGACATGCTGGAAAGCATGACGCTGTTGGGAGCAGGCCCCGCTGTGTATAACGCACCCACTAAGGTTTACTTTGTGAAGCCTTCGCTGAAACACGTTCTCTTTCATTTAACACCCATCTGTGACAGGGCACCACTATCTTCTGAGGTGCCCTGAAATCTATTATTCCCTTGTTTTCTTGTCAAATGGGCCAGGAAACTCCTCCTCTTCAGCTGGCTAAGTGCATAAACAAATGTTGGACATGCCAATAGGACTGGCTTATAACTAAAAGTACTTCTCCACTCTGGTGAATTTAGACACTCGGGTCAGATTCACAAAGGTACACTTGCACTTTTGTGTAAGTTTACACTTTTTCAGTATTCACAAACAATGTAATAGCAACTTTATGATTGCACATAAAAATACAGGCCCAGACCTCTCTTTTTATGTGGGAAGTTCCACGCTGCAACTGCAAAGTTTCCACAGTCATAAACATACTCTTAACTCGAACGTTGTGAATACCAAAAAGAACGTAAACTTACACAAAAGTGTAAGTTTACCTTTGTTAATCAGGCCCTGAACACTTTATCATACGTAGACTGACACTTTTTTTTGCATACATTCTTCCACCCATTGACTAATTTTTGCATTTAACCCCTCACCCATTCAGTAATAAGTGCACATTCAAACTCAACACGCATATACAGTACAACATATAAAACAAAAAGTAAATAAGGAAAAAAAATGCTGCAACATAAAATAGCATCAATGTGCTCGTAAAAAAAAATGACAAAATTAAAAAAACAATGCACAAGCATTTTGGAATAGTATTAGGCACCTTTGCTGTACCAATCTAAGATCTGTGACATGTTGCTTCTAAACATGGCAGCCATCTTTGAACAATAAAGCAACAATATATATAATAAGAAAATACCATTTCAAAATGACAACCTGGTTTAAAAGCAGTGGATGCATAGGATGTGGTGTACTGGAGATTAAATGAAGGGCAAGCGAGTAGCCCGGTAATACTGGCTAGGAAGCTGTAAGGCATTACAATATAACAAACTCACAAACAAACTACATTTAAAAAATGAGAATGAAGGGAAAAGGGGGACTATTAAAGGGAAAATGGAAGACTAAAGGACTGGCACAGCGGACCTGGCACTGAAGCCCACTCAGTTTCAAGCAGATGTGCACAAATGCTCAGGCAAATGTACGGACCCTTTATGCCATACAGTATTCTGTCATGGATTGAAACAGATTGTGAATGGCATTCCAAGACACCAGTACATGAAGAGGGTTGAGCCAAACTCCCTCTATGTGTTCATATGTATCTACTTTTTATGAATTTGATTAGAAGAGCCTGACAGAAATCTAAAACGATTGTTAATACACACACTACTAAATACTATGCATAACATTTCAAATACATACACATTTACAGTTAGTAAACCAGTATACAAACCCTCTAAGGAGGGTCTAACAAACATTATAACAGAGAAAATCTACCCTCGGGGTTTGTCTGAAGGGTAACCAACACTAAAACCCTTTCCTAATCTGTCAAATTCCCCACTACAAAATACCAGTCTATAAGCTTTATCACAGTGTAATACAGAATATTAGCTTTAAATATGAGTTTCATAAGAAATAAGTCAGGTATACTGCCCTTGTCATAACTTCTCACAATAAACAGATTCTACCTGTGGCATCTAACATATATTTTGCCCTTAGAAACAATAAGGTTTGTAGACTTTATCACAGACTTGCCACCATAAGACACAGACCTCCTGTACTGAGAGTAACTTTTTTCACAAGGCCACTACAAGGCATACAGCCATAAATACACAAATACATACAGAATTACAGTTGAAAAAACAATATACTACCCATTCTAGGAGGGAATGACAAGGATTATCATATTACAAATATTCTCCCACTCAGCGTTTGTCAGAGGGAGTCCAAAACACCACAACCATTCCTTGCTGTGCCAATCTGAGAGATTGTATGTAACAAAACACAAGCTTTAAAAGGGTATTAATATATTGGCTTTAGCATATGTTTTTCCAAATAAATAAACCAGGCCTACTGCTTTTGTTGTATTATGTCATAATAAACAAAACGGTCTGATAGCATCTAACCTATCTATCTCAATTGAACGAATCAGGCCTATAGCCTTCACCATTGACTTATCACCATAAGCATTTTAGGCCGATTGTATTGAGCATATGTTTTGACACAAGTCAACCATTAGATGTACTTTAATACAATTACACATGTGTAGACATTTTCAGTTAGAAAACCTATATAAAAACCCTCCTCAGTGGGACTAACAAAGGTTTTGCACAATGCAAATCTTTCACCTTAGGGTTTATCAGAGGGACCGACATCCTTGCCTACTATAGGCTTTACCCTGTGTAATAACAATCCAACCTTACAGGCCTATCAGTTTTTGAATTTACTTTTCACAATAAATACGTTAGGCCTACTTTCTTTGGCATAACTTTTCACAATTGCCAGATAATACCTGTGGCATCTGACCAAGGGAGTAATTAGAAAAATAAAATACCAGCACTTTGAACAAACTGACACCGAATGAGCAAGCAAAGTGAACTTTCTCAATCATTCCAATGAAGGCCTGTGGGAATCGTTTTCCTGGTGAGAAAAAGGAGCAAAATTATGCACGTAAAACACGATTTTCTTCTTTCTTTATACCATTCTTTTTTTCATTATTTTCTGTCTCTTTTCAATATGTTTCTTTCCTTCCCTATTCTTCTTTAATTCTGTCTCACTTGCTTGCTATCTTTCTGTCCTTTCTATATTTTATTTAATATTCTTTACTTCTTTCTACTTTCTTCTCATGACTCATTCATTATTTTTTCTTCATTTACTATCATCTTCCTGTCCATTCCTCTACCATTCTTTTCAATATTCTGCCCTTCCTCAATTAATTCTTTCTTTCCCTTCTGTTTTTTCCTCCCTTTCACTCCATTTAGTTCCAGACGTTTTTCTTCCTTCCTTTGTCTTACATTCCTTATTGCCATATTTTTCTTCTTTATTTCATCCTGTTTTTAAGCTTTTATTCTGCCTTTCCCTTCTTCGGATTTTTGTTTTTTATTCGTTGACCATTCCATTTCCTCTGACCATTCTTCATTACATCTTCATTCATTCCTTCATTCTTTCTTCCTTTCTATCTCTTTCATACTATCTCTTTTGTTCCCTCTTTTCTTCTTTTAATTCAATATTAATCCTTTCTTACTTCTTTCAATCCCGATTCCTTTCTTTCTGACCATCTTTTTCACTTTGTTGCAACTTCATGTCCGTTCTTCTTGCTCGTTCACTGACTCCATTGGTCTCCCACATTTTTTCTTTGCCATTTTTATCATTTCACTTTAGTTCTGCCAAGTGTTTGAGCCCTTAAGCACCACTTTGTACCCACACCACAGCTCTGTCATGTTAGTTTCTTTCCTCTTATGTTTATTAGCTTCTATTTTGTGACCCAGGGACACATATCAAAGCCTATTGCATGCTACCAACAGAACGTTATACTAACTTCTGCTGAAGCATCCGGCATATAGTATTATCAGCTTCTCATCATAACCAATTCAGGCTCACTGTACTGAGCACAAGTTTTCTAAAATGGCATAAAGTGTAACACATGCAAAACTTTCAGTGGAAGTGCACAACTTCCGCCCAATCAAATGCTGCTACTAAAGGAATCAACATGTAGGGAGTGTCAAAGTCCCTCCCTCCTTAGTGCTTCTTAAAGCACTTTTTCTGTTGATCACATATTGTCTGGCTACAGCTGAGCTGCCAAATAAGACCTAAAAATGGGGATGAGGTGTGTGGGAGTGGGGGTAGAGAGATGGTTAAAAAGAATAAAATATTCTGTAACTATTTAGTTGGCCTTTCATTTTCACGTAACTAAATATAAAATATAAAGAATAAATGCATGGTAAACTAATGAGTGGTAAATGGATGTTTTTACATAATGAAAGCTAAGATGTCCTCTAACCATAGCTGCCTGTGTGTGCAACTAGGGAGTTCTGGAACTGAACTCTGGTTGGCCTAGTGATGAATAGTGAAATGTGTATGTAATGAGCGACAGGGACCGAGCAGGACACAGAAATAGTGTGTAGGTAAGGTATTATTTTGAAATTGTATTACATACAATTGTTGCAGGGCCACTGGAATTATGCAATTGTGCAACAACAGCTTGTTTGCATATTTTTAGATTTGCAGCATTAATCCATTATCTGCTGTATAATGGGCAGATCTTAATAAAATAAATTGTGTTTCTAGCTCAAAATATTTAAAAGTTACTAAGCATGCACCCACATGTTTTACTGCACAGTGGAAGGCTCGCTGCAAAGGCTGAATTGTCATCTTTATGTTGCTTATTGCTATATTTGAGTGTTAAACTAGTTCTATTGATTTGCAACTATTGCCCTGACAATGTGTTAAAATGACAAAATATTGAAGTAATAGTTTCACAATATGCCCGCATTAAGCTGCATAAGTCCTGTGGCCCTAAGTATAAGATAATCTTCTGCATGATGTGCAAAAAGATTTATGGCCCTCTTTGGAGTTTGGCAGGTGGGATACTCTATCACAAATGTGGTGAATGTCCTGTCTGCCAAATTATAAGTGCATTGTGCTGTATGGCACTTAAAACACAGCGGAAGGGATATCTGATATGTTTTGAAGGCGTATCCTGTCCACCAACTCCTAATAAGGTCCTTAAGTTAATATAAATTTCCAAATACATAAATTTAGCAATTCGAATGTCAGTTTGTATATATAGTGCAAAACATTTTCATAAGTTCCCATTAGAACGCACTCCAGAGCTCAGATGGTAAAACCTGCATATTAATTCTCATAAAGAATTAATATATGTCACCTTGAAGCATTAAATGACTCCATCAATTTAAGCATACTCTTAGTTCCTAGCAGCCTTTAGATTTGCTGACTTATCCGTTGCACACATTAACTTTTCTGGTGAGCAGTAACGGTTCAGGAATGGTTATTTAAAAAAAAGAAAAAACTATAGGAATATCACAATAGAGCTGGAAATTACAAGGATGAATGTCAGGATACCAGAAAGGAAACTACAAACTAATTACACTCCCAGTCTGTCCTGGCTCCTTCCCTTATTGCCTGTTGACTACCCCTTCAATCGTTGTAGTACCATGCAGCAGCCTTACTTTTATGTCACAATACAGAATTATAAGTATCATCAGACACACATATTGTGGCCAAAATATTGACAACCACAAGACTGTGCGGATAATTATGTATTTATTCACGATACTTAACTCCACAACAATTTACCTAGTATATATTTTGTCAAGGTGCATCCATGTCAATTTAGCATGTTCTTGCCATCACAATGTTCTAGTGGTTGATATCCTAGTCACAATACTGTTGGATCTCAACCTTCTAATTCAGTATTCTTGTACCATACCGACTCCTTGCAGCACCATGGCCAATAATGAACCTATGATGAAAAAGTAACTGACTCCTCTTCCTTTTTTAGGCACTGCAATGCCTCCAAACACCCAATGACTGACAGCAAATAATGTGCAATAAATTCAGTGTGCTGGTTATTAGAAGCCACACGCTAGCTAGAAAATACACTGCATGTGTATATTGTGAGTCACTGTGATGCCATGGAGACTGCTTTGACAGTGCTTGTTCATCTCTGCACATGTGGTGAGTTTCAAGCAGCTTGAATGTGAGTGAAAATATGCTCCACCACAGTGATGGCAGCCTACTGGGGAATTCTTTACCCACTTAATCGGATTTCATTAACTGGGCTTGCTGCTGCCAAGTTCTGCTACAAGTGTTGCCAGAAGTGATTGTCGTGCAATGCCGTGCAGCAAAAACATATTGCTGCAAAGCGTTGTGCAAGGGGGTAGTGCTCTATCTAGCCCACTGCCGCCGGCAGCCCCTGGGTTAGCACTCAAAAAGGCTGCCTCGGCCTAGACAAACATAGATAGCTCTCATGCACTTGATAGGTGCTGCGCGCTTCAGCACACACGCAATTTTGGGTTTTCTGACAAATGAAACATTTGGCCTATTGGGCGTCTGTTTCTAGGAGGTGTTATTTTTTAATGCAAATTCTGTGCGACTATTTTAGTAGATCGGGCTTTGCATTAAAGACTGTAGGTCTTTGCACTGATTTGCCGGAGTAGCACCCAATTAACACCCCTTGACACAAAGCAGTGCTAAACTACACATAGAGAAAAGGACACGTGAAGCTCCTGTCATGCTCCGTGACTCAGAGCCTCGGGAAGCAGCAAGATGGTACGGCTGAGCGCGCTGGTGGATGCGCTGACGCTTTGGAGCACATCGCGGTGGCCCCAACTCACCCCAGTGCACTAGGAGAGGTGCGGCTCTCCTTTTGATGGTATGCAGCTGGCGGGCTGTGGAGCGCCGCGCTTGACGAGGTAGTGGCATGAAAGGCAGAAAAGAAGGGGAATCTCGGACTTCGGCGGCTCTTTTTCTCCTGCCCTGACTAGGCGTTCGCTCTCTCGGGAGGCTCAGAAGCATGCAAGCATGCAATCATAAAGATAAGTGGCCGGGGCACGGTGACTCTACAGCGCGGCTGGTGGAGAGAGTATGAGCATTTTTTTGATCATGTGGAGCAGGCAAGCAGTTCTGGAACTAGCGCGAGGAAGTGGAGGAGGGACAAAAATAAAATAACATTATAAAACAGAATGTTTTTTCCGCATTGAAGTTAAAGGAGGCTTTACATTTTGCCCTACGAGGCTACATTCAGCCACATCGTACCACATAATGAGACTATAGTGGCACGCTGTATATGACTGCATATGACTCATCGGAGGCAGAGCAATGGTGTGAGGAAAAAAGTGTGAAGAAGGAATAGCCCTATTTTACCCTGTTTGCGTGCTCAGCGTGTCCCCTCACTTCGGCCAGTGCGCATGGAGCAGATTAAGCAAATAGGCACTGGGTTTTGGCAATCCCGTAAGGTGGAGGGCGGCTTACGCCTAAGTATACAAATACTTTTTTCCTTGACTGTGTGGAGCAAATAATCATCTCTGAGCTAGCGTAAAGGGGAAGAGAAGAAGACTCAAATTAGTCGCAAAAGGGGCTATAGAGGTTGAGCAACCCGCTACAGCACCATTAGGGAGCTCAGCAGGGTTGATCGTGGAGCTAAGGGTGCAACGGAAGTGGTCTGTGCTAGCGTGGATGCGGCTCGCTGCCCCCGGATCCCTTTCAGTGACTCTCGATAGCAGCATCATCTGCAAGCATCCTCCACCTTACAATGAAGTGCATGGCATGGGATGCAGGGTATAAGGTACGGACAATCGGAAAAACTCCTAAAGTATTTAAACCCAAGACTCTGACTCCTGCCATGAGAAGGAAAGGCATGGCTCGAGCCAACAGGGCCTAGGTGGATCCTCAATAGACTCTGCGGGGCTTCCGGATCTGTCAGTTACCCCTCCAGTACTTCCAGTACATCTCAGGTCC
Source organism: Pleurodeles waltl (assembly GCF_031143425.1). Taxonomy (NCBI): domain Eukaryota; kingdom Metazoa; phylum Chordata; class Amphibia; order Caudata; family Salamandridae; genus Pleurodeles; species Pleurodeles waltl. Next base: position 308,610,439 of record NC_090449.1, on the reverse strand, counting down.
AGCCCATTAGAGGGTCAAGAACAAGAGATACTGCTGCCAACTGAGATCATCGAGTCATTATCTCAACCCTCCATTCCCGTATTGAGCAACCAGACCAGCGATTCTCAGGCCACTCAGGTTAGCCCAGCAGCCACCCATTACCCTCCCCCTCGCCTTACCTACTAATGCTCAACAGCTCAAAGAGAAGCCTGCATATCCTCTGTTTTCTACTAATAGCAGCAATATTAACAAGGCATTAAAAAAATTGAAAAAGAAAAAAGTGAAAGAGAGAGGGAAAGTGAGAGAAATCTCTCTGACCAAAGATTATCTACATGGCAGCCAATTACTTCCCACTACGGCATCAAATCTAATATCAGAAGGTTCTTGTCAGGCAACACTTGACTCGATATTCTCTAATGAAAATATCCTCCTACAGGCTCTCTATTCCCCCCTGCCCACCCACATTCCGGCCAGCTCTGCGGGCGGCATAACTGTTGTCTTTTCAATGGAGGATATGATGGGCCAGATTCTGTAGGCGGTCCGGGCAATAAAAGTATCTCAGGAGAAGGCTTGTATTGAAACCAAGGATTAACTTAGCCAGTTAAATGTCCACTTAATCCATCTCTCTACATGGGTATCCCAAGCTGAGCAGAGGGTTTCAGATCTGGAGGATGCTAAAAAGCAGCAGGAGTCTGCAACATCCCAGATCCAGTCGGAACTCGAGGAATTACAATTTAAGCTTGATGAGAGGGAGAACAGATCTTGGCGCTCGAATCTGAGGTTCATAGGGGTTCCTGAAGAGATTGAATCATCTTCATCAGTGACCAAGGAAGTCTCAGACCTCATCTATAAATGTATCCTTCCAGAAAAAGCTGTGACCAAAGAGGATCTCCTGAATATGAGGGCACACAGGGTCCTTTCTATGCGTGCCATAAACTCAAAATACCCTTGCACCTACTGGTAAACTTTGGAGACTACAGGATTAAGGAACAAATTCTATCTCAGGCTATAAGAACGAGAAACTTTAATTCTGGTGATAATTTTAGCTTACGTGTGTTTTCTGACATGTCTATTGCCACTGTGCACCAGCGTCGTGAATTTGTTGTTCTTATAATTGATTTTAAGAGACTGGAGCCCCCAGATGGCATTATGCAACTAGCTAAACTCAAGGTGTTTCATAAAGGACAGGCCCATATTGTTCAGAGTGTACAGGATGCGAAGTACTTCCTTGAATTGCTAAAAAAAAACCAATATGGTATTGGAAAAGTGTGTTATTAGGGAGCGATGAAATAGCGAGCTCTATGTTTTTGTTTGTTATTTCTGCCCTGCTGCCTTGCTGTTTTTCCTGAGTTCGAGGCCATGTCACTGCACTTTTTTGGGGGGTTTGGGGAGAGGAACCTGGGGGGATGTTCACAGATTGGTGGAGCCATGATGGGTGGGGCCCTTTGGGGGAGGGAGGGGAGCTATCCCTCTTCTGGTGGGGGGATCTATTCACTAGGATTGGGAAAAAGAGCAGATAACATAAAAAAGTACGAAGAGCTTGGTAGGGGTTTGACTATGGCTTTGCTGCATGATGATGCCGCCTGGTAGAGGGGTGTCTGGGAGTGAATTAAGGGTTATTTCTTGCAATAAAAACGGGGCCAATAATCCAACAAGTTTGCTGCTATACTTAATTGGGTTAGGGCTTCGCATTAACAGATTTTTCTTTTGCAGGAGACGCATTTAAAATGTCAAGGTAACCAGCCCAAACTCCCTACATCTATCGCACATGCGTACTATACATCGGCTAATGCTGCGGTCCGAGGGGTGGCCATATTAGTTCCTTAGGAATTTTCTGGGAAAGTCTATCAGATCCATAGAGACCTGCAGGCACGATGGGTGGTAATCAGTACATGTAGGAGGTTGGCCTGGTTTGTACTGGGTACCTAAGGTACTTACACCTTATATCAGGTCCAGTTATCCCTTATTAGAGAAATGCAGGCTGTGTTCTGACAGCTGAGGCTGTCTAGAAGTAGCTGTAGCAGAGCAGCTTAGGCTGGACTAGGAGACATGCAAAGCTCCTGCAATACCACTATAGATACACAGTACTTATACACAATAAAATACAAAAGATACTTTATTTTAGTGATGCAAGGCCAAAAATATCTTAGAGACAATACTCCTTCTGGCGGTAAGTATTAGACACAATATATACACTAGTAACCAAAATCAGGTAAGTAAACAGTCATAGAATAGTGCAAACATTAGAAAATACAATAGATGGCAATGGGCCTGGGGCAACACAAACCATATACTAAAATAGTCGAATGTGAATGTTGAATTCCCCCCTAGGCAAGTGTAGTGTGTAGAGGGGTGCTGGGAGTGTAGGAAAACACCAAAGGTAAGTAAAGTATCCCACCCCAGAGCCCGGGAAAGCAGGAGTAAAGTACAGCAAGTTTCACCAGGACACACTACAAGTCGTGATAAGAGATCTTGCAAGAACCAAGCAACACTGCAAGCAACAAATGATGGAAATCCTGGACCTGAAGACCTGTAGAGAGAGGAGACCAAGTCCAGAAGTCAAAGAAGAGTGTAGGAAGGGCAGGTGCACTTGCCAACATAGAAGAAGGTGCAAAAGTGGATTCTCCAGTCAGAAGAAAAGTACAGAAGAGCACCAAAGAAGATGGCTGTGGGTTCCTGCTTGGTGCAGGTGATGTACCATGTCGAGTTGTTAGATGCAGGCTGTTTGCGTCGCTGGATTCCGCCAACAAGCCTTGGTTTAAGCAAGGACTCGGTTTATGTTAAAAAGGAGCTGACTGGACCCAGGAGGGACCTGGGGGTCTCAACTTGGACTGAGGAGACAAAGGGGGCTCTCAGCACTTCAAAGAGCCCTCAGAAAACCAGGCAGCACCCACGGGAGTCCTAGAACACGGGGACAAAGAAGATGCAAAGTGCAGCCATCGCAGCACTACACTGGAAGGTCCCATGCCACAGGAGAACAACTCAGGGGGGTGTGCATCACAGAATGGAGTGCTGGGGACCTGGGCTACACTGTGGACAAAGTATTCTTGGAAGAAGTGCACAGAAGCCCAAGGAGCTGCAGAAGACACATTGCACAGGTGTAGTGTCGCAGCACGGAGAGGCAAGCTCTTACCTCCACCAAATTTGGATAGCGGGCCTTTGGACAGTCTGGGTCACGTTGGTCCAGCACCTGTGTTCCAGGGATCACGCTTGTCATCAGGAGAGGAGTCCCAGAATACCTGTTGTCATCGCAGAAGGGTGCCTGCAGGAGAAGGGAAGTGACTCTGTCACTCCACAGGACATCCCTTCGGTTCTTCTGGTGCAGGGTGATTACAGGCAGTCCTCAGAGCGTGCACACCTTGGAAACTGTTGTAAAAGCTGGTTGGAGCTGAAGTTGAAGGTCACAGGAGTCATTCTGGATTCTTTGTTGCGGTTCCTGAAGCTGTCTGTGGTTGATACGACGGTCAGAAGCTGAAGCAGAGGATGCAGAGGAGTCCTGGAGGAATATTGCAAACCGAATCTGAGTATACACCCAGAGGAGAGACCCTAAATAGCCCTGAGAGGAGGATTGGCTACATACCATAGGAAAGTACGATCTTGCCTGGCATGTTTCCGCCATTTTTACTGTATGTATATTTGTTTTTGCCTGTGTCACTGGGATCCTGCTAGCCAGGACCCCAGTGCTCATAAAGTATGCCCTGTATGTGTTCCCTGTATGGTGCCTAACTGTATCACTGATGCTCTGCTAATCAGAACCTCAGTGTTTATGCGCTCTCTGCTTTTAAAATTGTCACTGCAGGCTATTTTACCAATTCTGATTGGCACACTGGAACACCCTTATAATTCCCTAGTATATGGTACCTAGGTACTCAGGGTATTGGGGTTCCAGGAGATCCCTATGGGCTGCAGCATTTCTTTTTGCCACCCATAGGGAGCTCAGACAATTCTTACACAGGACTGCCACTGCAGCCTGAGTGAAATAATGTCCACGTTATTTCACAGCCATTTTACACTGCACTTAAGTAACTTATATGTCACCTATATGTCTAACCTTCACTTAGTAAAGGTTAGGTACAAAGTTACTTAGTGTGAGGGCACCCTGGCACTAGCCAAGGTGTCCCCACATTGTTCAGGGCAAATTCCCTGGACTTTGTGAGTGCGGGGACACCATTACATGTGTGCACTACATATAGGTCAATACCTATATGTAGCGTCACAATGCTAACTCCGAACATGGCCATGTAACATGTCTAGGATCATGGAATTGTCACCCCAATACCATTCTGGTATTGGGGGGACAATTCCATGCATCCCCGGGTCTCCAGCATAGAGCCCGAGTACTGCCAAACTAACTTTCCGGGGTTTTCTCTGCAGCTACCGCTGCTGCCAACCCTCAGACAGGTTTCTGTCCCCCTGGGGCCTGGGAAACCCAGTCCCAGGAAGGCAGAACAAAGGATTTCCTCTGAGAGAGGGTGTTGCACCCTCTCCCTTTGGAAATAGGTGTGAATTGCCTGAAAGGAGTAGCCTCTCCTGGCCTCTGGAAATGCTTTGAAGGGCACAGATGGTGCCCTCCTTGCATAAGCCAGTCTACACCGGTTCAGGGATCCCCCCAGCCCAGCTCTGGCGCGAAACTGGACAAAGGAAAGGCGAGTGAACAGTCCCCTGGCCAGCACCTCCCAGGGGAGGTGCCCAGAGCTCCTCCAGTGTGTCCCAGACCTCTGCCATCTTGGTTGCAGAGGTGTGAGGGCACAATGGACAGCTCTGAGTGGCCAGTGCCAGCAGGTGACGTCAGAGACCCCTCCTGATAGGTGCTTACCTTTCTCTGTAGCCAATCCTCTTCTGAGGGCTATTTAGGGTCTCTCGTGTGGGTATCTCACCAGATAACGAATGCAAGAGCTCACCAGAGTTCCTCTGCACTTCCCTCTTCGACTTCTGCCAAGGATCGACCCCTGACTACTCCAGGACGCCTTCAAAATCGCACCAAAGTAGCAAGAAGACTACCAGCAACATTGTAGCGCCTCATCCTGCCGGCTTTCTCGACTGTTTCCTGGTGGTGCATGCTCTGAGGGCTGTCTGCCTTCACCCTGCACTGGAAGCCAAGAAGAAATCTCCTGTGGGTCGACGGAATCTTTCCCCTGCTAACGTAGGCACCAAACTTCTGCATCACCGGTCCTCTGGGTCCCATCTCATCCTGACGAGCATGGTCCCTGGACCACAGGAGCTGGATCCAAGTGTCCCCGACAGTCCAGTGGCCCTTCTGTCTAAATTTGGTGGAGGTAAGTCCTTGCCTCCCCACGCCAGACAGTAATCCTGTGTACTGCGTGAACTGCCGCTGCTCGGGCTTCTGTACACTTTTGCAAGACTTCCTTCATGCACAGCCTAGCCCAGGTCCCCAGAACTCTGTCCTGCATTGCCCAACTCGCTGAGTTGGACTCCGACTTCGTGGGACCCTCTTTTGTTGTGCTGAGTTGACCATCGTACTCAGATTTTCTGAATGCCTGTTCAGGTGCTTCTGCAGGTGCTGTCTGCTTCTGCATGGGCTCTCTGTGTTGCTGAGTGCCCCCTATGTCTCCTCCTCCAAGGGGCGACCTCCTGGTCCTTCCTGGGCCCTGGCAGCACCAAAAACCCTCAAACGCAACTTTTGCAGCTAACAAGGCTTGTTTGTGGTCTTTCTGTATGGAAACAACTCAGCATCCTCCAGCACGCCGTGGGACATCTTCTGACCAAAGGAGAAGTTATGGCATCTTCCGTTGTTGCAGAACCTTTGGCTTCTTCCACCCGGAGGCAGCCCATTTGCACCTTCATCCTAGGTTTAGTGGGCTCCTGTCCCCCCTGGACACCTGTGTGACTCTTGGACTTGGTCCCCTTCCTTTGCAGGTCCTCAGGTCCAGGAATCCGTCTTCAGTGCTTTGCAGCCAGTTATTGTCTTTGCAGAATCCCCTATCTCGACTTTACTGTCGTCCTGGAATAGTAGGGTAACTTTACTCCTACTTTTCAGGGTCTTGGAGTGGGGTATCTTGGACACACTTAGTGTTTTCTTACACTCCCAGCGACCCTCTACACACTACACTAGGCCTGGGGTCCATTCGTGGTTCGCATTCCACTTTTGGAGTATATGGTTTGTGTTGCCCCTAGGTATGTTGTCTCCTATTGCATTCTATTGGGTTCTACAGTGTTTGCACTACTTTTCTAACTGTTTACTTACCTGATTTTGGTCTGTGTGTATATTGTGTGTATATTACTTACCTCCTAAGGGAGTATATACTCTGAGATACTTTTGGCATATTGTCACTAAAATAAAGTACCTTTATTTTTAGTAACTCTGAGTACTGTGTTTTCTTGTGATATAGTACTAAGTGATATAAGTGGTATAGTAGGAGCTTTGCATGTCTCCTTGTTCAGCCTAAGCTGCTCTGCTATAGCTACCTCTATCAGACTAAGCTGCTAGAACACTTCTAATCTACTAATAAGGGATAACTGGACCTGGCTCAAGGTGTAAGTACCACTAGTACCCACTATAAGCCAGGCCAGCCTCCTACACCTTCCCAGGTATGCACCTTTCTTGAGGTGCCTTTGATGTCACCTGCTGGCTCTGGCCAGTTAGAGTTCTCCAGAGAGTTTCCACACCTTGGAATCCAAGATGAATAACTCCAGGAACACTCTGGAGGAGCTCTGGGCACCACCCCTGGGGTGGTGCTGGACAAGGGAGTGGTCACTCACCTTTCCTTTGTCCAGTTTCACGCCAGAGCAGGGACTGAGGGTCCCTGAACCGGTACAGACTAGATTATGGAAGGAGGGAACCGTTTGAGCCCTTCAAAGCATTTCCAGGGGCTCCGGGAGGCTACCCCTCCCAAGCCTGTAATACCTATTTCCAAAGGGAGAAGGTGTAACACCCTTCTCCCAAAGGAAATACATTGTTCTGCCTTCCTGGGATTGAGCTGCTCAGTGCCCATGAGGGCAGAAACATGTCTGTGAGGTGGCAGCAGCTGGGGCTGCAGTGGAAACCTCAGAGAGCTGGTTTGGCAGTACTGAGTGTCCATGGTGGAGCCCCCAGGGTGCATGGGATTTGCTCCCCAATATCAGATTTGGATTGTGGGGACAATTCCATGAACTTAGACACCTCCCATGGCCATATTCAGAGTTACCATTGTGAAGCTACATATATGTATTGCCATATATGTAGTGCACGCTTATAATGGTGTCCCCACACTCACAAAGTCCGGGGAATTGGACCTGGACAATGTGGGGGCACCTTTGCTAGTGCAAGGGTGCCCTCACACAAAGTAACTTTGCACGTAGCCTTCAGTAAATGAAGGTTAGACATATAGATGACTTATAAGTTACCTTAGTGCAGTGAAAATGGCTGTGAAATAGTGTGCGCACTATTTCACTCAGGCTGCAGTGGCAGTCCTGATGAAAGGTTTGTATGAGCTCTTTATGGGTTGCAAAAGAAATGCTGCAGCCCATGAGGATCTCCTGGAACCCTAATGCCCTGGGTACCGAGGTATCATATACTAGGGACTTATAAGGGGAGTCCAGTGTGCCAATCAGAATTGGAATATGGAGCCACTTAGGTATGGTGACAAATTTTGTAAGTAGAGAGAGCATAAGCACTGGAGTTCTGGTTAGCAGAACTTCAGTGACACAGTTAGGCATACTGACGACACACATAGGCCACAAACCATGAGCACTGGGGTCCTGGCTAGCAGGATCCCAGTGAGACAGGCAAAACATACTGGCAAATAGGGTTTTAACTATGAGCACTGGGGTCCTGGCTAGCAGGGTCCAAGTGAGACAGTAAAAACACACTGACAAACACTCAAAAACAGGCTAAAAATGGGGGTAACCATGCTAGAAAGACTACTTTCTCACGGTACACTTACCTTGAATGATCACATTCATTTTGTGAGTTTCTATGGTCCAATAGTAGATGATCCAAGACCCTGAGTACACTTTCCGGCCTATTTATTATTGGTGGAGACTTTAATGTTATTCCAGATACTCAGATGGACACCTCTCGGAAGAACAAAATGCAGAATAAACCTAGATTCTCCGGGTAGCTGAGTAAGATTATCTCTGATTTAGCACTAGTAGATGTATAGAGGGCTGTCCACCCTCAGAATTATAAATTTACCTGTTTTTTCGAGACAATATAATACAGCTTCTAGAACTGATTTTATACCAATTTTGCTTTTTGTTGGCGAGAAGTGGCACTTCTATTCGTGCCAATCCTTTCTCGGATCACTCAGCGCCTCAGGCTAATGTTAACTTGCCTGGTGAGATTGTCCACACTGGAGCCTTCATAAATCTTTTTTGGGAGATGAAGGATGTGTACAGATTCTTAAGACTTCGGTTACTGACTTTTTAAAGATCAATAAAGACTCTGCTTCCTTATTGTCCATTTGGGAATCACTTAAGACTCACATAAGAGGGGAAACACTATCTTACAAATCTTATACAGTCAATCTAGCTAAGGAAAAGGTAAAAGAGCTCCAACAGGTGGTTAATCAAGCAGAAAGAGCCCTCCAGACCTCTCATGATTCAGGGGAACCCATAAGATTGATTGAGGCACAGGCTAAGTTAGTGGACTACTTTATATCTCGTGAGATAGTTAATCAACATACAAACTCGCTGAGATTTTACGAAGAGACCGAACATGTAGGTAAATATTTGGCCAGGCCTGGTAAAAAAATAAAATCTAATAAAGAGACTATTAAAACTAGTTTTGATGAGGGACAAGGTATACATGTCAATCACCCTGAAGATATCGAAAGGGTCTTTTTATACCACTATTCAAAAATCTATACTTCCATTCTTCCAACCAATGTCCAGCTGATTAATCAATACCTTGATGCATTGAACTTACCAATGTTAGACGAGACATCTAGGGCAAAACTTGTATCACCTATCTCACTTCTTGAAGCTAAGGAGACAATTATGGCTTCATCGAATGGGAAGGCTTGTGGGGAAGATGGCCTCCTGACTGAAGTTTACAAAGCTCTTGTAGGCCAATTAGCTGGGTGCTCAGTTTCTTTTTCCAATAATATTCTTCAGGGAGCAGAGATTCCAGCATCTTTTACACCATTATCAGCTTTCTAAAAAAAAAAGATAGGCCGTCTCAGAAACCTGATTCTTATCATCCGATTAGTTTACTTAATTTTGATTATAAACATTTAGCAAATAATGGCCTTAGTAGCACAAGGCTTAATTCATAAAGATCAGTGTGGTTTTCTGCCAGGTAGGCTGCTAGTGACAAATACTAACTTCCTAATTCAGGCGATTGATTATTATTCCCACAATCACAAACTGGCTGCCATTATAATGCTGGATGCTGAGAAAGCGTTTGATCTAGTTCAATGGGAGGTGCTTTTTCGGATCCTAGCAAAGTTTAATGTTCCTAGGCAGTTTATCCAGGTACTGCGTAATCTTTATTCTAAGGCCCAAGCCAAAATTCTCGTTAATATGCGTAAAGCAGGAACTTTGCAAGTTCATTGAGGCACGCGTCAGGGATGCCCTCTTTCTCCTGTGCTTTTCGTGCAGTTCTTTGAGCCTCTAGCTGCAGCACTGTGTCAAGATAATTCTATTCCCTCTCCCGTTCCTCAGGTGCCCAAATTGAAATTCGCTGATTATATGATTCTTTATCTTCCAGCGGAGACCGCAAATATCGATAAGGCTTTCGCAAAAAATAAAGGTTTTTTCAGATCTGGGGTTGGATATAGGATTAATCACTCTAAATCAGAAGCTCTGTTATTTAATGCCACCGATAATATTCTTCCTTTGGACATGCGGGCCCAGTTCCATCTCTCTCATCCCATTAGATATTTATATATATATATATATATGTGTATCTCACAACTTTTTGGATCTTTTTTGTTTAAACTATATATCTACCTTTAAGAAAGCACAACAGTTATTACAGAAATGGCAAGCTTCTTCACTGTCAATTATTGGACGTGTAGCATTGGTCAAAATGATGATCCTTCCTCTTTGTTCGCCTTTCTAGTGTGATTATGAAAATCCCTCAAAGATTCTTCAAAGATCTTCATCTGATAATTCGTCAGTGTATATGGGCCAACAGAAAAACACGGGCGCACCTTGAAATCTTACCTCTTTCTGTTGAAGATTAAGGGCTATTCCTGCAGCATTTTAGGATGTATTATGAAGCTGTTCTTATGGACTTGGGCACTAGAGCTGCTTTATCTCCCAATCTCAACTTTTATTTGAAATCTATGCTAGCAGAGCACAGCTTTCAGCTTGCACCATTTCTTAAGTTTCTGCGACAGCCCAAACTCACTAGATACAAGGGCCCATATTTATACTTTTTAACGCTGCATTTGCGTATTTTTTTACGCAAAATCGGCGCACACTTACAAAATAGAATTGTTTTTTGTAAGTTTGCGCCTCTTTTGCGTCAAAAAACGATGCAATTGCGGAGCTAAAAATGTTTAAATGTGGGCCAAAGTCTCTATTTCAATCTGTGCTAGGCTCTTACAATTTCTAGAGAAATATCAAGTTCCCATTTTTCACACAGCAGTACCGCTTGTTGACTCAGGGATGATGGGGGCTAAAATTGATTCCATCCCTTGTTAATCAATGGTCAAAACTGGGGTTTACTAGATTCTCTGATTTTTTAATTGGTAACCAAATTAAGACCTGGGCACAATGCCATGGTGGAGTACCTATTTCAGATATTCTTAGATTTTCCTATCTCCAGATTTTGCATTTTTTGCTTCCATGTGTCCTAATAGTTGACTTATCTCCTCCTTTAATTTTTCAGGCGTTTTATGGGAACCAGAAGGAGATAGGCAACTGGTACCAGATCCTGAGGTCCCAGGGAGCATTTCGAATAGTCGCTCGCTTTCTGACAAAGTTCAAAAACACCACCAGGTGCAAACTAGATTTACAAACGTGTAGGAACCTCAATAGTATATCTTATAAGGCAATAAGGGGGGCAAATTTGAAGAGAATGGCTTTTTTTCAAAATGGATATTATATTTCACTCCAGCACAAATCAAAGAAGCATAACCGGTCACTTCAGGTTTTCGTCCGCGATGCAATAATACTCAGGGGGACTGGCTTCACTTATGTTTCACCTTTCCCAAGCTTGTAGAGTATTGGGATAGATTTTTCAGTGGATTAGCTAGGAGGTGCGGGTTGTACTCATTCCTGATGCAATGAGAGCCCTGTTTGGCACCTCTTGTCACTCTGAGTTAACTATTTGGGAAAAACAGATTTTATTTACAGCATTGCTGATTGCCAAATCTCTAATCTTACAAGCCTGGAAATCGCCTACTCCTCCATCATATGTGGCTTGAGAGGTAAAAACGAAAGCTGTGAAAACTTTATGCGCAAATAATAGGTGCAGTTCGTAAGTTTAAGGGCATATGGGGACCGATTCCCGTAATATAACATTTGGATATGATACTATAGGATGCTAAAATTAGCACTTTTAGGTGCTTTCTGCTTTATAATGAGGTATGATGTTGGTCTGGACAATAATTCAGAAAATTGTTTCTAATATTGTACGGTTGTCAGAGATTTTCGCTGTCTTCTATTTTCTTTGTAAGTCTGTTTTATCTACCCAACATTGTCAATTGTTATTCAATGATTCATCCTGTTTAACTATCACTGTTTATATTTGCCCAATAATATAAAAGAAAAAAAGAGAAAAGGACAGTTATGTGGTACAAATGCCTTTTGCACTGGAAAGTAAATTCCACCTTGTGGTGCTTTGTGTTGCATTGAGCTGGCGCGGGGCCTTTGTAAGTCTGGGCCAGCAACTTATGTTTCCCGACTGGTGACAGCAGCTGACAAAAAATGCAGTGGAAAGGGAGGACCTGCCTGCACACCAGCATTAGGAAGGCAAAGAGATTGTTGCATGAGACTGAACTGAAAAACAAATTGTTCAGTTAAATATGTTTCTCATATCCCCAATTTAACAAATGGGCTTTAAAATGAGCTGTAGTCTTTTCACATATTCTCACAGTATATGCTCAGAACCCATAAGTACCAGTAAGGTCATAGACATATGCAAATACTGCACTGGCACTCCCACATTTCTCTCCACCACGCTATGCTTAAGTGCAGCCATGAGGGGAGCACAAGAGCACAAGTTTAGACTGGCAATCTTGCACCTCTGGCATTTTGCCAGCAGGCTGCAGGTTAGGAGCCTCATTGGGAACTATTAAGGCCCCGCTAAAATACCTCCATGGCCCTATTCTGGTCACAGACTCCTGCAGTGTGGGACATACATGAACATTTTACTAGGGCAGATATTGGTTTTCAGTTTGGCCCTGCTGGAGCACATCTTAGTATCTCACATACCGAAATACCACCCACATAACCAACTCTGTAAAACACAGGGGCAGATTTGAGAAAAGTGGTGCCCCTTGGCGCCACCTACCACCACCATGTTTGCGCGACATTTAAAATATGGCGCACCATGGCACAGGGTAGGGGGCAATAGCGTCATTATTTTTGATGCTATTGATGTATTGTTCGGGTTAGCGCAGGCATAATGTGGCACAAGGAGTTACAAAGGGCCTTAGGTACAGATTTAAGAGCCCCTAGGGCCTCCTTACGCCACATTAGCATCATTTTGTTTACGCAAATATGTTCTAAGAAGGCTGAAATCCCCACGCCAAATTTACGAAGTGGCGCACTATATGCATTGCATCACTTTGTAACCCTTTGCACTACATTATGCTTGTGCCATGCATAATGTATGCAAAGGGGGCGTTCCCATGTTAGGAGGGGCTAAAAATTACATGAAGAATTCGAAGAGATTTTTTTTGCGTCACTGTTTTCGGCACTTTTAACGCCTGCTCTGAGCAGGTGTTAAAAGGAGGCACACCATTGTTTACAATGGGCCTTGCAACATTTTCACGCTAATCCTGCAAGCTCTAAACTAGGATCAAAAATTGTGATGCTAGTTCACCTAACTACCACCATGGTGCGCTGTATCTTTGATACGGCGCACACATGGTGGCGTTAGGGGTGCGCTAATCTGGGCCAAAGTCTCCATCAAACATGCACAAAGAACTGACTAGATACTTACGTGACTACCCAGAAAGCACCGGAACCCTCATGAGACATAGGAACGAGTAATACAATGTCAAGGATACACTATAAAGCATCTGTGCTTTGTTTCCGAATATGCTGATCATGACTTCTGTGCTGTCTGTCATCTGAGGCATTTTATATTTTTTGTTTGTAGAACAAAGGGTTGGTGGCAAAGCAGCGTCGGTGCCGTTTTATTGACAGACTGATAAACTGCATTAATATAGACTGTGTAGGACTGCACACAGCTGAGCAGCATACACAAAATACTTTATGCAAATTCTATTGTCTGCTGATTCAGAATAAAAAAAATATTTTAACTGTTTTGATGGTGTGAGCTTAAGGCAGAGACTTTGGGTGAGAGCGTCCGTGGGTTCGCCAGGAAAAGGAAACATGGAAAAAATCCTGAGCTCTCTGTTCCAGGTCCTCCATTTTGGGTAAAGGGGAGCGGCCAGGTTCGAGGCCGGTTCTGCTTTATTTATTTTCCTCTTAGGACGCTAGTTTGCTCCTTTCGGGCACTGATGACTCCAGTATCAATCCAGATGCAGACCTGGGCCTTTGCCAAAGGTTATTATAAAAAGGTGGGGACGAATTTGATAGGTAATTGGGTGTAGACACAGACTTGCAGAAGCTGCAGTGCCATCACATGCACAGCAGGCATTTTGGGACCTGGTGTAGAACAATTCCTAGTAAGAAATCTTAAATTGCATCAAATAACGATTTGGAATTTCTACTTTTTATTAGGAATTAATTGAAATGGATTTAGTAGAAGTGGGTGTGATTTGCCCACCAGCTCTGCTGCATGCACTGGTATTTTCTAAACCAACATGAATGAATGAAAATGGAGCTAGTTTACACACAGATCCTGATTACACAGCCCGTTGTAAAAGAGTAATGTGAAGGAGCAGGCTCGATTGGACCATGGCACAGATCGTCCAGAGCAAAAAACAACCATGTTTTGAGGCTCTTCTAAAAGCTGACATCATTAGTTATAAGTCAAAGAGGACCCGAACGTTGGTTCCAGACCTTAAATCCTAAAACAGCCAAGGATTTTTCTCCAATTGACATTAGTCTGTAGGTAAGGGAAATTAACAGATGAGATTTTTATGGTCTAAGGGTTCTCTTAGGCTTATATTGAGAAAAACACTTAGATAAACATTTAGGTCCGGTGGCATGGAAGGACCTAAAGACCAGGACCAGTGATTTAAAAACAACTCTCTTATGAATGGGCAATCAATGCAATTCTCTAAGTGCTTTAAAAGCGGAACTTTTCCTGGGAAATGTCAACACAAGCTTAGCTACTGAGTACTGAACAACCTTGTAAGGAAATGCCCTTTTTGCATGTTCACCCTACATTTTTGTACTGATGCTGTTGGTTTTTCGACTCTGAGAGTGCACTGAGGCCTGCTAACCAGACCTCAGTGCCAGTGTTCTGAACCTTTACAAAAGATATATGAGACTTGGCTATACCAAATTGGCTAATGCTGACTTACTTACAGGTCCCTAGTACAAGGTACCTAGGGCATGTTAGACAGAGTGTCCACCCAGGACTGTAGCACTGTGTGTGCCACCCTGAGTGCGTCAAAAGACAAAATCCCTCCTAGTCTGCCACTGTAGACAGGATGGGCAGCGTTTACACTGCTAGTTCAACTTTGCCATTGAAACCAATAGCAAAGCCACTGCTTCCTTTCATCTTATATGTAACTCTCCCCTAAGGAAGGCCTATAGAGTCCTATGGTAGGGACCTGTATATCGTTAAGTAAGACTTATCTTTTTCATATTTCTTAACAGCAACACTTTGAAATTGTCCTTTTGCTGGGGAAACGTAAGTTACTCTATTGGCTAACACAGGGTTCCTGGCTGGCACCCCAGCCTGACTCACTCATAAATAGGGCTACCTAACTGGGAAGTGTTAGGTATCAAATTAATAGTGGCATTAAACTCGATCTGATGCCCAGGTTGAATTTATTGTCATTTAAAGTTCTTAAACCTTTAGAAAGTTGTCTCTCTGTGCCCTAGCTTGCCAGCAACCTCAAATGGACTTTGACACACAGACAGCTTTCTTCCTGCCTGGGGAGATGTGTGAATTACTCCCAGGCTACAGATCAAAGGCAGTTGCCACAGGATGGCTACTCGGTGTGTGTAGGAAGCTGTATCTCTATGTAGTGTACAAAGCTTGGCCCACTCTGCAGAGAGTTCGGGCAACCATAAGTTGGTTTACAGAGGTGAAAACTAGACCACCGAATGCTCTAATTTTTATGGTAGCTTGGTGGAGCAGTTAGACTAATCTTGGCGAAGTGCAAAGCATTTGTTGTACTCACAGTATCAATAAATGAAGACACACACTCAAAGCAATAACTCAAGAACAATTTACAAAAATGCTTCAGATTTTTACATAATTTTTAAGACCAAGATCATCAAAATCAGAGAAATACTTTTAAAGTTATTAATTTTCACAAAATAGACTTTTAGGGCCAGATGTAGGTACGTTGCAAATTGCGACTTGCAATTTGCGTGTCCGAGCGACTCGCAAATTGCAACTCGCAATTTGCTATGCAGAACGGTGTCTCAGACACCTTCTGCAACTCGCAATGGAGTCTCAAAGACCCACCTCATTAATATTAATGAGGTGGGTCGCAGTTTGCGACCCCATTGCGAGTCTGGGCACTCACGGGGATGGTGGCCTGCTGGAGACAACAGACCACCATGTCCGTGACTGCTTTTCAATAAAGCAGTTTTTTTTTTCCATCTGCAGCCCGTTTTCCTTAAAGGAAAACGAACTGCACTTGGAAAAAAATACCGAAAACTTTTGTTTCGTTTTTTTTCAGAGCAGGCAGTGGTCCATAGGACCACTGCCTGCTCTGAAAAATGTTTTATGTGTTCATTCACAAAGGGGAAGGGGTCCCATGGGGACCCCTTCCCATTTGCGAATGAGTTATCATCCACTTCAAGTGGATGGTAACTGCGAGTTGATTTGCGACCGCTTTCGCAGTCGCAAATCAACTTACATAGCGTTGCGAGTCGCAAATAGAAAGGGAACACCCCTTCCTATTTGCGAGTCGGAAACGCATTTTGCGAGTCGGTTCCGACTCGCAAAATGCGTTTCTGCATAGCGTGAGGGCTTTTGAGCCTCGCAAACGGCGTTTTTCACCGTTTGCGAGGCGCAAAAGCCTTGCTACATCTGGCCTTAAGTGTGTTATTATGCACCATATGAATCAATGGGAGAAAACATTAAAATGCATATAAAATCAGGCATTCGGTTTGCCCATGTCTCCTTTTGTTGTTAGGTCAAGGCCTTTGAGAAGTCCTGTGGGCCAGCTGGAGGAGTTCGGACGGTTACCGGCTTTAGCGTGCAGAGCTGCCCGAAAAGACCTTAGAGGTGGTGCAGGACCACTGAGGGCGACCACTTGGAAAAAACAATGTACAGGTGGACTTTGCAGTAAGTCCTTGTGGCCCCTTGGAGTGTAGTGGTTGCAAGGGGTAGGGGACCCTCAGAACACAGTGGGCTCTCCGGAGTAGGGCTCATGGAACCCAGGTGCAGAGCAGTTAAATGAGCCAAGAGCTGTGCACAAAGGTGCCCTTGGAAGCAGGAGATAGGTCACTTTGAGGGTCGCTTGCAGGGTCACTCTGATGGGTGATTCTGGTGGATTCTGAAGTCCCTTGACTGAGGCTTCCTCTAGGTCCTTTTGGAGTCCGGGGTGGACTTTCCTTCCCGTTGTTCATTGTTGGGTATTTGTGATAACACTCCAGGGCAGGCTGGATTTTGTTCATGTAGACAAGTTGGAGACAGGGACATAGAAGAAAACCCAAACCAGTTTTCTCATGACCATGTAGCCCTCAGGTTGCCACACCTCTAGGGTTGGGTGCCTCGGTCCTGGTGACCGAAGTGGAATCCCGAAATCTTGAGATTGGCTAGAATAGTGCATTCTGAGATAGCCAGATCCCACACAATGCAGGAAACAAATCACCAGACGGAGGGGGCCGAGTAGCCCATTGGCTAGTGATCACATGATGCCTTCAGGGCATTTACCTGGGATAAGAAATATACACCAGGCACCCTGCTCCTCAGATCATGTTGGATTTGGAGAGAGGACTGAAGAAGGACTGCCAGGTTGCCCTAGAACCTGAACGAAGAGAGGCTGCACCATTGGAAGGACTGCACCAATTGCACTTTAGGCTAGTGAAGTTTGGACTGTGTCTGTGCCTCCTGGCTTAGATAAAAGTTGATTTCCAACCCCAGACCAAAGCAGTGACTCAAGGGATCAGTTGGCCAATCCCCTGGAACCAGCTTGAGGGACAAAAGAGCTGAAGAAGCCCAAAACGACAAGATGAGAGCCACTGCAGAGGTTTTGCCGTTACCAGTCATCGGGCGCACAAAAAGACAAATCCGAGATAAACAAATGTTGCACCCGAGTCTGCCGGACCTGGGAGTGCTGTCAGAGTGCTGATTTGTCACCCACAGGGGACACTAACCCCCGCCTAAGGATGTCACTCCAATGGCGGTAAAAGGAGACTATTAGCCCAGCATCGGCTGTCTAGCTACTGTATTGTAGAGGACTTCAAGGTATCCTGATCTCTGTGGCCAAAGTCACCCCACGTCACCCGTACATTGAGGAACAACCATAAAGGCAACCCATGAACCACACCTCAACCGCAGGATGCTTGAGCATCTTTTCGCCTGTATTCTTAGCATCAGGACCACTCCTTTGATGTCTATGGCATCATCCTGCAAAGTTTGGAACTTACCTTGAAAATGCTGTGGTGGTCAAGCAAAGTATCCTTTCTAGCCCCTTGTTCCTCCTTTCTGGTGGATTTGGTCACCCAAGCCAGACCTGAGTAGCCGAACAAACTCTTTCAATCTTTTCAAACGTTTATAAACTTTTGTTGACCAAGGCTTATTTGTGGTTGCATTTAAAAGTATTAATATCTTCTAAAGTCTATATCAACGGAACCCTCTGGAGGATTTTCCTCATCAGGGTCTCTAAAATTTCATAAAAATTCATAGAAATATACTCTATTTTTATAAATTTGTGTCGTGGTTTTTTCATGTAGTGTGACTTTCTTATTTTGATGTGTGGTACCGTTAATTGCTTTACACTATGTTTCTTTATAAAGCCTAGCTACCCAGGGTTGAGCTAAAGGTGATATAAATGAGCCTGACTGGTCCCTATGCAGTTTTTGTGAGTATATTCCATGATTAGGCCTCACAACCATATCAAATAAGACCCCCAAATCCTCACAAACCTGTAACTTGTGAAAGAGCTGTTTGGAAACACTTAAGAAGAGGCAGTTGCAGGAGTCCAGCCTTGAGGTTAAAAGTCCTGTAAGCCCAAGAAACACAATTTTCCTGGCAGCCAAAAAGAAGAAAAAAAATAGTGATTGGAAAGAGAAGAGCACATTCCTGCCACTAATAATACTTGTGATGGGAATGACAAAACATTATCAAAGGTAACTCTTAAGTTTCTGCTCACCTCTACAGGTGGAGGAGGTAAATCGCAGAGCCAGGCCATTAGATTTTAGGGGAGAACAAATTGTGTTCCCCAAATAGGAATATTTCGGATTTGGCTTTGTTGCTGTTCTAGTGGTTATTTTCTGCCCAGTAAATACTGTCTGCAAGGAAAGATTTGAACCAGGCCTTGCCGACGATCCTAATTTCAAAGAGACACTGAGGAGTATTGAATGTGAGATGGTATTGAATGCTGCTTAAAGATCTAAAAGATCAGAACAGCATTTTGACCACCATCCAGCATAAGTATTAATAGGTTTGTTCACAAAATACCGATTCTTATGGGTCACAGTTCAACCTACCTCATTGATATGCATGAGGGAGGCACAACTAATATCCCACTATGATTGGGCAGAGAAACAGTCATTGTGGCCCGCATGGGTGAGCAGACCACCATTTCTGTGTTTGCTCTTATAAAGACCAATTCTATTTTTTTTTAGTAAGTGCAGCCCATTTTCCTAAAGGAAGAAACTTAATAGTTTTACTAACATTTCAAGGAGCTGGCAGTGGTCCCATGGGCATGACCTGCTCCTAAAATATTTTTGTATACATTCACAAAGGGGAAGGGATCAAATTATGATTTATTGACACGTTAGAGGCTCAATTTGTGTTTTGTACATTTAATTTAATTTGACTTTTATAAACATAAAATTGCTTTGTACATCAGACCCTCTCTCATTATTACAGAGTACCTAAGTAGATCATTTATTATGACAACTATCAGCAGTAGGAGCAATCTCGTATTTTACAAAGAATGACTTTCCCATTGCTGCCTGAGTTGAGAATGGAGTTTTACCAAACTTTCTAATGCAGTCCATGTGAATGCACTGAATAACATCACCCAAGAGTAGGCCCAGTTGACCTATTAGATTGTGTATCTCCTATCACTACATTACCAATATAA
Organism: Pleurodeles waltl; assembly: GCF_031143425.1. Lineage (NCBI taxonomy): Eukaryota > Metazoa > Chordata > Amphibia > Caudata > Salamandridae > Pleurodeles > Pleurodeles waltl. The sequence continues at coordinate 308,590,991 of NC_090449.1, read as the reverse complement.
GTATATTATTACTATTTCACCTCATTATCTACCTGAGCCTATTATATTCCTGTTACCTATTCTATTCACCTTTTTTACTTCCCTTACTTACCTTGCAGTGTAGCAGTTAGGTTTCTGTTGCAAGTGCAATAATATAGCTATGCTATATAACGCATGCAATATAACTGAGGAATATCATTGGCCTGACATGTTTGTGTTTGATGAGTCAGTTCAGTTTGAAGTTTAGGGTTTACGTTATTAGTTCTTAAAATCACCTTTGGCTGCTCTACATCTAGAAACATGTTACACACAGAACAGTGTTTAGAGCCCTCCAGTTGAGCCCCCCTGCCTCACAGGGATCACTGACCAATAACACATCCACTACCTGGCTTCGTTCTCACTAGCCAGTCATGGAATTCTACACTGGAACAGAGCTGGTGAGAGCCCCATTACTTTAATCTAACTCTATCTTTAAAAAAGTTTATCCTTTTTTACCTATGACTGTTATCTCAGCCCCTTGAAGATACTTAGGCCATCAAATCCAGGAAGCTTTGCATATACTGAGCATGTGTCCATTGGCTTTGGGTGTTTTTTAATCGACTTTGAATCCTTTCATGAGTCAGTTTTTAAGGTCTCTATGTCCTAAAAAGGGTACCGTTAACGTACCCACTAAGCTTAGGCAATGCCCTGGCATACAGACAATGCGAAGATCCTTTGGATTAGTACCTGAATAGTTTTAGAGACCAGTATGAGTACCATACATTTAACTTAATCATAGAGAAGAATAGCAACCACAACAATTTCCACCAAGAGGGAGAAATATGATCTTGCCTCGAAACATTAAGCTCACTTCTGAACCACTTGTAATTTCTCAGTGTTTCATTTTGTGGTATTGGATCAATAAATCATTATCATACTCAAATGTAGAACAACAGTAGCCTTAAAATTGACATTCTATAGGCTACTGAGAGAAAGGGACAAATACATTTCAGAAGTATACTTCATTAGTGTCTAGAGGAGTCCAAAGAATTTACATGGAGAAAAACTCAACATCTAGACAATTTTCTGATGGATATTTGTTCAAAGCAATCTTGACAATTACTTCAAATGTGTAGATTTTTATTCCAAGAAATGCTTTGGTATTAGTTGTACCATGCTAGTTCAATTTTTTAATGTATTTGTATATGATATGTATCAATAATGTTCCAATTAAATTAGTTAGGTGAAAAATAACTGTGAAAAGTAACATTTCAAACTATCAAAACTCACCTTAAACTCGTTTCCAATGTTGGCACTAAAGAAATGTAATCAAAGTGGCTCAGCTTTACACCCAAACCCCTAACCCTGTACCCTAAATCCTTCAACGATAATGCTACAGCCCAAACTCCTACCCTCATATCCAATCTTGTTAACCCCACCACACATCCTTAAACTCTAAACCCTTCACCCCTTACACAACACATGTACCCTAAAACCAACGCCATAACCCTTATCCAGTAACCCCATATCTTAACCCTTCTAACCTCAAATTCTATCCATTAACCACTAAGTACTATGAAGTCTTAAGCCTATATCTTTTTACCTAGACCCACTGAACGTATACCTTAACAAATATAGCATATACCCATAGCCCTCGCTTTACCCCTATGCCCCAACCCTTAACCATCTACTTTTAAATCATTACCTCATATTTCTCAAACCTTAACATAGTCCCAATCCCTAACTTCTGACCCCATACTCCAATGATCTATACTCTATACCACAAACATGTAACCCTATACTCTTACCCCATATACCTATACACTATACTATATAACCCATAAAGGTCAGCTCTACAGACTAAACCTTTAACCCTATACCCCGAACCCTTAACCCTACACTCTTAATCTTATTTCTGTATCCCCGTCACCTATCCCCATGCCCTAATCCCTAAAGTCGATGCCATTATCCCCTTATCCCCTAACCCTTAAGTACTTCAACCTTTTCATGTTGTCCTTACTTCAATATATTTTGAGAACAACACTTTTGGGAGCGTTTCTTTTTTGGCGTATTTAGTTTTATAACTAATGTTTGGGAAGTGTTATTTGTGGACTTGTATTTTCAAAGTTTTGAGGCATTTACCCATAAATTTCATGGGTGCCCACTATACTATATCCCTGCCCACCATGTGATTGTGGGATGCGGCCACAGATTATTGATGCTGTTTTCTTTTAATGCTTGTATGCTGATTATCATATAGTATTATGTGAGGCATGTTTTCTGTATTATGACAGTGTACTTTTAGTTCATATTTTCATTTGACATGTAGAGTCAGATTTACTATCCTACTCGGCAACGCAGCACAGCAGCCAAAAAATCTGCGCTGCGTTGCATGAGAAGGAGGGAGCAGGAGAGTGCCATAGCTGCAGAGCTATGGCTCTCTCCTACCCTTGCCCTAGAGCCTGCGTTGATTTCAGCCACCGTGCGCCACGCACACACCTTTGCGCCTTAGTGCAAGGGTGTGTGCGAGGGACTGGCATAGGTTTTGTACTGGAAGGATATCCTTCCAGTACAAAATACTGGCCTAAACAACTTCTAAAACTTTTCCTACTTTGTATGTGTGCTACACTGTGCAGCATGCATGCAAAGTAGAAAAAGAAAGGACAAATGACAACATTTATCCATTTATTGCCTGCTTTTACAAGGGTGGGTGGTTGCATGGGAAAGCCCATGTAATGCTCCCTTAACGCAAAGTAATGCAAAGCAGCGCCTCGTTCTACTTTGTGTTACTTGTCATTTTCCAGCGCAGAACATGTTTTGTGCTGGAAAGTAAATAATAGAAAAAACATTTTGTACTGGTTTGAGTCATTTTCATGACGCAAACCCAGCGCACAATATTGGTAGATCTGTCCCGTAGTATTTTATCTTCGGTAAATTAGTTTCCTAAGTAGGCAATTATAGGCAAGGATGTCTATGAGATTCTCCTCACACTGTATCAGGAATCAAAAGGACACTTTCTCATGTTAGCTCTTGGATATTTTACAAACATAGGGCCTGATTTAAAGTGTGGTGGATGGAATAGTGACGGTTGAGATTATGGAGAACAGTACGTCCACTATCCCAAGGGCACTCAGACTTTAGAGATGTCCACTGGTCCTGTGGTCAACCTTGTACATTGAAAGGAACCACCATTATTGCGGTTCCTTTCATTGTAGTAAAATGCTTGGTGTACTATTGCTGTTGGGTTTGACAGCTGTTTTTCAAAAACAAACTTCCAAAGTGAGAGTACCCACCACCTCATTAATCAGGACATTTTAAAACAGTCCTTGTGGGAGCAGGCCATTTTGTCCATACTGATTAGGTTTCCATTTATGATTTATTGCACCTCATTCACAGACATTCTTTTTCGGTGATAATGCATATTAGCAAGGAGGAAATAAGAATGGGAATTATGTAGATTAATATCTTGCCTGCTTTCATGAAACAGACTTTTTGTTGGTTTTAGTCACCACAGTTCCGTTATTCTTCTGTATTTAATACTGACCAGTTTGACTTCTAATAAAGCCTTATTAAAGTCTGGTCTAGTTTTTTGTGAGTGCTAACTGTGGCAAAAATGTGAGGGGAATCCAAGAAATTACTTGTGTCTCTGCTTAGCAGGTAATTTCACTTCCTTATGTGGATTTCTTCCACATATGTTTGGAGAGATGTATTTGACAACACCTGTCAGTTTTCTTTGCACTGGATGGTAATTTGTATACCTGTACTGCCTGAGGGCTAACGGAAATCATCCTGGTGTGGCCAGCCTGGCGCGCATTGCAGGCAGGGATAACAGGCCGAGGCTATCAGTACACAGATATAGAAAGGCTTATGTGCCAGCTCCTCCACTAAAGTGGAGGAGAATCGCCCCACTGGATTTTTGCGAAAGAAAAAATAAAATTATAATAAATCTACGTTATTATCATTTTATTTTTTCTCTGAGTAAGGGGGCGGGTGGGTGGGACTGGGCTGGAGGGCCCGGAAGATGGTTGAGAGAGGAGGGGTATGTGCACTATAAAGACATGCGCACTTTGCATGTACTCTACCCGCCTGTATTGCATAGCCGAGTGGAGAACATGCACAAGCTCCCACTCTCATTCTGAGCACCGAAGCAGGCTGCTCAGACCAATCATGACACTGCTGTCATGCTGGTGAGAGACGTGTCTTAATTGGCTGTGAGCCTGTGTTGCCGGGAAGATGAGGAGGATGTGGGGAGACTAACGTGTATCCCCATGAAGGTAAGTGGGTTTTTTATTATTATTTTTTCTTTTTTTTAACCCCCATCCCGTCCTGCCCAGTCACGGCCCACCATCCTCGTTCAGTGGCAGCCACCACTGTTAAGTGCTATTACTCTTTATGCTATACTTTGCAAAATATCTGTATTTCCTGGAAGTAATGGACCTTTCGCTGTCCTCCTGCTCTCTTCATAACCTGTCTTTTTGGATCTCTGCCATAGTTCAACCATGTTATCAAAGGGAAGGTCTTTCCCTCAAGTCCATTGGTCCAACATCTGCTACACACCTGCATTTTGTTTGGCCCAATTCCCTTGATATTGGACCAGGACGCCCCACTTTCCAGAGCAGCACAATCCATGGGCCATGTAGAGTCCAGTGTTTCCCAAACGCCCCCATATTGTGCCACCAGCTCTTTTCCACACAGGCATCTCCAAAATCTCTGCTTCCAAGGTAGAATTTTTATGTTCAGTCACTGTGATTAGTCTTACCCTTCATGAGAATGATGGTGCCCCTTACTTTCATTTGGGCTCACAGCTAAGTGACCACCTCCAGTAGCTGCACCATCCTGGCTTTCCTCTAATCTGCTGTTTCGGGACCAGCCATGCAACTCTGGGTAGGATTTTGCTCTTAGAAGTAGTCCTTATCCAAATCAAGTGAGCTGAAACATGCAGGCCATTGGCTCTGCAAACCCTATTATCTACTAGAGGTCTTATCCTTCCATTGTTGTGTGAATTCCACCCTGCCTACCACTCCCTGATCCCAGACTGGTTTCTGGGAGGCACCTCTTCCACGAAAGTGGCATCCGCCAGTTTGACTCTTCGCTTCACACTTGGTCGAATCACAGGAGACAACTACATTCTGCTGAGCACTCTTCTCCCCTGAAGGAAACCTTGATATTCTCTCTGATGCTATTGTTCAATGATCAGGATGTGGTAGAGTGAAGTGATAATTCTTAGGATCAAATGCTAATGGATCTACTGGGGTTTCAGGAAATACCTCTTTCATGTGTGTTGTAGAGGTGGTGGGATGCCTGCACATGTCTGTCAGTAGTAAGGGGAGGCTGTTACATGCTGATATGAGGGACAACTGGTAGAGAGGTTTTCCAGTTGTGTTACCATGCTGTTAAAGCTGATTCAGAGGTGGCCAGTTATTAGGGTTTGGATTTTACAGGAGGCTATCAATGTGGTGCCTGGTCATTGAAGGCCCACTTCAGAGCAATGACTTAGGAGTGCAAGAAAGGACTGGCCCAGATATCTTGATGAGGGATTGAACCAGGACATGTCCCCACCTCTCACCCTGGGTATGGTTATAGTTTCTGGGATGATCCAGTATCAGCTGCCTACTCTTCTTTGCAGCTAAGGCTAGAGATAACAAAGGGGTGGGTGAGTTGGCTTTGGCTGTAGGGGTGTCTAGTACAGCATCCAGTGGAGGGGGAGCATGGCAAGTTGGAGAAGGGATGAGTAACAAACACACAAAAGTTGGTAGGCGAATGCTTGCAATCAGTCTAACCACTGACAATCGCTCAGGATAGCATTCCAACCCACCATTCTTTTGCCCACCATACCTCGTCAGATTAGACAAAGCCATATGCAAATCAGTCTTAACCCTGTTCAAATAGGAGCAGCTAGTCCGCCACGCCAGCTGCTCTCCGAACAGTAACACAACCCAAGATCGGTTTCAACCTCATTGGGGCTCTTCAGTCAGGTGTATCTTGCTTCCCCGAGCGATTGGCAGTGGTTAAACGTTAAACTTACTGCAGGCATCCCCTCAGCACCTTTTATGTGTGTTACTATACTTTATTACGTGGGCATGGTTTTACTAGACATGAGTCCATTGCTCACCGTGCCCCTGGAACCAAGTTAAACTCGACTGAAGAGACCCACTCAGGGTGAAACCAGTGGTTGGTTGCTTGTGTTCTCATTCAGAGAGGAGCTGGTTTGCCAGTTGGGGTGGACTGCTTCTGCCTGCTGGAGTAGCGTCAAGCCTGATTTACATATCACTTGGTCTAATCTGAAGTCTCAGAGTGAGCAAAAGAATGAAGGGGTTGGAACTCTACTCTGAGCGTTTGCCAGTGGTAGACTTATGGAGGACATCTTCCCATCCCTTTTTGTGTGTTTGACGTCCTGCCCTAAGTGGCCAGGGGTTTGCCCAAACACGGGTCCCTTGCTTACTTTGCCTCTGGAACCAAGCTATACGCAACTGAAAAAACACAATTACGGCGAAACCTGGCCTTGGGTTGCTTGTGTTCCGGTTGTAGAGGACTTGGCTTGGCAGTTCAGGCTGGACTGTTCCTATTAGTGCAGGGTCAAGACTGATTTGCATACAGCTGGGTCTAATCTGAGGTGCATGGTGAGCAAAAGAACAATGAGTTTGAATGCTACCCTGAGCATTTGGCAGTGGTTATACTAATTGTAAGCATCGTTCCATCACTTTTTGTGTGTTTGATGGGAGAAGCAAGTCAGTTGCTGGGTGTTTTGGCGAGGACCGGACTTGTGAGGACTGGGTAACTGGGGGTTGTCTATCTGGGACTAGAACCTATGGATTAAGGCTTTTGTGACTTCTGTCCATGCCAATATGATCCATGTAATCCAAGAGTCTATGGAGGACTCACAGTCTACAAGCCACTAGGGGAGTATTCAAATACAGAGACTGCAAACCAAATTCTAGTCAGAATGAACTATAAATAACATTTTCTCACCATGATGTGAACAAATGTTCTCCAGTTTCAGACCAGAAAACATGATGCTTCTATATTCTCAGCTATTCCAATCATAAGATTCTAAACAGAGCATGTTCATATCCCTGGAAAGCTGTGCAAGCTCTCCCATTGGTCCAGAAACAAGATGACTACCTTCTGTCCGACAAGTCACGGAAACCATGGGCACTATGCAAGACAGTTTGAGTATGGAGGCCATCCAAAACAAATTTGAATTGGTTCAGGAGTGAGTAATGAGACGCCCCATCCTTTTATCAAGGAATTTATCCAAGAGTCCATAGACGTCATTTAAGGGTCACCAGGGGACGCAGCAGAGACCCCTGTCTTTCGCCTTGCTACCCCTGGCACTTGCTTGACGACCCCTGGTCTCAGAGGTGGCAAAATCAGTGCGAAGAAAACTGAGGCGGGGCCACATTCCATATGTACAGCATGTTTTACTTTACACTAATAGTGAATAATATCCTATTATTCACTATCAGTGTAATAAAACATGGAGTACATTTAGCTGGCATGGCACCTTTGGTGGCAGCTGTAGTAAGTAAAACAAAATTTAAATGGATGTTGTGTGTGTGCTTGCAGGTTGAAGTGTTTATGTGAGATAAGACCGTATGTGTGAGCATGTGTCTGCATGTATAAGCATGAGTGTGTGAGTGAAAGTGAGTGAACGTCAGTGAAAGGTAATGAGTGAGACTGGTGTAAAATTGAGGCCGAAATGTACTATTCTTTGATGCAAATGCAATGCTGCCCTGAAGATGCTGTGCTGTATGTGAAAGGCTGAGAAAAAAAATGCACAATCTCTACTGAGATATGGTGCATTGTTTCTCTACTTATGCACTGCTGCACTTTTAGCTGCAATGCACAAGCACGCACAACCTAGCACCATATTGCAAGGGTTTCTGCGTTCTCTGAAGGATAGATTTTGTACTGGGAAGGCGAACAGTATAGTACAAAAACTATGCTTTGGCTTTTCCCACTTTGAGTGTGTGCTGTACAATGCAGCACACGTGCAAAGTTGGAAAATGAGGAGAAATGAAAACAATTCTGCTTGTTATGCCTGTTTCCAGCAGTCATATGATTTTGGTGCATATTCCTCTTTACCAATGTTTGTAGATAAGGATTTGCATCAAACCCCCTAAGTGATTGCAAGGAGATGCCCATGCACCATCAATTGGACAACCACTTGATGCAAATTAATGCAAAGCAGTGCTTACCACAATTTTATGTTGATTTGGGATACTCACCAACACAAATCAGGATTTGCATTGAATAGTAAATCCCATCCTAACACTTTTCACCTGGTCTGTGACACAAAAGGGATGCATACAAAATGCAAAGTGTCAGTAACCCTGGGCCTTAGTGTCAGTAAGTACAGTATGAGTGAGATCAGGAACGAATGCATGTGAATGAGAGTGAATAAGAATGAGTGTAAGGGGGTGTACGAGAGTGAGAGTGTGATGTTGGGGTCATATGACGTGGCTTCCAGAAAATAATCTGGGTCAAGGTTCATATGATGTCACTTCCTAAGATGTAATAAATGTCAAAGGGTATGTGATGTCACTTCTGCTACCTCCGGCATTTCAGTGAACCAACACCCATGCATGAGTCTGGAGGAGGATCACAACAGCCAACAGCAATGAAAGGGGAGGGCACACTGTCGGGCAGCAGAGGGTCGGTGCCTCAATATAGTGGATGAATGACTCAGCCTCCTGCGAAGGAAGACACAATACAAGGATAGTGACTACATAGTGGTAATCCTGGGCCCATCATAGGTTAGCCGAAAAGCACCTCACACTTCAGGATTCCCTGAGAAAGGGAACAGAATGACTAGAAAATACCCACTCACAGCACCTGAAAAATGATGTGTTAGGTGAGGCAATTGCCCGCAAGGCACCTGCCTTTGCAAAAAGTCAGAAAATAAACACGACTTCCGGTCGGAGACTAACCTTTTAATACTTTCTACATTGAAGGGAGCGATTGAAGTCTAAAAATAGATGTAGAAATGGGGTTACTGGGTGCCTATCACGAGGGGTAACCCATCCTAACGCTACAGATTGTGACAAGGAAGGGTATTGTAATGGTAAAGGCCTGCATCGTCGTGTGAAAGCATCTGGTGAGAACAAGGGCATCACATGTATCACTAGCAGGTGCAACTGCACCTCGGCCAAGGGGAGTGAGAGGTCCGCTGCAATCGATTATGTCTGTTTCCATCTACAAAGAAACCAGGGACTATTTGCTTTCCTGACTGCAGGGCCCATGGCATCCTTGCTACACCACCACAGAGTGTAACTAACAGGTAAAATCCTTAGAGTAGCGTTCATTTGAAAGAAGAGCATGAATGAACAATGGAGGTGAAAAAGAGTTTGATTGAACGAGTTGACTGCAAACTATAATCGCTAGAATGTAGAAGCGCCGTACAATATTTGCAAAAGGCATGGGGATTGAACATCAGGTCAGCGAAGAGCATCCTTCAGGCACATATGTCCATTAAACCTTACTGTCTTTCTGCAGAGGAGAATGGAAAATCCCCTTGCAAGTGGCTTCTTTCTGTTTCACTAAATTAATGCACTGAACAAAGAACAGCCTGGCATTCCCACCTCTATATCACAATGTGTAACTGCACTGATTATTGACATTTCTATTATTCTAACACTATTCTGTATCTCTACTCCTCAGACTGAGAACGCCCCCAGATATGACTACCCCTATTGTTTCACCCCCACTCTGCGTGGAATGAAGAACAGTCAACGGCACATACACCTTCCTATCTATTTTTATCACAATTTAATCACTAAGAATAAAAAACATCCAAAGCTTGTTGAAAATATATAATGTCGCTAACCACACCAGGATTACAACAATGTACAACATTATAATATCATCATTGTAATATCATCTGTGTGCATTATGCACCAGGCTAAGAGCTTTCAAAGGCCCGCATTTTTAAAACAAATCTGCATTGCTTAGTAATGATGTGGAAGATGACATAGCCTACCACTGCATGGCACCGGATGCTGGATTTTCTTTCTTTCCCTCAAGAAATATTTTTGCTATATTTAAATTGAGTGAAGGAGACCCGCACGACATTTTTGATCTGAGCCCCTCAAAAATCTCTGATAGGCCTGTTGATACCAAAGGAGATATCGTATTGATGCACTTACACGGATCAACTGGGAAACAGTTGAATATCTACTTGTATTTATTGACCATGCAATATCTTCCTTTGTGCAGTTTGACTGTACTGTAGAAGAATCTGCTCACAATTTCCTTAGTGAGGCGATCAGATGACAACGCTGAGCAGTTCTCTGGAGCAAACACTCCTACCATACCACCCACACGAGAGAAAGCATTCCTTGGAGACATGCAGTTGCCCTACAAATGAGAAATTTTGGGGCATATTTACAAGCCCCTAGTGCCTCCCTGCGCCGGCCTAGCGTCATTATTATTATGCTGAGGCAGCGTCCAATAGGCCTTTTCCCCATGCCAGATTTACACAGTAGCGCAAGTCAAGCATTTCGCCACTTTGTAACCCCCTGCGCCAGATTATGCCTGCGCCAGGCTCAATGTATGCAAGGAGGGGGGTGCCCCCATTAAGAGGCCCAGAAAATTGGTGCAGTGAAATTTACGAGATTTCACTGTGCCATTTTTAACACCTGCGGCAGGCGTTAAAGTGATGCTCCCATTGTTTCCAATGGGCGTTCCCACGCATTACTGGACTAGTGCCAGTCCAGTTTTGGCGCTAGTCGATCAATGCACCACAATAGCTGAAAAAATGTTGACGCTATTGTGCAAACGTGTGCCATGGTGAGCTGTATTGTCACTATGGCGCCAACATGGTGACGCTAGGGGTGCACGGGCAGCAAGAAAAGTGGTGCATTATAGCTGATGCACCAATTTCCCGTAAATTTGTCCCTTCATATTTCAAAAAAGTTTGCCACTGAGGTTCCCCCTTTAATGTCGGGATGGATTAAATGCAATCTTAAGCTTACTGTTCTTTGAACATATTTATTGAGTTATTTAATCCTTTAGTGAGGAGACTCGCTTCTTGTGTGATGGTCACACTTGTTTGCTTTAATAATTGATGAAGGAGTTCATTTTGAAAAACGCATTGTAATGTTGAGGCCAATCAGATCACTTATCAGTTCCCTTAAACTAACGGGCAATTAAAGCCTCCGTTACAAATCTCTGAAACTTGTGATATTAGACATTAATAACACAGCACTAGGGCTTAATTTATAAAAGAGTAAGTGCTTAGGCCCATATTTCTCAGAATCTGGAAGCTAGTACTATTAAATGCTGGTGTGCCAAAGGCTGTGTAATCTTGATTTCATCTCATGCATCTTTCATCCACCACCAAACACTCGCTGTCCTTTTACCTCACTCTTCCATTTTCATCTCTGATTTCTCTCTTTATCCTGGTTTTTCTTCCTTTCTATTCATCAATCTTTCCCACTTGCACGTTTTTTCTGCTTGCTCTGGGTCAAAGAATGAGGAAAAATAAGTGGAAGTCTCCATAAACCCTATCTGCAACCATTTGCTCACATTAAGCATTGCACCGCACTAAGGCCCAGAAATTACTATGCTTTGGTGCAAAGCAGTAAGGCAACGTACTGCATCAAATGGGAAGTGCAGAAATGCACTATATTTACTAAGATATGGCGCATTCCTGCACTGGCGCACCGAGCTCTGCCTAGCTCCAGCACAGGCTCCTTTGCAACATGGTGCGAGGGTGCCTGTGTTACAGGCAGTGCACCTTTCAGCACAAAAACAACCCTCAGAGGCATTTTCCCCTTTCTATGTGTACTGCAGAAAGAGAAAATAATGAGGAGAAATAAACATATTTCTCTTCATTATAGCTCTGTTTGGAAGGCGCACCATGTTGAAGCATTGCCAGGTTTACTATTTTTAGTAAATCTGGGAATGTGCTAAAATCCATGTTCAATTCTTGGGTACACCCACACTTCACCCACGAAATGCCTTCCCAAGTAGGAAAAAGGGCTCATGAATACAGAATGTGATTTGTATCTGTGTGTTTTTAATAATGCCATTCCATAATACATGCTAACTGACATTGCTTAGCAAATGCAATAGACAACATCACAGTTCATAAGTTTGCTTTTAAAACGGAAGCACAAAAAGTTTTATAAAACCTTACAAGTCCCAGCAGGCATGTTCTAAAAGAATTAATGAACATTCGAGAAGGTTTTGTCATGAAGTTCTTACCCTTTATCCTGGTTATAGGCCAGAGGCCATATGTACGAACACATTTTCCCATAGACACAGAACGGGCAAAACTGCTTGCTACATCTGGCCCCAGATCCCTCCACTAACAATGCATAACTATGGTGGGAATTCAATTATCTTGTTTTGTCTTATTGTCTAAAACATTCTTGAAAACATTGCATACCTCTCCACAAAATAACTTTGCACATAAGATTATATAACTATTGCTGCTTCTATGCACATGTGACATTTACATACAGGGTTTTACTCTATCAAAAACAACCTCACCATGTGTCATGGGCATGTGTGCACGTATGTTTTTCTCAGTTTTTTTTATATAACAATTCCTCCGTTCAGCTTTATCCCATCCCTTCTCTCTCTCTGACTCATCCCAAACCTTTTTGACTACTATGAACTACCACACTTCCTTCTCAATCTTTTCCTTCCTTTTTAAGTCAAGTCAACCGATTAAACAGGCCGAACCAATCACTACTTACAAAAACAACTTGGGGGCATATTTATACTCTGTTTGCGCTGAATTAGATTCATTTTTATTTTTACGCTAATTCAACTCAAACTTAACCCCATATTTATATTTTGGCGCTAGACATGTCTATCGCCAAAATATTGGAGTTAAAATAATTTTTTGACCTTGGAAAACAACTTTGAGTCAATAAGATGCAAGGTAGGTGTTCCCAGGCAAAAAATGACTCTAAGGCCCTAGCGCCTTATTTATCCTGTGTAAAAATGGTGCACTGGAGGGAGACAGGCCTAAAATTATTTTACACATGGGTCAGCGTAGGTATTAGGGGACCTGTGGGCCCATTTCCATGGTGGAACACCATGGAATAAGTCCACAGGTGCCCTCTGCAGGCCCCAGGCACAGCCCCACCCACACCAGAGGGACCGCGGAGGATGGGGGACCCCATCCCAGGTACGTATAGGTAAGTAGAGGTAAGTATTTTGTGTTATTTTTTAAAGTGCAATTGTGGGCCCTGAAATGGGCACCCCTACATGGCACTGGGTGCAATAGCCATGCCCAAGGGACCCTTGTCTCTTGTGCTGGCCACTGGGTGCGTGGGCATGACTCCTGTCTTTCATAAGACAGGAAGGTTAGAGTCATTTTTATTGACTCTAATAAGCCTAATGTCATTTTTTGGTGCAAAACCCCTTTCTCCCATACCGCCTGTCCCACCCGGCTAACGTCATTTTTTTTACGCTAGCCGACCCTTTGTGCTGGATTGCGCCATTCCATTAATATGGCGCCTCACTGGCGTCCTGGAATGGCGCAAGCTGGCTCAACACTTTGTGATGCAAAACTACGTTGGCACAGTTTTGCATCAAAAAGTATAAATCAGGGCCTTAGAACTTCCCTTCTCAGTCCATTCCCATCATTCTATTCCTACTCTAGAAAGAAGCAAAAAAGACGAATCTACTAACTATTAATCTCTAATATTTGGTTCTGTAGTACTGTGCTACTCACCACAAGAAGCTTCAGTGATCGTATGGGGTAGTATATGCTAAATAAATACAATTTACAAATACAATTAATGCCACCAATATTGATAAGTGTCCTGGGCAAAAATGTAGGAATTAGACAATCAATTTGTGATTGCCTATGTGCCAGAAAGTAGAAGAAGCTCTCTCTCCTACGTCTTTAGCCCATGAAACTTGTGGTGGTGGTCAATTATCCCCGATAATGCCTTCTGAAACGTTCATTATTTTCACAATGTTGCCAAAATCACTGGGCAAAGAATGTATGATTTATGGAAGAAGCGTTTATGGGTGAAGTGGGGAATAGTAGCAGAGAATCTCTCTACAGTTCATGAGCTGTTGAAGGAAAGGATAATCATTGACCATAAAAAAGCTGTTATGACACATATGAAACCATTCCACACCACTCTCAGAATAAGTGCATAATGCATGTTCAAGATCATCTACCCTCACCCACGGAACTGGCTCATGAAAATATCCAAAACGTTTTTTGTCACCCACAGACTAGGATAGGGATGAAACCCAGAATCTTCTCACAAGTTCCAATTAAATGCTCCATGCAGAACATGTACTCGGTGCCAAATACACGTACTTGAGAAAAACAGGGGAGTTTAAAATATTTAGAGGTGGATTAATTGTACATTCACAGAATATTTCCCACAAAAAGGACCAGAATATGTATGGTAGCTATTTAAATATTTGACACATTTCATATATTAGCATTTTATTCTTTTCTATTTTGATTTTTTTTCATTTCTATTGGGCGAGTATTTTTGATTAGTTTCTGAAATGTCACCCAGGAACCGTAATATGAATTGTTAATAATAATTTTGTTTTGTTTTCCACGTATTGACTCAATAGAAAATGTAATTTTGATGTCTACTTGATATAGAATGGAAAATCCACAGATTTTGTGGAGGGGTGCAACTTCTCAGAACCCACATTTTTAGAGTTACTGTAGAAGCTGAGACCGGTGATATATGTTCGTTCACAGAGATTTACATATGCTGTGTTGCTGTTAGTATGATTATAAAAAAAAATCTATTCCATATTGAAACGGAGTCAAGACCAGATATCTTGAGAGATTGCACTGTAACAGGATAAATAATGGTGGAGGAATAGGAGGATGGTGGAAATAAGGGGCATGAGGTGAAATCAAAACTAGGAATCCTTGGTATTCAGCAACCCCTGACGTTCAGCAGTTCATTAGTTAGAGCTCTCAAACGAATGTAGCATCCTTCACTTATTTATTCATTCATTCTTTACTTTATTCAGTGCAAAAAGACCATAAAAAACATAAAATAAATAAATAACATTCAGAATTTTCAATCATAAAAATTTCTAAAAACACTGTTAATATATTTTCCGAACACCAAAAGCAGCATGTATAAAATTTAGCACAGCCTGGATTATGTCCATAGTTCCCAAATCATGTAAGTGGGAGTAAGGAAGTTGGCTAGTTCTGATACTGTTAGATTGAAATAACGGACGTAGAAACCTTTTTCTTGGCGTAGTGTATAAAGTGCAAAAAAGCATAAAATGTAATGAACTTTGAGTTGTCTTTCCATCGCAGCAACAGGGAGGGAGGATCTTAAACCAGGTTCCGGCAACTGGGAACGCTACCAGATAATGTAGGGTATTTAGGCGTAGTCTTGTGAGGAAAAACCTTTTTTGCTCATGATTAATGATGGTCAAGTACAGCTTCGGTTGAAGTTGTTGTGTCTCTAATCTTGTCCGTTGGCTCATTAAGCAAGAGGCTGGGTCAGTGTCCTGATTTTTCTGCCAGAATATGTCTTTGACCTTCTTAATGTCCTGTCTTGTTAAGGTATCTGGTTTAAGGAAAAAATCTACCAGTCCTAATGATAGGAGAGTAAGGTAAACATATCTAAGCCAGGGTATATCTAGAAATCGTGACAGAAGAAGGGAATCCTGTATCACCTTTCTACATAGAAGCGTTTCAGGCTTAGTCCAGATTTTTATCCACAATATGAGAGGTTGAAGTTTTATATAGCTGGATATGTATCTTAGACCTACTTCTTTGTGACAGAACTTTATTGGTGTAGATTGGGGGACTGATAGTAGCCTTCTTAAGAATTTGTTTTCTATGATCTGGAGCCCTGTGCAGTCTGCATGCCCCCAGACCCCAGCTCCAAATGTCGCGACGGAAAGGCATTTAGAAGTGTAGACAGTCATCATTTCCTTAACAGGTTTATGTCGTAGTCTTCTTGCAAATCTAAAAACAGCTTCAATGTTTTTTTGGAATTGTATTGAGCGTGTATTAACTAAAAACTTCCAGTTAAAATCTACATCAATAGGGACCCCCAGATACGTAAAATGTGGGACCTTAAGTATCTCATGCCCATTTAAAGTAATTTTTTTCGTTTTTGCTAACTTAGGACCACACTTCATGACAAATGACTTGGTTCTATTAACTTTAAGGCCAAGGTTCCTCATAAAGGTATTAAAAGCATTCAATAAAATCTGGAGGCCATTCGCTGTCCTTCAAATTAAAACTGCATCATCTGCATATAAAAGTACAGGGATTGGGGAGTTATTAATAACTGCGGAGTCTTTTCCTAGATCGCAAAGAAATTTCTCCAGCCCATTTATATATAGGAGAAAGAGAAAAGGGGCAAGAACACAACCCTGTCTGACCCCTTTTTGTGAGGGGAATTTCTCTGTCAGACCTCCCTCCCGGGAGTAACGGACCCGAGCCTCTGTGCAGGCGTGAAGTTTACTGAGTAATATAACTATGTGTTCATCCACGCCCAAATCCAGCATTTCCTTCCACAATTTCTCCCTGCTGACTGTATCAAAAGCGCAGGAGAGGTCCATAAATGCTAAGTGTATACAGCCCCTTTTGGCTTTAGTATATTTCTGGACTATGAGTGTCAAATTAAGGGTTTGTTCGACTGTGCCCACCCCTGGGCGAAAGCCAAATTGTACCTCTGAGAGGGAGTGGGTATCAGTCGCCCATTCTTCTAGCTTATTTAGAATTACCCGGCCCAAAATTTTGACTGAACTATCCAGCAAAGACATTGGGCGGTAGCACAGAGGGTCTGCCCTATCTCCCTTCTTAAAAATCGGGACGATGATCACTTCTTTCCAAGAGTCTACTAAAGGGCCTACCACAGCCGACCTCATGACGTTGGTTAGCAATGGGCCCCAGAAGTCTGGAAGTGCTTTGTATAGGTCAGCAGGAATTCTGTCTGGACCTGGGGCTTTCTCAGATGGACTATCTTGGATTGCCTGTTTAACATCGTCTACACTTATAGTGTTACTAAAAGCCAAACTTAGCTGATCGTTTCCTGCAGGTTTTGAACAGTTTAGCATTTCTGATTGGGTGTTTGTCTCTGTGGCAAAGTTTTTTTAAATAGTCCACCCAGGTATGGCTGGAATGACAGTGTCCATGGACGTCTCATAGTTATCGCTGAATAATGAGGAGTTAACCACACGCCAGAATGCAGTTGTATCTTTGAGTTTACTTGCAGTCATCAGTTCCTCCCACGCAGATTCACTTAGATCAACTTTCCTTTTGGCAAGAACTTCTTTATAGTTTTTCCGGGCAATCTTAATTGCTTGTAGATCTTTGGGGGATGCATTGATTGTTTTTTTTAGCTTGCTTAAAGATGAGGTACATGCGTGGTTAAACCATCTTGGGCCACGGGCTTTATTGGCTCGTTGAGGCTGTAGTTTCTCTGCCATGTAATTTGTTAGGGAGGAGAATGCCCGAATAATTTCGTGTGGGGCCTTATTGTCGTCCAGGGATGTCATAACATCTGGCCATTTGTTCAAGAAAACATCACAATTTTTTGTTTTTTTTTGTTTATCTTTCCCCATTTGATTGTGAGCCCTTTTTGGGATGAGAGCTTCATGGGAGGGTGTCGCTTCCCTCTGCTTGGATCATTTGTCAGATCTAAGTTACTCATAATGGATAAGGGGTTATGATCACTAAAGCAGGTCGGGGTAACCCTGAATTGACCTGTGATAGGGGACAATTCTCTAAAATAAATAATATAATCAATAGTGGTGTGAGTGTCCCCCCTTACAAAAGTTGGTATTCCTCGAGTAGCAAGTGTTGGAAAGGAAAGGGAGTTTACTGTTCTCAGAGAGTTGAGGGCGTTCCCGTACGGGGAGTGTTTGAAGTGTTGAATGGGAATGTCATTCTCGTCCAGAAGTCCGCAGCAGTCGAGGAGTTCTGGCTCACAGAGATGGGTATTAAAATCACCAACCCAGACTATTCTTATGTCCTTTTTACTAGATACTGTTACCTTATGTATTAGGGTCTCCAAGCTACTGACCACGCTAGTATCTGAGTTATCAAAGGTGTTGTTATAATAGTTGATCAGTAATATATCGTATGATTCTTCTAGTTTCAGAGATAGGGCCAGAAAAAAAGGCGATTTACCTACAACACATGCTTCCGTCCCTCCAGCCTCCACAGATAAAAAGATAGCCAGACCGCCCTTAGCTCTGCCTGCCTTGGCCTTGGTTGCAGGGACATAGTATGTGGTATAGCCATTTATATGTGGTGATTCTGTGAGCCAGGTCTCCTGGCAGCAAATAATAAGATTTCCCATCACTAAATTTATCCAATCCGGGTTTCCAATTTTTGATTTTAGACCTGCAACATTCCATGAAATAATCCCTAGGGGTGTCGTACCCTGTATATCACGTATGTTAGGGACTCCTTTAGATTCTAGGGGGGACTGTGAGAGTATGTTTGTCTCCAAAGGGTCTTGCAAGGATGGGTCAGTTAGTGATTGTCAATCTAACTGCTCTAGTGAGGTCAGGGTCTCATATCTATTAGATAGTGTCAGGGCGGTATCAGAGGGGTTAGAGAGACCAGGGTTAGTGGGATTCTGAAATCCAGAGTAGGTTGAATCAGAATGACATGGGTTTGATAATGGATGGATAAACTTTGTCAGGAGTTGGGCTCTTATAGGCCCAACGGGTGATCTTATAGATGAGAGATGGTGATATAGAACATTAACAGTCCGGGGGGTCCTAAAATTTATTATAATACAGTCCCCGGGTGATGTTTTAGTGGATGAGCCAACCCAAGGTACCCTTCTTACAGTTAAGATGTCCCTATGGAAGTCAACCCGCCCTCCCGTGTGTTTTTCTACCCAATGCGTCACTTTATTCAATAGAGACATATGGGATTCGGGGTGGGTGCTTTCCAGTATGGGGGCATTTTCCAAGATTAAAACATACGGGGTACATGCCAAAGGTATCCTTGGGCGGGCTGCCTGAATACTTATAGTTTCCTGGCCCCGGCGGCCTTCCCGTTTATTTATGTCCCGCTGATATTGTGGGTTTGCAGAATGTTGTGGGGCCTCTGCATTCAAGGTTTTATTTGGATTGGGTTCTGGATAGGAGATATTCTAAAGTTCTGATGTTGGTGAGTAGGTGGGGCTGGTAAAAATTCCGGAATGGAATGAATGTTCTGAGATTCTGCCTTTGGTGGTTCGGGTTTTATATTTGATATAGATTCAACCTTCTGTTCGAGGACGGCCACTTTCTCCAGAACTAATGAGCATAGCTTTTTAATATCTCTGAGTTGGTCTTCAATTTCCAGAAGGTAAGTTTTAGTTGAATCCAGATTTTTACTATCTTTTGGTTGTTTCCCTATAGTTTGTTTTATTTTTTGGGTTTTAGAGGGACATTTGCTCTTGGTCTTCTTAGTTCCTGACGAGGACTCTCCAAAGCCTTCCCTATCTACGGGGAGTCCCCCTTGGTGTATGGAGGTTAGTGCCGTTTGGGGGGGGATTATTTGCCTGCTTTTTTTTTAGGGTGGACTCTCTGGGGTTGTAGGAGTAATTAGATCGATTAAATCAGTTGCAGTTATTACACAGGGGTTTCTTTCCTTAATCTTACTTGGCAGCAGTGTTGCCGACGGGTTCCGTCCCCCCTCCCCAGCCTTTCCTGCTTTCTCAAGAGACGACTCTAGGGTAGCTTCTACCCTCCCTATCTCTGTCTCAATGGCGCCCATTACAGACGTTAGGTAGCTTGTTATTAGCCTGGGTGGGGGGGCCTCCTGTGGGGTTTGCCTTCCCCCATTTTCTCCCTTGCGTTTTCCCATTTTGACAGGCTAGTCCCTATGTCCAGGATAGGGCACTGTACTTTAACAGATATATCAAACTCAGGTCCCTTGTCTGGGGGAAAGAAAATAGAGCCAGATTATAGTCAGACCCTAGTTGGTTCAAGTGTCCAGTCAGAGCCTTTAACCACACCAAAAACTACTGCAGTTATAGAGTTATAGGCCTGACGTATACCTTGTGCGGGAACCGCCTAAGTCAATCCTTGCGTGGGGGGGGTGAGTCCTTCAGCTAGTAATTAGTGCTCCTCCACAGCAGCGCCAAAGGCGCCCTCCCCGCGGACCCTCTTTTATTTAAAAAGAGTAATCACCGGCACAGTACCTTTAGGCGGCCCTGTCCAATTGGGCTATCTGATCCAGACTTCTTTGGGAGAATGTTAGGGGGGTGGCCCTGCCCTGCCTCTTCCTGGCAATGACGGGCAAGGACGGGCCCACCCTTGGCCCGGGCTTTGCCCGGGCGGCCGCCCGCGCGCGTCCTGCGACGGCGGGAGCGCGGGAAACGTTTTAAAGGGCTCCTGCCCCCTCATTCCTGCTTGCAGCGCTTCCCGCGACGGCGGGAGCGCGGGAAAAGTTTTAAAGGGCTCCTGGCCCCTCCTTCCTGCTCGCAGCGCTTCCCGCGATGGCGGGAGCGCGATCAATCTTTAAAGGGCTCCTGCCCCCTCCTTCCTGCTCGCAGCGCTTCCCGCGACGGCGGGAGCGCAGGAAAAGTTTTAAAGGGCTCCTGCCCCCTCCTTCCTGCTCGCAGCGCTTCCCGCGACGGCGGGAGCGCGATCAATCTTTAAAGGACTCCTGCCCCCTCCTTCCTGCTCGCAGCGCTTCCCGAGACGGCGGGAGCGCGATCAATCTTTAAAGGGCTCCTGCCCCCTCCTTCCTGCTCGCAGCGCTTCCCGCGACGGCGGGAGCGCGGGAAAAGTTTTAAAGGGCTCCTGCCCCCTCCTTCCTGCTCGCAGCGCTTCCCGCGACGGCGGGAGCGCGATCAATCTTTAAAGGGCTCCTGCCCCCTCCTTCCTGCTCGCAGCGCTTCCCGCGACGGCGGGAGCGCGGGAAAAGTTTTAAAGGGCTCCTGCCCCCTCCTTCCTGCTTGCAGCGCTTCTCACTTATTTATTGTTTTACAAAGTAAGCACATAAACATACCTAAATGCAGCAGCATCATCAGAAGCAAAGAATTCCATCATTAGGGTTTTAGTTTACTTCACCTGAGACAATGTACTATGGTAATATCAAAATAAGGGACAGAATAAAATGTAAGGAAATACCATGCAGACAGGAAGGAAAAACAATTTTTTCACAACATTGAGGAACAAATCTAATATGTCTGTGTTGTAGAAAAGAGGGAAACTAGAAACAGAATGTATTTTTTTGTAAACCAATCTCATTAGTCAATAGTGAAACAAAAATATAGTCAAATATTGTTGCAATGTGTGTAAGTGGCATTATTTCATAGTTTGCCGTATCAGAATGGCTTTAGGTACACCTTGACATATGACTGCCCAGATCAACCGAGACATTGAAATGTTTGAGGTGGCAGCAGTGGAAAAATGAGAAATGGGGATGATCCAACTAGATGCAGAGAAGGCATTTGATTCAGTTTCTTACCATTTCCGTAATCAGTTATGAGTCTCATGAGTATTGGACAACATTTTCTGACCAACATGTAAGTGCTGTAAGCCCAACAGAGAAAATGAATTGCCTTGATGGGGGCAACCTCACAATCGATAATGGTGACCAGAGGTAAGCACCAGGGGCGTCTTTTCTTACCACTGCTTTTTTCATTACATTTAGAACCCTACATGAATCTCTTGATAGTGGCAGAATGTAATACCATATCTTCTGTTAGTGGAATTACCATAAAGCATTGGTGTACACTGATAGCAGTGAAGGTAGACAAAGTTTGCGTAATTGCTGGCCATCATTTCAATGTCTGCAAAATGCAACAGTTAAACGGTCATGATGGCAGCTAGGATTGTGTCATCCGCGACATATTCAGGCATCAAACCGGCACTGGATATCTTTGATATCTTTCAGCCTAATTAGGTACTTTTATTGCAACAGTGCATTAATAAAAAATAGAAATTGGAATGGACGCATATAACTTTTGTCAGCCGCTGAAACATTATCAAAATGGATGCTTTCGAATAATTGACTCTAAAATCAACATTTTTATTTGGTGATATAAAAAACCCTCAGAGAACATTATGAATTTTAAAATTGGACGGTGAAAAAATAGATTGGCATTTCTAGGAATTTAAGGCTTACTTTTGAGATTCAGTGAGGCACTAGGGCCCATATGTATACTTTTTTTGCGCTGCCTTTGCATCATTTTTTTATGCAAAAGCGGTGCAAACTTACAAAATATAGTTGTATTTTGTAAGTTTGCGCCGCTTTTGTGTAAAGAAAATGACGCAAATGCAGCGCAAAAAGGTATAAAAATTAACCTAGGTCTCTACACAGTTTAATGATTAACCAACAGAGGCAGGTGGATGGGCTGTGCTCTCATTCATGAGCTGACGATGGGGGTTAGTGCCCCCTCGGTTTTATTCTTCAGCTTTGTGAACCTAGACATAATAAAAAGGGGAGGTTTCAGACGGTTGAAAGAACCAATATTATTTGGAGTCGATGGTGGTGATATTTAAAATCTCCAAGTAAAATGCATACACAACTTTGTGGGGGTGTCCTTCATAACTAGATAAATTCCAAGCTATAGGGTGGAAACTTGGCAGAGAGCAAGTATTCGGACAATCTGACGGCTATTTCAGAAGGGAATTCTTTGCACATATCACCAAATCCAAACAAACTACAATGTGCCAGAATCTGTATTTTGCCAATATTTACAGATTATCGATTTGTTTGGTAAAAGTGAAGAGAAAGCGATGCAGATTAGGTAAAACCGTCAGCTGGCATTACTTCAGGGAGCACGCTTATATGTCACAATCAGGACTCTTTATGGTTTGTTTCGAGCAGAATGGTGGGATGACTTGACTTTCCAGTTGTTGGATTAGGAAGTGGGGTAGTGACCTTAGCGAGACAATTGCCATATAACATGACTCTCGGGCACTCTTTAATCATATCTTCTAATTTAAAGATGCATTCTTTCAAGACTATCCATAACTTTATTATACAGTGTATAAGCTATTGCTAAAAAATCCATCAGGAAGGATGCAGACAAGACGAGGTTTCTTCTAATTATTCATTTTCATTTAGTTTAAGATGACAGTGCCACTAACTGACAGCAAGCCACACATCTTCCAACTGACCTTTCCAGGAATTGTTCTCACCCACCATTCCAGATGACATACTTCTGATCTACAACATTAGAAGAATACTACATCAGACCTCTTTAACACAGGAGGCAGGGAGCCACATAAGTGATCCACAACATCTATTTCAATAGGGGTGCTGGAAAGTTTCTAAGTGTTTGGACTATGGTAGTGGAAGTGCAGATATTAAGTTTGAGGCGTCCCCAGGGTTACAGTATTGATTACAAATGTAAGATTATCTTCATCAGATTACCTAAATAGAATGCATACTTTAACACCACCAATTTAAAGTGGGACAGATGTGACTATACCCAGGAACTGTGAAAAGTTACAAGTCTCTATTGTTATTGGTGACTTGGTATCACAAAGATTGGCATCATACTAAACCTCTTACAGTGCAGCATTGGTGTGTAATTGATCATATAAAGCAAGTGGTGCTGAAACAGTTTCCTCAATGGTGGTTCTGCCATCAACATTACATCACTGAACTCATAGGGACTGTGAAAAGTCCACATGTTGCATAGAGAACAAGAGTAGCAAATTAACCAAGCCCAGTCACAAAGAGATGGCAAGGATGCAGGTTGTAACTTGCGGTGAATTTTGGATTACACAGGTGCAAACGTATTACCAAAACATGGTATGATAGCTCATTTTGATTTACTGACAGCACATTTTCCATTGGAATGGCCAACTTTGCACACATAGGCCCTCATTATGACATTGGCGGTAAATTCTGCTTACCGCCACGGTGACGGCCGCCAACATACTGCCGCCGTGGCGAATATCCGTTCGTCATATTGTGACACACACACACACCAATCCGACAAAATACTGCCAGATACACAAATCCGCCAGCCCAAAGGTCAGTGGTAAAGTGTGGGTACCAACACCCATACCGTTACGCCAACAAAAGAACACCCACTACATCATGACCCACGAATCACCACGGCAGACATTCAATGGCGGTAAACCTTTGGCAGTACACACCGGCACGCACAGAATAGACACCTAAATACTAAACTGCACAGCATTGGCCAATACCAAAAACTGACACCTGACACTCATACACACACCACACCCACCCACAGCACTATAAAACACACATCCACACCACCCACAACCCTTTACGAATACAAATTATTGCCACCAGATTGACACCAAGACCACTGCGACAACTAGACGCACACATCACATACACCCATACATCCCTCACGCACCCCACTATGCACACCCAACCACAGTACCCAACATCCACACACTTACACACACCACACAACACCCATGTCCCCACAAAGGCACCCCGTTTCACAGATGAGGAGTTGCGGGTCATGGTGGAGAAAATAGTCAGGGTAGAGCCACAGCTGTTTGGAGCACAGGTACAGCAAATATCCATTGCCAGGAAGATGGAGCTATGGCTGAGAATCCTGGACGGGTGAACGCCATGGGACAGCATCCACGAACAAGGGACGACATCAGGAAAGAGGTGCAACGACCTACGGGGGAAGGTACGTTCCATAGCAGCAAAGCATCAGCTCGCTATCCAGAGGACTGGCGGCGGACCCCCACCCCCACCTTGTCTCCCACAGTTGACAGCATGGGAGCAGCAAGTCTTGGCAATACTGCATCCTGAGGGACACACAGGAGTTGCCGGAGGACTGGATGCTGGTGAATCTACTACATACACTACCTATCCCCCCATATCTGCATGCCACCACCACCCCTCACCCAGACACCCATAACTCCACTCCATCCCACACAGTGCACCACCACAATTAACTAACCTGAATGCGAAGCTCTGCTTGCCATACCCCCTGCATGCACATACCTCCAAACCCTACATGTACACCCATCACAAATGCATGCACAGCATGGAGAACTAACAATCCAACAATACATCACCATACACAGACAAAGGTGGCAGGGCAACATCAACAATATAGGGAAGCTCGGGATGCAGAATAAGTCATAGACATGTAGCATAATACATCACTTACATCCCCACAGGTGCCCCAGCCAATCTCAGCGGCGAGGAGGTGCCACGGCTACCCGGTCCCCCACCAGAAGATGCCCCCAGTGATGACAGCAACTCAGGAGTTCTGGATCTGGATTAACTCCCGGGCCCATCAGGGACCACTGGTCAGTTGGATACCCCAGTCCACACCCAGTCCACCACAGAGCCTCCTCCTCAGTATCCAACACCACAGCAGCCACCCAATGTCCCCACACCTCTGTCCCCAGGACTCGTCAATCAGCAGTGTGCCCACCTGTACAATGACCCCAGTCCACACCTCAGAGGCAGGACAATCAGGGTCCTGAGGTCAGTGGCGGTAGGCACACCGTTCAGGGGACAGAGGCACAGGATGCCAGGGACACACGGACAGCTGTGCGCTAGGGAGAGGACAGGCCCAGGGAACAGACTGTCCAGGAGGCATTCACTAATGTCCTGGGGGCTAACCAACAATCCCAGGATAAGATGGGTCAGGTGATAGACATCATGCAGGAGAACCAGCAGCTGCAGGAGGAACACCACCAGGAGATCAGGAAAGAATGGCAGGCCCTCAACACCACTTTGGTCTCCATAGTAGGGGTGCTCGGTGATATGGCCAACATCATGAGGGACTCCACAGCACACCAGCAGGCCCCTTCCACTAGCCAGTCAACTGAACAGCCCTCCACATCTGCTGCAGCTAGTGGACAGGAGGCCCTGCCACAGGACACACAGGCCACCAGCACCCCCCCAGCAGAAGGTGAACCACCCCGCAAATGGTCCCTGTGACAGACATCAGAGACAGTTTCCAAGACCAAGACCACCGCCAGGAAATGAGCACCTCCTCAATGTCCCCCTTGTGTTCCACTCTGTCACCTTGTCTACTTTGATCTGCCATTGCTCCCATTCCTATGGCCCCATGGACACTGGACCTGTGCTTCCACAATGGCATGGGGTATGACTCCTGAAGGCATACACTGGCATGCATTGGGTGGGGACTCAGGCTCACCTATAAGCCACACCCAGTGCCTCTGTAGTTGGGCCATCACTTGTGGGATGCTGATATTCCTCAGGACAAAGGCGTCATGCACTGACCCACGATACTTGGCAGTGATGTGGGAGATGTACTGGTCAGCCAGGCACACCATTTGGACATTGAGTGAGTGGAAACTCTTCTGATTCCTGAAAGCCTGTTCATTGGCCCGGGTGGGGACAAATGCTATATGTGTTCCATCAATAGCCACATAACATTTGGAATATGTCCCTTTGCATAGAATTCAGCCTTCACAGTGGCCAAATCTTCCACTTGGGGGAAAGCGATGTAGCTGCACATGTGTTTGAGCAAGGCAGACAAAACCCTTGCTAGCACTATTGAGAACGTTGGCTGTGACATTCCTGCAGCCAAGCCCACTGTCACTTGGAAAGAGGCAGTTGCCAGGAAATGGAGCACTGTTAGAACCTGCACGAGAGGGGAGATCCCAGTGGGATGACGGATAGCAGATATCAGGTCAGGCTTCAATTGAGCACACAGCCCAGTGATTGTGGCCTTGTCCAGTCTATCGGTGAGTATTATGTGATGGTCCTCCAGTGTAGCCAAGTCCACAAGGGCTCTGTACACGGGGGCTTGCCTCCTCCTCCTATTCCTCTGCAGTGGTAGGTACCTAAGTGACACTAGAGTGAGAAGGGAGTGACAAAGTGAGAAATGGAACCACCACTTCAGTGTACATAGAGCATGTATGTAACTGGACAATGTAAATGGCAATGGATGTACAATCGACAGCAATGATGCAGTTTTTATTTGAAAATTGTGGCCATAACATGGTGACCACCTGTCCTGTATGAAGGGACAGGTGGAAGTGATGTAACTCCACTGGCATTGGATGTCATGGCGGAAGGCAGCCTTGCACCGCTGTGCTATTCCCCATTGGCTGAAATGGGGCTCTATTGAGTACAGTATCCAATGAGGATCACCAGCGGCGGTGACGGTGTACACCGCCGCGGATGTGACCACCATTTGCTCACTATAACCTCACTTGATTTCTGACTTTCCACAGGACAATACCTCCACTGCGAGTGCTGCTGTGGCCTGTGTCTGGAACCTGCCATGGCCCGTGTAACAGGGGAAAGGGCCCCTGCCTTCACTTCGGAGGAGTTAGAGCGCCTGATGGATGGGGTACTACCCCTGTATGGACAGCTGTATGGGCCTCCAGACCAGCAGATAAGTGCACCATGTGGACGTTGCATTCGACAAGGCTGCATGGAGATGTGTGTGTGTGGTGGCAGCGTGTCATTTGGGTGGGGGGTATGGCTGGTGGTAGTGTACATGCAGGGCTCCGGGTGATGTGTGTGCCTGTTGAGGGGAAATGGTTTTTGTGGGCCATATGTGTGACAGGCTGGATTGTGTGGTTAATGGTGTCCTCCTGTCTGTGTTTCCTCTGGAGGTCTCGCCCATCAGAAGAGAGGATCGTGGTGTGCCATCGCCAAGGACGTGCGGACCCTGGGGTCTATAGCAGGTGCAGCACCCACTGCAGGAAACAGCGGGAGGACCTGAGTCACTGGGGCCGGAAGACCGCTGAGGCCTAGATGGGGATGGCCTACTAAGGAGGAAGGGGTGCCTGTCAGAACCTGACCCCCCTGATGGCCCACATACTGGCAGTGACCTATCCAGAGCTGGATGGGCGCTTGAGGGCAGCACAGCAGCCACATTAGGGTAAGTCTAGTGTGTGTGTGACAACCATCTTTGCTGCCTGGCATGGGATCCTGGTGGTGGTTTTAAGTCAGTGGGTGCCCCTTAATGCCAGCTCATACATTGCTGCATGGTCTAGTTCAGGGTAAATGGGTGAATAGCAAAATCTGGATAACTAGCTAGGTGGCCTTCCATATCAGACAGGGCTTAGTAGGCCCCGGGAGGGGTGTTTGGCTCTCATCCTGCTGTGCTACTTAGCCAATGGAATGCCAGTGCGGTGCATACTGCTCAATCTTGGTCTCTGTGTGTGATGGTGATGTGTATGCCATCGGTGGTTTTGGTGCTGTAATTGACCCAGTTCTCCCTTTCTTTTTCCCACCCCCTATTTTCTTCTGTCATCCTGTCCAGGTGTACATCAGCATCATCTGGCGGAGGAGCAGGGGCACTGGCAAGTGCGGGAGCCACAGCCCACGGGACCCAGGAGGCAGAGTCCGCCGAGGGGACAAGTGGAGAGAGGGCGAGGGGAGCACCACAGTGGGGACAAGAGGTGACAACACTGACTCTGAATCCTCCTCAGATGGGTGCTCCCTGGTGGTGGTGGACACCTCTGGAACCACACCAGTTACAGGTACAGCCTCCACCCCAGTACCAGCACCGCCCTCTCTGTAGCCCCCCACCGCGTTGCCTATGCCCGCACACCCAGGAGGGTTCCCATCTCCTTCGCCCCAGGCATCTCAGGCCCTGCCCCAGTCAACCTTGCTGCCCTCAGTGAGGAGGCTATTGACATCCTGAGATCCAACTCTGTAGGGCAGTCAACCATAGTGAATGCCATCCAGGGGCTGACATTCCAGATGCAGCAATGCAATACCTTCCTGGAGGGCATTCACAGTGGCTTGGTGGCCCTACAGAGATTGTGCCAGGCTCTGGCCTCCTCTCTGATGGCAGCCAGTGTCCCTGGTCTTATCGCCCCCCTCCAAGTACCACTTTACAGTCCCAGTCTCCTCAATCCCAACCCATGCACACATACAGACAAGCATGCACACAAAAATCACATGAGTGGCACAGACAAACAGAGGCACCAAACTTCAAACCACAAGCACTCACACAAACAGACAGTTGTGCACAGAACAACATCCACTGCCTCCACTATCTCACCCTCCTCCTACTCCCTCACAGTCACTTCCGCACTCACACCTACATGCACTGCATCAACAGCCAGCACCACCTCATGCAGCACACCCACCTCACTTGCAGACAGCTCCACAACATCCAGCCACACGTCCTGTTTGTCCTCTCCTACCCTGTCTGCCCCCCTAAGAAAAACAAACGCTTTCACTCAGACACCCAAAAGCCATCCACCTCACACACACACACTGTCTATGCACCTACACCCAAGTCCAGCAGACGTACACCACCTACAACCACTCCCTCTACCTCCACTACCATCTCTCCTTCCACATCCTGCCCCAAAGTCACTAAAACGCTTTTCCTTTCCCATCTTGACCTCTTCCCTCCCCATCTCCCCCGTCCTGCATGTAAGTGCAGGGTCGCAACCGCCCAGCCCAGCACCTCAGCCAACCAGTCTGCCACTGCTCCCACCAAGAAATCTGCTGCTGGCACTAAGGGGCCCCTGAGTGGGATGGCAGCCACTCCCAGTAAGACCACAACTCTGCCTCAAAAACTGATGTCCAGGGTGTCGAAACCTAAGGGACAGAGGGCGGGGTCAGTGAAGGCACCTCCTAGAGCTGGAGGAAAGGACACAAGTCACATGAAAAAAGATAAGGGGACCCGTCACAAGAAAAAACCCAAGGATCGCCCTCCACCACCTCAGGTGAAGGAGCTCCCTTCACCACCTGAGGTCGAGGATCCCCCTTCACCACCTGACTTCAAGGAGCCCCCTCCACCACCTGAGGTCAAGGATCCCCCTCCACCACCTGACATCAAGGAGCCCCCTCCACCACCTGACATCAAGAAGCCCCCTCCACCACCTGGGGTCAAGGAGCCCCCTCCACCACCTGGGGTCAAGGAGCCCCCTCCACCACCTGAGGTCAAGGAGCCCCTTCTACCACCTGACATCAAGGAGCCCCCTCCACCACCTGAGGTCAAGGATCCCCCTCCACCACCTGAGGTCAAGGATCCCCCTCCACCACCTGGGGTCAAGGAGCCCCCTCCATCACCTGGGGTCAAGGAGCCCCCTCCACCACCTGGGGTCAAGGAGCCCCCTCCACCACCTGAGGTCAAGGACCCCCCTCTACCACCTGAGGTCAAGGAGCCCCCTCCACCACCTGAGGGCATGTAGCCCACCCTCCAGGGACTGTGGCCTAACACTCCCCTCCAGAGACTATTGGGCAAGGGGCCCTTCCAGAGCCAGAGGCATGTTACCCACTGCAGAGACTGTGGCCTAACGCTCCCCTCCAGGGCCTATTGAGCAAGGAGCCCCCTCTAGAACATTGGGTGTGATACCCACTCCAGAGACTGTGGCCTAACACTCCCCTCCTGGGACAATTGGGCAAGGAGCCCCCTCCAGAACCAGTGGGCATGATACCCACTCTAGCTGATGTGCACCCTCAGCCCCCCTCCCCCCTGAGGTGCCTGCCCATTTCCAACATGATGCCCCTGAACAGTGGAGTCCAGATGATGTCAGGAGTCAAGTTGTGGCCTGGATGATGCCCTGTGGCCATGTGGCCTTTTGGTACTTTGGGCTGCCATTGACCCAATCTGTGCATTGCACCTACATTTTGATTTCACTATTCGTTATGGTGGCTGTTGGCAGCAAATTACAGTGTTTGTAATTCAGATTTTTGTCCTTGCATTCTTTGCTCGTGGGTTCTGTTACAGTTGATTTACTGTGCAGCTGGTTATGTGTGTGTGGTGTGTGTATGGTGTGTGTTGTGCGTGTGTGTCACTCTCCTTTTTCTCCCTCCCTCCCTTATGTGCTAGGCAGCTGTACTTACTCACTGTTGTTGTCTGCATTGGTGCTCCCGGACGGCCATGGAGTGGTAGAGCATCGGGAAGACTTGGAGTTTCAGTTCCATGGAGGCCACGGAGCCCTCTGTGTCCCTGAAGGTTAGTCTTTCGTTTTCTGTGATGTGTTTCCTCCAGGCTTTTGATGGCATTGCTACCACCCAGGAAATCCTGGCGGTTTGCTACGTCATAATATGGTGGGCGGTACCTTGACTTTCGCCTGGCTGTAGTTGGCTGCCGCCGTGGTCGGTTGTATTAATGCCCTGGTGGTTGGTGACTATGGGAGTTCTCACCGCCATGGTCATAATTTGGCAGTAATTACTGCCAGGCTGTTGGCGGAATTACTGCCACTTTAACAGTGGCGGGCAGTACACCGCCAATGTCATAATGATCACCTAAATGGTTAAAACAGAGCACACAACTGCCATCACAGTAAAACACGAAAACAACTCAATTAAAAATGCAGCACAAAAACACAAAAGCTTAAAAAGCACAGCACGTCACTACCTCAACAAAATACAATGCAACAAATATGCAAAAGTATACATGTCACTCCTCCAGAAATCTGCTTTCATAATACAGTGGCACAATGTGTTTGGATCGATCACCGCCTTAGTTACCACCAAGAACATGTAATGGCACCAGCCAAAAATGTTTTGTGTTCAAATTCTGGATATCTAAACTGATTGTTTCTGATGGTTTAGAGGCTGGGGTACATAGAGTGAAGCAACAGAGGGTTTCGCACATATTTCCATCAGTCCAGTGTGCTTTAGTTATAGGGAGGTGAGTTGAGCTGTATTAGTCTTAGAAATTCAATATAATTTGTAGTAGGACCTCCTTGAGCACAGCAATCCAAAGGAATATATTTATTCAGTTTTTGTAATTATGAATAAACATTTTGTATGTATGGAGCGGATGGTGTAATTATATCTCGAGGTTCTCAATGAAAAATACCACGTGGAGAGGGAGAAAAACATTGAACATGAACCCGAGGCCATTTTACAGGAAGTTTACACTGGTTCAAGCAGGGCAAATCCACGATGCTCTGTGTTGCACATTTTTCATTGCCAAATGGGGCAATCAAATTTTGTTGTTGCACATATTAGAAAAAGGGTTTGCTCCTGGCACAAATAGAGTAAAGGGGCTATTGAGCCATATCTAAACTTAGATTACAAATGCGGGGTTTATATATCATTTTGTGTGTACAGTTGAGGATCCGAACCTTGGATAAAACTTAAAAGACAGAAAACTGTTTATTAATTGTTTTTCCGACTTATTCAATCAAAATCTAAATTACTTATTTTGCCTCAACCATAGTCATACCTTTCACATTTGGAAAACTGGAGAGTATGTACTTTTGCAGTTTCCTGTTGTAATCACGGCAAATATAACGTGAAATGAGTTTGCTCCAAGTTTTGTTTTAGTTCAGCTCTATGGTTTGGAGCAAAACTAGTTCAATCAATTTCCTAATAGGCAAGCAGGAAAAATCGTGCTAATGGAAGCCCTTGTTTTCTTGCACATGTGCAAGGTTTGTGTGAAAGGAGAATATTCTGAACGCTAAGCAGAACAAATAAATCTGAGGTGGGTGAAGCATGCTTTCTAAAGTGCAGTGCTGCAATACTGAGCTTTTCTTGTATGATTAATGGTTTTCATGTGTCTGAGTTCAATCGGACCAACTGAAGTGACCCAGCATTTCAACTTCCACAAGGCATTGGGCAGTCAAATGAAAACCTATGACAGGAATATTAAGGGGCAGATTTATGGAAAGTGGCTCTGCACTGAGTTCAGCGCCACTTTCCCTGCGCCCCTTAGCACCCCCCTACCACCACCATGCGTGCGCTGTATTTAAAATACAGCGCACCATGGTACAGGACAGGGGGCAATAGCGTCATTTCTCATGACTCTATTTATGTACTGTGCAGAAGTAGTACCAAAATATTGGCGCTACTCCTGCAGAGTGCATAGGGCCCCCTTCTAAAGAATGGAAGCCCCCTTTTAACAGCTGCTCTTGAGCAGGTGTTAAATGTGCCGTAAAAAAAATGGTTCAAGGAAATACCATAGATTTCCTTACGCCATTTTTCCGGCTCCCCTAACGGGCAAGCGCCCCTTTCCTTACATTAGGCCTGACGAAGGCATCATGTAGCACAAAGGGTTACAGAGTGGCGCAATCCATTCTGTAAATATGCTGCAGAGATTTCGGCTTCGTTGGACCACATTAACATAAAAAATAATGACGTTAATGTGGCGCAAGGTGGTGTTAGGGCATTATAAATATGCCCTTAAGTCCTTTGTGACATGGAGTCTTCATTTAATATATAAAAGCAGCCGTTTGTCTGCGGTTCCTGCTGAACCTACAGTGTCTTATGTCAAGGCTTCATGCATGCTTCCATGGCACAGTATAATAATAATGAATATAGACAACCCTCATACTTATGACTCACGCTATCACTTCAGGGAGTAAAACATTCCCCAGCCAGTTCCATCCCTCCTATCTCGCTGTCTCCAGGCAGAGAACACAGTATAACCAATATACTATTTATATCTCTGAATTATCTTTCGCTGTATCACTGGGTAAACGAAACATACCCATGCCTTACCCCCTCCCTCAGTGCATCATCACAGACGAAAGATCCACCGCAGCCATTTTATCCCCTCTCTATTTACCACTGCATTAGGTAAAAAGATATCTATGTCCCGTATTGACATGCTCGGGAGTTCTTTCAGGACAGGCCCTAAATGTGGGAGCGCAAGTCATTCCTATGCTGTGGCTGTCCTGACCCCAGGGAAACCTACTCATGAATTAGGTCAGCTTTGGTCTACTACTGTAGGAAGCATAATTTTACTACTTACTGGCGCTATTTGTACACAGGTTTGCAAGTTCACGTCTTGAGAATATGCAGCGGCAATCTAAGTTTAAACTTTGTATGCATTTCTTTTTGGCTTATTTGATCAGTTTTATAGCGTGAGATTCGCCCAAGGGCATTATAGTGCTTTAAAGAGAACCACATTATGTTACACATTGTTTATTTCTTTTTAGGCATGGGGAGAGTAAGTGATTTGCCCAGAATCACATGATGTTGAGTTGAGGTCGGGACTCTAATCTTGTTCCCCAGTTCTTAAATCGGTAGGCAGTTCTGCGTAGGTAGGCCACATCTCCTCCCTCAAGATATGCACCAGCAGTGAGGCTTTAGTGACTATCCACAGGCAAAATTGTATGAGAGATTGGCACGCAGGTGCTGTAATGAGGAAAATTCTATCGAAGATCCTTTCTTTGAGTCAAAAACTGTTTGGTGATCATGTGGAGGAGATGGCACATAGAACATCTGAGTATCAGAAACAAGTGCACCCCTTCGTGAAGAATCTCCTCGTCTTCACCACCTTTAAAACTCCCTCACACTTTGGCAATATGGTGTTATTTTGAGACATGAAAATTAGTGTCACTTGCCACTCCCGTAAAAACTATTTGCTGCCTCCACAACAAGTGCGGTGCTTTTGGTTATGCTGAGCAAACCCCAGTCTTGTTTTAAGAGCTCACCTTCAGATTTGGTGAACCACGTGATAATCTATCCGAAGTTGGTTGATTTTCGATATCGTCGTCAACGGCTACTTCATCAAGTTCCTAACTATACCTCAGGTCCAGATGGGATCTCATGTCATGACCACAAGATAAGCAGAAATGGACTTTGCTGGATGTAATCCAAAATCTTCTTTGTAATTACATCTATAGTCCAGTTACAGAAACAGATCTTGGGCTTGCATTTCACTCTATAACGTTTTTTTGTAAAATACTTGTTCAGAGGTTTTGGATCTAAAAAACAACAAAGATAACTTAGGGCCTTATTTAGAGTTTGGTGGATGGGATACTCCATCACAAACATGATGGATATTCTGTCAGCTGTTTTACCAGTGCTATAGGCTATAATGACTTGTAACACAGCACACAGGATATCCATCTCATTTGTGACAGTTTGTCCCCAGTGGTGCCCGCTGCAAATCTCGAGGGTGGGTGGTGAGGTCGGAGGGGTTGGGGGAAATAATGTAAAAAAAAAAACACCTGTCCTGCCGCTGCCTGCCGCCTCACTCTTCTTCTCGATCCTCTTCTCGCTCCTGATGGTGTCTCAGCATTTCCTGCAACACCAGCACAGGCTCCCCACCCAATCCTGGAGCTGCTTTCATGGTATGCCTAGCATGAGAGCAGCACCAGGATTGGTCTGAGCAGCTTGGTCTGCCGCTCAGACAGTGCATTGGAGTCTGTGCTCCAACCTGCTGTGCAACACAGCTGTGTTGGAGCAACCTAAGTGTGCATGTCAGTTTGGCAAGCCTAAGACAGCTGGCCAAACCAGCATGATCACTTAACTGCACTCCACTCCTCCTCCTCCCCCCCCCTCCCGCCGGCCCAGCCCACCCCTCCCTGCACACTCTGGCTGAGCCAGTAGCTGAAAAATAAAAGCAATATTAAAATATTGTTTTATTTTTCAGCTGTTGGCTCTTAGCCATTGGGGTGCCACTCCTTCGCCATTGGGTATCCCACCACCAAATTCTAAATCCAGCCCTTGGTTTCATACAATTTTCAATACAACAAATGTTGCCATTTCTAAGTGATGAAAATGATAGATTTTGGCATTAACCATTTTAATAGTGCTCAATTTATCAAACTCAATCGTTTTAAATACTGATTTGGACTTGCAAAATTTTGATACCTGACTTGCGGGTCACACCATATTTCAGCAGCAAGTACACACCTTGCTAACTTGCCATCCAAGAATTGCTTCTTTTGAGGAATACTGCACTTACAAATGGAGACTTTCAAATAATAATTCCACCAGTGATTCCTGAGGTGTTCCTGGTATCCACTTGTAATAACGGACAGTTGCTGCCATGTGGCTATTCTGCTGTCTCACCAGAACTATCCTATTTGAGGTCCAGGACACCATTATAATTTGCGCCTTTGCCATTGGCCATCAAATCACCACAACATTATCCCCATTGTTTGACCTTCTGCATGAACATGGTGTGATGACACAGGACTACCAAGAAGACTGGTTAAACCCTGCAGTTTACTGGACATTTTGAATAAAGTGACATCTGATGCTGTCTCATGGCGTAGAGGTCACACTTTGGAACATAATTCAGAGTGATGCTCTGCCTGGTAGGCAAAGCTATCTTGCTGTGCAATCATCGGTATTTATTGTTACTGTTTCAAGTTTATGTGTATCATGACATAGTTAATTAAAACCATACATAAAAAATAATAACATATTTAATAAAACACTAATACAGTCCTGGGGACTTTCAGTTAAATTTGCAAGTGCTAGCTCTCAGCATGGTAAAGTGCTATGTGGAGTTTTATGACTGCATTAAGTCCATAGAAGGATCTGCGGCATCACCTTAACTATGGCACAATGGTACATGGTTGCACAGCAAATTGGAACACAATTCCGCAACACTATAACTCAAAGTGTGAATGGGAGAAAGAGTTAAAAAATATAAAAAATAGGAAAGACTTAAGTATTGCAGTTCATACATAAAATTACATTGTTGTCAGGTGGATTATTTAAAAATCTGGAAAGATAATTACTGATTTAATAATATTTACTGACAACATTGGTAAAGTGCTCAATGGATTTGTTAACAGTCTAGGTGTGTTACTAGTATACCACTGAGATGCTTAAATCATCCTTTGTCAATGACAGGTAATTTAGCCGCTGAGGTTTCATTGAAATCTACAAGGATTATTTCAAGGTCCTCTCAGCAGATGCATGCACGTTTTGAAGTGCACATCCTATGTAAGCTCTGTGACACTGCATATGTGTATTCAATTACTCCCACCAGGCTACTGTTTGTGCACCTCGGCTCTGGTGAATGTGTTGTAAAAGTGTTGAATACAGTTTCATAAAGCGGTTTTACCGGATTGCCTAAACTGTGATATTTAATTTTTGTGGTACCTCTTTTAATTCTACAGTAGTTTGGTGGCCTATGGATCCTTTCCCCTTTTTCGTGATGGGTTTGAAGCGCTGATGACCAGTTACTATTCTTTAAAAAATTATTATATTGCACTGTTTGTGTAACTGAGATTAAACAAAATGTATCAGTTAACATTCAAAATCCGTTTTCAAATTTCTTGACGAATCGTTATTACCACATGTATTGTTTTAAAGCAGCATACTTAACTTTCTACTAGAATTAGGAAATTAATTATTAAATGTATTTTAAGGGATCATTTCATATTCTGGGAACAATAATCAAAGTATGAAAATAAAGATGTCCTACTTGTGAATACAGCAATAGCGAGTAGAAGTGGCCACATATATAGCTTTGTTGGGAATAGGGAATGGCATAGTTTTTATCAATATCTCTACTATCATGTTCTAATACCAGGAGATACAACATTAGACCTTGTTGTTGAATGATTCTCTATCTTCTTGATCGAACTATGTATTTTTTAGCACAGGTGGGATTTTCTTCTTTTATTCTAGATTGATATACAAGGAAGATGGTGGCTTTTTGGACAGAGATCACAATGCTTCTCTTGGAGACATTTGAAGGCCAGCTACTTGATCTACCTTGTCTACTTTTATTCACCACTACAGCCTCAGGTTGAGGGATCAGTCAACATATGATTTGAGTCCCAGGGTTCCAGTCAACATCCAGGTATTTTATATTCCAAAATAAAGAGACAGGTTATGTTCCTATTGTCGACACCTTTGTATCATTCACTGATAAATAAGTTAGCAGTCGGTCTACTGCTTGATGGAGATTTACAAGTACAATTTCTGTTCACTGTATTTCAGAAGTTGGTCTGTGTGGAGAAAAGATTATCTCCAGCCATGTCTGCCCTTCTACCTTACTGTGACCCTACATGAAATAGAGCCCTGGCAGTCCTGTCTCTACCACTATTAAAAATCAAATTTTCTCTAGCACTAAAGCAAAACATCAAAGATTCTGGAACCAGTGTCTCTAACATCTTTCCTACTGACCTCCTGATCAAAGGACTAAACCGAACAGTTTTTCCTTTAAGGAACGTTTCTGCCTTCACCTGAACTAATCCTGATCTTATGCCTTGTCAGTTCTCTTCTCGCAAGTTTTGTATTTTTTGCAGTCTCGTAAATGCTTAAACATGATCTTTGCAACATTTAAAAAAGTATCAGGGTTTTTCAATTACACCTTTCCATGTGTTCTATGTAAAACATGCTAATGTTTTTTAGACGCAGCCCCGTCATAGAAAAATGCTAAATAAAATAAAAATAAAATAGTGCATCTGTGTATCACTGGTTGGCGTCAATTTAACTTGTGTAATGGGAGAATATGATGTGGCAGATGTCTAATGCTTTGCCGGATATAAATAATGCACCTCGTGGAACTCCTGCCAGTCTCAATTCCCTAAAAGATAGCTATTTGTGGCAATTTAAATATTTGAACATAGAAGAATGCGTCCTGACTCTGACTTACTGTGACAGGAAAACATAGTTTAAACACACAAGACTGACTAAAAATATCTACAAGAATATATAATGGAAAATAAAAAGCAATGTTAAAATAATGTTTTGGCTATCAGCCTTGGCACTCACGTGCACTTCCTTTTGGGCAGATGTGATCAGGCAACATGATGTCACAGTGCAAGAGAGCCGATGGCTGAAGATGCTAACCCATTGCTTTATGCTATACAATATGGTGGGCACAAGCAGAAAGTGAATTACAACTGAACTAGCCAATAGCTGAAAAGAGCTGTCCCAGAGCTCCTCCATAGATGTATAAATGTATTTTTATTTATACATTATTTTTTATATGAGACTAGCTAGACTACTAAAGCCTTCTCTAGATAAGACCTAAATAGACATGCTATTTATGCACAGCCACCACATTCTCATGTGGTCGTCACCATTACAAAGTGCATGACCAAGATGGCGACTGGTATGCTTCTGATGTAGAATATCTTCTCCTTTGGCATTGGCCAGACAAACCACATAGTAGATCACCAGGAGCATGCGTCTCTAAAAGTCCCACACCATGCTTCGATTTCCCGCACCGTGCTGTGTCCTATTTGCATTGCTGTCTATCACTAGCAGCACAGATCTGCCCTACCACATTTTCAGAGTAGGAATATCTAAAATGTGCACAGTCATTTATCATCGCAACATATATGTCTAAGGCATGATAAGGCTTTTCTTTGGCCTTAACCCTTCATCACCTGTGGCGGTAGATCAACGTCCACCGACATATCAGAATGGCATGTGAGAATGCAACACAGAGCTACCAGCCTTAATCTTCACACAGATGTAGGACTGTAAGGTTGACCTGGTAACCGCATACCCAAAATCGGGTTGTGAGGCAGTAGGAGCCTTAAATTCCCCAAACCCATAAGATTTTTACAATCAAGTTTAAGTCAAGTACTTTATTTAAGGTGCCCAATTGGGATGTGCCATTTATCCAACAGAGGCAAATAAACATGCTTGTTGGTGCTCCTTTACCACAACATGTTTGACTGCATTAGAAACCACTATGCTGTCTAAATTCCATGCAGACAGGGCTGGCACAGATTACTCTATCATACAAGGGGTTCATCTGAAACTTATATGGTGCCACACAGATCAATGCCAGGTATCTGGTGAAGAATTTTGCAAGGGCAATCACAGAGACAAGGGATAAAGGACAGTAGGCCAAGTGACAGCGTAAAACCCTTGCTTGTCAACTCCCTTCCAAAACCACTTGTTTGTTGTTTTCTGAACTACAAGTAAAGAAGTTGCTCTAGTTTTCAATAAACTTGGTCAAAACGTTATGATTCCACAATCAAGCACTAAGAGGCTTATTTATACTCCATTTGCGCCAAATTTGCGTCAATGTTTTTAACGCAAATTCAGCACAAAACTAACTCCATATTTTTATTTTGACGTTAGACTTGTCTAACGTCAAAATATTGGAGTTTGCTTTATTTGTTAGATGCGTGAACCTACTTTGCGTCAATGAGATGCAAGGTAGGCGTTCCCATCTAAAAAATGGTGCTATCCCCATAGCCCTATATTTATCCCCTGTGCGTTACGGGTGGGAGGAGGGGCAAAATAATGGTGCAAAGTTTGCTTTGCACCATTATTTAACATCCGGGTCAGACCAGGCTTTAGGGGACCTGTGGACCCATTCCCATGGTTAAACACCGTGGAAAGAGCCCACAGGTGCCCACCCCAAGCCCCAGGAACACCCCCACCCATACCAGAGGGACACCAGAGGATGGGGTGACCCTATCCCAGGTTAGTAGGGTAAGTATAGGTAAGCAATTTAAAAATTGTTTTAAAGTGCCATTGGGGACCCTGAAATGGTCCCCTCTACATGGCTCTGGGTGCATTAGCCATGCCCAGGGTACCCTTGTCCCCTGTGCTGGCCATTGGGGTGGTTGGCATGACACCTGTCTTTTATAAGACAGGAGTTATGTGGTATGTGTAGGAGGCTGGACTGGCTTGTAGTG
The DNA here is from genome assembly GCF_031143425.1 of Pleurodeles waltl. Lineage (NCBI taxonomy): Eukaryota > Metazoa > Chordata > Amphibia > Caudata > Salamandridae > Pleurodeles > Pleurodeles waltl. Next base: position 308,550,881 of record NC_090449.1, on the reverse strand, counting down.
AGTACCAAGGGGTACTTACACCTTACACCAGGCCCAGGTATCCCTTATTAGTGTATAGGGTGTCTAGCAGCTTAGGCTGATAGATAATGGTAGCTTAGCAGAGCAGCTTAGGCTGAACTAGGAGACGAGTGAAGCTCCTACAGTACCACTAGTGTCATATGCACAATATCATAAGAAAACACAATACACAGATATACTAAAAATAAAGGTACTTTATTTTTATGACACTATGCCAAAAGTATCTCAGTGAGTACCCTCAGTATGAGGATAGCAAATATACACAAGATATATGTACACAATACCAAAATATGCAGTAATAGTATTAGAAAACAGTGCAAACAATGTATAGTTACAATAGGATGCAATGGGGACACATAGGGATAGGGGCAACACAAACCATATACTCCAAAAGTGGAATGCGAACCACGAATGGACCCCAAACCTATGTGACCTTGTAGAGGGTCGCTGGGACTGTAAGAAAACAGTGAGGATTAGAAAAATAGCCCACCCCAAGACCCTGAAAAGTGGGTGCAAAGTGCACTAAAGTTCCCCAAAGAGCATAGAAGTCGTGATAGGGGAATTCTGCAGGAAAGACACAAATCAGCAATGCAAAAACGATGGATTTCCAAACGAGGGTACCTGTGGAACAAGGGGACCAAGTCCAAAACTCACAAGCAAGTCGGAGATGGGCAGATGCCCAGGAAATGCCAGCTGTGGGTGCAAAGAAGCTGCTACTGGACAGTAGAAGCTGAAGATTCTGCAGGAACGACAAGGGCTAGGAACTTCCCCTTTCGAGGACAGATCCCTCACGCCGTGGAGAGTCGTGCAGAAGTGTTTTCCTGAAGAAAGACCACCAACAAGCCTTGCTAGCTGCAAATCGTGCGGTTAGGGTTTATGGATGCTGCTGTAGCCCAGGAGGGACCAGGATGTCGCCAATTGCGTCTGGGGACAGAGGGGTCATCGAGCAAGACAAGGAGCCCTCTCAGAAGCAGGCAGCACCCGCAGAAGGGCCGGAAAAAGCACTACAAAGTGGAGTGAAATGGTGCTCACCTGAAGTCACACAAAGGAGTCCCACGTCGCCGGAGGACAACTTAGAAGGTCGTGCAATGCAGGTTAGAGTGCCGTGGACCCAGGCTTGGCTGTGCACAAAGGATTTCTGCCGGAAGTGCACAGAGGCCGGAGTAGCTGCAAAAGTCACGGTTCCCAGCAATGCAGTCTGGCGTTGGGAGGCAAGGACTTACCTCCACCAAACTTGGACTGAAGAGTCACTGGACTGTGGGAGTCACTTGGACAGAGGTGCTGGATTCAAGGGACCTCGCTCGTCGTGCTGAGAGGAGACCCAGGGTACCGGTGATGCGGTTCTTTGGTGCCTGTGGTTGCAGGGGGACGATTCCGTCGACCCACGGGAGATTTCTTCGGAGCTTCTAGTGCAGAGAGGAGGCAGACTACCCCCACAGCATGCACCACCAGGAAAGCAGTCGAGAAGGCGGCAGGATCAGCGTTACAGAGTTGCAGTAGTCGTCTTCGCTACTTTGTTGCAGTTTTGCAGGCTTCCGGCGCGGTCAGCAGTCGATTCCTTGGCAGAAGGTGAAGAGAGAGATGCAGAGGAACTCGGATGAGCTCTTGCATTCGTTATCTAAGGAAATCCCCAAAGCAGAGACCCTAAATAGCCAGAAAAGAGGGTTTGGCTACTTAGGAGAGAAGATAGGCTAGCAACACCTGAAGGAGCCTATCAGAAGGAGTCTCTGACGTCATCTGCTGGCCCTGGCCACTCAGAGCAGTCCAGTGTGCCAGCAGCACCTCTGTTTCCAAGATGGCAGAGGTCTGGAGCACACTGGAGGAGCTCTGGGCACCTCCCAGGGGAGGTGCAGGTCAGGGGAGTGGTCACTCCCCTTTCCTTTGTCCAGTTTCGTGCCAGAGCAGTGCTGAGGGGTCCCTGAACCGGTGTAGACTGGCTTATGCAGAAATGGGCACCATGTGTGCCCATGAAAGCATTTCCAGAGGCTGGGAGAGGCTACTCCTCCCCTGCCTTAACACCATTTTCCAAAGGGAGAGGGTGTAACACCCTCTCTCTGAGGAAGTCCTTTGTTCTGCCTTCCTGGGCCAAGCCTGGCTGGACTGCAGGAGGGCAGAAACCTGTCTGAGGGGTTGGCAGCAGCAGCAGCTGCAGTGAAACCCCGGGAAAGGCAGTTTGGCAGTACCCAGGTCTGAGCTACAGACCTGTGGGATTATGGGATTGTCCAAATTATGCCAGGATGGCATAGAGGGGGCAATTCCATGATCATAGACATGTTACATGGCCATATTCGGAGTTACCATTGTGAAGCTACATATAGGTAGTGACCTATATGTAGTGCACGCGTGTAATGGTGTCCCCGCACTCACAAAGTTCGGGGAATTGGCCCTGAACAATGTGGGGGCACCTTGGCTAGTGCCAGAGTGCCCACACACTAAGTAACTTAGCACCTAACCTTTACCAGGTAAAGGTTAGACATATAGGTGACTTATAAGTTACTTAAATGCAGTGTAAAATGGCTGTGAAATAACGTGGACGTTATTTCACTCAGGCTGCAGTGGCAGGCCTGTGTAAGAATTGTCAGAGCTCCCTATGGGTGGCAAAAGAAATGCTGCAGCCCATAGGGATCTCCTGGAACCCCAATACCCTGGGTACCTCAGTACCATATACTAGGGAATTATAAGGGTGTTCCAGTATGCCAATGTAAATTGGTAAAATTGGTCACTAGCCTGTTAGTGACAATTTGAAAGAAATGAGAGAGCATAACCACTGAGGTTCTGATTAGCAGAGCCTCAGTGAGACAGTTAGGCATCACACAGAGAACACATACCTATAGGTCACAAATTATGAGCACTGGGGTCCTGGCTAGCAGGGTCCCAGTGACACATAACAAACATACTGAAAACATAGGGTTTTCACTATGAGCACTGGGCCCTGGCTAGCAGGATCCCAGTGAGACAGTGAAAACACCCTGACATACACTCACAAACAGGCCAAATGTGGGGGTAACAAGGCTAGAAAGAGGCTACTTTCTCACAGTATGGATGGTTTTTAGTCAGGAAATGATGCTAGGCTCGTTAAAGACATTTTTTTTTTTTTTGCCTCTAACCAGCCTAATGTTATTTTTTGGTGCAAAATCCCCTTCCCCATACCTTCAACCTCACCCGGCTAACTTAATTTTCCCAGACACTGGCCCACCCTTTCTGCCGGCTTGCGGGTTTCAATAAATTTGGCACCCGGCTGGCACCCTTAAATGACGCAAGCCGGCGCTATACTTTTTGACGCAAAACTGTGTTTGCGCAGTTTTGCATCATAAAGTATAAATATGGGCCTTAGTCCAAAATTTCAGAGCAGGCTTTCTTTTCAAAGCGGTGATGTAACGATTTTTTTTTCCTGGCAAACGTTCAGTTCAGTGCACACATAATAGCAAGCATTAATGAATAATACATTAACATCGGTGTAAAAATCAACTCTGCCCTACTTCAATGCTCACGATCAGAAAGTAAATAAATTCTCTTTGCCCGGAGCGGTAAGCATGAAAACAGCATTAACACAGTGTGTGTGAAGGAGTTTCTGGACCGGCAATAAATGAGAGCTGAAGTCTTCGGACAAAAGAGAAAGAAGGAAGCAGAACTGAAGGAATAGGGAATCGGGCAGAGAGAAGCACTGAGTAGAGATAGCAGGTGATGAAAATAAAAAGGTTAGGTTTGGTGTGAGGTCCTGTGTAGGTTGGTGAACATTTAAACTGATTCTGTTTAAAGACTTGGACAGATTTAGATAAGTCAAGCAAAGTTCGCAAATTTCTTTCTTCTCCACCTGTTCATCACTAGTTTTGGGAAATTCTCTTCCAAGACCACTTTAAAAAGAACTGGAGCAAACCAGTACATTTTACAGCACCATTTCGCAAGTAAATTGGCTAAAAAGTCACAGACTATACAAGCACTGGTAAATTATTTTAGTTATGATGTAACCATCAGAGCAGCGAAATACACCTATCAGGCATCAAGGAAAGTGAGCCATAATACCAGCAATACATGTCCGCATATCAGCATCAACTTGAAATATTTTGGAAATACACTCATTTTGTTCCCCAAACTTTAAATTGTCACATTAATTAGATACTCAAATTTTGTTTCCAAATACCAGCTTTTCATTATTTTCAGATAATACACTGTTTTTCTCTCAGTTTATCAGCTTTTCATTAGTAGTGAGTGCATGCCACTTGTCTCCAAATCTTAGCTTCTCCTACTCCAGTGAATACACACTATTTATTGATTTTCAGTATATTTTCAGTATATTATATATGATATCCCGCCATCTTAAATTTCAAAAATACAATTTAAATGTATATTTAGTTTTTAGTTTAACAAAAGTGCATCACTTTCATAAATATACATTAACTGCTCATCTCTTTTCTTCCGCTTCAATTATAACCATGGCTCTTTATCCCCTCTCACCGTTCTGCCTTTCCTAGTAAGCCTCGGTATTCCCTCCACGGACCACGAATGTTCTCATATTTTGGGAGCATCTCCTCCCCTCCTACACCTCGTAAACCCATCTTTCTGCCGTCATTTACTAGTCCAAATATTTGGCCCATGGCTTTATAGTTAGGGCAAATGTCTGCCCTATTGCTTTGCAGAATCCCCCTAGCCATCATCATTGCCAGGTCATAAAACATACACTTGAACTTAGGTATGGTGGAATCTCTGCAGACCTCCAAAAAGTGTGGTTTCCATCCGCATTTCAACATAAATCCCAATCAGTATAAAATCTTGACAATGCACACTTTTTGATCCCAAATTCTAATGTATCTTTATTTATTAAACATGCAAGGAATTTGAAATGTTCTGACATAACAATGTTTTGATCCCCAGGTACCGTCTTCTAATTTGTAGTATATGTACACTTTTCTTCAGAAACACAACCCTGCCATTTTCCAAAAATACTCTGCTGCCCCCAGAAATTAGCTGGTTATTTTCTAAAAATGTACAGCTAGTGTGACAGTTTCAATGGCTTCACTATTTTAGTCTCCAGACAGTAGCTGTTCCTTTGTACCCATATACAGTCTCATGAGCATATAAAGTTTCAGATGCCCGTATGGTCTCATTTTCCCTGTATCATCTAATTTGATCACATACATTTGTTTTATCACATGTAGTCCCATGTCCATTGTTAGAAATATCCCTTTCTGCAGGATCATCCCCATACTTCTTGCCGTCCTTCTCCTCTTCATCTGACCCTGTTTTTGTTGGCTTTAGTATTCTGGGCACTTTACCGCTGCTATGTAGTACTAAAGTGCATGTGCTCTGTGTCTAAAACGTGGTAACATTGGCTTCTCTATGATTGACATATATGGTTTACGAGTAAGTCCCTAGTAAAGTGCACTATATGTGTGCCCATGGCCTATAAGTCAAATGCTACTAGTGGGCCTGCAGCACTGGTTGTGCATCCCACTACGGTAGCCTTTCAAACATGGTCAGGCCTGCCATTACAGAACCTGTGTGTGCAGTTTAAACTGCCATTTCGACCTGGTAAGTGTACCCACATGCCAGGCCCAATCCTTTTATTACATGTAAGGTATCCCTAAGATAGGCCCTCGTTAGCTCCAAGGGCAGGATGCAGTGTGTTTAAAAAGTTGGAAATGTACTTTTAAGTCTAACATGTCCAGGTAGTGAAAAATTCTTGAATTCGTTTTTCCTAATCTCTCCCATTCGCCACCACTGAGGTTACCTTTGGAACATCTTCTAAGTGTAATTTCCAGTTGGGAAAAGTTAGAAAAATTGAGTTTGGTGTCTCTGGACTCACAATTTAAAAATACATCTTTTTGTAAAGTTGTTTTTAAATTGCAGGTCTGAAATTGTTACTTTTAGAAAGTTGACATTTTCTTACTTTAACCATTCTGTGGCTTAGCCTGCCTCCGAATACACATCTGGGTTTAGGAGACAGCTACATTTGTGCATTCTCTTCAGACAGCCACAAACAGGAGGGGCTGGGTGTGACAGGAGATACTTCTGCATACTGATAGTCATCCTGGGCAGGGGAAGGTAGAGGTTCACACTTAAATCTGAAAAGGTTGTGTCCTGCCCTTACACAAAGGGCTGATTACCCCTACTGGTAGTCTGGAGCCAGGGCTGGGTTGAAAGGGAACTTTGTGCACTTCAGAGAATTCTTTTGAAGTTACCCTTATATCAAAGGCCATATTGGGTATAAGTACAGGGTCTCTGACACCATATACTCAGAACACTCCTGGACTGGGAACATTCTACCAGGAAGAAGGACTGCTGTCCTTCAGATGGGACTGTCCCTTTGCTATTTGCTCTGTTGCGTTGGCCTGCTGCCTGCTACTTCTTGCCTGGGAATGAGAGGAGTGGATTTAACTCTCTACATCCGGTAATCTAAAGTTTCTTCAAGGGCCTGACTGAGCTTGGCTCTTGTTTCTAAAGTTTCAGGGATATCAAAGACTTCACCTGCATCTTGCTACCAGCACCCGGGCTCCTCTGCTATATGTTCTGCTCTACCAAGTGGTGCCAAATCCAGTCCTGGGCTCCTGGAGGTGAGTGTGGTGCTGCAATAAAAGAACTGATGCAAATACACTGGTGCGTCACTTGGAACCAATTTCATCCTGCTGCAGAAATGCTGCTTTGCTGCTGCCAGCATCGACGTCGCGGACACTGCTTGCTGACTACGTGATGCAACAACCCCGTACTTACAACACAGCACTGGCTTGGCCGACACAGCACCAACGCATCGGAACCAGTACTCATCGCTTCTGGATATGGACGCATCAATGAAGTTGCCCGATCAGGAAACAACACATTACCTGGCAGCGCGACACATCTCCTCCCCTGGATCAACGCATTGTCACTGAGCATCGACGTAACAAAAGTACTGTCAGTGGGTCTGTGTGACTCCTGCACCCAGCCCGCGCTCAATTGCAGTCAGGCTGCACTTTTGGATTTGCTTCGGTCCAGCGCAACCAGAAAGCTCCGATTGGAGCTATTGTCTTCTAAGCATTGCATTTTGATTTAACCTTTAAAAATTCATAACTTCATGTATTGGCTATTTCTCTAAACTGAAATGGTGTTTTCACCATGTTACTGTAAGTATGCACAAACACTTTACACATTGCCTTTTTATTTTAGTCTGACTGTTCTGTGCTAAGCTACCAGAGGGTAAGCACAGGTAAACCTTTAGCGTGTATCTTACTTGCCCTGACTAGGATTGTAGCCCCTACTCGGACAAAGTGCAAACCTCTGCCAACTAGAGACCCAATTTCTATCTTCCATGTACAATACAATATTCTAGGTAAAATGTTATTGCTCATGTACAGTTTACTGCCCATATATAATCACATTTGCACATAGTGTTATTTGATTTCCCTAGTACGGCCTCAGATGTGTATGCACAGTATTATGTGCTAATGCGCAGCTGTATTTGCTGATGTACACTTTCCTTTGACCAAGTTCAATCATACTTGGCAATGTGAAATTCCAGTTGCTCATTGAAAGTCTTATTTACACTTTCTCTTTTTCCAGTCTATGGTCACATGCCCATGTATTGTGCCATTGGTCCAGTTAGTCTCTTTTACTGATCAGGTTTGCCAATATGCAGTCTTGTGCCTGCGTTGAGTTTTCAATGTCAATAGGCAGTGTTATTTTAATTTCCATGTGCTGGCTCGTATGACAATGCAGTCGATTGTGTCTGTATGTAGCCATATGCACAGGTGCAGCTCTTTTGCACATTTACCTCCAACTTATGCTTGGAACTGCACACATTGTTGTCAGTGGAGGAAAACTGACTGATGAGCCATAACTTGGGTGACACCAGTTCTAGGCTGCTTGTGTGCTGATTCAGGGAGAACCTTGCTTGTCTGTTCCTGTTGGAGCAGGGTCCAAACTGAGGTGGCATGGTGTACAAAATAACAATGGACTGGGATGTGGCCTGATTAATAACTAGTGGCTGAGAATAATACAAGCATGCCATCCATAACTTCTTTGTATACTCTAGGTATCTCCCTAAGTGGGATGGGTATGCAGATTAGTGAGTCCCGTGCATGCTTTGTCACTGGAGCAAAGCTACACCCGGCTGATGAGACCTAACGAGGATGAAAGTGGTCCTAGGCTGCTTGTGTTGTGAATGCCAAGGTTGCTGAATATCAAGGCTGTCTTGCCTTTGTTCCAGCTCAAGGCTCTTTCTTCCACCACCCTATGCTTCCTCTCTCTTTATCTCACTCTGGATTTAATCCTTGCTTTCTCTCTTTGTCACTGATTTCCCATCTTTCAATTCCTGTCTTCTGTTTCTGCATGTCTCTCTTTCTCTCTTATTCCGAGTCAAGGTCTGATGGTGAAAAATAACTCCCAGTCCCCAAAAATGAATGCTGGTGCCTATCACTGGCAGTAACATGCACAAATTAAGACCGGCTTATCAGCCATTACTGCATTGCAGTGTAGTGTAGCATTTAGGTCCTGCTTCATTCCCTGTTTTTCAGGCAGCTGGCATGGCACTCCATGGGGGAATGCATGGTTGGCAGAGTATTAAATATGTTGTGATCCTGTGTGGGAGGGATTTTGATGTTCACATGAGCAGAGAGGAGCTCTTGTCTTGGGGCACAGTGCCTAACAGTGTGATGGAAGAGGAGTTGTGAGAGATAAGGGCAATGCTTATAATTAGGACTAAATCAAATAGGCAGCTACACAGCACCACTCGAGCCACACGGGCAGTGAGGTGCTGTGTGCATGTACACTAAAAAAAATGGGGTGTAGGTAATCAAAGAGGCCCTGGTAGGGCCTATGGCAATATACGCAAGACAGAGGTACTGTCAAATTAGTAAAATGATTCCAAATGGGCATGAATAGGAGTTGGTGACATGAGCAATAGCCATGCACCTTTATTAAAAGAAAGGATACAACCTACTGCTGTGCAAATACACCTAATGAGAAAGGAAATAAGCTGGAGAGGAATCAGGATTGTCATCTGAGCCTAAACTAACCCTTCTTTAAAAGGCTCATATTTCACCCACACCTGCTAAGCTGAAGGAAGGAAGATGATCATCAGTCAGTCAAGCCCTAGTGCAGTCCTGTGTCATACCCTATCCAGACTGGCACCCTGCACATGCGATTGGGAAAGATGAAGCACATGGTATGATGCTGCCCTGATAGTAAAAGAACAAATTAACCTATTCCGTGTTACCCTTTTGCCTTCACTCCTCAATGTAAGCCCAGCACTTTTTCTTAGATCCCAGACACCATTCCTCTGTCAAGCATTTTCATGAGTAGACGTTTGACCACTGCGCTGCCAACTGCTACGGAAGGCCAGCACTGCAATTGAGGATAAGCAACCAGGGTAGGGAGGAGCAACTGGGGACGGGGGCTAGACTAGAGCCTCACTTGAGGGCAAATGTCAGTCACATGACCTGGCCGGGCCTGTAAATACAGTCGATAATTGAAAAGTTGGAAAGCAAGCAAGCAATAATATGTAAGTCTGGGAAAAAAGCAGGAAGTAATGGAAATCCAACCATGATTAGCAAATACATGAGTAATAGTGAATGAAAATGAATGTTGGTTAAATAACTCTGCAAAGTGCTCCAGCATCTTTTTTCAGTAATGTTCTAGTGCCAGCGAATAAATAAAATACTCATGTTTGTATGCTACATTTTTTTTTTTTTATTAGATGTATGGTCTTAGCTCAAATTGTAGTCACCCATAAATGCAAGTGACATCGCTTGATTTGTGATGTGAGCAAGAGTAAATGTTCCCGCATTCTTTTCTCTACATAGTAGAGTACTTTGCCCACACAAATGGGCAATATTTCCTATTTCTTCAGTGCTGACTGCTGCTGATAATGGAATTCTTGTTTTCTTGTAAGGAAAAACTGTTTTCCTCTCTACTTTGAAACTGGCTAGATGTTGGTGATGTTTTTCTTCCAACAGGTTAAAAGTGGCACAAAGTTGTGATTTCATTGTGGAGGACAATGTGTTGATACCTAAATAGAGCAGTGCAACTTAACCCATTTAATTATTCCTGGAACCAGGGGACCCTTAGTTAGTCATTATTGGAATCAGGAGATAGCACTGAGCCATTACTGGAAGCTAGGGACCCTGCCCTCAGCATTTTTGATAACTTAAACCAAAACAAATATACTAGAAATACAGCAACAAGCATTCATCATATAAATAAACAAATTAGGAAATCTTTTTTTTCTTCACAAACAAAAGTAAAAGAATCCATAAATTAATTTTGATGGGAAGGTTGGACTTTTTCAAATTCAAATGAAGCCACTCATCGTCCATACTACAGTGTTTGGTGCACTTGCACTGCTCCCACAAACCAATCTGTGGATAATACCTTTCATTTTTAGCTTTCAATTTCAAATTCCTTGACATTGACAGCACTTCTCAACATTTTCAATTTTACATTTTATTTCTACCCTCTGAGTATGCTTTGTGGACCCCCAGGGGGTTCCTGGAACAGGATAAGAACCCATAAAGTATAGTAATCAGTTTGTGAGAGAAATTGCACACCCCTAATCTCTAGTAATTAAATGGTCTGTGCAGGGGCGCACCCTGGTCAGTAAGATTTGGGGACGGGGAGAGCTTCATATTTACAGGCAATCAGGCTGGCATATAGGGGGTCATTCCGACCCTGGCGGTAAAACCCGCCAGGGCCGTGAACGACGGAAAGCACCGCCAACAGGCTGGCGGTGCTTTCCTGCCCATTCTGACCGCGGCGGTAAAGCCGCGGTCAGAAAAGGGGATCCGGCGGTTTCCCGCCGGATTTCCCCTGGCTGGGCTGAACCTCCATGGCGGCGCTGCAAGCAGCGCCGCCATGGGGATTCCGACCCCCTTCCCACCAGCCTGTTTCTGGCGGTTTTTACCGCCAGGAACAGGATGGCGGGAACGGGTGTCGTGGGGCCCCTGGGGGCCCCTGCACTGCCCATGCCACTGGCATGGGCAGTGCAGGGGACCCCTAACAGGGCCCCAGCATGATTTTCACTGTCTGCATAGCAGACAGTGAAAATCGCGACGGGTGCAACTGCACCCGTCGCACCCCTGCAACACCGCCGGCTCCATTCGGAGCCGGCTTCTGTGTTGCAGGGCCTTTCCCGCTGGGCCGGCGGGCGCTCCCTTGGCGGGCGCCCGCCGGCCCAGCGGGAAAGTCAGAATGGCCTCCGCGGTCTTTTGACCGCGGAGCGGCCAAGTGGCGGTTCCCGCCAGGCGGGCAGCGCCCGCCGCCCGCCGGGGTCGGAATGACCCCCATAATGTTTAAATACATTATAGGACAAGTAGGGTGCATGAGTGGGGCCTAAGGGGCCGTGGAAAGGGAGAGGAATGGGGTTTTGGGGAAACAGTAAGAGGGAAACTAAATATTCTGTAAACTAACCAATATTTTTGAGCACTTTCATACAGAGTGTGAGTGTGTTTTATGTCTTAATGTATGTAAAAATACCTTCTGAAATCCGACTGATATCTCACAATACCTGACTGAAAGCACCTGAACCCAACTATTTATCAGAAAATACATTCATTAGGGAGGTGTAACACCCCATACACCCCCCCACCAAAGCTACTCCCCTGTGTCTGTTAAATCAGGAGACCTCCGTTACTACACACTTTTGCAACTGTCAACATTGCTTTGTGTCATTTGGTTTATGTTTATACAGTGTTCACTATTGCCACGGTCTCCGTCCCCGTCCAACAAACTAATTCTGAATGTTGTGGGTCTTACACCACAAACGTAGGTGCACAGTAAATGAGTTTCGGTTACAGTAGGCTTTTAAGTCTCTCCCAACCATTTATCTTCAGTGACTCAGTGTCGGTGAATTCCTTGCACCAAAGGGGAAAAGAGGGGCTCCTAAAACTCTTCTGCAAAAGGCTAGATGCACAAGCCCGTCCTGCTCCCTCTTACATATATGTATGTACCTGCTGAGCCCAGCGTTGGAGGAAGGGAGAGTTAAGAAACTACTGTGTATGGGTGTGTTTGTGGGGTGCGTGTTAATGGTTGTGCAGAGATCCTGACAACTGCACCTCTCTATGCCTCAGTTCCTCCATCAGCTCAAGATGTAAGTGCTTAGAAATATGCTAAACCCAGCGTGAAGGGCAATATAAAACACTGCGCGTTAAGAGGAGGATTTGTTCAACTGGGATATGAGGAGGGGGAGGCAGCCCCTTCTGCAGACTATCTCGCCTTCACACAGAACCACTAAAACGTTCAATGTGCCTCACAATATTCTGTTTATTTACACTATGATCACCACACACCTCTGGCCTCTGCGTCAATTGTACATTAACAAAGTAACATTACACCCTTTTATCTCATGGTATCACCGGCCTGACTCCTTTCACTAATTTTAGTACTTTAACTTGTTCTGAAAACGGTGTAGTGTTTTGTGCTGGGGACCTATGTGAAGGGCATAAAGTAAAAGGCACTGGCAAAGTTAATAGGTCTAGCCTTTTTGCCTTTGTCATTGTTTTTGGTGATGCTGTGCAGCATCAAGTAACAGAAATGCCTTCACCAGTGTTTTACAGATATTTTATGCCACTTAGACAGCAGAGCACATTTGTGGCCTCTTACAATGAGGTATGTGTGTGTGTAGGCATCACCATGAATGCTCGCACGTATGGCACCACAGAGATAAATTTGAATTATTTGTTGTTGACGGTTCTAAGATGGTGGACGCCACTTGGAACAGTAAACTAAAACAACTAATTAAATCATGTGAGAAGCACTCCCAACAGGTTTCAGTTTGCATTTTATTTCAGAAAGCAGAAAAAACAGTCACCTTCAAAGAATTCTTTAAATTTCCTAGGCTTTACGCATTTCATACATATCGTCCTTGATCACAGGCCACATGCTTGGATTGAGCAAATAATTGCAGGCACCTGATTCCTTCATTAAATACTCTGGTGAGTTGCACATTGCATTTTGGTAAAGGTAGTCTTGCATGTTTATATTGTATCTTTGGTAGATATACAGCTTTAAAAAAAATGTGTAAAGAATTCTTTGAATGTTACTGGCTTTGCTGCTTTCCAAAATAAACTGCAAACTGTTGAGAGTGCGCTTTCTGTCTGGAGGACAACTTTGTTTTTCACATAATTAACGGCCTGTCCAGCCGTGAAAGCAGCACCACTGCAGATAGAGAGCAGGTCTGTGTGAGACTTTACTACATCGTCATATAAAGAGCAACAGGAGGGAATAATTTCAGCAAAACTCGGTAACTGTGCTTTGAATTCGCCTACCAAGGTTTTTAAATGTGCTTTAATGTGTTTTTGGCTGCAGCAACCTACCAAGGCAGAAATTATAGTCTACTAAAGATGTAATATAAATGTGCAGGACTACCACTACCAAGATGCATTGTGTAACTCACCAGAGCATTTAATCACGTAATCGGGTGCCTGCAATCATTTGCTCAACCCAAGCATTTGGCCTGTGACCAAGGTCGAGATGTCTGAAACGCGTAAGGCCTGGAAAATGTGTAAAGAATTCTTTGACTGTTACTGGCTTTGCTGCTTTCCAAATTGAACTGCAAACTGTTGAGAGTGCGTTTTTTGTCCGGAGGACGACTTTGTTTTGTATATATATATATATATATATATATATACATACATATGTGTATATATATATATATATATATATATATATATACATAGATATATTAAAAACGAAGTTGTCCTCATGTGAAAGCGCACTCCCAACAGGTTAATATAAACGGGAAGAAAAAGCAAAGCCAGCAACTCACAGTGAATTCTTTAAGCAGTTTCATTATTCCAGGCCTTAAGTTGTAAAATCATCTCTGGACACATGTTTCAAGGTCAGTCCTTTCTTCAGCAGAGAAAAATATAAAAGTATTTCACCCTCGTAGGTGCAGCCAGTGCTGGAGGTGTTCCAGGCATCTCTTTCTTACTGAAAAGACCGGCATGGCTTCAGCTTGACTAATTACAGGCACCTGATTAGTCTCTTTAAATACTAGTCCGCCCCAGTGGGCCTCTCAAGTGAGCAGTGCATGCTGGTTGTGGTGGTCCTGCAATTTTTTCATTTTGCCCCAAGTGGGTTGCTGGAGCCAAACGAAATAATGACCCAAAGTGCAAAACCTTTGTAGGCGAATCCAAAGTAAAATTGTCAGATTTGCTGTGAATAACCCAACCTGATTGCTCTTATGTGACAATCCATTTTTAGTCACACAGACCTGCTTCGATGTGCAGTGGTGCTGCCTTCCCGGCTGGACAGGCCGGTTAATTATCAAAAACAAAGTTGTCCTCATGTGAAAGCGCACTCCCAACAGGTTAATATAAACGGGAAGAAAAAGCAAAGCCAGCAACTCACAGTGAATTCTTTAAGCAGTTTCATTATTCCAGGCCTTAAGTTGTAAAATCATCTCTGGACACGTGTTTCAAGGTCAATCCTTTCTTCAGCAGAGAAAAAAATATAAAAGTATTTCACCCTCGTAGGTGCAGCCAGTGCTGGAGGTGTTCCAGGCATCTCTTTCTTACTGAAAAGACCGGCATGGCTTCAGCTTGACTAATTACAGGCACCTGATTAGTCTCTTTAAATACTAGTCCGCCCCAGTGGGCCTCTCAAGTGAGCAGTGCATGCTGGTTGTGGTGGTCCTGCAATTTTTTCATTTTGCCCCAAGTGGGTTGCTGGAGCCAAACGAAATAATGACCCAAAGTGCAAAACCTTTGTAGGCGAATCCAAAGTAAAATTGTCAGATTTGCTGTGAATAACCCAACCTGATTGCTCTTATGTGACAATCCATTTTTAGTCACACAGACCTGCTTCGATGTGCAGTGGTGCTGCCTTCCCGGCTGGACAGGCCGGTTAATTATCAAAAACGAAGTTGTCCTCATGTGAAAGCGCACTCCCAACAGGTTAATATAAACGGGAAGAAAAAGCAAAGCCAGCAACTCACAGTGAATTCTTTAAGCAGTTTAATTATTCCAGGCCTTAAGTTGTAAAATCATCTCTGGACACGTGTTTCAAGGTCAATCCTTTCTTCAGCAGAGAAAAATATAAAAGTATTTCACCCTCGTAGGTGCAGCCAGTGCTGGAGGTGTTCCAGGCATCTCTTTCTTACTGAAAAGACAGGCTTGGCTTCAGCTTGACTGATTACAGGCACCTGATTATATATATATACATAGATATACATATATATATATATATATATACACATAAATATGTAGTTGCTGGGAAAAAAGGTTAAAAGCATGTTTTAGTTAGATGAAAATGAAATGTAAGTTAAAACACGGCATTTGAAACTAACAAAGCCATAGAAATTCACCAGTTACATTTATCTCAAGCAATGTGCCTGCACCATGCACAATTTTGCCATCAATGATGTCATTTTACATGTTGCAATGGTGTCATCAATGATGTCATAAAACATGTCATGAGTGAGGCAATATGTGAGGTAATTAGCAGTGCCTGACGAGGGAGCGAGAAACTTTTGCACTCCCATCCAACAGGAGCAGCTTTCTTCTCCCACCAGGTGAGAGGACATAACACTTCTGCTCTTGTGGGCACGGAAACAATGGCCCTGGGGGTTAAGGTCCATGGGACATGCTAAAGGCCTGGGTAGGGGACTGCATAGCCCCCGTTTCTTTAAAATAAAGTCAGACTCAGGGTTGGGCTCCCCAGGGACTGATAAAGTCTTAGAGTGTGAGGCCGCACAACCCCTTCCAAAAAAATTATCAAATTGGCAACACTTGGGCCCTGGTCCAGTCCAGGGATTTTTTTAAGTTATTTTTTTAATTTTAACGCAGTTTCATGGATCCACTGTAAATGTGTGGTATTTTTTTTTAATTGCTTTCCATCTTCTGGGACCCCCTCCCACCAGGCATAAGGAGGGTAGGGTATTTCCACCCTACTCCTTTATATGTTTCCACCTTTTCAGGACAAAGGACATAGGGCCTCATTATGATTTCGGCAGTCAAAACAGTTGACCGCCGAAGTCACGCCGGCCAGGAGACCGCCAGTGATGGTGGTCTTGGGACCCCCATATTATGACTTATGGCAGCTCTCTGCCATAAACTGAGCATAAAGCTGCCAGCAACCATACTGGTGGTCGGCGGTCTAGTGGAGGTTGCTCAGCTGGCACCGCCACGTCATCACAACACCGACAGCCATATTACAACTTTGTAATCGGCGTGGTGGTGTTGTGGTGATGGGGCCGTGCCGGTGGAACAGGCCCCATGGACCCTGTTCCCTCCCGGACGACCACCGCAATCAGGTAAGGTGATCGTCCGACAGGGGAGGGGGGGTGTTGAGTGTTGTGTGCGTGAATGGGGGTGTGAGTGTGTGTGAATGGAGAGGAAGGCGTTTGTGTGCATGTGTGTGCATGTATATGTGTGAATGTGTGAATGCGTGTCAGCGGGGAGTGGGGGGGTTGTCATGGACGTGTGTATGTGTGTGAATGTGTATACATGGATGTGTGAGCATGTAAGTGGTGTATGCATGCATGGATGAGGGCGAGGGGTATGTACGGGGTTCGGGGCATGGAGGGTGGTGTCTACGGGGTTTGGAGGGTGGGAGGGGGGCCGTGGCTGTTTCAGGGGTGGTGGAGGAGTCACATACTGGTGACAGGAATGTTAATTCCTGTTGCCAGTATCCTTTCCACCAGGGAATTCCTGGTGGGGTTGCCACCAGGAAATCCCTGGCAGAAAGGAGACTCATCATACCGTCGGCTGTATAAGGTGGACCGCTGGGCTGAAGGTGGTACACCTTTGGCCCTGTGGTCCCACAGCCTTGGAGGTACAGGCGGTGAACTGGTTGCTTTGCAACCCATTCACCGCCGTGATCATAATTTGGCAGTTCTGCACCGCCCTGCTGTCGGCGGTGTTACCACCACCGCCAGCGTGGCGGAGCAGGACTGCCAAACTCATAATGTCCACCTGAGACCCTGATGTTTTAAAATGGCTGCCATCACATCTTTGTTGATGTGGTAGCAGCCAATTAAATCTTATATTAAAATCTGTCTGCTCCTCGGATCCTCCATGGTGTGAAATATCTGACCTCAATAGCTCTAAAACAACTAAACAGAATTACACTAAATCACAAAAAGCACACTTTCTGGACCAAGACCAAGACCTACCTTTCTTTCAAATTTGGTGTAATTCCGTTCAGTTATTTTGTGTATATATATCTATCTATATATTTATATATATATATATATATATATATATATATATATATATATATATATATATATATATATAAAGATATATCAAAAAAGACAAGAATGGAGCGTGCGGGCAGGGACGCCATTTCTTGTGGGGAAAAACATCACACAAGGAAGTGCAGTGGTAAGAAAGATGAAAAAGAAAAAAAAAAATTCCTGAGCAGAGGAGAGATACAAATCATCAAATCAAATGGATAATAAATACGCTCTGCTTCATGGGAAGGACAAAAACAAGACGAGGAATAACTTAATTAAGAAGAAAGCACATGAGAGGGACAAGAGAGCCAACCAACGATAAGTAGTGGGCTGGCTGTAAGCCCACTGTACCTTTTGCTATAGTCCACAACAAGTCTTTTGACAAAGACAGTTAACAGCTGACTGTAGGCGAGACCTAAAACTGCAGAAGAATATAGGAATTCTTGCTGTCATGTTTACTTGTTGTTCATGCAGTCCAGCTTTGCAAAGGGCCTTCCACCACCCAGCAAAACGTGAAGCTGCATTTTTAGTAACTTTTGAACCTTTTGAGCTAGAAACGATTTTTTTTCACATCTGCAGATAATGCGGCAGATGATTATAGTGCAAATGCAGCAAATCTATAATAATGCGAAAATTGACCCAGCGACACTATAACATAATTCCAGTGGTCATGATCATGGTTAGTTAGGGCAATTCAAGGCTAGCAAATAGCAAGCCACCAGTGCCTAGCCTAAATGATGTTGATGCTGCTCTGATCATGAATTGCGAGCCCAATGTGAAATAAGATGAAGACGTACAACTACTGGTGAGAGACTGCTCATTGTGTATGATACATTTGGCTATTGTAGAAATTGGCATTGTTCTTCAAATACTATGTATCGGGCGTCAATTCAAGCGTTCTTGGAGCCCTAAGCGAAATTTCATTTCGTTGATTGTGTGCGCCCTGTTGCCTCCTAAAAGTGAAATTAGTGCAGCCCTTTGGCACTTCCTTGCGGATAACTGTGGTGACGATGTAAAGCAGCTGCCTAAAATTGGTTTAAGATTGCACCGATCTTTGTGCTGCACCATTTCAGGTGAGCTCTTATCAGGGTACTTCGAGTTTCCCATAGAACTCATCTGTTCCTGAATTTTTGTCCGTATTCTTTTACTATGGCTGTCAAGTGGCCATTGGCATGTGTGAGACATATAGCCAGCCCTGAGCTTATATCCTTTAGCAGTTCGTAGTTATTTTACACACAATCTTAGAAGTAACACTACAAGGCCCAGAATGCAATGTGATGTTGGTGAAAAGGTAACACGTGGCACGAAGCCTATTTGTCACCTATTGTTCTTAACTCCATTACCTTTTAAAGAGCAGTGAGGAAAACCAGAGATGTGGCATTACAAACGCCCTGCCCCCATCTAATGTCTGCTGAATCTGTGAGACTCGGCTCGGTAGCACAGCTCCCGTTTTCCCTTTGATTCTGTAATCTGATCCCGAATTGATTTTAATTAAGCCCCTGGCAACAACACCAAGAGCTGTCAAAAGCAGAAAGCCGGGGGAATGTCGCAGGAGCCAGCACACGATTCCCCTGGGGGTGAAAAGACAGCTGCCCTCGCCCCCACGTCCTCATCAGTCAAACACTATTACTGAGAAAGGGGCATTGAAAAAAAAACACAAGCATTTGCAATGCAACTGGTCTCGCATTATGTCGAGTTAGAGCTATTAGCGTTGTAAACTCCTAACCGGACTTTTCTTGCCACATTAAATGAAAAAATAAATACGAGCGCAATCGCGCTGCGAAATAGAGAGAAAAAGTAGTCCAGAAACCATATGGAAAACATGGAGCCTCGTATGTTTCCAGTAGTTTACCTGTGCTCTCGATGAGGGCTAAACACCGGAAAAGGCATGATGTATGCATGCCTTTCAAGAATGAAAACAAGCAGATTTTAAAAGGCAAACCCACGAACCAATCAAAGTGACTGATTTAACATGGGCGTGGTTAAAATCCCCCTAAAGAGAGATTAGAAGAGGGAAGGAGCGCTTTGCGCTCGCCCCTAAAAAGTGTTAGCGCGTCTGACCTTAATAAGTAAACTTACAAGGGGACGTGAATAGGTAGATTAACCTTTTGACTCGCAATTAAGATGTTCCCACCATAATGCCAGTGCATGCAGATCAATAATCAATAACCAATACACAATATCAACAATCAACAATAATCAATAACAGTAATAATCAAGAGTCAGTAATTGTCACACACCATGTCCTTTCAGTCATGAATAATCAAACCTCTTAGTAAAAGTTAGAATATTTATTTCCTTATGTCAACAATGCTAAGATCATGTAGATTAATCTCAAAATCAAATGAAACGCAAACAGAAACAATACTGGCTGTCCAAAGCGGCGGAAGAAACACAATATAATCAAAGCTTGAACTACAACACAGTCTAAGGTTATGGTGCAAATGAATAACAAGGTCAACTGTGTCAATGTGATCACATACATTTAAGTTCAGCAGAGAAATTCATCAAGCATTAGTCCCTATTAGCAGAATTTCATTAGTGAGGATCCTTAACTAACCTCAGATTAGCATTAGCATGTTGGGCTTCATGTAAAACAATTTAGTAACACGAATTTGGAAAAACATCTCACTATGGCTCTATCAAAACAGTGCGTTGGTACCTAGAAAAAAAGCAAATATGCATATTAGACACATAGGTACAATTAATACCTCTCCTCAATTGGATCGGCAATACAAAGATAGTCTTCGTCATCAGGACATCAGTCGATCAGAAAGGCATCAGGATTCAGCATCAAAGTTCAGAAAACGCAAAGTCTTTAAGCAATAAAGTTAAGCACATCTCTTGTCAAGACGCACAAGAAAATATTGACCTTTTGGCTAGCAAGAAAATGGGCAATGACGGTGTCTTCTCCCGGTGCAGTCTCGTTAAATTAAATTCACTAAAACTATTTCTCAAATCCCTATTGGTCAAGGGATCACATATTCACACTTTGTCCAATAAAACTAAAACTCTAAATCTGTTAATTCCACTATATACTCCGTTCATATGTCGTTGATTGGTTGTCCTGCAATGTCCTCATCATCCGGCTGGTCAGGTAACAATATTATTGCAGCTTCTACTTCAGTCAGTGTCTTTATTGTCCTCCTCCTGAAAAAGTCAGTCTCACACACATTACACACATAATGTTACATTTCGCAAGAACAGCATCTTCTGCAGTTGGTTCTCGTGAGAAAACTTCTCAGTTACGAGCACATTTAAACAATACAATGGAAAATCACAGTTTAACTCTCTATGACAGCCATTTATTAACCTTTAGAAATACAGCTTGACATGAGGCCTGGCAAATAGGCCAAAACCTTTGCTAAATTAAGGACTGCAACTAATAAAGCTACAAAATGCATAACCCTTAATATGACATATTACTACATTAGTCAATAATATGCTCCACATTTCATAGTATTAGACTATTAATAAGTACACTTTGTGAACACTGGCGGCCACTCATCATGATCACATTTTCAAATGCGTGCATTATTTTTCTACGTTATTATATTTTCTACACAAATCCACTATTCAGAATACATTAATACTCATTAATAATTTTTATTAAAACACCTGCGCTAGCAAAAGCGTTTTATGGGTAGGGCCTCTCGGACATGAGCTTCACTGCAGCCTGTGCGCGGAACATAGGAGAACGCTGAAAGGAGGCTTGGGGTTAGGCAGTCCTGTGGGTCCCTGCTGATCATGGGTCTGGCAGCCTTCCTATGTCACGCCTGCAGATTCCTGTACTGTGCGGGGCTTAATGGAGAGAAGGAAGTGTAGGGATAGATAGGGGAGACACTGAAATTGCTGGGGAAAAGGAAAAGACAAGACCGGAAACGGCAGAGAATAGCTACAAGAGGAGAGCACTACAAATCACCTGAGAGATGTCAACTGCAGTGGAGGTAAGGAGTGTAGTAGAAGAGGGTGAGGGGAATTTGTAGAAAAAAAATTAAAGGCACTTCTTTGTAGTTTCAAGTCATATTTATTTATTTAAAAATGTCTTGTTTAAAAATTGTATGAGTCTTTTGCAATCAACTCTCTTTACTAAAGCAATCTCTGGCCACTTTAAAAAATGGTCCATTCCTATAATAATGTATTTTTTCCGCTATTTAATTTTCCTTTGAACTCGTAATGTCTATCCCAATCTTTTCCAATGGCATGTTGGGACAAGGTATGGGTAACAACGGTGGGCAAAATGCCCTTTGATTCTTATCTGAACTATTGCATTTTATGCATTCTCTGATCAGCTTTTCAAAGTCGCCATCCAAACCTGGTCACCAATATATATTTTTAATTCTCTCCTTCATCTTTGTAATGCCTAAGTGTCCTTCATGACAAATTCTTAATATTTTCTTCCTCAATTTTACAGATACAAATTTTCCACAAGTACAGTGATAATTTAGCTACCGTTATGCTCGTCAAATCCTTGTCCCTCCCTTGGAACCCTGACAGCCCCTACATTCTCTACCATTAACATTCCATCATAAACATATAAGATTTACCCATTACCACAGATTTGAAGGGAGAGCAAAAGCAGAATCTGCAAGAGAAAAAGAGAGACTACAGGGGAGGGAGAGCAGAGAAGGAACTAGAGTGAAAGAAATGAACTTCGGGGAGGGAGGACCGCGAGACATGACAGAGAGTGAAAATGCTAGCTTGCTAACTGCAACGAGCTGTAGCTCACGTAAAGTGCTCTAATGCCCTTGGGACATGTCTGCACTATATAAAACTGCCAGATAAGCTGGAAAGAGGGACCTCAGAAGAGGGTGAGCAGAGATCATCAGTGGGAGGAAAGAGCTGCAGGAGAGGGAGCGTACAGCTGAAACTACACAGTGGCAATGTCGCAATTGCTAGCGCAGGTATTTTAATAAAAAATATTAATGAGTGTTCATGTATTCTGAGTGATGGATCAGCATAGAAAATATAAGAACGATAGAAAAATAATACACACATTTGAAATTTTGATCACAATGAGTGGCCACCAATGCTTACAAAGTGTACTTAGTAATAGTCTACTAATAAGAAATGTTGAGTATATGTTTGACTAATGTAGTAATGTGTCATATAAAGGGTTATGTATTATGTATTAGCTTTATTCGTTGTAGGCCTTAACTTAGCGAAGGTCTTGCCTTAGTTGAGAGGCCTCATGTCAAACTGTATTTCTTAACGTCTAATAAAATCGCTGTCCTAGAGAGTTAAACTGTGATTTTCCATTGTGTTGTGTAAAGGTGTTTGTAGCTGAGAATCTTTGCTCATGAGAATCAGCTGCTAGAAGATGCTGTTCTTTCTAAATGTAACAATATGAGTGTAATGTGTGTGAGACCGACTTTCTCAGGAGAATGACAATGGAGACACTGACTGGAGTAGAAGCCACAACAATATTGTTACCTGATGAGCCAGATGATGAGGACATTGCAGGAGAAACCAATCAGCGACATGTGAACGGAGTAGTGGTAGAATTCATAGATTTAAAGTTTTAGTTTTATTGGACAAAGTGTGAACATGCGATCCCTTGACCAATAGGGACTTGGGAAGTAGTTTTAGGGAATTTAACTTAATAGGACTGCTCTGAGAATTAACCAGCATTCGAGCATTGCACAAGTTTGCTATTTGCTAAGTATTTTTCTCTCTATTCTTCTTGAGGGTTTACCTCTATTCTTTCGAGTTGCTTAAATACTTTGCTTTTCTTAACTTTGATGCTGAATCCTGAATCCTTGCTGATCGAACTGACACCCTGATGACGAGGACTATCTTAGCTTGCCGATCCAATTGAGGAGAGGTATTATTGTACCCATGTGTTTGTTATGCCTTTTTGCTTTTTCTTTCTAGGTACCAACCACACTGTTTTGATAGAGACATAGTTAGATGTTTTTCCAAATTTGTGTTACTAAATTGTTTTGCAAGTTGGTTACAGAACTTCAAAATACCAAAACATGTCACAGGTTCCTTGCTTTCCTTTGCAAAGGAATTGTGGCCTAACAGTTTGGGCAGGACTGCCACCTTCGGGTAGGTCCAAGGCTCATCTGCTTATTCCCAGTCTGTGGTGGCACAGTGAGAAAAACAAGGAATAAATAGGATAAAACCAAGTGTACTTGCCTTTGCTAAAAAAAATAACTCAAGCATCCCATCCATGTTTTTTTATTTTTCTCTTGGTGAATATTTTCAGCGTGTTCCTAACCAAAATGATGGTACTGTCAAACCCACCAGTGCAATTCCACCAGCAGAGAGAGAAGCAGCTTTTTAAGCAAAATCCCATGGCTAATAAAAAGAAAGGACTGAGGCCCTCATTCTGATTTCGGCGGGCGGCAGGTGTTGCCCGCCGGGCGGGAACCGCCACTTGGCCATTCTTGCTTTCCCGCTGGGCCGGCGGGCGCCCGCCAAAGGAGCACCCGCCGGCCCAGCGGGGAAGGCCCTGCAACAATGAAGCCGGCTCCGAATGGAGCCGGTGGAGTTGCAGGGGTGCGACGGGTGCAGTTGCACCCGTCGCGATTTTCACTGTCTGCCAGTGGCATGGGCAGTGCAGGGGCCCCCAGGGGCCCCACGACACCCGTTCCCGCCATCCTGTTCCTGGCAGTAAAAACCGCCAGGAACAGGATGGCGGGAAGGGGGTCGGAATCTCCATGGCGGCGCTGCTTGCAGCGCCGCCATGGAGATTCAGCCCAAGCAGGGGAAATCCGGCGGGAAACCGCCGGATTCCCTTTTCTGACCGCGGCTTTAACGCCGCGGTCAGAATGGGCATTGAAGCACCGCCAGCCTGTTGGCGGTGCTTCCGTGGTCGTCGACCCTGGCGGTCGATGACCGCCAGGGTCAGAATGACCCCCTGAGTGCCTGACAGTGGACGATTTCTCCACCAGGTGCTGTATACAATTCCACAGCTGCAAGTAGGGGTGGGCCGCAAAACAAAATGTAGCAATTGAAAGAATGTTGTAGGCCTGTGCCTTCATACTTATTTATCATTTCTTACTGCCTCCCCATCTCTCCCACGGTGCCTGCTGCTACAAACTCTGGGGATTTCAACAGTATTTTACAAGGCCCAGCAGCTGCCCTGGGCTCTCAAAATCAGCCTCCTATGACTCCTCACACACGGAAATGCCCACAGGTTAACTGGTCCATCTGGCCCTAGCTCAAGTTAGCACTAACTAAAGAGGAAGAACCATCGATTACTCTTGCATTGAGAATGCAAAGAACTGCACTGAATACCTAGTTTAAGCCTGTCACAGGTTCATACTTCTTTTCAACAGGCCCTACTCACATGAAATGTAGGAAAGTAGGAGTTTGGGAAAACAGAAATGTAGAAAACACAATTCCTTTCTACAACCACACTCAATTTCATATGGACAAACATCAAGACACTGGTCCCATCAGCTGTGAATCCTTTCACTCTGTAGCCAAGAAGCCAGCCTACATTCTGAAAAATAGTCCATGTCCAGACACCAGATACCGCAGCTTTCCATCAAGATATCCTTCACTCTACCAGAAATATGCACAGTTTAAGACTCAAACTCTGCTTGTCTTTCCTCATGGTATGTACCTCATAGTTTTTTTCCTTCCAATTCCGAAAACTTGGCACATTCCACTTTTTAAATTGCCTTTTTCCTTTCATGTTTTTTTCTCATCCCAGTGTGTAATGTAGTTTTTATGCCTGTATTAACAGTGCTGCTACCTGGTAAGATCTATTGACAATTCTTTGAAATACGTTTAGAGTGGCCTTTGGCTCCTGTTAGAAATTGGGTCTCTAGTTGGCAGAGGTATGCATCCTGTCCAAGCATGGACCATAGTCCTAGTCAGGGCAAGTCAATGACACAATATAAATTAGCCTGTGCTCACCCTCTGGTAGCTTGGCGCAGAGCAGGCAGGCAAAACTTAAAAGCCAATGTATAAGGTACTTGGGGAACACACACATAATAACCTCAGGAAATACACCACAGAACAAAACTCCACATGGATCTAGAAAAATAAAGCTTGCTTCTCTGGTTAATTTTAAAATTAGCACTATACAGATCCAATTCATAAATAGCTAAATATTTGCTTTGCAGACTCAAAAATAAAACAAGGTTGATGAGCAAAGGCAGAGATCAAAGGGGTGGTGCTGGAGACTCCTTGGCAAGGGTGCATGAAGTTTTGATGGACTCCGATACTGTCCTGGTTGCTCTCCTTTTGGGGAGCTGTGTGCGGCTAAAGCTTCTTGTGTTGACTAAAAGTGGCAAGCGGCAAAGAAAAGAAGGGTCGCTCTGGACGGTTCACAGGTGTGAATGGAAAAGTTTGGCATAGCCGCTCGGGTTGACGGGAAGTAGCGAGCAGCAAATGAAAGCAGGGCCACTCCGGGCGGTTCACAGGTGCAAGGGGCAAACTGCGGCTAAGCCTCTCACGTTGACAGAAAGTAGCAAGCGGGGTAGAAAAGCACAGATGAAAAGCAATGAAGCAAAGTTCAAAGTTAACAGATGCGAGCCGCGAAGTTTGGCAAAGCTGCTCGGGTTGTTGGATAGTAGCAAGCAGCAAAGGGAAGCAGGGCCGCTATGGGCAGTTCACAGATGCCAGTGGCGAAGTTTGGAAAAAGCAGCTTGGGTTGGGTTTGAAAGTAGCAAGCGGCAAAGGAAAGCAGAAGCCACTCTGAGTCACTCTGGGTTTGGAGAACGAGTCTTGGGCTACCGGGCAGAGATCAGCAGGGCAGCAGAGTGGCACAACAAAGTGGGGCATCAGATTCTGAGAGCATTCAATCCTGGCAGAGTGGCAATCCTGGCACACAGCAGTCTTTACTGCAGCAGTGTTTTCTTGACCCCAGAAGTGTACTGATTTTAGTGTGTCAAGGACTCAATGCTTACAATAGAAAGTGCCTTTGATGTGGGGAGTGTCTACAAGAGTTCTTGTGAAGTGCACAGGTCCCCATTTCAGGTCAGCCTCGGCTAAAGAGTATCAGTGGGAGGTAATTAGTCCCTTTCTGTGGACTGTGGTCACTACCCTTTGAAGTGTCCCAACCACCTCCCCAGGAGGACCCATCAGTGTGCAGATGCAGCTGAGTATCCTGTGTTGTGGGTGTCTGAAGGGAATGCACAAGTGTAGCTGTCACCTAGCCCAAACCAGACATGTATTGGAGATAGGCTGTAGGCACACAGGGCAGTGAGTGCACACAAATGCCCACTTTCTACAAGTGCCATTTCTAAAATAGTAATCAAAAATTCAATAAAAAAACATTCCAATTGTACTAAACATGATTCAACTACTCCTCTCAGATCAGGAATTGCACCTTAAAAGTAACATAAGAAATTCATAAAGCTTGCCTTTTAGAGGGGCAGTCCTCACTGTAATGAAAAACGACTTTCGTAGTTTTTCATTACCAGGACATGAAAACTTAAAAGTATATGTTCTGCCTTTTACTTATGTGGCACCCTGCCCTCTGGGCTCCCTAGGGCCTAATTTAGGGGTGACATAAATAAGAAAAGAAGAGCTTAAGGCTTGACAAGAGGTTTAAAATGCCAAGTCAGGGTGGCAGTGAGACTGCACACACTGGCTCTGCAGTGGCAGGCCTGAGACATGTTTACATGGATATTTCAGTGGGTGGCTCAATTAGTGCTGCAGGCCCACTAGTAGCATTCAATTTACAGACCCTGGGTATATGGTATACCACTTTACAAAGAACTTACATGTCAATTAAATGTGCCAATTGTGAATACCATGGAAAAGCTACCATATTTTAGGGGAGAAGCACATGCACTTTAGCACTGGTTAGCAGTGGCAAAGTGATCAGAGTCCCAAGGCCAACAAAAGATAGTCAGAAAAAGAGAAGGAAAAAGGCACAAAGTCTGTGGTAAGACAACCATAAAAATCCCATGTCTAACAGCTCTGCTCAGAGGAGTATTTCTCTCTCAGCAGATATTACTGGCTGTTTGGTGTATCATTCCACCTCCTGTATAGGGGTTTCCTCGCAATTCACAAGTGGCAATTTTACATCTTTTAAGTGCACCCACTCATCACACATTAAACTATTTATGTCATTGATGCTTTGTATACAGAAAACATTTATAAACATTTTTTCACTATAGCAGGCAGTTTTAATGTTTTAGTCTGGCTGAAATGAAAGGGGACTCTACTGACTTTGACAGTGCTTATTTCCTTTGGTTTTTGTCTGCCCTCACTTGCCTCCATTTCTTTTTTCAGATTTCCCTTCAGTGGTGCAGCTACTGATGCCTTATGGGCAATCAATTGTGATTCTTTTCCCAAAACAACTTCTCAGAGGTCATCAAAGAAAAACCCACTACCATGGAACAAACCTTTCACCTACATAGCAAATTTGTTAAATGATCTCCTCCCTAACCTTTGTTAATATTGGGAAAGTAGATGTCGATGTGCACCATGACACTATCACACATACCAACAAAATCACATCACTATTAGCTAATCCACCTGACATGAACTCTCCATTAACCCAAACTCCAAGATACATGGTCAGGAAGGCTCTGAAACCTAGGCCTAAGGTTACTGAAAGGCCACAGGTGGAGCAGCACATAGCCGGCAAACATTAGTCCCACAGATAGGTGCATCGACAGCACAATGGTCCCAGGAGATTGGCCCCAATAAAACACACATGGCCGGAGGGATGCACGCATTCCCGAACACCATTAAGCCAGATGCCACACGCAGTTAGGAACACTTAGCCAATCAGAACACAACACATACACATAGTGGCACTCATTGTGTCCATGCCAATTCGAGGCCTACCTGCACATGTTATCAGAACCTTATTTATGAATCCAAGATAACTGTTATGATTCTTTACCTCAAAAGGAATGTTGTAATTGGTTTTTGACACTCAAAGAAATGTATAAAAACTACTCAGACCGATTGTACATTGAGAGACAGTCCTCAGACCCCGTTTCTGTAACTGCTCTCCAGGCTGTAATGTTTAATTAAACTAACCGTTCATGTTTTGCCAAACTGTCTCTTATCTTCATTTTTTTTCAATGTAAATTCACATTCGAGGAACACCTTTCAGGAAAGAGGTTAACCCACTGCCAGAAGCAAATTTTGAGGAAGCTTCTTCCATCAGCAGGAACTCTGAATAGCCCCCTCCCTGCACCAAGTGAATGTTTCCCCTTTGCCCCTCCCTCAAGGGACTCCTGGTTGCTTCCTCCTGCTGTGACACTCCTGCTTGCTCCCGCCCCTAGGCAGTAACACCAGCCCAGGATGCCTGAGAGGCTTCCATAACCTCTCACTTTTTTCAGGACTTCTGGTTGGGGAGCTAGCTGTGGGTGTGGAGAAGAGATGAGGCTGCCCAGAGCAGCGCTATAATGGGGATAACAGCTCTTAGCTGGTGATAAGTCTTTAAAAAGATGTTTATGTTCGGGGTTTGTGTGTGTGCAAATCTTGGGTGCATGCGTATCTGTGGGTGTATATGTGTATTGGTCTCTAAATGTCTGTAAATGATTGTGCATG
Organism: Pleurodeles waltl; assembly: GCF_031143425.1. NCBI lineage: Eukaryota > Metazoa > Chordata > Amphibia > Caudata > Salamandridae > Pleurodeles > Pleurodeles waltl. The sequence continues at coordinate 308,522,245 of NC_090449.1, read as the reverse complement.
CTTTAGGATTATGTGAATACACAAAACGATTCCTGGCAGGTGTAAATCCATAAACCAGTATGGGTTTCTCCACCGCAATTATGAAGAAACTGTTACTCACACTTAAAGTATGAGAAGTGGAAGTTGCAAGGTGTGGGTTGACTTATAAGTATGTGAAAGCCACAAACATGTACATTTTTTTTACAAACTGAAACCCTTGCCACGCTGGAAATAGTTTTAAAGGTAACACTCTTTCCAGGATTGGAAGGGTAATTGAAAAAGTTTCACTGAGGAGAATAAATATGCATTTTACAGAGGACTCCACCCCCCTGTGCAGAAATGTATGTTTTTTAGATTTCTGCACATTTGGAATAAGATCCTGGTGAATGCCTCTTTTGTGACCATCTACTGTTACACATATTCTTCTCCTAACAGGAACTGCCTTGAGGTAATTCTGTTTGCAGATATTTTCCATATACAAGTGTATTATTTACTAATGTTTTAATTCATGCAATCATTCATTCAAACAGATGTCCAAGCATAACTTTTCCTCATGTAAGCTTCAAATTTGGGGCATATTTATAAGGCCCTAGTGCCACCTTGTGGGACACCACAGCATAATTGTTTTAACGCTAAGGCAGCGCTAAGGTCGCTTTCCCACGAGCCGTATTTACAAAGTGGCTCAATGCTTGCATTGCACCACTTTGCAACCCCTTGCGCCACATTATGCCTGTGTAAGGCATAATGTATGCAAGGTGGATGTTCCGATACAGGGCGGCCAGAAAAAATGGCGCAGTGAAATTTACAAGATTTGACTGTTACATTTTTTCCGTCATTTCTAATTCCTGCTCAAAGCAGGCATTAAAATGACAACCCCCTGTGGGGCTTCCCTGTGCTTTGCTGCACTAGCGTCAATTTTTTTGTAAATATGACACAACCATGGTGTTGTTCGGTTGGGCAGGGACGACGCAAGAAAAGTGGTGCATCGGCACCGATGTGCCACTTTCTTGTAATTATGCCCCTTTGTGTGATGAGGAAAAGTTTAGCTTTAGTTGAAGTTATAATCAGCATTGACTCGGCTAAAGAATCGACACCACCCAGGTCACTGGGCACCAGCTGGAGAATGTGCTACAATGCCATAACAATGGCGCTTGATGAAATACAAAGGCCACAGCATTTATGTCATTATTTGGCTGTCTCATTTTCTTCGGAATTATCCTTAGCCAACAAAAAATAACTACTAACTCAAAAAAATCAAAATTACCTAGAAAGAAACCCGTCGTTCACCAAAGAAACAGCCACCTTGCAAAAAATAACCTGGCTCCTTTCCATTGTTGATTGCTGGTTTGAGGGTGTTAAACTGGCATTAATGAGGTGTAATTAATACCCAGATAGCATCAATGTCACCTGTTGATCGGCTGAAAAAGGGCTTTTTCTGCATGATGACAAAAATCATTACATATTTAATTCAACCATTGTGGAAATAATGATTCATTCTTTGGCATGGAAATGTGTTGCTTCATTATTTGTGCAAAATCATGTTACACCACAAACAACACTATGCTGAAAGCAGCAGTTATCTTAAGAGGGCACTCAGAGGACAGAAAAATGCCCGTCATTGTGTTACTCTTTTTAAAAGCCGAGTCTTGAATCTTAAAGTGCAGCCAAAGATGACACCTATGTCATATGTATACATTTTACAATACCGTTATGCACGACTCTTTCATAATGGAAAAAGATACTTGTAAAGGCACAGTGTTTGAACAAAGAGTGACCCCAGAGAGTAACTAAATATAATAGGGTTTGGCAGAATAAAATAGGCTATCCTTTTATTACAATGAGCGGGAACATGTCTTTTTTCTGATGAGTGCACTAGCAACTTTGCTTTTAAGACACAGTAATGGAGTTAATAAAATAATGTTCTCGAGCTTCAATGCAAGACAAAAACATTACTTATTGATGAGTAACATTTGGAACAGGATCTGTTAAATATGAATACTTGTTCTTAAAAAATGTTTTCCCTAAGATTTTTGGATCCTTTTTGTAAGACAACCTGTCAACTAACACAGCCAAAGAATACGCCTCCTGAAGCTGTATAATTCACCTTTTCTTGCTACATAATGTAGTAAACCATGCCGTGTAGTGTGGCCCTTCATTGCCACATAGTTCCAGCGGATTTCAGCATAACTTCACATTGGAAACTCACTCCTATTCCTCAGCACCATACAGAGTACCTAGAGCCACCAATTGTGGCGTCAATGTGCATAATGACATAGGCTCCGAATGAGCTGGCAATCACCTTTTTCAAAGACTTTAAAACGTTTTTCGTTGACCACAAATTCACACTCACTGAATTCTTCAGTCCCTTTGATTGCATCAGGCCCAGACTAAACCCTTTTATTTAACATCACCATTAATACAGCAAGCACCAGACACTGAACTGTGCCCTGACACTTTGCTGACAGGCGACACTATCAGCTCAGTTCAGTGTTGCTTACTCTGTTTATATCCATAAAATGCAAAGTTTGAGCCAAGCAACTAATGCTCAATCTTTCAGAAAGTCAGTTACATAAAGATCTCTGTGAAAAGATGCTCCAACGTCGTTTTCAATGTTGCCAAAGTATAAGTTTATTTAAGCTTCAATATTACAACCAACCCTGGCAGCTACCTAGTATCAACTGACTCTAGGCTGCCTCAACATTCTAGCTTCTTCTCCACATCACTAGGCAACAATACATTCCAATATCTAACACATCTCCCCCCTTATCCTACAAACAAACAAAAATAAAAAAATAACAAAAAATCATAGCTACAATACTTTTACATAAATAAATTCTATCCTAATTCAATAACAGCATACTATGCACTACATGACAACCTGCAAACCCGATTTATAACTAAATTAACTTCACCTTATCTAATGTATATAAAATCCATAAAATTCCTACGTCACGTAATCCTTTAAATACACAGGTCTCTTCACCAATCTCCTTCTCCTACACACCTCATTGTTCACCTCGGTCCACTTATTATCATCCCTCATACTCTTCCACTTTCGCAACTCTGCTTCATTACACTTCGTTATTTCGCTCACATTCCATCTCTTGCCATCCTCCATCTCCACACTATAACCTTTCACACTCACCACTTGCCTAGGCATTGACCATTTAGATTCACCTTTTTTTTTATTCCACACCTTGGTTCTTACCCAATCACCAATCTTCAACTTTTCCAACTTCTTCCATCTCCCTTTATTTCTTCCGTCATACGCTTTTTGACCTACCCTTACTCGCTTCAACATTTCCTCCTTATTCACCTTCTCTCTTCCTGCTTTACCCATCCATCCAGGCACAGCCTTGGTTCACGGCTTTCTACCCTTTAACAACATGAATGGGGTCTCCAACGTGAGGGAATGTGGAGTAGTGCGATAATTCCACAAAAGATTCTTTATTTCCTTTTTCCAGTTCAGACCATTCTGCACCGACAATTGTATATTTTCACTTATTACTCTGTTAAACCTCTCTACCAGTCCATTCTCCCTAGGATGGGCTATGGCAGTTCTAATGTGCTTTATTCCACATTTTTTCATATATTCGCCAAACTCCTCAGATGTAAACTGCGGACCGTTGTCCGTTACCACCGCCTCAGGATATCCTTCTCTCCTCCATACCTCTTCGCAAAACTCAATCACAGCACCTGACCTGACATCTCTCACTACACTTACTTCAGGCCATTTGGAATGATAATCTATCATTACTATGATAAAAACCTTGTCACCAGTATTCAATAGAAAAGGACCACATATGTCCATCCCTACCTTCTGCCAAGGTTTATCTGGAAACGGGAATGGAATAACCGGTGTCTTCACCACCACATGGGATTTATCACTGCATGCACACTCCACACAGTTCCTTACAAATCTTTCCACATCCCGGTCCATCCCTGGCCACCAAAAATCTTCTCTCACCTTCCTCTTCATCCCCGACATACCTCCATGACCCTCATGTAACACGTCCAATAACCTCCTTCTTAATTTATAAGGAACAATCAACCTGTCACCACGTCTCAACAAACCATCTTGATTGGACAATTCCGACCATACACTCTTGAAATTTGTCACCTGACTCACACGCTCTCCCAATTTGGACCAATGCATTCCCACATATCTCTTCAGCAATTGTAATTCCTCATCTCCATCCACTGACTCACGCCAAAGTTCCTCACTAATTGCATCAGTTCCTACTTCCTGGACACTCGCAACCATCCACTCTTCTTCCTCCTCATCTGCTTGATTCTCAATTGGCAGTCTAGATAGACAATCTGCATTAACGTTCTTTACCCCTGGTACATATCTTATAACAAAATCATACTCCTGTAAACAATACATCCACTTTGCTATTCTGGAAGATGCACGCTTTGCACCCTTTGTCGTGAACATATCGATTAACGGTTTATGGTCTGTTCGCAGTTCAAACTTCCTTCCCCACACATAGTTTTTAAAGTCCTTGACACCCCACCAACAAGCAAGAGCTTCTTTCTCGATAGCAGAATATGTTGCTTCTGCCCCCTTCAATGTTCTAGAAGCAAACGCTATCACACGTTCCTTCCCTTTGCATGACTGCATTAGTACTGCTCCAAGGCCATGCATGCTCGCATCGGTAGACACAATGGTATAATCTTCTGCTACAAAAGGTTTTAGTTCCACCGCGTCGACAATGCATAGTTTTAAGGTAGAATACGCTTGCTGGCACTCCTTAGACCATTCAAATTTTTGATTCTTCTTCATTATAGCGTGCAACGGTTGGGCCACTTCAGCAAAATTCTTCACAAATTTCGCATAATATTCTGCTAGACCCAAAAACGATCTCAATTGGTCCTTATTCGAAGGAATAGGTGCTTTTTCAATTGCTTCCAGAAGGTTTATTTTCGGTTTTATACCTTTCCCAGATACTGTATGGCCCAAATATTCAACATTTTTGCGTTCAAATTTACATTTTTTCATTTCCACTGTCAGACCACCCTTCTCCAAGATGGAACATACCTTCCTCAATAACATATCATGTTCCCTCACATCTTTTGCCCATACTAATACATCATCCTGGAAATTTTTTACATTTTTTACCTCACCCAAGAAACCTTGCATGATTCTTTGGAACACTGCCGAAGCAGATGCCAAACCAAAGGGCATACGTAGATACCTAAATGCTCCTTCCGGAGTTATAAAAGATGTTAGATGTTTTGAATCAGGGTGCAGCATGACCTGGTGGTACGCATTGGACAAATCAATGGTAGAAAACACCTCACCACCCTGAATACTTGCCAATAGCTCATTTATATTCGGTATCGGATGTCTATCTATCCAGATGTTATCATTTAGGTCCCTCAAATCCACACACATGCGAATTTTTCCATTAGGCTTACGTGCCAAAACCACTGGACTTAGCCATTCTGATGACTCTACTTCCTCTATCACCCCCATCTCCAACAATCTTCTCAGCTCACTTTTTAAGGCTTCTTTCAGCACTACTGGAACGCTCCTTACCTTGTGTACTTTAGGTACAGCTCCTTCCTTCAAAATGATTTTATGTTGGAATCCTTTCAAACACCCCAGTTCCTCGTTAAATAAATCCGGGAATTCTAATTTCCACTTAACTGACTTCATGTCTTCACCATCCACAACCAATACTTGTTCTTCCATATTAGGGTTCAGTATAATTTCTAAAGCTTGCTGTTCACTCCATCCTAATAAACATCTTCCACTCTCCACCACATAAATATCACTGAAGATTTTTTTTTCTTTAAACTCAATTTCACCTCTGAAACAACCCAAAACAGGTATTCTATTTCCTCCATATCCCATCAGATTTACTTTGGGTTTAAGTAACTGCACCTCACCTAATTTCACCCATGTTTCTTTATTAACCAAAGTATGCGGGGAACACGAATCCGCCCACATCCTCACTGGTCTTCCATTTAATTCCACCACACATTTTGGAGGTTTATAATCATCATTCCCTATCATCCACACATCACTAAATTCAGACACGTCTGAAGTACCTTCCGATATTATATCATGTAGCATTAGTACCTCTACTTGTTCACAACACTCATCAACTTCCAAGGAACTTTCATCACATAAATAGTTCACCTTTTTCCTGTTCCCCACTTTCTTCTGGGTACAAGCTTTAGAAAAATGTCCTATTCTATTACAATTGAAACACTTACTGTTTTTAGCTGGGCAATTCATTGAGAATGCTAAATGTTTTACACTGCCACACCTGTAACATTTTTTTTCAACCCTCAACTTATCATTGCCACCCTTAATTTTATCCACTTCCCGGACAGGCATATCATTTTCATCCACACTAACATTTCCTCCTAATTCCTTGATATACTTAGAAGTAGCCTCAATGCGCCTTGCTGCTGCCAATGCTTCATCTAGTGATGGGTCCCTGAGCGACAACAATTTTTCTTGTATTTTTCTGTCCTTGGTACGGCATATCAATTGATCGCGTATTATCTCTTCATGTAAATCTTTAAATTTACACGTGTTGGCTAACTATCGTAATGCACACACATACTGATCTACTGATTCATTTGGCGATTGGACTCTAGAAAAAAATGTATGTTGTTCCACAACAATACTAAATTTTCTACCATAGTGTTCTTCCAGAGCTGTCATAGTGCCTATATATATGTCATTGCTCTCATCTTCTTCATCAGAACCATCCCTATTAACCTCTAACTCCTCGTTACTGGGTAATGTTTTTAACACTTTCCTCCCTTCAACACCCAAATTGTGTTTGAGCAAAGCCAATTTTCTTTTTGCCGTGAAAATAGCCCCTCCTAACGCTTCCAGGTAAGTCTCAAATGCCTCGCGCAAATCCTCCCAAGGCATATTCGGATCACCTGGCATACTCAAAAAGACTGGAGGCGGCACTATTGACTGCATGTTACTTGTCTCTGTGAATGGGAATTTTTATAGAATACTTATGTCTCTTTTTTTTTTTCTTCAATAAATTATTTTTTCCTTACTGTTATAGTCCTGTAGACCTTAGGCAACATACAGCGTTCAAAATAGATATTGCCCAAAATCACTCACTTGTTCCTTCCTTGTCTCCACTCCGAAACAACTCTGAATCAAAAAGAAAAACAAAAAAAACGCTGGCGCGCAGATCGCGCAAATCTGTTCTTCAGACCGCATTTACCAAATCATTTCTTTTGGTAATGTGCGCGCGTGCGCACGCGTGCGTGCTGACACTATAGCTCCGTGCTCAACGCGATCCGTATACGTTGCCTGGGCGACGCACAACACCAGAAATCCGCGTGCCCGTACTGTGCCAGACGCCTTCCACGCGCTGGCACGCAGCACATCCGCGCGACCAAAACAGCCGTTGGTTTCCGCAGGAGAAAAAATATAGAATAAAAGCTTTTCCAAACCGTAATTTTGCTCCTACAGATATGCCGACATATACTCCAGGTACGTTTCCCACGCCGGAATGCACTCGCTCTCTTCTTCGATGCCCCAGTGCTTTTTCACTCTATTTTCCACACCGGAATGCACTAGTTCTCTTCTTCGGTGCCTCAGTGTTTCTATGCACCTCTGCACAACGTGTCCAAGCACTTCTCCGACACCTGAGCGTTACAGCGCACAGTTTACACTCCTTCCCGAATTGTAGCACGAGTTGGCAAATGAAACGCAGATGAGATACACTGAGTCTCTCCACCTCATTTTAACGACCTCATCACACCGCCAGGGTTGGTCCACCGTTCACACATGGCATCCCATCCTCGTCGCCACTGAAAAGATGCTCCAACGTCGTTTTCAATGTTGCCAAAGTATAAGTTTATTTAAGCTTCAATATTACAACCAACCCTGGCAGCTACCTAGTCTCAACTGACTCTAGGCTGCCTCAACATTCTAGCTTCTTCTCCACATCACTAGGCAACAATACATTCCAATATCTAACACTCTGCAACAGACTCCCGAACCTCTGAGCTATCTCTTAGCATTTGTTACCTTCATTTCACTTGCACTTTGACATTGGATTGATTAGAACTGTGGGACAAACGTGTGGTTTACCGGGGTTCAACAGCAAAGATGCAGCAAGTGCACAGATGTAGAAGATATAAAAACAGTTACAATTGGCATTTACATTTATAACCGAGAATTGAACAAAATATGATATACCCATACATAAATTCAATCATAGGTTCAATAAGGTAGCAGGGCTCGTGTAAATGAAGTTGAAATAGCAGACATTTCCATTATTTTTTGAAGATTTCATAAGAGGGGTTTGTTTTGATTGCAGGAATAAAGTTCCATTTCACAAACGTGGTTCATTCAATCCCTCACATGTAGCACTTGTCCTACTGCAAGGCATTATGATAGTCACTGATTAATTTACCCATAATTCAGCTCACTCACAATTCAATTAATACAGCAAATACTTGCTCACATTGGATGTCATTTAGGGGTAACCGGGTGTCTCAACTGGAACCCCTGTTTTATCTTTAGCAATCCCTGTCTCTCCCTTTGTAGTCCCGGGCCTCAGAGGTGGCAAAATCTGTTTCAAGACTGCATGACAAGCCCCCCTATGAGCATCAGTGCTCCATCCTGCTTGTTTCCTGTCCATTTTTTTTATATCACAAATGGTGAATTATGCTGCATTTGTAGTACAAAGTAGAGCACTGGGAGTAGGAATAGCATCTTCATTGGCAGCTTGGTAAGTAAAATCAAATGCTTTTAAATTAAAGTCGTATGGTGGTAAGAGTGTGTTTGCAAGAGAGTGTGCATGTGTGTGTGTGTCTGAGTGAAAGTGAATGAGTGTGAGTGATAGGTAGTGAGTGAGAATGAGTGAGATGGAGTATCAGAAAGTGAGTCAGACTGAGTGTGAATGAGAGAAGAGTGGCTACAAGTGACTGAATAAGTAAGAAGGAATAAGGAAGTGTCAGGGAAGGCTAGAGAGTTTGATGGAGTTTGAGTGAGAATGAGTGACAGTGAGTGTAACTGTAGGTAGGAATGACTCAATCAGAATTAATTAGAATGAGTGAGAATGGGTGAGAGAGTAAAGCTTAATGTGAGTGAGTGCAAATTAATGACTGTGAAAGAATGAGTCAGTGATTGAAAATAAGTGATAGTGAGGATGAGAGGGAGTCAGAGTGAGTGCAAGGGTGTGTGAGTAAGTATGAGTGAGTAATAGTGAGAGTGAGTTTGACTAAGTGAGAAGATGGGAGTTAGAGTGAGAGCAACCCTGAGTGAAAATGTGTGCATACAAATGGGTGGGAATGAATGAATGAATGAGTGAGAATGAGTGTGAGTGAATGAATGTAAGTGAGAGAGAATGAAAATGCAGGATTATGTTTTCAAGGCTGAATTTGGCCTTAGCATACAGAGGGATTATAGAGATGCTCATGGCACAATGCTGAGTGCTAGTTTTCCATTGGCAATTCTTAGCGTGACAGGCACCAGAGGCAAATGCCGGTTCTGGCATATTGGAGGTAATTCTTGCCATAAGGAAAGACAAGTGAGGCATATGGGAATATTGTTTACTTTAAAATAGTTGCATAAAATATTGTTTTTTCTAATTAATTTTAATGTGTATCAGTTTTATTAATTTTAGATGTTAGTGATATTAATATGTTATTAACATGCTGCTTTAAAATGTTTTAGTATAGTTTGTCATTGTTAATATGTAATTCAATTTCCCATGCATTTAATTAGTAATGTATAGATTTGTATTGGGTTGTTGGGCTTTTAGGAGAATAGTGCTGGAAGGTATTTAAATTAAAACGATTGTTTTGCCATATTAAATTTTTTTTAAATATTTAAATTGAAATTGATGATGTACATTGTTCAACTGATTAAATTTTATTTTAAATATTTAAGTACATTTTGCAATGTTTAATGTACATTTTAGTTTCCTATAGTTTAATCACTAATTTATCATTTAGTAGCTGGTTGTTGGGCATGTATGGTTTTTATCCATGGGTATCCCAAGAGTAGGTAATCAGTGCATTAAATACACATTGCATTAAGTTCAATGATTTCCTGTTAAGTCAACCATGCCTAGAGCATGGGCTGACATCATGGTTCATAGTTGCATGTCCACAAGATCAATTTTTGCTTAAGGGTGACTACAGACATGCAACTCTGAACCATGATGTTCAAACGTAGCCCATGCTCTGTGTGCAGTTGACTTACTGGTAACTTTTTTTAACTGAATGCGATGTCTATTTCATTTACTGCTGACATACTCCATTTACACCTATCGATAATTGACCACACATGTAATGGCTTTAGCCTTGAAGAAGTTCTGAAACGGAAATGAAAAGCATTGGCTGAATCATTGTATACAGTGTTTCTTTTGAAAGAATATTTGTACATAAAGCCATATTCTAAAAGTGCCTATTTGGAGTAGACTTTTCAGTGACCAGACACCCAATTTGAAATTTTGTTTATTGAATACTTGAAGATTACACTAATATAAAAGTGCATATCCCATACTTGAACTGGCTATTCAGGTTCTCATGTCCATGACTACCCGCTGACTGCATTGACAGCAGGTTCAGGGATGAAGAGCTCCACTAACCTACACAGCGGAATACCAAAGCGTTGTGATGTTGCCTTGCAAATGTTCGTCAAAAATAAAAAATAAATATTAGGAAAAAGGAATGATTTGAGGCAATAACATAGTTCATATTTCATGTATGGTCTATATCAACTAACACTTGAATACATAACTGCTAATGTTTTTAAAATGTATTTGTTCTCCCCGTATGACATATCAATATATTTCTCTATGCATTTTAAAATGAGGGAACTTTCAAGTCATAACAGTTCGTGGTATAAATAATTAAGTTCCCAGTGCTGTTCTCTGATACAATATCCCCTTCTGGCGAACACATATTTTTATTTTCTGTAATAATACAACGAGAATTTAATAAGGTTCCCCTGTCATATCATGGCAACACCCACAGGTGAAATTTAAAATATACATTTGACAGTGTCTTACAGTATCATGCAGTTATTATGAAGTTCAGCAATGTAAATTATTGTGAAACCAATAGAATAAAATCAAGTGGCATCATTACCAGGATCAAATGCCATAGGATGTCACTTTCGGTGACGTCACTAAGTTCAAATGGTGGGTGTTGTAACTTCCGCTACCCCAGGCATTTTGGTGCAATGAAGTCCATGTTTGCTCAGTCAGTAATGCAAGTCTTCTGACGTGTTTCTTGATGTAGCCATATGTCAGAGAATAGTATACCTTTCATTAAGTAAGGAGTTCCGTGCCTTAAGCACATGCCATATGAAGTAAAGATTTATTTATGAAAACTGTATATGCTAGGAGAATGCTAACGAGGCTCCAAAGAGATCCAGGCCATTTCTACTGAACAATATTGAGCTAAGTGATGCCAAGATTATTCTTTTCAGGTGGCCTTTGAGCTCTGATGGTCAGGGCTTAATCTGTGCCGGTGACTGCAGCTGGTGGGTACCTGCGCTAATTTTTGGGACTGGGACTTTTTTTCTTTATCAGACTTTGACATAGAGCAAGAGGGAGAAAGGCGGGAAATGGAGACAGAAGGGAGAAGAAAAGGGTAGGTAAAAAGTGACAAACGCAAAAGGCAAGGATGAAAAACGCCGGCATGAGTGAAATAGAGAGGCAGGAAGCGTAGAGTGGCAGAATAAAGAGGAAACCACTACTAAAGGCAAGATATTCAGGAATCGGCAACCCCAGTTTTCGAAAACAGAGGTGGGTAAGAGGAATCGTTGGCACTCTCTTAATATCCTTTTTTCTGAATTTTAAAAAGTCCAGCCTGCATAAAAAGCACAAGTCTAAAGCTGTTTTGCTTTTCTTAAAATGTCTGCCTATTCCTTGATGCCCTTCGACCCTTGCCCCCTCCCCATTCCTCTTCCCTGTATATGTCCACTCAGTTGTCCCTCGGCAACCTTTATTCATTCATGACCCTAGCACAGTCCTCTCATCTCTCCAGGGATAAAAGTCTCCCTCCGCAGTGGAGGCCGCTCGTTCTAATGAGGACATTCAGTGCTGAACATTCACTCGGCGTCTGCACAGCTCAGATATACAGCAAACCACGCGCTGTGTCATTTGGGTCCCTAACAGCCTTGCACAATAGCCCATTACAGCCTGATGTCAGAAAGAGGAAGAAGCAGCTATCACGCCTGATTTATAAATCATTTGTTAAACGTGTCCTCTTTGGAACATTGAACACTTCACACTGAAAATTAGATGTCGCAACTAAGGAATGGGTCGTTTGTCAAACGTGTTTTGTCACGCCAGGTGCACGTTTTCGGCAAAAATATTGTAGCCACAAATTTGGTATGTGGGGGTGCAGTCATAAATGCGGTCTGCTAGTATTTTACTTATTACTTTTCACAATAGTTGTAAATTAAAGAAATAGGAAAATGTTGCCTTTATTTCATAAAATGTTTAAGAACATTTAAAGTACAAGAAACAAAGTGAGCTGTTATTTATTAATTTTTTAATTAGGTTTAAGAGCTACTGTAAGGGTTATGGAAGGGGTTAAAGTATGGGTTAAAGGTTAGGATTAAGCCTTAAAGCAGTTTCTCCAACCTTTTCTGTATTAAGAGCCACTATTTCCAATGAAAATCATCCTGAACTACTAGTATCATTAGCAATGTAATATACACACCACCAGTCAAGACTAGTTTAGTGACCACCTTAGGCAAGACTTCCAGCTGTGATCATCTAAGTGCATCAGATAGGGCTACCAACAGCAATATAAAACAAGCATTTGCAATGCAAAGTATCTCGCATTTCTCAGAGTTAGAGCTCTTAGCAGTTGTAAACTCCCAAACTGACTTTTCTTGCCTCGTTAAATGGAAAAAAGAGTGTGATTGCGCTGCTACAGTTCACTCTTAGTGAAACTTATCAGCAAATGTGCAATTAACTATGTAACAGGGTCGATGCCCTTCAAAACTCTCGACTTCTGCCCAGCGACATCGCGCTGTGAAAAAGGAGAAAAAGTAGTGCACAAACTGGACGGAAAACAGCGACCTCGTATGTTTTCAATACTTGTTTGCTGCACTCGTGGAGGGCTAACTACCGGAAAAGGCATGATGTATGCATGCCTTGCACTAATGAAAGCAAGCATATTTTAAAAGGAAAGCCCACGAACCAATGAAAGACACTGACGTGACATGGACGGGGCTCCAAGCCCTTTTCTAACTACTACAGCGTCTCGCAAGCGACATGCATGCGCAAGCGCATGCTAGCGCAGGCTCGGCCCTAAAAATGGGTGGACTGTAAGCCCACTCAGTGTAAACAACCTGTCTTGCAGAGACAGCACATGAGCTGTCTAGGTGAAACCTAAAAAGGCTTTATCAATTTGGAATGCCTATGGATAACAACTAACAGCCATAGCTGCAATTACTCAGACACCAAGGTAAAATATGAACCATGATGTATCACTGCACGTTTTGTAAAAGAGCTCTGCACCACCATAGCCATAAACCCATCTTCAGCCACAGCATCCTGGTGTTCTCCAACCAGGACTGAGCCCCGAGACGTGGCGGCACCATGACACTCACCGAATCCCATTTGAGAACGGCTGGAGTGTGTGGAAGGCTAGGAGGACAGTCGGAGGCCTCTATGCAGGGAACTGCACAGCACAGGGGCTGCACAGCGATGAAGGACAGCCTCTCGAAAGAAGACACTGAGGGGAGCCTCTGGCCTACCTCCCGTGGACTACCTTAGTGGGTGAACTGATAGTCCAGAAATGGACAACCTGAGTGGGTGAACTGACGGTCCGGAAGGGGGCCAAGGTGGAACCATGGGGCCTTGCACACTCAATGAAACCTTGTTGGGCGTAGTCCCTTGTCCTTGCAGACCGCCTGCGAGCTGTCCGTGACCCGCTTGCAACGCGGATCCCCAGGGCCATGTGCTGTGAGAGGGGGCAGAAGGACAGAAAGAGGGAAACCCCTCTAGACTGCTGACCTATGGATTGTGGGTGCTGCTGCTAGATCGCAGGTGCAATCAGCGCCGCCTGAGAGGGCGCATGAACGCTGTCCCTTGAGCCAGTGCTGGACTGAAATGCTTACTCCCTGCCTAGAGGAGCACGAGGAGGGGTGAGTGCTCCTATCATGGCTGCAGAGTGGCCCCCAATTAGTGACTGAATCAGGTGGGAACCAAAGTTGATGGGGAGCGGTCCCCAGGGAGACCAAGACCAGCTGAGCACCCCGTCGAGGTGCTCCAAAACATTCCCTCTGTGGAGTTGGTGGGCGGCAGACCTCCCAAGGCAATGCTGACACTGCTTGACATCATCTGGGCCTCATCCTTCCCAGCGACATCTCTCTGCCGCTGTCATCAGTCAACCTGCTCCATTGAGGTTCCTGGCATGGCTTCTAGAGTCCGTGGCACAATCAAGCCGCAGGGGTCCAGGGCCCACCTAGGCCTTTGCTGGGTGACCGATGAGTAGGCCAAACCCTGAGCTGGAGGTGGGGTGTACAACTGTTGGGGGGGGCACACCCACCTATGGGCAAAGGCGCTGAGGGGAACCTGAGACAGTGCTCTGTTTTTGTGCCCTCCTCATGGTGGCCCATGAGCATGGTGAGGACTTCCTTGGCACACCTGGGTCTACTGAGCGTCCTGCAGGGTCCGGTTGTGGTGGTGAGGGGGCAGACTCATGCCAAGAGCAGTGTTGCCTGCTTGCATAGAATGATTGACTGTGCACCACTATGGCTTGTGATAAACCCTTAGCCCCAAATGGCCAACAGAAGATTGATAAATACACAAAGCACTCAGCAATGACGAACAAGGCTGGTGTGCTGCGGGGGAAGTGATGTTCGAACAGAGGTTCTCCAGATGTCCTCTGTACTGCAAGCTACTAAGACCTCAAGGAAATGATTGAGGGCAAAATGGGAGAACTGAAAGTTGACTTATGTTTGATAAAACAATACTTGTGGAACACGATCGACAGAGTCACAGAGGTAGAAGGCAGAGATTCTGAAACCAAAGATGCCTGTAGGTCAGAGGAGTCCCAACTAATCACACTGCAAAGACTGGTTGGCCAAAGGGAGTCCTGGATGGAAGACACCAAGGGAGGGTCATGGCGCAATAGCCTGCACATTTTGGCCTTCCGTAGGGGGCCACACCAACCAAGTTCACCTCAGACTCGATGAAGATCTATGTGCCAACCTCTGCAGTCTAATCCTGTTTCCTAATAGAGGGGGCGCATAGGCTCTCCTGGCGAAACTCCCTGTGGACTCTCCGCCTCAGACCTTCACCACCCGGATTCTCAATTATGCTGACCGCTATCCTCTGGGCGGCACATACGTATTCCTGGATTATACCTTGAAGGTCCATCAGCAAAGGAGGTCTTTCCAAGTGGTGAAACAGAAACTGAGGGCCTTAAGCATCCAGTACATGCTCCTCTTTCCTATCTGAAAAAAAACCTTGTTCTTTGATACCCCAGATGTGGCCTGGGACTGGGCAAAGAGAGGTCCAGCCTGCAAAGCTGTGGCCATTTCTTGCTTGGGGAGGCAGGGAGAGGGGTGGCAAAAGATATGGCATAGACAGAGGACCCCACATTAAGATTGGATCACTGCTCCACAGCACAAGAATCGACACAGGGAGCACAATGCACTCTCTCTTGGTCCAAATGGCTCTCTGTTGGGGTGGTCAGCCTCAGAGATAGAGGCAGATTTCACACAAGGTGCTGCCTCATCAGATCCGCTGTTGTCCTACAAGGGGCCTCTGGCCTGACAAATCCCTATGAACACTACTGGGTGTCCAAATACTCCTCATGCAACTGCGTGATGGGCTAAGGGGTGGCTGGTAATTCATGCCATAGATTGGTTTTCTTTCTGCATCTGTGTTTTTGGGGTTGATCTTATTTTATCTTATGCAAATTTATAAAGTGCATAGCTATGGGGGGATCATAGCACTAGGTGAGTCAAGTTTACATCCATGATCATCTGGAGCTATAACCTGGACAGACTAATGAGGGTATAGCCGACCTTTGAGCATTTTTCTGAATTTAATCTTGTTTAGTTCAGTTCTTAGTTCCATTGGAATAGGATTCCATACTTTGGGAAACCGATAGGAGAATGACCTGCTACCCCAGCTAGTTCTAGGGATGGGCTGGACCCTCAGAAGACCTGCATTGGAGATTGGATGGGAGGAAGAGTTAGGGCAGGCTTGGATGGGGCGTTGCATGGGAGGGGA
The DNA here is from genome assembly GCF_031143425.1 of Pleurodeles waltl. Lineage (NCBI taxonomy): Eukaryota > Metazoa > Chordata > Amphibia > Caudata > Salamandridae > Pleurodeles > Pleurodeles waltl. The sequence continues at coordinate 308,506,055 of NC_090449.1, read as the reverse complement.
GACACATGTCAGGTTACCCCAGTTGGCTACCGTCCCTAGTTGCCTCACGACAGTTACTTCTAGTTGGTGAAGTATGAGGATGGAGCTGAGGGTTTATTTTCTTCTTTTTCTTTTCTTAGTTTGTACCCAGTAATGGCAAACTTTCCTACATGCCACTCGTTGTCACATGATATACACACACACACACACACACATGGATCATGGGCACTACCATTTAAGCAGACACCCCCCTGACCCAAAGATTGACTTACAGCAGCCTGCCCTTGTGAAGATGGTCACTGTCCTCTCGAGGATTGTCAATGGGCTTCTTGACAAGATTAAGAGAAGGGCGGTTATAAGGGTAGCAAAGAAGTACAACCCAGACATACTCCTTTTACAAGGAATGCACCTGCTTGGGTAACAACGTCCCTTTCAGGCATGCAAGGGGTTTTCAAGGGTGTACCACTCTGGATTTCACTGTGGCTCGGAAGTGCCATATTCCTGCAGAGGCATGCCCCTTTAGTGGTATGTAAGGTGTGGCTTGGCAATCTAGGATGCTATGTGGCTGTGACGGTGCCTCTCCAAAGGTCTCTGCTGTCCCTGGTTTGTGTCTACACTTCTCATCCTCTCATACCGGAGTTTGCAACAACACAGAGCTGGCTCCTGCTGGAGCTTCTGGTGACTCCATGGGTACTAGTTGGTGACCTTAATGAAATGAATGATCCCGGACTGGATCATTCTTCCACTGTGACGGTGACCATGTTCAGACCAGAGCCAACCACTCTGGCCACATTCCTACACAATATATCATTACTGGACCTTTGGTGGGTGCATCACCCTCGAGAGCTCTACTATGCTTTCTTCTCCAGTACTCACCAGTCCTTTTCCGTCTCAGCTACGTTTTGCTTCCTAGGATGGAGGGCCATAAAGTACTCAACACTCACATCTTGGAAAGGGGTTTATTGGATCACTATCCCGTATTGCTTGAGCCTTGCCTGGGGGCCTTCATGGTCCACTGCGGGGTGGTGCAAGAGCCGCTGATGCCTGCAAGACTGGGAATTCAGCAAGGCCTGCCAACAATTGGGGGACATTATTTAAAAGAAAATAGGCAGTGGGTAGCCTCCCAGGCATCCTATGGGAGGCTTTGAAGGCCACCCTGAGAAAAGAGATAATTAGTTGCAGTAAGGGCCAAAAGGGACAGATTCAGCAAAAGATATCTGACCGGGAATCCCGCATGGTCACCCCAGAACAGCAATATCTCACCACAGCAGAGGCTCAATTCTGAGGGACTCTTTCCACTACCAGACGCTTCTTTGGCAGATACAAATGCAGGAAGCCCGAGAGGCGGGGCTTTTCACAGGCAGCATGGGTATATCAGTGGGGAGATAAGGCCAGCAAGACTCTTCATTCACCTTGCACAACCCACACCCCAGGAGATCGCATTTCTTATGTTGATAATGACCTGGGCCTACATGTCACAGGTAATGATGGTATTGCATGTGCCTTTTGCAGCATATTGCCATAGCCTCTACAGCTCCAATTTAGGGTAGAAGCAGCCAGACTCACACAGTTGATCATGGACAATCTGGTGACCTACCTGGAGCTCACACACAGGGAAATTGTGAAGACTGATGTTACCTCTGAAGAGTTAGAGAAGGCCCTGACGCTGCTTCAGCCAGGAAAGACACTGGGTCCCAGTGGAGCTTTGGCCTCAGGTGGGTCCACTCCTGCTACAGACTTTCCAGGATGTTTACAAAGGAGGGCCAGTTGCCCAGGGATCTTCAAGCGGCAACCATAGTAGTGATCTTGAAGCTGAACCTGAGTGGTACACGCTATAAGGAGCACGGACTGACATCTCTGCTGAATATAGAAGTAAAGATGTGGGCCAAGGTGCTGGCCAATAGACTGTTGAGGCAGATTGGGAAACTGGTTCATCCTGATCAGTTGCAGCTCATGTCCTGAAAGGCTGCGAGACACAATATTAGATGAATCCACAATGCCATTGAGATGAGTGCTAGTCTGCTGGGCCATCAAGTGTTACTCATAGTCCACTTTCAAAAGGCGTTTGACTCAGTGGATTGGGACTATCTCTTCATGCTACTCAAACGCCTATGGTTTGGACCCAAATATGTGAGCTACAATAGATTGCTCTACACCCACCTTCAGGCCAGAGTACGGGCTGAAAACACTGTTTCTCCTTGGTTCCCCGGGGAGCGGGACACCCAACACGGGTGCCTGTTTTCCCCCTTCCTCTGTGCCTTGGTGATATAGCCCCTGGCAGCATGTATGCAAGTGGAGGCTTTGTTCTGAGGCTTCATGTGCTGGAATGTGGCTGGCTTGAACTGTGCAGGCAAGCACCAGCTAGTAGGAGAAGAGCTAGTGATGTACAAGTCACAGTTATTGTGTCTAACTGACACACACCTAGCATACAAGTATCAGTCATTGCTAAAACAATTGGGTCATAAAACTATTATTAGCACCTCACAGTCTGTTTCTATTCAGGGGGTAGCTATAATGTCTGCTAGGCACATAAAGGCTAAGATACTAAAACATCAGCGGATGCTAGGGGAAGGTTGGTGATTGTTCAGCTTTTGGTATATGGCCTGGGTAGTGTATAGCCCAAATACTGATGACCCAGGGATTTTTTACATGCTTTGTTTGGAATTATTAGATTGCGTGGGGGACCTAATTCTGATGGGTGACTTTAATTGTGTGATGAATTACGATATAGACTCTACAAATTGTCCTGCACATCTACACAAGAGCATTCATTTTGTAAAATGCCACCTACACAGGTTGATCGATGTGTGGAGGACATTACATCCCTTACGTCCAGGGTACATCTTTTATTCTTCTCCTCATAAACAATATTCAAGGATAGATATGATCTTTACAGGTGCACAACTAATTCAAGATGCTGAGATTGAGGTATGCCCTAAGATTACCACTGATCCTAATCCAGTTCTTCTTACACTTCTTTCACCTGCTGGTACAAGGGAGAGAAAGCACTTTACGTTTCTTTGTCATCTCCTTGCTTACTCAGATTTCTGAAGTTATGTGGCAGGGTTATTAAGGGAGTATATATGGTTAAACACTGGAATGGCAGCTACGTAGGTGGTTTGGGATGCTATGAAAGGATAGATACGTGGGGCCACCTTGCAGTTTACTTTCACCAAGAATAGGGCAATGCAAGATAGGGTAAATTAGTTGAGTGAGAGGATGCAGGGATTAGAGCTTTAACATGCCCGGGCAATAGCAGCTGGAGATTCTTGGGAGCAAGTTGTATACCTTGAGTTAATCGAGAACCGCAGTCTTTTAGATTAAGGACTCAGGGGAAAAATGGCTGCTAGTTATCATAAAAATAAAGTGCTTCAGTATGAATATGGCAAGTCTGTTGGGCGAGTACTGGTGTTTTAAATTGCAGATAAGAAATCTAGGTGTACCATTCATAGAATTAAAGTGACAGATGGAGTGTACCATACCAGTGTGAAAGCTGTTGCACAGCAGTTTACACTCTTCTATCTGGATCCTTATGGTCACCCCGAATTATTTAACCAGCCTCATCTGCTGGAATATTTACAGGGCTGTACACTGCCACGTGTAAATGACACTCATGATATGGCCTTAAAAAGGGAAATATCTATGTCTGAACTAGAGGATGCTATTAAGGCTCTACCTTCTGGGAAAGCTGCTGGAAAAGACACTATTCGCTTGAATTTTATAAAACATTCAGAGATATGGTGTCAGAATTTATGAAGCTGATTGGACATATAAATAGAGGGGGAGATATACCACCCACATGGAATCATACTACCATTGCTGTATTTCTGAGTAAGGATAAGCCCCGCAGTGTGGTCTTTAATAAACTCAGACACACAGATATTTGCGAAGATATTGTCTACCCAGCTGGCTCATTTAATGCTGTATTTGTTCTTGTCTCAACAGCGTGGTTTATTCCTGGAAAGGGATACCATTAGCCATACTAATTTGCCAGTGGCACGTTTGATGTAGCAAAGAAGGAAAGTATAAAGATGGGCATGATTTTATAAGAAGCTGAGAAGGCTTTCGACCGGGTAGTGTGGGGATACTTATGAGTACGATGGGGGTCTTGGGTTTCAAGGTACAATTTCTTAGATGGGTACAATCCCTTTATCAAATCCTTATGGCTGAACTAATTTATGGAGGGAGTTGTTCCCCAATATTTGGGATTCTCGGGAGCCTGCGACAAGGTGCCCACTCTCCCCTTCCTGTTCACCCTCTATGTTAAGCCCTATTTGAAGTCCCTCCTTTTAAATGAATGGATAGCGCTAGTAAGATTTAAGGTCTGCGAGCTTAAACTCGCTGCCTAACCGATGATGTTGCTCTTTCCTCTGTAGATCCACGGGAGACCATTAAACATATGCCCGGCAAAAATATTAAGCTTGGTGCATTTTCCGGCTATAAACTAAACCTGACTTAAAAGCATCCCAGCAGATACAATTCCAGGGGTGGTTTCAACTGCCACTCCTTTGGGAGTCAGGATCAGCAGTCGGGTTGACATTATCTTTAAACTGAATTATGAGCCTCACTGCATACTGTCACTGCTAGTATACATATTTGGCACTGGCTTCCTATTAGTTTAATAAGCTGATGTAATATTATCAAAATGAATATCCTCCCAAAATTCCTGTACTTCTTTCGCGCTATTCCACTTCAAATTCCCGATTCCTTCTTCGGGCAGCTTGAGGCACTGTAGACAGTTTAATATGGGGGTATAGGAGGGCAAGGCAGGCTATTCGGCTTCTGAAACTGCAGTACAGTCAAGGGGGGCTCCAACAGCTGACGTTTGAGCTATAGTTTAGGGCAGCCTCCGCAGGTTTCATTCGGAATTCACTTACTGGTGGGAAGCTGGAACCGCCCATTCTACGTTATTAATGCGTTTTAGGGGTGACGTCAGGCTTCTCCCTCATAGGTTCAATGATCCCAACTACTTCAAACGAGTGAAATGTAAAGGCGTTAGGGACATTGCTCACATATGGCGAGAGATCTGCACTAAGTACTCACTTGCCACCTTACCCGCATGTATGCCACCTTGAGGAAAGCCAGCGTTTCCCGAGATATTCCATGGCCCGATTGATAAAGCTTGGGCAAGGCTGGGGGTGTTGACTCTCGAACAGCCATAAGATAGTGATGGATTTTGCTCATTTGTCTGTCTGCAGATTTTATATGAGCTTCATCATCTGTTCTTTTTTAAATACTTGCAGCTGCTTGACTGCTTTTTGTATGAAGGCAGGAGACAATTAATTTTGGTGAGTCGAGCATTCTGTCTTATTTGTATGTCGCACCCGGAAAAGGTTCAGTGCGTCATAGCAGAGTTTTAGAAAGTAAAGATGATAGTCTGCAGCTTGCTGCCAAATGCAGTAGGATGCTTGCAACTGAGATTTCTTCAGATGAAAGTCAGGGTGCCCCTGAGATTATCGAAAAAGCAGCCCTCAAAAAATTACAGCAGGTCAATATCATCTGTATGCTTTACTATTCATCTGGCTGGACTCCAAATGGACAACTAACCATAATTCAACTAAGACTCAATACCCAAAGTGTGCTTGCACACAGCTGATATAGCACATATGTTTGTAAACTGTCCAGTTTTATGCACATTTTGGGCTGGAGTCATTCAGCTAGAAATAGACCGCTCAGGCTGTAATTTTGAGCTATCCGATAGGGGGACCATGCTGGGCTATAAAACTACGCACATAGCTTTAGTATTCTGAAGTCAATTACTCCCATTCATTTGTCAAATATATTAATGTGAGTCAGCTATTGATAAGGCTAGAGTCCCTAAGGCAGTGAATCGACTCAGGAAAATCTGGGCCGGCTTTATTTGGAGTGAATTGTAAATGTGCTTGTCGGGGATTATCCTGTGGAGGGCATTCCCAAATGTAAAGCAGATTAAATCCAGATTAGTAGTTGTCTCTTCTTTTATTGGTTTAATACAACTAAAATAGGGCTGGGTTTGATGCAACTTGAAGAACTGTTATGTAATATACGGTGTTGCGCATCTGAATGTGCTCTATTGTATTTTTTTTAACATGGTGCCTTCGCTACATTTCCCATTCTCATTTATACGCATTTTGTCACCGGTAAAGAATTTATTTATGCTATATACTTGTATAATATTTGATAATTATGACTGACTCTAAAGAAAAATAAATGAAATAAGTTTTAAAAACGAGGTTTTCCAATTGTCCCGATGGTGAGGGATAGAGTTTAACTGTACGCTAAATTGTCTTTCTACCCCATCCCCTCTGTCCAGTAGTCAGGCCTTGGGCCCCCGAGATGCAGGTACTCCTTCATCGATTCAGATGTCTTGGGGTCCTTATCACTGAGGATCGAGCCCTGGCGTATGAACATAACCTCTAATCCCAGCTGGTGGGCTTGACCAGAAATATTACATTTTGGATCTCCCTCCCACTATCTCTGCTTGGCCGCTTGCACATTCTTTAGAATGGTCTAGTTGCCGGGGCTCCTTTATCAACTATATAATTTCCTCTTTCTGTATAATTTCCTCTTTCCAGTGAGAAGGGAATTCTTCGCCAGGGCAAATACCGTACTATTCAAGCTGCTGTGGCATGGAGGACTGCCCTGTGTAGCCCTCAAAAAATGCTGGAATCCCGCCTCTGAGGGTGGCATAGACACTCCGGACCTGCTGTTATATTATTGAGTGTCACAACTACTGGGGCTCAATGACTGGTGCTTCGAGGGTTTTGAGGACCTGGCATATGCTGTGGAGGGATGGGTCTTCGACCGTGACCGCCTCCTACACTTGCTATATGGCACAATATTACCACGCTCATTACTCACTTCTACATGAGTGTTGTTGACCTCATGGAAAGAGGCCACAAAAGCTGCCAGATGGACTGCCCAACTTACACTGGAGACCTCGGTGTAGAAAGGGACTAGACTTTGTCAAGTGGCTGCACTCCGCGTCTGCACTAAATGGGACATTACATGTATGGATTGCGACTCTTGAAGATATGATCACACGCAGGTCTGCTAAGTCCTTTACGGAGCTGCAGGAGGAGTATCAACTGAACCGCAGCCAGTTTTTGTAATACTTACAGCTCCATCACACACTCACCCCGTACTTACCACTGTATGCCAAAATCTGGCACATTCACCCCTTAGGCAAAAATCTTGCTCACTGACATAAAAACACATAAATTGTCCATATGTTATCAAACACTGTTACGTCAACAGCCAGACCCATTTGTGAGGGTGAGGGAGGCATGGTCACAGGACGAGGATTGGAGGGAGGCGGTGTCCACTCCGAGGAAAGCAGTGGTGGCCACTCAGTTCTGAATTATCCAATTCAAGCTACTGCATTGCATGTATCTCACATGACACAGCTATTCACAATGGGGCCTATTGGTTCCAGGTGTTGTCTGTGTTGTGGCAACACCACTGTGGATTTACTGCACAACTTCTGGAGCTTCCCAGTCCTTTTACATTTCTGGGAGGGGATGCTGGGGACTCTGGAGGTGGTGCTGGGTTGGAGTGTCCCCAGAGAGCCGAAACTGATCTTGCTGCATAATGCAGATGACGTGGAGAGCAATAGATATCAGAAAGTGCTGCTCTGGCTGGAGCTGCTCATTGCTAAACAATACATTGTGAAAGCATAGAAGAGTACAGAGGTCCCCTCTTGGGATGGATGGACAAAGGGCATGGATTTATGTATGGGCCTAGAGTGCCTGATTTATCAGTCTAGGGGGTACCCCTGCAAAAACTTAAAGTTCTGCAAGGGCTGGGCCGACCTCAGGAGGGGAAACATTGAACTCTGTCTGTCTAGGCCCTGGTAAATGGACAGTGAGATACAATCCTTTGCGGCGATACTATGTTGAGTTCTCAGAGAGGAAGTATTATAGCTTTACGAGTATAATGTTTAAATGTGTCAATGCTCATTGTGATCAGGGTGCATATGCACAGTCCTCAGAGTTTACTTGTGTTGTGATGGCAAAGATTTGTTTGTATCATTGTGTGTGTTCCATGCCAGACTTAGCCTTTTTTTTTAACTGAAATTCATTAACAGTTTTTTTTTTTTTTTTAAACATATTTTGGAAAATAAACCTTTTTTCTTCAAACATTAGCTTATGAGTTCTGACACTACAGATGTTTTTGTCTTCAATTCATATTTTTCAGTTTTGGTATACATATATCAATTTAACCAAGCAAAGGTTCTAATTTAGTAGGCTTGCCTGCACACAGTAGAGCTACTTAGAGGTAGCTGGAGACCCACCAGTAGCTCACAATCTACTCCTGGTAGAAGCCGGCCTTAAAGTAATAATTAGGGTATGGGGGTAGAGTTCAGGGTCAGAAGGAAAATGGTTAGAGGTAGGTAAGGGAAAGAGCTAAGCAGGGATTAGGGTTACGGGGTAGAGTTACATTACCTATGATAAGAGTAAGACAAGAGCAAATGCTAAAGGCCCTTTAAGTACGTGTAGCAAACTGAGCTTCTTTGCAGATGCCCCCACGTTTTGCCCCATTTGAACTGCAAGATACTGGTTTTGGACTCTGTTAGTGTACTGAGGCCTGCTAACCAGGCCCCAGTACCAATGATCTTTCCCTTAAAATGGTATGTTGAATTGTATAGGCCAATTGGCAAGCACCTTACCACCCCTGTAAGTCCCAAGTAAATGGTACCCAGGGCAAGGGTGGTAAAGGGGGTACCAGGGTGACAGCCCTGATTGTGCCACTCTGGGTACCCCAAGTAAAAGAGAGACTGCAGAGCTGCCATGTCAGCCTGCGCGAGCAGTCTGCTGCTAGAGTGAGATTCTGTCCACATTAGGTGTAGGCAGAGTCACTGGTACTGCCCTTGTACAGGTCAGTCACCCCTAAGGTAGGCCCCCTCCAGCCCAGAGGGCAGGGTGCACTGTTCTAAGAGTGAGGGCATATGTGCAGGAGCACATATGCCCCGGGGCTGGCATTTAAACTGCAATGCTGGCCCGAATAACCGGCGGTCCATTGGATAACATGGGCTGGGATCGGACCACTGCTCAGATGCCCAGCTCTGCAATAGCCCAGCTGAATGCTGTCATGTTTGGTATATAACACTGTGCTTTTTAACAATGAACATGATGCCATGTTTAGGATAAAAAAAGCAGATGCCCAGGTGGCATCCTTAGAGGGTGCCTACCGAGTTACCCAGTCCTGTACTGTTTTGGTGGGCTCTCCTGGGCCACTGCTGCCACAGACAGAATTCTGACTGCTAGCACCTTGGCAGGATGTAAGACAAAGGACCTGGACAGGAAGGAGGTCACACCTCCTTCCTCCCAGGCTGGCTAGTGAGAAAAGCATCAGGGTGGTGAGCCTCAAAGACTTCACCCGCATTTGATGTGCAAGTAGTTGTCCTGCCAGTGGAGGGCAAAGACTTATGAGCATGCCCGGCTGGGCAGGCTGGAAATTAGATATGCAGGAGTCATGCATCTCCCTCAAACTAGCCCCACCTTTAAAGGTGGGCTAGGAAGTCTGCACGGCCAAGTACTGGTTCTGCCATCTTGGCAGACCCCTAGAACAGTGGGTTCTGGGTAGAAAGTGAGGTACTCCCTGCAGGAAGTCATCACGGCAGGGGCAGACTAACCACAGAGACAGTAGCCCATTGGGCACTGTTCCTCACACCCTTAAACGCCCCATAATCAGGATATAGGGGCTCCTCTGACACCAGAACAGAGATCTTACCTGGACAAGAAGAAAGAAGCACAAAGAGATGATGCCTGCACCAACAACAGGACCTGGACTCCAGCCCCAGCGTGAAGAAGAATTCACAGAGTGGCCTGTGGAGACCAGCACTGGAACTGTGTGCCTGGTGTCTGCTAGTGATGAAAACTCATTGCTCCTGACCAGAGGGACCCCCGTGGACAACAAAACCCCCAAGGAAGACTCCCCTGACTGGTGACACCTGTCCCCTGCAAATTGCAGGAGTAAATAAGTGTTGAGGACGAAGAACTGCGACCTGATAGGCTTTGAGTGCCTGAGCCAAAAAAAAACTCTATGTTAAGCATCTACGGAGTGGGAGTGAGGACTGTGTCAAGTTTCAAACCTCTACTCCCCACCAAATGTCCTCCAGCCCCCAGAAAGCTCATGGACCACCTTTGCAGCTACCAAGGCTTGTTTGTCACCTGCATGGAAACCAACAGCCACCTGACATTCACCAACTCCAGAGCACCTCACCAGCATAGGGACTAACATCACCAATGACCCCTTCCTGTGGATTTGCAGCCCAAAGGAAGTGAGCAGCTTTGGCACGACTTGACAGCTCAGAGCTATCTCTGCACCCAGAGCCACCGGACGTGAACATCCAAACATTGAATCCTGCTCCTGCCCCCAACAAAGACCTCTACATCTAAAGGCTAGAGTGTGCAACAGTGTGCAAAATGCACCAGCCACTGCGGACCGTTCAGCACCAAGGACAGCCAAGTCACCTCGGCAACCAGACTCCCAGGGCAAGGTAACACAAATTTGACTGTTGACTCTTGCATTACCTTAAGTTCCTGTGGGTTCACTGGAACTCACCCTAGAAGTGCCCGTGTACACACTGCTAAGCCCTTTAAACCTGCAAAATACTCTATTTATTAAAGACTTAAAAAATCACAGCTCCCATTGCACAAAACTACAAAGTTTGTTGTAGTGTCTAAATTAAGATTAAAATCAAATCTATTTTCCTAAATTAGTGTTAGTTTTCTGTTGAATTGTGTCATTTACCTATCATCCATGTTGGTAATGTGAAATGCTTTACACATGTTCCTCTAAGTAGCCTGACTGCTCTTTGCCACACTACCAGGTGAGTTAGAGTTTGCTGAGAGTGAATTCGAAGTCCATTACTGGGTAGTGTGTTGGTATTCCATGGTAAGACTCCCTAGGCGTACCTTCACTCTGCTACAGTAAGGCTTTTGAGCCGGCTTTTGTTGGAAAGGTAAATAAAAACCCTCAGTCATCTCCTGCAGCTTGCTGCTCTACAAGTAAAGCTCACTTTTAGTATGGCCACACGCTGCATCTGGATACTGCTGGAATCCCACCTTTCTAGGGTGGCATGGCTTGTCCGGACCTGGTGTTATATTACCGGTCAGCAGGGTTCAGATGCCAGCAAACTGATCCAGAACACTGTACGATGGACTGAGCGGCTAGTCCAGGTCAATGCTGGCCAATGGAACTGGAATCTGGCTGGACACAACCCTATTCCAGCACTGCCTGTGTATTTATATTAGGAGGGCATGTTTCCGGCATTATCAATACACCAGATGTACAGCTTATAATAACCACATAGCCAGCATGGACATCATTTAGGGGTGGCCAAGAGGCAGTCCTTATTGTCTGCCTGTTTTTAATTTTACTAATAGAGCACAATATTCTCTTATTCATTATTAGTGTAATAAAAACGAACACACTTAGGGCCTGTGGTGGCAGCTGTGGTAAGTTAAAATGGTTTTAAATGTATATAGTAGGCGTGCTTGGGGGGGACAGCATGTTTAAGTAAGAGAGTGCGTGAAAATGTGAGAAAATGTTTCTGTATGTGTAAGCGTGTGTATGTGAGTGAATAAGAATGAAGTGACAGGTACAGAGTGAGATTGTGTGAGATTGAGGCCCAGATTTACTACTCTTTGGTGCAAGGCAACACTGCACCAAAATTGTTGCAATGCCTTGCGTCAAAGGGTTGAAAAAATGTGCCATATCTGGTAAGATATGGCATATTTGTTCTCTCCCAAAGCACTTGTGCACTTTTGGCAGCCATGCACCAATGCACATACCCTTGTGCCAGAGTGCAATGTGTGTTCATTCTTAGAAGCATATGTTTTGTACTTGCAGGGGCCCTCTCCTGTACAAAAACTATGATTTAAGGCTTTTTTCACTTTGTATGTGTGGCCTACAATGCAGCACATTTTCAAAGTTAGGAAAACAGGAAGATATGAAAAAAAACACTCCTCGTTATGCCTGCCTCAGAAAGGCATACAATTGTAGTGCAAATTTGTGTCTACTAGTATTTGTAGATAGGAATATGCAATAAAACCCATAGGTTGTTGCATGGTAAGACCCATGCAACATCCATGAAACACCGCCTGATACAAAATAATGTAAAGCAGTGCATAGCACAACTCTGCATTAATTTGTGATACTATTCAACACAAATCATCAACTGGTGTGATGTTAGGTCATATGACATGCTTTCATCAGGGTCAAGGGGTCATATGATGCACTTTCTGTGATGTCATCAAGATCAGAGGGTATGTGATGTCACTTTGACTACCCCAGGCATTTTGGTGAATCAACGCCCATGAAAGCCTGGAGTGTAGCTATCATCAGACCTGCCAACTCACACAGTGCCACCGTGTGACACGATATTGGCTCCCCTCACACGGTCTCCCAGTGAGGAGCCAATATCACATGGTGGCAAGGAAAACGGGCTAAAAAAACACTGTAAGCAGTTGTTTTCATCTCATTTTCAGAAGCTTTTAACTGTCCACTCCAAAGCCCCGTGCCCTCCTCACACTGTGAGGTTTCTGGTGAAGTTGGCAGGTCTGGATTACTGGTGCAGCCGGTCCAATAACACTAGGGCCCAGAGATGTGGGTGATATTGCTTTGACTGGACCGAATGCAACTAAGAAATACTCGGAGATGTTATTGAGCCTACTTTCCTGCATTGTGACCTGAATTTCTCCCTGCTCTATTTTTGGTTGGGGACAGAGGGGATGGATCGCCCATATTGTATCCTGGTAATGTAATAGGCTAATGAAAAAAATCTCTCAATCGAGTTTCTCATTTGTTTTCCTTGTGGTTCAAGATCTAGCAATAGTGCCAGGTGGCACAAACCCTGTCTTCTGTGCTCCTGCAGCCAACCCAGGCTGGGAGAGCAACATTCGTTAGGAAAGTTAGCCCACAGACAGCATACATTGTTTGGAGGGGCGGTTCTTTTATATATCCTCCTGTATTTATTTTCTCCCCACATAAAATGTTATAGATTAAGAATTAATTATTTTTATTTACCCAACTGCGGTGCTTTTATTTTAAATGTGGGCTAGCAGGTGCCTTCCTGCATGAATAATAGTGGTCGGGGAAGTCCCTAGTTGAATGCAGGCTCAGTCTCAAACTTAACTTGGTCGCACATTTTAAGTAAAATGTGCATGTGGGGATGGACAGTTGCCTTTATCTTGGCAGCCCAAAATGCGCACTTGAGGCCTGTTCTACCCACGCAATGTAATAAGCTGGGAGATGACACCTGCAGCCCTCCAGACACTTAAGGAGCTTTGGGTTTTCCTGACCCAACCAATCGTAGCGCTGCTCTCATGCTGATTGTTAACATATACACCACGGGAGCAGCATTTGGACTGGCTCAAGAAACGCAGACAGGCATCCCTACTAACCAAGCAGGCTTCTCTATTAAATCAAAGCAAAACACAAATAATGGATGAAATGCGGAACCAATCAAACATTCACCTCCAGTCACAGATCTGGGTTTAATCCATCGTTGCTCACCATGCCACCCCAGTTTAGACCCAGCCATATGCAAATCAGTCTTGACCCTGTTCCTCATGGGAACAGTCCAGCCCGAACTGCCAGGCCGGGTCCTCCCTGGACCGGAAACAAACATCCTGGGACCGGTTTCAGGTCTTCACCCTTTAAAAGCCAGGCTAGCTTGAATCCAGTAGCATAGTGAGCCCAGGACCCACGTCTGGGCATACCCGGCACACTAATGGCGGCAAAAGCAAAGCAAAACACAAATGATGGACGGAATGCGGAACCAATCAAACATTCACCCCCAGTCACAGATCTGGGTTTAATGGTGGGTCCCGTGCTCACTATGCCACCAGATTCAAGCTAGCCTGGCTGAAGAGGGGTGATACCCCGAAACCAGTCCCAGGATGCTTGTTTCTGGTCCAGGGGGGACCTGGTCTGGCAGTTCGGGCTAGACTGTTCCCATGGGGAACAGGGTCAAGACTGATTTGCATATGGCTGGGTCCAAACTGGAATGGCATGGTGAGCAAAAAACTGATGGATTAAACCCAGATTTGTGACTGGGGGTGAATGTTTGATTTGTTCTGCATTCCGTCCATCAATTGTTATTTTTGCAATTCTCTATTAATCAAGCACACAAGAAGCACAGAGGAAGTTCTGATCTGAGAGAAACAAGTCAGACAAGAGTTAATGAGGCTTTCACAAAATGTATGCATGTTGCAATGAGGAGCTAAAAATAATGTAGAGTTCCTCATTGTGTTACTGTTTGGCATTTATTTTTGTCGGATTTGCTCATATTGCGAGCGACTTTCCTAATTCTTCTGTGCGCACCCAGCCCAAACAAGATACAAACACAGCCCTCAATATACAACAGCCGCTTGGTGGCTTGTTCCTTTGGGCAGTAAAGGTTACATTGCCTTGAGTTAAAAAAAACAAAAAACAAGTTATATTACAATTCTAACTATATAATTCAACAATGCAAGTTATTTGGATTGTTGTTTAATATAGTGAGAATTGTCAGATCACTTGTTTATTTCTCTTACTCCTGTCATTATCAGCTCATTTTCAGTTGCCTAGGGATGAACTTCCCCTTCCTGGAGCATTCACAAAATTCCTCCCTTCATCAGTCAAAGGGGTAAAAAAGCGCTGCAAGGTGGGGCTTTTATTATTTGTTTTTCCTTTTTGAATGATAAAGTGAGGAAGTTGGTGAATACTTCAGTACGGGAAAGCTCATCTATAAACAGTAGAGAAATGCGCTCCTGGGTGAGGTGTTTGTTTGAGGCAGGCTTCAGTGACCAAGAAGTGTATTCTGCCTGCATGTTGTTGGGCTGGGGGCAGGCAGGCATGCATTGATTGTGCTTGTGTTTTGTAAATCTTCATTGCAGCCTGGCAGCGTCTTTTAATTTGTCATGCAAGGGCAAAGATGTAGTTATTTTTTGTTTCCTATTTTACTTTATGCCCCAAGGCACCCAGAAGAGTGGACAGACACTCCTAATTGGGTTGCAGGCCACAACAAAACACAGTTCTGTACTGTGATGTGACTTTTTAGGGTCGAGTCTGCGTTGCATGCGCTCACGCATGTGTATCGCTAGCGAGACGCTTTAGGTATTAGAAAAGGGCTCGGAGCCCCATCGACGTCACGTCAGTGTCTTTCATTGGCAAGTTGGCTTGCCTGTTAGAATCCGCTTCTTTTGATTAGTGGAAGGCACGCATACGTCATGCCTTTTCTGGTGGTCAGCCCTCCTCGAGTGCAGCGACTAAGTACAGAAAACATGCGAGGCTTGCTGGTTTGTGGACTACTTCTTCTCTATTTTCGCAACGCAATGTCGCTGGGCAGAAGTCGAGCGCTTCGCATACCATCGACCTTGTCACACAGTTAATTGCACTTTTGCCGGTTACGTTCATAATTGCACTTTTGCCGATAGGTATTATTACGTGTGAACTGTAGCAGCGCGATCGCGCCGTTTTCTTCTTTTAATACAAGAAAAACCGGTTGGGAGTTTACAACTGTGAACAGCTGTAACTCCGACAAATGCGAGACCCTAGTGCATTGCAAATGCTTGTTGATTTTTGTGTGTACGTCATGCAGCATTAACCAAGGCCGTGGCGGTGTGACAACTGGCTTATAGCCTGGATAAAACTGTTGTCTGCAGAAGGCTGGTGCTTCGGAGTGCTGCTTTAAAAATGCAAGCAGTTGCAGTTCAAACCATTTGTCAGGAAAAACACTGCCATTTAACAGATGGCTGCATCTCATGGGGTGGGTGATGGTAATGATGACATAACTTATAGACTCGGGTAGTAAACTTGGCAGATCCCAGCCTTGTCTTTGTGCATGCTGCTCTTGTAACCATGAGGTTAGCAGATGTGCAGCTTCTATTCTGGACTGCTGAACATATATAATGGAGTAAGACTTAGGGCAGTTTTTAATGTGTATAAAAATGTAAGGGCTACACGTTCACAATAGCTTTATAAACCATATTACTTATTTTAATTTGTTTTAAAATGCACCATGTGCCCACTCTTCTTAGGGGAGAAACCCCCCAAACCACTCTTATGTCAGTCAGCCTAGCTCACTTGTGACATACCACTCATCTCCAACTTTTACGTCCCACCACTTTGAAATGTCACCAGCCACCACGGATTATTTGTGGCCACTGTTTCCGGGTCACAAGCAGAGCAACACATGGATTGAGCGGTATGGCCTCTGGACAGCTGGATGCCTGGTAGATGCGGCTGGGGAATTGGTATGCAGTAACTTTAGTACTCTATTTTATGTGTTTATCATGAAAGTTCCTGAAATAGAGCTATTTCTGGCCTTACCTTACAATAGGCACCTATGAGCCACTGCCACTCAGAGTACAAGAACTCATTCTCAGATTAAACACAGGCTTTACTTTCATAATTTCTAGGTTTCGGTGACATTTGTACAATAGGGTCAGCAGCATATGCGCTCGGTGTAACGGGGGAAAATGCACTAATCCACACCCAGTTTTGCTGATAACACTTAAAATTGTCCCCGAGCACCAGCAGAGGACACAAACTGGGGACTCCAGATTCGGAAGCTGCATGGTCCCACAGACACTATCGCGCTGGTAGACCTCATCTCTTGAAGTGTATCGTGGGAAATTGAATTTTTTTGTTCGGGGGAAATTGCTTAGTTGTAAAAAAATAACAAGTTTTTACTCTGGGTCAAAAGTACCTATTTCCCGCTGTACCTATTATTTAATTACATCCTTGATGTACACTAATACTGTGTTATGACATTATCATTGGCACGTACAACTGGTGCTTCAGATACGAGCATCAAGATAAGAGTGTGTATCAGCTGTCTAATCCTATAAGGTTTCTGTAACGTGAGTGGATGTATCTGCTCTCGGAGTCTGTTAAACCTCACCAGAATTATATCTCTGCGGCCTAAGGCCTGAGATTATGTGATCTGTCTATCTCTATTTTTCATCATCCTCTTTACATGAAGATTCTCAGTTACATTAGGAGTGCTCGTCTACATGGAATTTCAGGCTGAGAAGATGGAAGGCTTTGGAGGTAAAATGTAAAATTTAATCAGAGGTAACATACATTTAAAAAAATGCTAAGCAAAACATATACACACACACACACACATATATAGATATATATATGTATATATATATATTCACTAAAAAACAAAGGTTGCAGGGACTTGATAGATTCAGATTTTACTCATACAAAATCATAGAAATTCAGCTTTTAAAGCTAGAGTTATTTCAAGTAACTATAACTCGTGCAGCTGCCGCCTGTCCCTTACACCTCCACCTGGCCTGTCCAAGTTCCATGCCCCTATCCACTCCTTTCTGTCCTCCATGGTCCATTTTGCTGCCACTCCCTTCTGCCCGCCATGCTCTGTTGTGCTGCAACTCCTCCTCCTGCCTGCTCTACGTGGTCTGTTGTGAAGCCCCTTCATCTGCCCTCTCTTGTCTGTCCTGCCCCTACCCCTCTCTTCTGTCCCCAATGGTCCTTTGTGCGTGCCCCTGCCCCTCCATCGTGGCCATCATGATCGTTGTGCTGCCACCTAACCTTCTCACTGGCTATGCAGGGTCTTCTGTGCTGCCACACCCCTTCCACCTGCCCAGTGTGGTCAGCTGGCTTCCCCTGACCTACTCCCACATTCCCTCTGTTGTCTGAGTGAATGCCATTAAAGTCTCACTTTGGCTTCCATGGTGTGTTGTGCTTCCAGTGCCCATCGTCTGCCATCCATGGTCACCTTGCTGCTCCTGTCTGCCTACTTGCCCCATACCCTCCATTTTCTATGTGCAGGCTCCCATACCTCCCTCCTGCCTTGTCTGATCTGTTGTCGTGCCCCTGCCACCTCCCTCCTGTCCTTCATGGTACGTTATGCGGCAACTGTCCCTCCTGTCTGTCCAGTATGGTCAGCTTGCTGCCCTTCCCTCTCCCCCACTGCTCTCTGTTGTCCATGTGCATTGCCCTGTCCCCTCCCTGTTGCATTCAATAGTCCGTTGTGCTGCTCAGCCATCCTGCTTGCCCCGTGTGGTGTATTGTGCTGCTGCAACCCCTGACGCATGCCCTGTAAGGTCAGTTTGGTGCACCTGCCCATCTATATCCTGCCCTCTGTTATTCAAGTCAATGCTCTACCCTATTTCTCCTACCCTAAGTGATCCAATGAACCATACTTGCCAACATTTTAAATTTGGTAAGAGGGAGATTTTGAAAAAAACCCTGAGGAATTGGATTTCCTTATTGACTTACATATTTCAAAAGAGGGGATTCTAGGCAGAGGACAGATAAAATGAAGCCCTTTTGGGCTTAAAAACATTGGGAGGCATCTGCCTGAATGGAGTCTGTTGGCATGTGTGGTTCTACTGCCACTGCCTCTTCCTTCTGCCCACCATGGTCTGTTATATTTTAACAGTCTCTCTTTCCTGTCCTGCATGGTTGAGTTGTTGCCCTGCCCCCTTTCCCCTGCCCTCCACAGTCCGTTGTGCTGCCACTGCTGTTCCTGTATGCCTAGCATAGTCAACTTGTCCCCTCAGCACCTTCCTCCTTGCCCTCAATTTTCTGAGTCTGGGCCCCTGACATATGCCCCGCCCCCCCCCCACAGCATTCTAATGAACAACTAGATTGTATAGATTGTATTTATTACAAAAGTGTGGCACACCTGACATCATATAGATGTATTCAAAACTATAATACCTAAAGCATTTCTTTTAGAAATTATAAAAATGAGAGGGTCATTATTCTCATATAAATTATGGTTAGTGCTATAAAAAACTAAAATGTGTACATATTTTCTGAGCTCTAAAATAATGACAAAGCACTTTTAAATTATTAAATTATTTGCTATCCTTATGTTTTTTCATCCGGTTGATCACTTGATTACATGTTGTACTTAAGGGAGAGCATGTGGCATTATGGCCAGAGCTGCAGACTTTGAAACTCTGGAACCAGGTTCGAGTTTTGGTGTCAGCTCAACATCCTTAATTTCCCCATACCTAAAACCAAAATGAATGTGTCCGTGTGTAATGTAACTGATGCTCATGTAAAGCACTCCAGTACCTTTCGGTTAGCTCTGCACTATATAAAACTGCAAAACAAAACAAAAAAAAAGTTTTGTGCACACTTGTTTCATTGGGCTACATTTGAGTGGTTTTGTGGGCCTGTGAGTGGGTGTGTGAGTTTTCTACTTCGATTCCATCAAGATGGTGTTCAGGTGTACCACAGTTTCGGCATAGATTCAGAATGCTAGCACTCTAGTTGCTCATTGGAACACTGTAGTAACACTGCTGATTAGCAGAGAGTTAAATGGCAGTCTGCTGCTGGTGTTGAAAGTGCACGCTTCAGTCTGCATGTCAGAATATTTTAGTGAAATAGAAGAGGAAGATATTTGAGAACTCACTTAAATGTGCCCTAATGTTTCTTTCTACAGCACTAACCATAATTTCTATGACAAAATGAACCCCCTCATGTCGTTCCTTTCTAAATTAAATGTTTTAAGTTTTACCGGTTTGATTCAATCAAAATAGCATGAGGAAACAGTTTTCTCTCAAACATGATTCATTTAATCCCTGCAGAAGGCTTTTCACAGGATAAAAGCACCTTAGAACACACCACAATTCCTAAAATTAGTTTGGTACTATCAACAAATGATTTATATTGTAACTAAAATTTGCTATCATGCTTCATACGTTCTCCTTTTTGTGATCCTCAAAACCTGCCATTCACTACAGTGCATGTCAATGGGTACCATGCCTCAGAGTCCTGTAAGTGCTGCCACAGCATGTTGTACATGTTGTGGCCAGACAATAATGGGGAGGATTAATTTGGGTCCTGGGTGTGAGCATCTTGACCGCTTACATTTTTAAAAAAAAATAATTTTCAGTACACAGAGACCAAGTCCCAGGATTTTATAATGGCTGCCAAAACATATTGTCCAGGTTGTCATCAAACAATCAGGATTGGTTAGTGTTCTTTAAATTGGCCAATCAGAGAAACACCAACTGCCAAGATGTCTATATTTCTTTTTCCTTCAATATACCAAAAACTACTGAATGGATGTACACCAAATAACAAAAAGCACAATCTGCACACCAAGATCTAAGTTCCTGACAAATTTGGTGTACTTCCATTCAGCGGTTCATGCTGTGGGGGAAAATGCATTGGGGAAATGGGTTTTGCCAACCCACCCCATTTTTTGGCCCCCGTCTGACAGATCACCCAAAACTTTCAAAACAGCAGCTGAAGTGAGTGGAAACTGGTTTCAAAAACTTTGTGAATTTTTCAAGCTACACCAAAGTTATTGGCAAAACAGAAAATACTTTTTCTATGGAAGCTAGATCCTATATATCTATATATATATATATATATCTATATATCTATATATATATATATATATATATATATATATATATATATATACACACACACACAAACACCCACACACACATACTTAAAAAACAAAGGTTACAGAGGCAGTGTAGTTAGGTTCAGGTTTTAAACACACAAAACCACAAAAATTCGGCATATAAGTTATACATATCTCAAGAAACTATAACTTGTGCCCAAAGGTAACTATAACTCATGTCCTGCCAGGCAGTTTTCTCATCAAGAATGTCATTTCTAAATGTTACAGTGCTATTCTCAATGATGTTATAAAAGAAGGCATAACTGATATAATATGTGGGAGTAATTAGCAGTGCGTGGTGAGGATTTGAGTTATAGTTACACTAGAGCATTATTTTTAGTTTCTTCAGATAAGTATAAACACATCTGAATTTCTATGTTTTTGGTTGTGTAAAACCTGAACCTAGCTATAACCTCCCTGTAACCTTTGTTTTGTTTTGGGTGAATTATACGTTTTTAAAAAAAATTCTATTTCCGAACTATAACATCACTGTAACTTTTATTTTTTTCAGTGAATTTCTAGTTTTTTTTTATATACAGTATTATTTCATTACTATACATTAATCTAACTGCTGCTGCGCACGGCATTCGGCCGTGTGAGGCAGGTGATTGGCTGCAGGGCCTGGCTTCTGCAGTCAACCTCATGCTGGGCATGGCCTTTGGCCGTGTGCAGCAGTTGGTTAGCCACAGGGCCTGGGGTGTGTGACTGGGGGTGTGTGGTTGTGTGAATGGGTGTGTGAGTGGTTTTGTGGGTCTGTGAGTGGGCGTGTGAGTGTCTGTATGTGTGTGTGAAAGGGTGTATGAGTAGTTTTATGACTATGTGATTGAGTGTATGAGTGGCTGTGTGGGTCTGTGAGTGGGTGTTTGAATGGTTTTGTGGGCCTGTGAGTGGGTGTGTGAGTGGCTGTATGGTTGTGTGAGTTGGTGTGTGAGTGGGTGTGTAAGAGGCTGTGCGTGTCTGTGACTGTGTGTGGTAATGGTTTTGTTGGTGTGTGAGTGGTGTGTGAGTGTCTGTGTTTGTGATTGGGAGTGTTAATGTTTTTGTGGGTGTGTGAGTTGGTGTGTGAGAGGCTTTGTGAGTCTGTGACTGGGTGTGGTAGTGCTTTGGTGGGTCTGTGAGTGAGTATGTGTGTGTGTGAATGGGTGTGTGAGCGGGGCTGTGAGTGAATGTATTTTTTAAATTGGTTTCTGGATCCATAGCATATTCCCATGTGGGCTGCACTTTCTTGCCCATGAGTGGTCCCTCAGAGACCCCCCCATCAGTCCCATGGGGTCAGGATACCTCTATCCCGACTCCCCTTACATCCTATTTATTCTTTATCCCCCCTCCCCTGGAACTATGTCCTGATTCACAAAATGGCAGCAGCAACTTTTCTCTGAAGTTGTGGCAGGCCAATCATGGAATTTCTGTTGGCATATTGCTCCGGGGATCCACTGCAGGGGATCCGTGTCTTTAGATATACATAAATATATTTTTTCTTAAATGACTCCAAAAGTACTGAACAGATTTACACCAAATTACAAAATAAGATCTTTATGGATCAAGATCTGACTTTCTGACAAATTTAGTTCATTATGTGCAGCGGTTCAGGCTGTAGTCATGTCTAAAATCTCTACAGGAAATTGCATGGAGAAAACGCATTTTGGGACCCTAATTATTCTTGGCCCCTGCTTGACAAATCACCCCGAAAATTACCAGACAGCAGCTGAAGTGACTGGCACACTAGGTTTAAAACTTTTGTGAAGATTTGTTAAACGGCACAGCAGCAAACTTATTAGCAAAACAAAAAAATAAGCCCCAACCGTTTGATAAATCTCCAAAAAATATTTCAAAAAGGTGCTATTTTTGACTAGTTTGTACATGGTAAATTTCAGGGTGATAAATCAACCAGGTGCCGAAAGAAAGAAGGGTTCCAAAATGAAAAATTCCCATGCATTTTTCAAGGACTTCTCTAAGCTAAGCTACAGCAAAAACTGCTGAACTGAATTACACCAAATTTGGCAGGAAGCTAAATCTTGATCCGCAGATTGGGCTTTAAGTGATTTGGTGTAAATCCATCCAGAGATCTTTGAGAAATTAAAGGTCAAAAATAATTGTATATTTTGGCAGTTGGGCTCACAGGTGTCCAGTGAGAACTCAAACTTCAAAATGGAGCCCTGTGATTGGTTGAAAGGGCCTTTTTTTCCAGTGAGCCTTCATCTCTCTCAGTGGAGCGAAAGGCATCCACAAGTCCTGCAAGAACGAGTGCTCTGATTGGCTGGCTGTTGGAATTTTAGAATTGAAATGGCCATCATTACTGTTTAGTTTGAAAAAGGGCAGGTGTTGTGGAAATTAAGTATAAAAAAGCTACATAAGGAGTCAGCATAAAGGAACGTTGTCATCCTAGATTTGGAGAGGATATCTCTAAGGGATAACTGGTGTGATAAAAATAAATGTATTTTGTTTTTTAAAAAGTATTATGTTCTCGCAGGACTCTCAAGATTGTGAATAATGGAAAGAAGTAGGTGAGATCTCAATACAGTCTATTAGTAGAAATGCATATTATGCTCCTTGTTTTTTAGAGAAAGTGTGTAAGAGAAAAGTACTATGATGATTAGGAGGATACTTATTTTTTTTTTTTAAAGTTACGCTCTTGCGAGACTCTCTCAGGATCGTGAGAAAGAGGATGGAGTAAGTGATCTTTGAATACATTGTAGTAACTAGACTTGTTAATGTAGGAAGGAGTCTTACTGGAGATTGTTTTTATCAGTCTACTTTTGTATGCCCATTAGCTCAGTAAGAATTGTGAGTAGAGGTAATGCTCTTCCTACACACTACTAAGCACACCCATCATATCAAGAGAGAGGTGTTAGTGGAGAAGTCAGTCCATGCATGCGGTCTACTATGCACACATGTTATCCAAGAGTGGGATCTAAGCGGAGAGGCCAGCCTCTCCCCACACACCCTACTTTGCGCAATTGTCACCTGAGATAGAGGCCTCAACGGAGAGGCTAGTCCATTTACACAGCCTACTACGCACAGTTGTCATTTGAGACAGAGGTGTGAAAGGAGAGGCCAGCCCCTCTCCACTCACTACAATGGACACCCGTCATTTAAAATAGATCTTTAAAACACAACCTACTATTCCTGTCATCTGTGAAAGAATATTAAAGGAGAGACCAGTTGCTCCCCCCACACCCTACTACACACACCCATAATCTCAGAGAGAGGTCTCAAAGGAGAGATTAGTCCATCCACGCACCCTACTATGCACACCTGTTATCACAGAAAGAGGTCTATGTTCACACCCTATTATGAACACCTGTCATCTGAGAGGAAGGTCTCAAAGGAGGGGCCAGCCCATCCACGCTTCCTACTATACCTGTCATCTGATAGAGAGATCTGAAAGGAAAGGCCCGCCCTTGCCTGGATGTAGGCCTGGCCCTGCTGCCAACCCCTGGTGCGCACGACCTTTGGCCATGCGTGGCAGGAGGGTTGTCTTTACATAGGGCAATAAAATATTACTGTACATTAAAAATTCCTAGAAATTCACTGAAAAAAAACCAAAGGTTAAAGTAACATTATAATTAGATGGTATAAAAGGTCTGTTTTTATTTGAAAAAAACCTTATACATTTACTGAAGGAAAACAAAGTTTAATGTAAAATTATAGTTAGGTAAATATGTCTGTGACAATATTAGCGTTTTGAACTAAAAAACACAGAAATTCGCCACTTATAGATAGCAGTGCTAACCATAACTTGTGCCTTTGCCATTCATTGCTTCTGACCTCACTTATTACGTAGCTCGTGACATGTTCTATGACATCATTTATGATATCACTGATGATAGCTCAAATAACATCATTGATTACATCACTGATGATATCATCCAAGCTTCTTTTGCACATATTGCTTTATGAACTAGTATGGCATTAGAGGCCTGAGGTAAGTACAACATAGCTCAGAATAACATGAAGCATTATTAATGCCATCACAGATACAACTCCCTTGGGTGCAGCAAACATGGGTTATGTGCGAGATTGACCCTATACCATACACTTCATGCTTAATCTGGTTCACATTAACAATAAACCACAGATATATGGGAAATCCTCGTTGCACACCGTGTTCAATCTGTATACAGCTGCTCAGAGAAATCCAAGTTCTAAGTTCCTCAAGATATTCAACGTCTGATCCAACTTGAATGGACACTGAGACAAAGAAGGCAGAAATGCAAAATCAAGGTAACAAGAAGTTGCAAAGAGTCCAGAGATAGAACGGCAAACAGCTTCCTGTTGTGCTGCACATGGCTTTATAGCAAACATACTCCCCCTTAACATTGCTGCTGAATCTACAGGCTGAGTGCCAGGCAAGCCAGACACATACACCCACTCACAGACCCACACAGCACTCACGTATGCACTCACACACCCACTCACCGGCCCACTTACACACCCACACAACCACTCACACAACCACTGACACACCCACACAGCCTCTCACACACCTACTCACACACCAACACAACTACTTCCACATCCACTTACACACACACAGTCACTCACACACCCACACACAGGCAGTGTTACAGTTATAGAAATTTCAATAGCATATGTTTGTATTAAAGGTGTTGTTGTTTTAGTACTAGATGTGTGCTTTTGGTTGGATCCGTTGACCCACCATAGAGCATCCTGCAGCATAACTGGCAGACCCCTTATTCGTCCAAGGATTTGTGACAGATCCCCGGATCCAAAAAATGAATACAAGAATAGATAGAGTTGATGCATTGCATCAATAGAAAGACTACATAAGTTACCTTACCTTATTTTTAAAATCTTTAGATTTAAAATATGTAATGATGAATGTCTGAATTAAATGTATTTATAAACTTGTTAAAATGTATATTAGGAAATTGATCTTATAAGTCCAACTGTAGTACAATTTAAATGAAAAAAAAATCAGTGACATTCATGACAAAAACTAAAGGTTACAGAGATGTTAAAGTTGGGAATTAGAATTTTAAAAAGCTTCAAAATTCACTGAAGAGAAAAATGTTACAGGGACATTATAGCTAGAACACAAAATAAAAAACATCTTAGAAATTCATTGAAAAAACAAACGTGATAGGGACGATATAGTAAGGTTCAGATTTTACACACAAAAAGCATAGAAATGTTTCAGTTATAGTTACCTGAGCTAACTATAGCTTATGCCCCCTGTAATGCATTGCTCTTGACCTCACATATTACATTACTCATGACATGGTTAGTGACATCACTAATGATATCACTCTTGACATCTCACATGACATCACTCATGACATCATCCAACAAAGTATAATTCAATATACTTCATCAAATATCATTTAAATATGTTTAAAATGAGAAAAGAAAATAGGTGAAAGAAGTTCTACAGAGAGCTCACTGTAACCTTATCAACTACTACAATCACTTATAACCCATGACTGGTCTCAGAGGATAGTCTTGTCTCTTCTAAACCACTACGCTAAACACTAATGACCAAAATAAGACATCTAACCATGCAGGCTAATCCATCCCAAACCACATCAACACCATTTCACAGCCTCTAAGGAGGTTTTAGTGCAGACATCGGTTTCACACAAACTACTACAACACACACCCAGTAGAGAGGTCTTAGCAGACAGTCTACTGTATCACAAACCACTACTAAGGTTATTCTTCATCCTCAAGAAAGGTGTCAGCAGAGGGGACACTATCACACTGAGCCATCACCTTAGTGAGAAGTCTTAGTGAACTGATGAATTTATTGCAAACTACTAATGGCCTCATTTATCACAAAGGAGAGAGGTCTAAGCAAGTAGTCAGTGTGTCGTAAAACACAACTATACTCAGCCATCACTCTGGAGTTAAGTCTCAATGAACAGCTTAGACTGTCACAAAGCATTACCATACACATAAATATTGCATTCTAATTAGCCGTGGTGTGCTGTACAGATATAGTCCATTCAGCCCCAGTGGACAATCACCATATACAATGTTACATCATTATTGCGAGTCAGATCATTAATGGTTGTACCCAAGTGGGCAAATACATGAATATCTCTATAAACAAAACAATATCTTAGCTTGACTGCTGACCCAGAACGACAGGCTAAAATCTTCTGAAGTATGTATGTATAGCACACCGTGGCTAATTAGAATGCATTTGCAACAAGATCTCATGATGGTATTTGCAGATTTTTTTGAAAGATTGCTAATATGTTTTATTTGGTGTGCAATCCACCTAGTTGGCACTAGATGCATATGAAGTGGTAACCGCATCTAATTGCTCCCCCTGTTTTACTCACGTATGTTTTCATTAGTGTCATTATCTGTACAAATCGAGTTCCATATAATATATACTATGCATGGTAAATAATATGTAATTTAAAACTGCCGGTAATTGAGAATTTATTGATTAAGAGTGATGCACGTATTATTACTTCTCTATTTATTTGATGGAATTTACTAGCTTTTCACGTAATCATTATAACATGTTAAGATGGCCACCCAAAAAGTTTCAAAACTGAAACCCTGCAAGCTTTCTTTTATGGTTACACATGGTGGGTTTTAAAACTGAACGAAAAGAAACAATATGTCACCTGTGATAAATGCGTCTGGTACACCAAAATGCTTGGTGTGTTTTTCCATTCCTCATGCTATCAATGGAGACTGGAATAAGCGTATAAATTCTTATTTGCATACCACCACCGGTCTCTCTTGGACTGTGGAGAAGGGAGTTTGTTTGATACGTGTGGGATGCCTCAGCCAAACACTCACCACCGCCAACAGATCTTCAGGGCAAGAGGCTATCGGAGTATATATATATTACATTACAGAGCGGAAATAGCCACTCTGTAGTTATAGTTAGGGTGACCAGACATAGGGATTTTTGGATATTTGCCGCTTTATAACCTTGCACCCATTTGACAATGGTGTGTGAAAATTTGCAGACCTGATGCCTCCATTTCATTTTGAGAGGACTGAAAGTTTCACGGCATTTGGTTAAGGGGATTCAAATCCAATGCATTTTCCATAGACTTTTGTTTCGTATAGTGCAAAAACCGTCAGCTGGATTTTGTATGACATTTAGCAGTATTACATATTAGGGGTGCAGATGATTCTGTGGGGTACTGCAGGTAAGTAGAGTCAGCAAATGTTAAGTTATAAAGTTTTTCAACTTCCTCATATTTTGTAACACAACACTGTTTAAAGTAGCAAGTTTCCTACATTAACAACTGAAAGGCCCATTTATAGTCACATGCTAATGGAAACATGTAAACAAATACATAATGAATAGAATACATATTAATAGACATACGTTTTTCTTTGCATGCTGTCTGGCTCACAAAATAAAACTGACCTAACAAGCCAAATAAAAAACATTTTTCTTATACACCCCTGTGCAACAAATGAACAACTGACCTAGCAGTGAGCCACACAAGCCACTATTTGTTGGGTATCATAATTGGCCACTTGGAACAAAATACTAATCTAACTTTTTACAAAAATAACAATGATTGCCTTTCATTCAATTTAGCCTTTATATATGGCACAATTCTACTAAACGTAGCAAGGAAGCCCAACAAATTCACTAGACTGCATTTGTAAAGTTTAAGATCCACTACATAAACAACTGAACGATCCATTTATGGTGACATACTAATGGAAACTTATAAACAAATGCATAAAAATTAGATTACATCTCTATTTACAGAAGTTTTCATTGCATGCTCTCCGACTCACAAAATAAAACTGTGCCCAACAAGCCAAATAAAAATCTACTTTCTCGTGCATTTGTGCAATAAAATGGAAAGTGATCCATCAGTGAACTACACAATCTACTATATAGAGGACACTATAATTGACCATTAGGAAAAAATATATATTTTCTATAACAACGATTTGCTTTCATTCACTTTGGGCTTCATGTGAAGCACAATCCTACTAAAAGTAGCAAGGAAGCCCAAAAAATGAACTGGACTGCATACGTAAAGTTTCAGGATTACTACATTAACAACTAAAAGACATGTTTATGATCACATGATTATGTAAACCAATGAACAAATACATAACAAATGCAATAGTTATAAAGAAGGAAATCACATTAAATCTGATTGCCTCTCTGTAGTTATAGTTAGTATTCCTAAAGATACGAATTCCTCAGATATTACCTCCCTAATAACTTTCCAACCGTTTGATGAATCACAACAATATTTTCCATACCTATAGCATTTTCTACGTTTTGAGATTATGTATCTTTTTGTAGTGAATCATAAGGGGGTGCAAAGATAAAAGGGTGTCCCAAAACACATTTTTCCTCCAATGTATTTTCCATAAATTACTGCATTTGGCATAGCGCGAAACATCTGAATGGATTTAGATAAAATTTGTCAGGATTATACATCATGGTGCAGAGATACTGCATTTTCGGTACTGCGGTTACGTGGAGTAAGTATTTTTAGGTTATCAGGCAGTTACATTTAGTGGCAGCTGTCATTGAGGTACTTTCACAGAATTTCACAAAATGTTGTGAAACTACTGTGGTGCATGGCTGTAATCTTATTTAAAAAAATATAAAAATATATAAATACATTTCCCTACCTCTTAACACTTTAATAAAGTGATTGTATGTGTGGACATACTACTTACATGTATCTAAAGCTCTAACTCTAATGTCTCTGCATTGATTGGTAAATCTAGGGAAACGCAAGGCAGCACACTTCACTATTTTGCGTTACTCTGCACACCATAATCTACAATGTTGCTAAATTTCATATACATATGTAAGCCATGCCACTTTAGCCACTCCACTATCTGCTATTCCACTCTACGCCACTCCACTCTATGCTTCTTTACTATACGAAACTCCACTCTACGCCACTCCACTCTGTGATATCACTCTGTAAGCAATGCCTTTGTACACCACTCCAGTCTATGGCACTCCATGGTATGTGCCGCCACTGACACTACTCCACTATGTGCTATTCCACTCTACACCATTTTACTGTAAGCCACTCCACTCTAATCTATTCCATTGTATGCCCCTCCACTATGCAAAACTTCACAGTATGCTACTCCACTCTACATCACTCCAGTGCGTGGCACTCCACACTACGCCACTTCATTCTACACTACTCTTTTGGGCCCCGCTCCAATGTATGCCATGCCACTGTACGCTATTACACGCTACCCTGCACCACTGTACGCCATTGCAGTCTACACCACTCCATTATACGCCACTCCACTTTACTCTACTCCACTATACACTATTACACTCTATGCCAATTCACTGTAGCATACTCAGCTTTAAGCAGCCCACTCTATTCTAATACACTGTATGCAACTCCACTCTATGCCTCTTCATTGTACACCACTCCACTGCATGCCACTCTGCTATATGCTACTCGAGCATATACTATTCCATCCTACGCCATTCCACTGTATGCCACTCCACTCTATGCTATTCCACTGTATGCTACTTCACTGCATGCTGCTCCACTCTATGCCACTCCAGTGTATGCAACATCACTCTACCCCACTTTATTCTATGCTGTTCTATTGGATGCCACTCCTCTGTCTGCTATTACACTCTACCCCATTCCAGTGTACGCCACTCCAGTCTACACTACTTCACTGTATGCCACTGTACTGTATGCTACTCCACTATTCACTATTCCAGTCTACACCACTCTACTGTACACCACTCCACTCTACACTAGTGCACTGTATCCCACTCCAGTACACTCTGCACCACTCTATATCACTCCACTCTACACCAATCCATTCTACAGTAGTCCATTGGACGCCACTCCACTCTATGCCACTCCTCTATATGCTATTTTACTGTACACCACTCAACTGTACACTACTCCAGGCTACACCACCCCACTGTACACCACTCTACTCTACAAATTCCACTTTTTGCTATTCCACTCTGCTATTCTACTCTACTCCACACACTGCACTCCACTCTATGCTATTCCATTGCATGCCACTTCATTTTATGGTATTACACTGTATGCAACGTTAATCTTTGCTCCTCAACTGTATAGTATTCCACTGTATTCCACTCCACTGTACACTACTCCATTGTATCCTCCTCCACTCTACCCTACTCCCCAATATGCCACTCCAATCTAAACCACTTCACTGTATGCCACTCCACAATATGTTACTACACTATATACTATTACAATTTATGTCACGCCACTGTACGATACTACATTATAAGGTATTACACTCTACACACCTTCACTGTACATCACCCTAGTCTATGTTACTCCACTTTAAACTTTTACAATTTATGTCACTCCAGTGTATGCTACTCCACTCTTTGCCAGTCAAGTGTACTCTCCTTTGTTCTATAACTCCACTCTGCAAAACTCTACTGCACTCTATTAGATTCTACTCCAATCTATCCCCATACACTGCTCTGTTCAAATTTGCACTCAACTCTACACCTGTACACTCTGATGTACAAAACTCTACTCCACTCTAAAATAGTTTTCAACACTGTACGACACAGTACTCCACTCTACTGCATGGGACGCCACTCCCATTCATAACAATGTCCTCAACTTTACACCTTCAATGTATGCCACCCCACTCTACACTAATCCACTGTACCCTACTCAACTCTACACACTGCACTGTATACCACTCTACGCTATTCTGCTCTATGCCACTCTACTCTTCTACACTCCATTGTAGTCTTCCACTGTACGATATTCAATTTGTGCTACTCCACATTATGGTAATCCACTCTATGCCACTACAGTGTATGTCACTACATTCTACACTGCTCCATTGTATGACACTCTACGCCACTCTATAAAACCCCACTCTATAAAAGTCTACCACAATTCATGGCACTCTATTATTTTCTACTCCGCTCTAACAATGTACACTCTACTGTTCAAATCGAAGTTCTACCTATGCCCTTACACTCCAGTGTACACCACCCTGTTCCATTATACAACACTTTACTATATAACACAGTACTCCACTCTACTGTACAAGACCCCACTCCAATTTAAAACAGTTTACTGCTTACGCTACAGCAGTACACACCACTCCATGCCACTCTACTCTACGACACCCCAATACACTCTATTGTTCTTTACTCCACACTATGTTACACCACTTCGCTCCACTCTACTGCACTGTACGAGACTTTACCTCACTCTTTGCTACTATAAAACAATCTACTCTACGCAGCTCCATTGTTTGACACACTACAATATTCTAGTCCACTATACAATACTGTACGCAACTCTTTGTATGCTACTGCTCCTCACTTTACCCCACCCTATTCTGACACAGTATTCCATTATACTACTCTACTGTATGCCACTCCACTCTATGCCACTCAGTGCCATTGTACTCCTTAACACTGTATGCCAAGCCAGTGTACCACACTCTACAACACTGCGCTGTTCTGTACACCACTCCACACTACAAAAATCAACTAGGCTGTATGCCACTCTATTCTACTGCAGTTTATATGGCTTTACAATACTGTACGACACTCGACTGCACTGTACCGTACAACACAGTACTCCAATTTATGACACTTCACTCGACTGTATGCTATGCTGCTCCACTCTACGCCACTATAGTCTATGACACACCACTCCACGACACTCTACTCCACTCTGCTGCACCCCACTCCAGTGTACTCCACTAGACTTTACTCTGCTGCACTTAATTCCACTTTATGCCACTATATTATACACCACTCTACACCGCTCCACTGTCTGACACTCTACACCACTGTATGAAACGCCGCACAACACTGTACTAAACTCTATGCCACTCTATGAGACTCTACTCCACTCTATGCCTGGCCACTCTATGCCACTGTACTGCACTGTTAGACATGCAAGGACATGCTACTCACTTTCTCTCTACAATACGCTACTACACTATATGACATGGCACTCCACTTTACAACACTCTCCTCCACTGTACTCTATGATACTCCACTTGACAATACTCAACTTTATGACACTCTGTTTCACCCTACTCCACTCTAAAACACTCTATTCCACTCTGACAGTCTATGACACCCTACCTACTGTTCGATACGCCATTCAACTGTACAAATCACTACTCCAGTCTATGATACTTAACTTCACTATATGAGACACCAAGCCACTACAATGTATAATACTTTATTTCACTGTACAATATGCTGCTACACTCTACTCTACTCACTCAATTCCAACCTCCAATACTCTAGTCTGACAATAGACATTACAATACTCTTCTCCACTGTAATGTACGACACTCCACATAGCAACTCTAAAATTACGGTACTGGACCTTAGGATTTGAAACACATTCTTATTAAAATAAAATAAAAATGATGATCGATGAAATAACCAAAGCTTAAAGCTCAGTTATAGTTAGGAAAACTTATTTTCCCTACACAAACTATGTTTAAACTATTCCATAGCTATAGTTATGACTTTCATTTACAATTTAGCCACCATCTTCAAATTAATATAAGTAGAGGATCTTGTTACACATTCTTTTCAGCTTGCTAACCAGACAACACTAACTATAACTAGCACTCTACCAGGCACTGTGTTCTCACAAGTAATGATACTCCATTATACGAGACTACACTGTACAAGACCCTCTGCCACTCTACTGTACGGCACTACACTCAACAACACTGTACTATATATGATACTCTACTCAATTGAACTCCACTCTGTGGCACTACACTCTACAACACTCAGCTACACTCTGTGTCCCGCTGCAACACTTTATTGATGACACTCCACTCTACCACACTCCATTTCATGGCACTCCAGTCGACAGTACTCCACTGTACAACACTCATCTCTACTGTTCAATACGCTACTACACAGTACAACATGCCGCTCCACTCTACAATATGACACCACCCCACACCACTGTATAACACTTTACTCCACTGTATACTATGTCACTCCAGTAAGCTTCACTCTATTCCACAAAACAAAACTCCTCTTCTTCAACACTAGACTGTACTCCACTCCCCTTCACTGTACGGTACTAAACTCCACTTTACAACATTAAATCAATGACACTGCACACTGCGATTTGAAACACATTTTGATTAAAAAACTGAAAACCATTGACATACAATGAAAAGACAAACATTAAGGATAGTTTATAGTTAGAAATATGTTATGTATTCTCTCTGCATAAACCCAATGTAAAATACACAAACATTAAAAATCGAAAAGTTATAATTATAACTTCAATTTATAATTTACTCACCGCCTTCATTAACTATAAGTCACGAAACTCTCAACACAGTAATGTCACCTCACTCATCACATTACATTAACTATAAATCCTGACTTTTCCATGCACTGTTTACACCCTTGCATAATACATCACTTATAGCATGTGAAAACATAGCATTTATAACAACCCGTATAACAACTCAAATTACATTATTTGTCACAACACAGTGCATGGGAGAGTGGTGAGCTATAGTTAGTGTTGTCTGCTTAGTGAGCTTAAAAGAATGTGTAACAAAGTCTGCTACTTATAATAATTTGAAGATGGTTGATAAATTGTCAATGAAAGTTATAACTATAGCTTTAGAATTTTTAAAGTTTGTGTAGTCTAAACTTTGCTTGTATAGGGAAAATAAGTTTTCCTAGCTATAACTAACTATAACTGAGCTTCAACCTTTGTTTTTTCAGTATATATATATATATATATATCTATATATATATATATATATATATATATATATATATATATATATATATATTCACTGACATTACTGTTAGGTTCTGAATTTACTCGCACAAAACCTTAGATATTCAGCAGGTATAGTTATTTCAAGTAAATATAACTTGCACCCTAAGGTAACTATAACTCGTACCCTTGCCATGGAGTTTTTTCTTCAATAATTTGACTGCTAATGTTTCATTTATATTTTTTATGGTGTTAAAGAAGTTGTCATGAGTGCTGTAATATCTGGGGTAATTAACAGTGTATGGCAAGGTTGCAAGTTATAGTTACCTTAGGACACATTAATTTGATGTTTAGCCCCGTGAAGGTGGTGGCCCCGGGGCTCTGGGGGTGGCCGTATGGGCCCTCTGCCTTTAATAGTAATTTTTGTGCCCAGGGAGGTGGTGGTGCCCAGGACTGCAGGGGTAGCCGCGTGGGCCCCTCTGCATTATTTTAGTGTGATTTGCCCCGGGGAGGTGACAGTTCCCAGTTCCCGGGCCATGGCTGGGCCCAGCGGACCCACCCGCATATCTATATTTAACTGCCTCGGAAAGGTGGTGGTCCCTGGGGTTGGGGGGGGCCCCCCCCTGCAGGTATTTATAGAAATTTGCCCCAGGGAGCTGGAGAGCCCCGGGTTGCAGGAGTGCAGTGTGGGCACTCCCTGCACACATTAAAATCAGTGCCCTGGGGAAGTGGCTGTCCCCGGGGCTTTCATAAGCCCTAGGAGGGGGGCACGTGTGCTACTTCTATTTTTATGGTATGCCACCGGTACCTGGCTTACCTGGGAGCAAAAAACAAAGCCAGAGCAGGAGACCGCGCTTGTTTTGTCTCACTGTGATTTAAAAAAAAATACTTTTAAGCCTTGAGGTGATCCGGGGGGAACCCTGGACCAAGGCTAGAGGGGTAGGGTAACAGTCCCCCACCCTCTTTTATTTTTTCTTTCACCTTTTTTTCAGACTCCGCTGAAGCCGGGTCTCAAAATGGCTACCACCACTTCCTGGTTGAAGTGTTAGCAGTCAATCAGATCTCTGTACGAGATTGGGAGTATTCACAAAGCCTTAGCATCTCCAAATCTACAAATTTGGTTTTCTTTTAATATTTCAAAAACTACTGAACACATTTACACCAAATAAAAAAAGGCTTCTTCTGGATAAAAACCTACCTTTCTGCCAAATTTGATGTAGTTACGTCTACCAGTTCGGGCTATAGTCGTTCAAAATCCCTGAGGAAATTATAATGGGAAATGCACTTTTTTTTAACGCCTCCCCCCCTTTTTCTCAGACCCCCCTTGACGGCTCACCCCACAACTTCCCATGTACATTCTCTGGTTCTCTGGAACCCCTTTTTTGGAATATTTCGTGAAGATTCGTCAAATAGCACCAAAGATATAGGCAAGTCAAAAAACACTTTTTCCATGGAAATTAGATCCTAGCTATAACTATCTACTGGCAACCATCAGTAGGTAATACATATTATATTATATATATATATATATGTTTTCACTGAAAAAACAAAGGTTACAGAGACGTTATTGTCAAGTTCTGAATTTACTCGTACAAAACCATAGAAATTCAGCAGTTATCGTTAGATTTATTTCAAGTAACTATAACTGGTGCCCTAAGGTAACTATAACTTACGCCCTTGCCATGCACAGTTTTCTTATCAATAATTTTAGTACGAATGTTGCAGTGATATAACCAAATATACTATAGATGTAATCAATGATATAATATATGAAGTAATTAGCTGTGCATGGTGAAGACGGGAGTTATAGTTACCTTAGTGTGCGAGTTATAGTCACTTGAAATAACTCTAACAGCTGAATTTCCAAGGTTTTGTATGAATAATTCAGAACCTAACTATACCATCTCCGTAACCTTTGTTTTTTCAGTGAATTTCTGTTTTTTTTAATTTAAAGTCATTTTAATTACTATACGTTAATTAAGCCATTCGTGACAGGGTTGGCTGCCAGGCCCTGCTGCCAAGTCCTTAGAACCACCCAACTCCATGCATGGCTTTTACCTGTGCGCAGCGAGGTTTGGCCACAGGGTCTTTCTCTGTCAGTGGACCTGTGACCGGGTGCGTGAGTGTCTGAGTGGGTCTGAAAGTGGGTGTGTGAGTCTATGAGTGGGTCTGGGTTGGTACATGAGTACCTGAGTGGGAGTGGGAGTGGGTGCATGAGTCTCTGAGTGCATGTATAAGTGAATGATAAGTGTGTGAATGAGCATGTGAAATTTTGTTCTATTTTTTTTCTTTTGCATATTCTTGAGTATCTTTGAATATCCTTGAATATTCAAGGATAGAGGATACCACGCATGGTGAAGAAAAATAATTTTTTTAACCAATAATTTGACCCTAAAACAGCCCTATATCACACCTCTGGCATCAGGGTACCTCCACCCTGACCTCTTATACCACTTATCATTTCTATTTTCAGCCAATCGGACCATCTCCCATAACATAAAATGGCTGCTGCAACATTCTAGTCAGGTTGTGACCAGCCACTTTCAGTGCTTCTATTTGTGTGTGCATTCGAGAAAATTTGTGAATATTCACTATTTACTCGCGGCCAGAGATATACAAATTTGGATTTTCTTTAATTTCTCGTAAACTACGGAACAGATTTACACCAAAAAACCAAAAGCATGATCTGGGTACCGAAAGCTAGCTTTATGCCGAATTTTGGGTAATTCCACCCAGTGGTTTGGGCTGTAGTCGTGTCTAGAGGTCCTATGAGAATTAACATGGAAAACACAACTTTTTTTACCACCCCTTTTTCTCGGCCCCTAATTGACGGATCACCCCGAAACTTTCCATGTGCACATGTGCAACAAGCATCACCGGGACAGCTTTTTTGGAAAGATTTGCGAAGATTCGTCAAACGGTGCCAAAGATATAGGCAAGTCAGAAAAATGCGTTTTCTATGGAAACATGGTCCTAACTATAACTACCTACTGGTGACTCCCAGTAGGTAGTATATATGTATGCATCCCGAATATATATATTTACATATATATCTTCCTCCAAGACGTATAGGTTTGTGAAACTCCTTAAAGAGGTTATTCTATAATATGGACCAGTTGGCCCCATTTTGAAAAATTAATTCTTGGCCCAGGAGTGGCAGTGGTGAAAATTGATTATGCTTACTTTTTAGACCTTTATGTTTATACTAGCATCCGTTTTTTTTCCTAACTGCAAAACCAGTTACTTTTAATATCGTTCATAAAGAGGCCGAGCTATAAATGTACATTTAGATCAATAATAAATACCAAAGAAAAGGATGGGCTTGCACACTTTGCATTTGAAGGGCCCATTTTCTAGTATTGCATTAGGTCCCTTGGCAATCTTCCTATACCAGTGCAGATATCTAAAAATAAACATCAAGAAATACCACGGGGACATCCCACCACTGCGAACGGTGGTGAGATTTTATCTATACTTCTGCTTGCCTATGGGGAGTCGACCATCTTGGCACTCAATGCACAGATGAAGAGAAGTATTTCAAAGACATATCTTGCTTCTCATGGCGGATAGTACCCTGCAGCAGCACGCTGGCAGCTTGATACAAACAGGCCACCTTAAGATATTAATCATTAGGTTCAGCGAGGGTCCGGGTGAGCATATGTGTTACTTAGCATTTGAAGACCATCTTGAGCATAACATGCATTTGTAGAGTGCTCCTTTGCCCTGAAGAGTATCCTTGTGTTATAAGCAGAGGTTTTTGCTAACCTAGTTAATGGTACTCATTTTATCAAACCCGAAGCATCAGAGTGTAAGTGAACATGTAGGGATTGGAGTCTGTGATCTGGATGCATCTATCTAAACATGCACAACCCTACCACCACAACCATCTAACCCACTTAACACCTACTTCAACTAAACACCGGTTATATATAAACAGCTATCTTTTTTTCTCTGTCCTGAGAGATGCTTCCTCTGTATATTGTAATCCAAACTTCGGCACTGACGGTCAAGGAGGCATCTGACTATCCAAGGCAAAGGAGAGCAAATCAGGAGAATTGACTAACCGTGGATTGTAATATAGAGCTGTCAGGAAGAATAAGTGAGTCTTCTTTAATGATGTTCCTGATTTATACAGTCATTCTCACAACAAGTTGCTGGGAATTCCACAGTGAAAAGTCCAGAACATGAAGAGTTCAATCACCAAATCTTTTGAATCTAGCCACTGGCGTAACAATAGCCCCTGCAGACCCCGTGGTGCGGGGGTGGGGGCTTCGAGCTGCAGGGGCCTCCATCACCACAGTAAACTCTGCATGGATGGCAGGCCCCGGCCTGAGAGCTCCTGACTGGGTCATGGGGAAGGGGCCCTTCATGTCTTTGCAGGGGGCACCCTCAAGTTTCGTTACCCCACTAAATCTAGTCAATGTGGTAGTTGCGTTGGTAGGTTTAGATAGAACTGTGCGTTATCCACATACTTGCAGTAACCTATTTTGTAGGAATGTAAGATGACAGAAAAGGGGAATATGTAGCTGTTGAATAGCTTTGGAGACGGAAACACCTCATTTGATGTTGGATATTTTTTACATGAATGGGGACAGTAGATCTGAATTGAGCCACTTTTAAAGAATTACACAGACCATGACAATTTAGTGCCTCTGATGCGGATTAAAGTGGACAATCTTTTGATTAGCACGTAATGTTATTTGGTTTAAAAGGTGTCTGAGAGGTCAA
This sequence comes from Pleurodeles waltl, assembly GCF_031143425.1. Taxonomy (NCBI): domain Eukaryota; kingdom Metazoa; phylum Chordata; class Amphibia; order Caudata; family Salamandridae; genus Pleurodeles; species Pleurodeles waltl. The sequence goes on along the minus strand of NC_090449.1, from coordinate 308,467,268 downwards.
CTCGGTCAATATGCATGGGTCTCCCTGCTTATGGGAGTTGATTAACCAGACTTTTCCAAGAGTGGTCTTAGAGCCCAGACACAGTCTGAAGCCTGATTGAAAGTTCCTAGGAAGCCATTTCACTCCATGTGGAGGACAATTGGCAGCATAGGAGGGTTTGTTTTATGTAAACTAAAGGTGATGATTGCATGTTTTACGGCCTGAGTCATGGTGCCAGCTGAGAGCGAAGAATTCACTCAGCTGCTGATGATGGGTGTTAGAGTTCTGAGGTGCAGGTTAAATATGTTTGTCATTACATATTTCCCAGGGAAATGATTTTTTGATGAAGAATATTTTTGAAGGTTGTCACGATTATGAAACTATTGGTTTCAAGCACCGGTACTAGCTTACAGAGTTGTTATACACAGGCGGTTGTAGGAGTGCAAGGGCCAGAGTCTCTAGGACGTTAGGTAGCGATGCAAGCCACTAGGGTCTCAGTTTTGTTGATAAAGATTGACAGGAGATTTCCACAAACAATTATTGAGTGGCCTGGATGATGAGCAGGAGACATAATCTCCTAGCAGATGTTGAAACATTTTTGGTCAAGCTTGATGAATTCTAAATATTTGATTGAAAGTACTCATTTTCTTTGTCTAGCAGATTTTGGGGGTTTTCAGTGCATGAAGGAGGGTGTACGATCAGAACAAAATGTAGTTTTATGCGAATGTCTTTCCAGTGCACTGTGTTGAGGTTTAATTAGCTAGAATTGCCATTTATTATGCTTTCAGTGGCATAGTTTGTTTGAAGAAGTTGGAGCCAGACTATCCAGAGCTTGGGCTAATTTGTGTTCCAAGTAATCTAGAATGTGATTAGGAATGTGAATAAGCGGTTCCAGTTTCAAGGAACAGTTGCCTGAGGGCTTCAGGTTGTACTTTGTCCAGAATCTCAGCAGGGTAAGATGGTCATGGTACTGAGAGTTTTTAGAGTGACTGTCAAACTCACTATCAATGTAGAACTTTATTAGGCATGGATTACTTCAACCAGGTGTTACCACCCATTGAGATCGAGCTAGATTATCAGGGGGAGCAGCAGGTTGAGACAATATTGAGTGGGTTTGTTATTAACCAATTGGGTAAATGTTTTGGTTTAAGTATCAGAGGGGCAAAGAGATCAGACTTTAAAGTAACCTTCAGTGAGAGCTTGGTGAGAGATGGTTAGAATTCATTGGCAAGATCAGGGATTGTGAATGGAAGCAAGCAAGGCATTTCTTGGGTGAGTGGTAGATGGCAGCAGAGACGAGAGAGGTGGATGGGCTTCTGACCACCTTGCATCGGAGACACTTGACCAAATTATAGATTGGTCCTTGAGTGAAAGGGGAAAGAGAAAACTGTGACAAATAAATAAATAAATAAAGCAGTGACGATAAAGAAGCGCCAACAGTGACAAAGAGGCAGCAAGGATGGTGGAAGTAAGAGGCATGAGGCAGAAGCAAGACAAGACAGCTTTAATATTCTGTAACCCTATTGGTTGGCAGCACCAGCAGCGGGCTTCTATGAAAAAGATTGGCCCATGAACTTATTTTTATTTACAAATTAAACACTGCATTATCCAGGATGAATTCATGAGTGTAAAAGGTGTTTTTCACTGCAGACCTAGCACTGATGAGGGCACATGACGGGAGTGTTCAGTGGCTGTGGCAAATAAGGAAGCCTCAGCAGAATTACGGGGAAGATGTTTGAACAGCACAAAGGCCTGGAGTGGGAGCGGGGAGATCAAAGTGGATGTGCAGGGGACATCTGGGACTGGCATTTATAGGAGACAGGTAACATCTAAGGGAGAGGGTCAGACAGGTGATCTTCCTTTTAGCTTGCTTAAGTTGTGGGAGATGATCAGGGGGCTCACCTGTTTGCCTTAATGTTTAACTTTCCATATTATAGTTGTTTAGGATCATCAAGAAATTGCACGTATTACTTCGACCATACACGGGTGAAAGTCTGAGATGGGCTTCATAGTAGTCAGATCTGTGATCTGCAGGGTGCACTCAGCAAGCTAAGCATCTGCCCTGCGTTCCGGCATCAGAACATGTCACCAGCAGGTTACAGGTTCATCTGTGCAGCAGACACATGTACTCTGACCTACACTAAAAGGAATCGAAGATGTATCTTCCATGGTAAACCAGTTCTTCCTATAGGTACACTGCTATCCTCGGTTAACCAGCTCAATTAATTCTGAATTATTGTTTAAAGTGATGTTGGTGCTTCTTGTTGAGATTCCAGCACACAAAGACACTAGAAGACAGAGCGTAGGTGTTTTGTGAGAGCTCCGTAAACATGTCAGTGCTGATATTCTACAACATCATTTAGTTCATTGCAGTGCATTGAAGAGTACTGTCACCGTATTGTGATGCCAGGAAGCACTGCATATCGGGTAGATGAGCACTGCGAGAGCTCTGTGTATGAATGACTCATTGCTGGTGTGCGGATGCATCAGCATGTCAAGACCGAGGTGCATCGCAAGAATGTCTCGCCACTTGGAGGCCAGTTCATTATACAAAGGAAGACACATGTTGTGGGGTTTTTGCAAATATCACAGTGTTGGAAATGGAGGCGGGGGAGGGTGGGTGAAGTTGCCCTGCAGTCCTGAATGTTTCCTTTGCAAACTCTTACCTGCATTTTGTTATATTCTTAATGCTCGGAGACCTACATGTGCCAGAATATAAAGAATACGAGCGCTGGTAAATCCTACTCGTTTGGCAAACAAAAAACATACGAGCTGCGTGCAAATCAATTTGAAAAGTAGTGCTTTGTGCATACAATGCCTAAAAGAGGAATAAGAGTTTAATGTATGATGGCGAAGTGAGGTTTTTCAAATTAAAATAGTCTTGCATACATTGCATGCAGTGAGAGGGATACACCAAAATATGGAATTGAAAGGTTATACTAAAGTACTCGAGTGGACTGATCTAAGCTATTATTGGCAAAGGCTCAGGCCGATGGCTGAAGTTCCCTGAGTCAAAAAATCTAATGGGTGAAAGAGACTGAACCGAAGCCTTTTAGAATATGTGCGGAATGCAATATGTTTGCCGTTGATGGTCTCACACAACAAACCCAAAACGAGGTCAGGCAAGGTTACTCAGCAGGTCAGGCACAGGAGCACTCACCAAGGTAGGGCAGCTAATATTATGAGAAGGGGGTGGGGTCCTCTATGGTTTTCTCCATATGGAAGTCATCCATGTTAAACCGGAGTACCTCATCCATTTCTGGATTCTAATTTGAATTTTGTTAGTTACTGTATTTTTTTAACAAACCCACAGTACTAAAATGCAAAGTAAAATGAGCTGTCTGTGAGCTACTAATGTCTGGTATTTCACTATTTAGCCATGCAGGAGAACTCATCTACTGGCATGGTAGATAGGTAGGGATGGGAACTTGATGAGCAGAGGAACCTCTGTGCAAAGCGGGTGTGGAAGGGAGAGGCATGATGGGTACTAGACACAGTATCGTCTGTGCTGAGCATGAGAGTGGCAGCATGCACAGACATGCGGGATGCTGAGCATAGTATCCTCTGTTCTTAGGAAGAGGGTGATTGCATGCAGATGTATGTGGGATGCTGGGAATAGTATTATCTGTGTTTAGGAAGAGGACAGCAGCATGCAGTTGTATGTGGGATGCTGGGCATAGTATCCTCTATGCTTAGGAAGAGAGCGGCAGTATGACAAGTCATGTGAAATGCTGGGCATAGTATTCTCTGTGCTTAGGAAGAGGGCAACAGCATGCAGACGTATGTGGGATGCTGGGCATAGTATCCTCAGTGCTTAGGAAGAGGGCAGCAGCATGCAGATGTAGGTTGGATGCTGGAAACCGTATTATCTGTGCTTAGGAAGAAAGCTGCAGCATGACCAGTCATGTGGGATGCTGGACACAGTATCCTCTGTGGTTAGGAAGAGGCTAGCAGCATGCAGAGGCATGTGGGATGCTGGGAAAAGTATCCTCTATGGTTAGGAAGAGGCCAGCAGCATGCACATATATTTGGGATACTAGGGACAGTATCCTCTGTGCTTAGGAAGAGGGCAGCAGGTTGCAGATGTATTAGGGATGCTGGACATGGGAACCTTTGTGCTGAGAAAAAAGAGAGGCAGGATGCAGAGAGGGCAGTGGCAGTTTACAGGGGGCGTGAGGGATGTAGCACATGGTATCCTCTGTGCTGAAGAATGCTAATGTGTGAGGGATGGCAAAATTATCAATGCTGAGAAGGAAAGAGGCAGCATGCAGAGGAATGAGAGATTCTGCACAAGGGAGCCTCTTTGCTGAGAAAGATAGAGGCAAACAAACACAAATGATGGACCGAATGCGGAACCAAGCAAACATTCACCCCAATCACAGATCCGGGTTCAAGCCATCAATTCTTTTGCTCACCATGCCATCCCAGTTTGGACCCAGCCATATGCAAATCAGTCTTGACCCTCTTCCTTATGGGAACAGTCCAGCCTAAACTGCCACGCCAGGTCCTCCTTGGACCAGAAACAGTAATCCTCGTACTGATTTCAGGGTATCACCTTCATCTGCCAGGCTAGCTTGAATTCAGTGTCACAGTGAGCACGGGACAAACGTCTGGGCATACCCGGTGCAGAAAGATAGAGGCACCAGACAGAGACATGTGGAATGCTGGATGTGGAACCCTCTGTTACGAGGAGGAGAGACAGCCTGCAGAGGTATTTGGGATGTGGGACACAGAATCCGCTTTGCTAAACAAGAGAGAGACTGCATAAAAGAGAGAGGCAGCATGCAGAGACACAAAGGATGTGGGATACAGATCCTCTCTGCTAAACAAGAGAGAGGCAGCTCAAGGAGAGAAACAGCATGCAGAGGCATGAAGAATGCAGGGCGTAGGAGGCTCTGTGCTAAACAAGAAAGAGGCAGCATGAAAGAGAGAGGAAGCTTACAGAGGTATGAGGGTTGTGGGACTCAGTACCCTCTGTGCTAAACAAGAGAGGCAGCTTGAAAGAGAGAGACTGCATGCAGACAGAGGGTGGAGAGACAGAGGCAGCATGCCGAGGTATTTAGGATGCGGGACACAGAATCCTCTCTGCTAAACAAGAGAGAGGCAGCTTCAACGAGAGAGGCAGCATCAGGAGGCACAAATAATGCAGGACATGGGAGGCTCTGTGCTAAACAAGAGAGAGGCAGCATGAAAGAGAGAGGAAGCTTACAGAGGGATGTGGGACTCAGTACCCTCTGTGCTAAACAAGAGAGGCAGCTTGAAAGAGGGAGGCCGCATGCAGAGTCTTGAAGGATGTAGGACATAGAGTCCCCTGTGCTGAGAAAGACAGGGAGAGTTTGAAAGAGAGAGGCAGCATGGGGAGGCATGAAGAATGGAGAACATGGGAAGCTCTGTAGCTCTGTGCTGACAAAAAGTGGGGCACCACGCAGAGGTGTGAGGGATGCGGTACATGGGATCCTTTGCTTTCAAACGCATAGGGATGCTGGACAAGTGAGCTCCTTGCAGAGAGGCAGCATGTAGGGGCATGAGAAGTGTGACAAAGGAGCCTGAGTACTAAGGGGGGTAAAGTGAAAGAAAGTATCAAATTGTTCCATTGCTAAATGCAAGAGCAAAAGGATGAATCTGTATGTACAGGAAGAAGAAATATAATGGTAAGAGTAAGAGCTTTAGAAAATCAGGAAAGTCCGTTAAATGGAGTCTTTGTACCTTTCATAGCCCGCTCGTTAAATCCAGCTCTCCTCCCTGTTTACTTTGATGAGTAGCTGTGCTTCTTAGGGCATATTTATAACGCCCCTGCGGCACACTAATTCTGCTAGTCACTTTTGTGATGCTCTGTTGCACAGTTTGCCAGCACCTATTTACAAGGCCACATAAAGACACCTAGTATTACTTTTCATGGCCTTGTAAATATGGCCCCCTTTCTTGCGTGACTCTGTGTGAAAGGGGTTTTCCTTTGTGTAGCTGTGGGTATGCCCACGCAATACCCATGGAATATGACACATTCGGAGATTTGCAAGGCTGGGAATGTGTCAGATTCCTACGCCACCCCAGGGGTGGTGTAAAAGGGCCTCAATGATGAGAAATGGCTTTATTTCTCATTGTTTTTTGCTCTTTCTATGTGTGCTGCAGAAGGAGCAAAACACCATTAATGATTGTTTATGTGCAGGTTTGTGTTCCTTCCTTCACATAAACAATCATCCCTGCAACACAGGCACCCTTGCACCATGGACCAAGTGTGCGTGGCGCAGAGGAAAGTACAGGAATGCTTCGTATTGCTGTAAATACGAAGCATCCCTGCACTTTACTAATGACGCGGCGCTGCAAAATGGCCTGCGGTGCCACGCTGCATCATTACTTTGTAACTATAGGCCCGATGTAAATAAAATAACTTCTCCTGTAGACAAGCGGACGGCACTGGGGGCTCTAAAGCACACAGTACTTAGACATGTTTTAGTGCTCACTCCCTTTAAGCGGGTCAGTTCCAGTGATGAAGTGTCTTCTGATCCCAACACTTTGGTGTCTAGTCAAGAGTTGTAAGCTTATTATAAATCCAATTACAGCTACAATAAGCGTATATAATCGCTGTACATCGTCAAAATGGAAATTAACATCTTATGTCACTCCTTCCATTACTCATAATTATAGCATACGCCATAGTACTAATAACTGGCATGTGCCTTTATAAAAGGTTAGTAACGCAGTGGAATTATTTGTCCAGGGCCCCAGATTTTTGTGAGGCGTGCAGCGATGGGAATTCTGGTCTTGGGGCTGGAGATGAAGTATTTATCATCTGATTAACCTAATGTGTGCATTTGTAAAGCACAGGTTCAATCCTTGGAGCATCTTGACTCTGAAGTACAGATTACCTAACTCAACGCCACTCATTTTGGCAATGTTGGAGGGATAACAGTTTGAGTGGATCCCATGGAATTTGAATATGCGACCATCAATTCAAACAAAGGCTTCGGGTGGATGCTTTAATTTTCTGAGCAGGTAGAACCTGCTTGAGGTGTGCACATGAGCCATGTCAGCAGGGCTGGCTTTAGCGCTGGTGGTGTCCTGTGCGACAATCATTTTTTATACCCCCACCCCATGACCACCTCCTTGGATTCCTTCACTACCACCTAGCAAATGTGCCCCTCGTCTGTCCATTGCCCCTTCCACATACATTCATTTGTTTTAAATAGCTTGTAAAGGCTGGCTTTACTAATCCACTCAGCCATCCACAGAAAATATAGTTCTGTTCTTTGCAGCAGGCATATTAACCCTCTACACTACTTTATGGAGAGTCAAAGCTGCCCCTGGACAAAACTCCCATCTCTCGCCCTAGCAGGAACATTAATCACAAGATGTATCTGGACATTTTAATTGTTTCCTGACGGCTGGGCGCACAAGGAACTTTTCAGTAGGTGCTTTTTTATACCGCAAGTTTCATTAAGTTATTGCTAAGCACAGCCCCCCTGAGGTGGGCGCCCCCAATCCATGTCATCAACCGGTGCGGGCGCAGCGCTAGCACAGCCCTAAAGCCGGCCCTGCATGTCAGCACTATATGTACAAAGTCCCGTTAAAACGATTGTCTTTTTTTATCCTTGCGTGTTCCATACAGCTGTCTTGCACTACGTATTCACAGTCGGAGTATATTCTGACTGTACTTCCGGGAAGATGTAAGTGAGCATGTTGAAATGAAGTCATTGGTCAGTTAATTTCCTTGGTAATTAACGCTCTGACGTACATTCCAATCCCGGCTATCGGTCATCCCTAAATGCATGTGATCCTGTGCAAAATCGGGGTGTCTTTTTGTGTGTGCCGCAAGGGTTCCGCCTGCTGCAAACATCAGGAGCCCGTGGAACTCTGATGAATGCTAATATTTAGCGTTATACAAATAAGAATAATAATGGCAACCTCTCTGTTCAGCCTGGGAGCACCCATTTCGTGATCAGACTTGGCTTGAAGGGAAGTTGTTCAGAGTTAAAAATAGGGAACCCCTCTGGAAATCCCGCGCTGGCTGGTTTCACGGGGCTACGGAGGAAAGAGGCGGGGGGATTGGGGGAGGCGTCCTCATTGGCTGCCTGTAGCATACTAGAAACAACGAAACATAACAGAGGACCTGGATAGTATTTTATCCGTCAACTAATTACAATTCTAATTTGGCGCGTTTCTCATGCTCTCCTCTATTACTGTGCTAGGCGCAAAACACGATAAAAACACCACTCTGGTCCCTCAGCATAACATCCAAAACAGTGCCCACTAAGCGCAGCAGCAAATATACCACTTTGCCATCCAGGCACAGTGTGGGTGCGACACGTGAAAAAAATGTGCTTCGGCGCCTCATAACGGGCTGTGATGCGGTAATAGATAAACACTACACTGCAATACCGTGGTCAGAGGAGCGCCCCAAAAGAAGCACGTTTCCATTCACTCGTAGTCCTGCTCGGATGAGCATATGTCTCTCTATATTAGGCCACATTAACTTGTGCGCAGCACTTAGTGATGTTGTGAAGTCCTACGTCTTTTGCGATAAAATGGAGCTGGGAGCATTGAAAAGAAGTAATTTGCACAAGCTCACACGTTTTGGTCAAGTGTGAAAAGCTTGTCTGCCTGTAATATTAAAGAAAGCATTCTGGGGCATATAAGGTCGTTTTCATTAAGTCATTTGAATTAGACGATCACATTCAATATTTACATCTTCATCACTTTAACGATTTGGACATAAGGAGCTTAAGGGATTCGCCACAAATCACACAGTTGTAACTCAAGTGCGGAGCTGAGATTGGAGCAGTTCCTAAACCGGTAGCTGTAGCCATTAGTTCAGAGCTTCTCCTCCTGCCTCTCGCTGCGTCCACGTTAGAGCGTCGGAGCCCCAGATCCAGGCTGAGCTATCCCTTGGACATAAACATGCTGGTTCAGTCTGACCTCTATTTGAACACACCCAGAAGGACACAATTGAAACGCTGACGCTTCTGGGCAGAGGGCATCCGAGTTAAATCGAGGGTTCGAACCTCCAAACGCGAGAACGCTGAGATGCATTGTTTCGGGTGTCGATGACGTCCAGGAACCCCGGACTTTTTACCACTACGATAGATAGCTCAGTGTGTCCCTGTGCCTACCGCTGAGTTATGGGTCTAACTCTCGGGTCACAGGTTCATTGTCGGTAACACGGCTAAAGTATTTACAATGTTTTATTATCTGATGTATGTGAACCGCCGGGATAGGATGACCAGAATTTTAAACCCTAAAACCGGGGACATTTCATAAAAATAGTACAAGGACTTCAATATGACTTCAGCCAAACGCACGGAATGACAGCGCCCATCAGCATACCGTTACAGAAGAGGCACTAAGAGCATAAACAAAATGCAATTTTCCGAGTCAGTTTAACGTCTTTCAGTTACATTGCTTTCTGATAACACCTGCTAAGTATCTCTGCTTCGGAAAACAAAAAAATATCTCCCACCGTTTTGCAGGAGACCCTCTTTTAAAATCGGGACATGAGCTAAATTTCCCGAAATCTGCCGGGACAGGTGGCGGAAAACCGGGAGTGTCCCGGCAATTCCGTGGCTCCTGCTTACCCTACTTAGGACCCTACGTTCCAATCACTAAAAGATACCACAACGGGTTAGAGTGCCTACTACTGAGATGCATGTATGTGTGTGTAACACTCAGGCTAAGGGTTCTCGACACAGGAAGGTAGCTCGAACGGTCAGTGTGCCTGCGACTGACATGTGTTTAACCTTCCGGTCATAGGTACCAAGCACATGAAAAGCGCTCAAAGGGCGAGAGTCTTTGCTATAAAGATCTTCGTGCAACATGCCTATCCCAATGACACTTCCGAAAAAGAAAAGCGCATGTATACAGTATTCTTGAGAGGTTAAAGTAAAATAAACTACCAGCAAGTTTTGGAGCAGCAAATACTACGGTAAGGTTACCTGTCTCGGCGGTGCTTCAGGGAGGGAATCCGGCTCGGCCGCTTTTGAAGGGGCTCTCAGCAGAGAGGCCTGTGGTCCGAGGCGCTGGACAGCGGAAATAAAAGGGCGGCTTCCTACAGCCTCTCTGAGACGAGGATGCACCTGTGTGAGCCTGCAGCCTCAGCGCTTGTGCGAGCCAGAGCTCTGCTGGAGGAAGACTAGTGAATGATAGGGGGCGGGGAGGGATGCACGCGAGAGCGCAGCCAGAGCGAGAGCTGCGGTCTGGAAAGTGAGCACAGCGGCACCTGGACAGTGAGAGCACAGCAGCACCTGGACAGTGAGAGCACAGCAGCACCCGGAGTGTGCACCTGACCTAATATCCCTTCCGCACAGTTCATGGCACTTCGCTGTGATTATCTTTTCCGCGCGACCAGCCCGCCTACCCCATCATATTTTTTCGCAGTATCGCTTCACAGTATTTCAGTTGTCCGTCCACGTTTCACACTCTTTCTACTCTCCTGTTTTATATCCGTACTTCCTTTCCTGATGTTTCTTTAACCAGTTTCCCCAACTCTCTATCGCTCCGCCACATACCCTGTTTGCCCTCTAATCCACCCCAGTCGAAGACATTGTTTCTCGACCTTTCTCCGTCCTCTCTCTGCCACAGTTTACTCATTTTCTCCATCTTGCTATCCGGTTTATTCCACGCCTCTCTTTCTTTCTTTTACCCCGTTTGTCGCCCCATGTCTCATTTCTTCTTTATCTTTTGTCTTTTTCTCCCTTCAACCCTATTTCTCCTTTTTCCTTATCTTCCCTCTGCTCTCGCTCCTTTTTTTTATTCCCCCTCCACATTTCTCTTGCTCCTTTTCTCAGTCTTCCTTCATATTTTTTTCCTCGCCCTCTTTTTCTTCTTCGGTCTATTACACCTTTTCTGTGCCTGAATTCGGTTTTTACTCCACCTACGTTCTCTCCTTTCATCTTTCTCATCCCCATTTCCCCACGCCTTCCCAGTTACCCTCTTCACTCGTCCTCTCCTCAGACCCCTCTTTACTCTGTTGCTCTCTCATTTTGTTCTCACTCCACAGTTTCTCCCTTTTCTTCTCCCTCTCCAGGGATGCTGTTTTACTCTGTTTCTCCTCCTTTCTCTCCCGCTACCACTTTTCTGGAAAACATCCTTTACAATGCTGTCTTTAACGCGCAGTGCCTTTACCAGGGAATGCCTTTACCACGCATATGCCTTTACCACGCATGTCTTTAGAACAAAATGATAAGTATATGTCAGGTAAAAAAAAAAAAAAATATATATATATATATATATATATATTTTTTTTTCTCTGCTGAAGAAAGGATTGACCTTGAAACACGTGTCCAGAGATGATTTTATAACTTAAGGCCTGGAATAATGAAACTGCTTAAAGAATTCACTGTGAGTTGCTGGCTTTGCTTTTTCTTCCCGTTTATATTAACCTGTTGGGAGTGCGCTTTCACATGAGGACAACTTCGTTTTTGATAATTAACCGGCCTGTCCAGCCGGGAAGGCAGCACCACTGCACATCGAAGCAGGTCTGTGTGACTAAAAATGGATTGTCACATAAGAGCAATCAGGTTGGGTTATTCACAGCAAATCTGACAATTTTACTTTGGATTCGCCTACAAAGGTTTTGCACTTTGGGTCATTATTTTGTTTGGCTCCAGCAACCCACTTGGGGCAAAATGAAAAAAATGCAGGTCCACCACAACCAGCATGCACTGCTCACTTGAGAGGCCCACTGGGGCGGACTAGTATTTAAAGAGACTAATCAGGTGCCTGTAATTAGACAAGCTGAAGCCATGCCGGTCTTTTCAGTAAGAAAGAGATGCCTGGAACACCTCCAGCACTGGCTGCACCTACGAGGGTGAAACACTTTTATATTTTTCTCTGCTGAAGAAAGGATTGACCTTGAAACACGGGTCCAGAGATGATTTTATAACTTAAGGCCTGGAATAATGAAACTGCTTAAAGAATTCACTGTGAGTTGCTGGCTTTGCTTTTTCTTCCCGTTTATATTAACCTGTTGGGAGTGCGCTTTCACATGAGGACAACTTTGTTTTTGATATATATATATATATATTTATTACCTACTGGTGGTTGCCAGTAGGTAGTTATAGATAGACCTAGTTTCCATAGGAAGAGCGTTTTATTGTTTGGTCTCTTAACTTTGCCACCGCTTGACGAATTTTCAAAACGTATACTTTAGTTAATTAAGCTGCTGTCTTGAAAGTTGATCAGTCAAGCAGGGGCCGAGTAGAAGAGGGGTCCTGACAAGCATTTTCCATATTTATTTTTCCCTAGCGTCGTTAGACACTCCTACAGCCCAAACTGTGAATGGAACTACACCAAATTTAGCAGGAAGCTAGATCTTGTTGCACCAATTGTGCTTTCTGTGATTTGGTATAAATCTGTTCAGACGTTAAAGAGTGATTTAAGATTAAAAAATATAGATACCTAGGGATGCGAATCCTCTGCGGATCAACTGCAGGTCGACACACCAATGCAAGAATCTGATTGGCTGGCCACAAACTGACAAGGAAGTTGCAGCCACCGTTTTGTTTAAAGGGGGAAACGGTCCCTGAGGCTCAAATTTGGGTGGAATGTTGATGAAGGGGCCAGGGTTGAGACTTCCTGACCCCATGAGGGGTTGATATGAGTGAGTAATTTTATTTTTAAAATGCATGGGAATAATTTTTTTTGATGGTTTGAGAGATCCATGGATGCAACCGCGGGGCTCAGCACAGCCCCCGGTGTAAATCTGTGGGTGGATCTGCGGATCTTGGTAAAAAAATAATAATAATAATATATATATATATATATGCATTTATATATACATACATATCTAAATATATATATATATATATATATATATATATATATATATATATATATATATATATATACACATATATATATATATATAATAATCATACACCCACTCAAACTGGCAGACAAACATTCTCACAGTCACTGTCACACCCTGACACTCTCACATCCACTCTCACGCCCAGATAAACACTTCCACACCCACTTTCGCTCCCACACAGATCCTTTCACACCCTCTCTCACACCCTGACAGACCCTCTCACACCCAGACAGACACTGTTACACCCATTCCCACATGGAGAGGCACCCTCTTACACCCACTCTCACACCCAGAGGGACCCTCTACCAAATATTTTCACACCCAGAGAGACAGGCCTGAGGCCACCCCCCACCGTGCATGGCCAAAGGCTGTGTGGAGCGTGAGGTTGGGTGGTGGCTTCAGAGCCTGGCCACAGGTCAGACCCTGTGGCCAACCCCCGTTAAACAGGCTTGGGAGGTTAAAGGGGTTGGCTGCAGCCCCTGTGGCCAAACCCTGTCACCGTGTGTTGCACAGGGTTGGGTGGTTATAAGGGTTAGCTGCCAACTGCTTTGCACGGCTGTGATTGGATTAACATTTAGCAGTTAAAATTACTTTATATTAAAAAAAAACATAGCAATCCATTGAAGAAACAAAGGTTAAAGGGACGTTATATTTAGGAAATGGAATTAAAAAACCTTAAAATTAACTGAAAAAAACAAAGGTTACAGGGACGTTATAGTTAGGTTCTGAATTTACTCGTACAAATATTTAGAAATTCAGCAGTTATAGTTATTTTCAATTAAATCTAACTTGTGCCCTAAGGTAACTATAACTCGCCTCCTCGCCATGCACTGCTAATTACCCCAGATATTACAACACTCATGACAACTAACGTTATTAAAAATAATATTATATATATATGTATATCTATATACTCTCAGTCCAGAGCTTCCACCGGGACCTGATACCCATAGGGGTGGAGCGCATTCTGGAGGAGCACACGGGTGAAATATCATAATGACTCAAACAAATTATTACGCTCACTCAGGCTGCAATGTGAAGGAGCTTTCTCCAGACACTGACATGTTTCGGCCATATATATGTATATACATATATATATATATATATATATATATATATATATATATATATATATATATATATATAAATATAAATAGATAGATAGATAGATATAGATATATACACATATATACACAGATATTTATGTCATTTCGTGGATATATATATATATATATATATATATATATATATAACCTATTGGCGGTCGCCACTAGGTAGTTATAGTTAGGACCTAGTTTCTACCTAAAAAGCGTTTTTTTTTGTTTTGCTAATAACTTTGATGTCATTTGATAAATCTTCATGACAATATCCCCAAAAATACGCTCACTTCAGCGCCTGTCTGGAATGCTTGGGAGTGATTAGTCAACCGGGGGCTGAGAAAAAGGGGGGTCTGAAAACACTTTTACCCCATTCATTTTTCCATGGGGATTTTGAAAAGCGCTAGCACCCCGAATCACTGGACGTAATTACTCCACATTTGGCAGAATTGTAGGTCAAGAAAGGGAACCTTTTTGTGATTTGGTGTGAATCCGTTCAGTGGCTTTCTTGTGATTAGATGGAAAACACATTTTTATTTATAAGAATGTGGATCTGTTGCGGCTCCTCATGCATGAAGGACGAATGTGATTGGTTGGCTGCAACCTGTTCAGAAAGATGTGGCCTCCATTTTTTATATATAGAGCAATGGTTTGGGGGGGTGGAAATTGAGGGACAAAAGTACAGAAGGGGTCAAGGTAGAGGTACTCTGACCCCATGGGGATTTCTAATGGGTGTGTGAATGCCCCCTTATTAATTTGGAAAAGTTTAAAACCTTTCTTTTGTTATGATCGGGGAGTCGCAATTCCATCATGTCCCCTTGCTGGCCCCTCCCCGTGTAAGGTCGTGATGGAGTTGTGAACCCTGCTGATAAATAATAAAAAAATATATATTGAGACACTCACTCATATACTAATACACACCCTGTCAGACACTCACAGACTCACTGACAGAACCAGACAGACACTTGTACAGCCACTCAAAGAGCCACTCAGTCACTCATGCACCCACTCACAGTCCCACTCATACCCTTAAGCACCCACTCACAGATCCACTCGGACCCTATGCACCCACTCAGATACACTCAGACCCTCAATCACCCACTCACATACCCACTCAGATGCTCATACACCCAATCACAGACCCACTCAGACATTCAAAAGCCCACTCACAGACACTCAGATACTCCCTCAGAGACCCAGTCACACACTCATGCACCCACTCCGAGACCCAGTCACACTTGTACACCCACTCACAGACTCACTCAGACCCTTATGCACCCACTCACAGACCTACTCAGACTCTCAAGCACCCACTGACAGACTCACTCAGACCCATATGCACCCACTGACAGACCCCCTCGACCCTCATGCACCCACTCAAAGACCCAGTGGCACTCATACATCCACTCACAGAGCCACTCACGGACCCACTCAGACACTTACACACCCACTTATAGACCTAATCACACACTCATGTACCCACCCCAAACCCACTGACACTTTAATACCCAATCGCAGACCCACTCATACTCTCATATACCCAATCACACAGACCCACTCAGATACTCATACACCTACTTGGAGGCCCAGACCTATACCTGTACACCCACTCAGAAAGTCACTCAGACACTCATACCCTAATTCACAGACCAATTGAGAAACTGAGATACCCACTCATAGACCCACTCACACTCTCTGATACCCACTTACAGACCCACTCTGACACTCACAGACTCATTTACAGACCAAGACATACACCTCCACACCCACTGAGAGACTCATACAGTCATTCGTGCACCCACTCAAAAACTCAGCGAGGCACTCATACACCTACTCACAGACCTACTGACACTGATACACCCACTGAAATACCCACTCAGCCACTTACAGACCCATTCAGACACCCAGAGACACACTTTTGCATCCACCAGACTTATAAAGACAGAGTTTCACAGACAGTGACTCACACTCAGGTAGCTATTTACACACCCTCTCACACTCTCAGACACGCACTTAAATATCCACTTTCCCATTCATGCATCCATTAACATACTTAATTATACTTCCACTGAGGTATTCAAACATGTACTGCTAAATAGAGAGTGAAAACAAATACCTATGAAAAATATATAGGGTGTTGTGCATTTAATTTGTGTTTTGCTTTGCGAATCTGCAACGGAATTGCTTTAAAATTGAAATTGTGTTTGGGATATACGGTGGATCTAAGAAGAGCCTTTGTTTTTGTTGTGTGCATATGATTAGTAGAGCAGAAGCAGAGTATCAAGTTGTCCATAAAAACTCTGTTGCCTTCATCTGTAAAGTGAAAAACCATCTCTTCTGTTTATCCCACGTGTGTCAAAGTGGAGATTATTATTGTAGCCCATGTTATGGTCTCTGAGGAATGCTGAAGCCTTTTTATTAACGTTTCCTGGATTTGTCTCTCTGTGGACAGAATACAGCTGACCACTTCCATTTCTGCCTCTGGCATATTTTAGAGAACACAAAGGCAGTGGAACGAAAAAAATGCATTAATTGAACAAAGGTATCCCTCATTATGATTTCCAGTACTACTCCAATCAGTGTGCCTAGGTCATTATCTCCACAGTGCACAATCATGAAGTTTCATGAAGTTAGGTGGTTGGCAACCTCTAATGCTTTCAACCAATGGAAGCAATTGCTGCCACTTTAACTCCCCCTGGCCAACCTAAGTAATATCCACACTAGGCAAACCCAAGTCCATGTAAATGCCACTCTTTCTAGCATACTTACTAGCTCAAAAACAAAGCTCTGACCTACAATCCTCATTGTGAACATTTTGAAGGAAAGGAGCTGTTGCACACAGGAGAGACTGCAGTTTGGAAAATGTGAGGTGGATGAAATGAAGGGACCAGTGGGTTCTAAAAAATACAACATTGGATTAGATATTGCATATTCATTGGTAGATGAAAACAGGTTGTGATGAAAATATGAAGTCAGACAATCACTGATTGGTTCTTGTCTTTTCATAAATAAGTACTCCTCTTTTGGAAATGCTTACATTTTGTAATACTCAACCACACATGCTGCAGCACATATTGAAGCTAGTCTGCTGTGAACAGAAAGTATAGTGAACTTTTGAACTACTGCTACAGTACAGTGTTCTAGAGGAGGTTGCTATGGCAACTTAGGAGAAAGAGTGGGGGGGAGTGGAACTCTTAAACTATACATGCAAATATGAAAAAAAGAAACAGGTTTTGCTGTACAAATAAGTTAAGGAAAGTACATTTCCCAACATATATTTATTAATCAACTTCAAATGTAGCAGGCACTGTACCAAACAATAATAGGAAACATATTTTCAAACCCCCCACTGGAGGCCTAACTCCATCCCAATGTTATACAGGGGGGCTGCGCAGGGGGACACAATGCAGTTGCAACTCCAGCAGCACTCAGTAGTAATTTGGCCTACTTACCAAAAATACAGGAAAAGATTAACAGATAGTGACCACTCAGATGTGAGATAACATAAAGAAACCATGAAACACTGTTTGTGGTTTGCTAAGTACGACATGATCACTGACAGCAAAGGTGAATAGGTTGCCTTTACTAGTTCCTTGGTGTGACAGCGGAGTACCATTCTTACTGTTAGATTTCATGCATATCCAAATAGAAGAATTGAAAGTGATATTGTGACAGTAATTTATCTATCAAAGAAAGATCTTTAACAGGTATGGCTATTATACTCTATATTTGTAATAAACGTGTATTAATAGCTGTGTGTGTTTACCAGAGATTAAAATGTAAATGAGATTAAAAAACGTATTGTCTTATATAGAGTGGACATGTGTTGTATGGTGTTTATGTTTTTAATAAATGATTTGTATTAGGGTTTTTAAAAAATTCCTTCTGTACGCTACAATAGAATATACATTGCAGGTAGAATTTAGGCTTTTACCCACTTTGCATGAGTTTGAGTATCCTTTTCCTACATTGAAGTTATCTATATAGCAGCCTATATATACGTTATAGGGAGACTGGTATGTGGTCATGCATATAGTGACAGATAAAGACACACACTAATATATAAAGTGACAGAACCAGTTACACATTTATATGTACACTGAGGTAGCAAGTAAGACATTTATGAATATAGTAACACAACCATAAATAAACATATATATATATATATATATATATATATATATACGGACAAGTCCAGGCACACAGTAATGCATTCTGATATAGATCCTGACATATCCAGGCTTACACTATTGGGTACAATGAGCAATGAGACACCCATCAATGGACTGATGCATACTGTGAGACTGCCAGATAGTCACTGAAGTGTACATTGACATACTGAGTCATATTATAAACCATATGGTAAAAGAGGGCATTATATGTCTATATATACAATTAGACACATAGGTATACATGGAGATACATTCTGATATAACCAGAATCAATATTATGTGTAGTCTCATGTACTTGGAGAAATACTGATACATCTGATGAAATATTACATTATACACTGAGTCATACCATAATGCAGCCAGGCACACATTTATGGATAACATGAAACATTGAGTCAGACAGTCGTGCCAATGATAATAGAGAAACCTGTACTCTTTTTTCAACATTAAAAATAAAACATATAGAGCGTGAGATCATAGTGATGCAATTGCTTCTATTATATTTGAATTCTTATGTTATGTGATTGAATAGTATATAAAAAAATGTACACAATTTTTTTATATTTCAGAAATATACTCCTGCATAGAACTGAGATATCTAAAATGCCAAAAAACAAGCAAAAAAGAAATAGAGGAAACTGTAATCTCTTCTTGTAACACAGAAACAAAAGAAGGAACCTAAGGACAATGTCAGTAAAGAGAAAAAAGCTGCTCGTAAGAGTATCAAAAAACATTTAAAATCTATATGTGGAAAACTGTAATGTTTACAAAAGGAAGAACACAAAAAGGACACTTTAAATCAGTCACAGAAACAGAAAAACTTGTCAGATTAGGAGCAAGAAATCAAAGAAGAAATCTGAAAGTTTAACTCTAAGACTGGAACAGTTCGAGACATTTTAGTGATGATGTTTTGTGCTAGAGCAATTCAGAACCATATTAAAAAATATGAAGCAATACAGAAGGAGAAGATAAGTAGAAACAAACAAATGTGTTGAGGGAGTAGATGATAAGGCGTTTGCATTGAAGAGGAAGCTTTTTATTTTGATTATCAATAGAATGAGGACATTGGATAAAACAGTTTTGGGTTGGAAGAGATACAGCCAAAGAAAAAGACTTGTTAATCAAACACATTTTTGCAAAATATTTAGTGGTGAATGGAAGCATACCTCTATGTATTGAAGAGAACACATTAGTACATGCAGTTGATTCAAATGGTCAGTGTTATTAAATGGAGGATGAGAGTCCTATTGAAAAAAGAGCAGATTGTACCTAGAAATGCTGAAGAGCTTCAGGGAAGGTGTAATCAGGGCCATGTGTAGAAGTTGAACTGTTTTGTACTAGGCAGCAATCTATTGATTTATTTCATACCTTCCTATGTATGTTTCCATGTTTCCATGTAGAAATCTCAAACAAAAAGCTTAAATTTTGCAAGAATTGGATCCATGTATGGTAAGACAGTTTACACATTTACAAAGACATTCATTAGCATGTTAATCGAAGAAAGTGTGCTGAAGCACCTTTCATCGCTTTAGAATGTTGGCAGCTCACTATTCAAAAATATGAAGTTTAGTTAGGAGACTTTACTATGTGAAGGCTCCAACATT